>NC_056666.1:43043759-43701082 GCF_018350195.1 Panthera tigris
GTTAAATTCCAGTTTGTCATTTACTATCTGTAGAAACTTGAGCAAGTTTTTTTTATCCTCTATGTGTTATAGTTTCCTCATTTGCAAACTAAGGATAACTATCCCCATCTCACAAGGTTAGTGTGAGAATAAATGTTAACAGGGGCAAGGCACTTAAAACACGGTCTTGCACATTTTCAGGGGTCAGGCAATACTTTTATTATTAGTAGGATGTCTTATGCTGCCTCTCATGCTCCCTAGTTGGAGAAAGTCATTCTCGAATTAAAATACCTTGAAGTCCAGTTACCAATGCAAATAGAACCGGGAAATAGAATTGGAATGAAAAAAAAAATGTAACTCACAGGCCACAGGCGGATACCACAAATTCTTCATCTAGAAAGCCGATAACCTTGGGCATTTTCACTTGGACCTCAAATTTGGGCAAAACTGTTGTCAACAGAAGGGAGAAAGACATGAAGGTGGGCGGGATATCTCGCAAGTATTAGTAATGATTCTATTACAGAACCTTATAATGTAAGATCACATGAAATGATGTCAACTGCAATAAGGAGCAGCAGAGCCACCTCTGACGAGGGTGATGTGTTTCCGACCACGGGTAGTCTGTCCTGCGTTAACTTGGTTAAGCTGGGATTACCTTTCCTAGCATCTCCTCTGAATTTGTTTAAGATTTCAAAGACGGAAGGAAAGAAGCACCCTGAGTCTCTAAAGATCCACATGGTTGGATGTGGTGAAAGGTACAGAGAAGCCAGTTGATTCCAATTTGTCCTAATTCTGTCCTTCTCTGTGTCCATTTCCTCCCAGCTGCGAGTCCTGCTGACTGATAGAGGCCCAAGATCTACCACTAGACGCTTGACTACAGAAATACTGAAGCAGTGGATATGAAGAGATATGTATACGTACGGCCTTCCATAGATTCTTCTATGGCGGTGGCCCTTGGGGGTCCACTTTGGCATCTGAAGGGACCCTTGCGGGTGCTAACTTATTTGTCCCCACCCATGCTTCCGGAGAACTGGTTAGTAATTTCCTCTGACTCATTAGCTCCTCCTGCTGGACCCTTACTTTTCCGGCCTCTCTCACAGTTGTGTAAGATTAGCTGTTCCTGCAAGAGATCCTTGTTCTATAATTCCCGTGGCAGGTCTGGTGAATTTGGGGAATCGTGCTTTTGTTGATCAAGTCTCCTCACCCACGTTCAATTGGCATGAGAAAATCCACATAACTGATAACTGGTAAGGTGGCTTCAACGTCTGACTACTTTGGTTGGAGTAGTATAGGTCTAGGTCATAGGTGCGGCCCAGAGGTACCCTCAGTTATAAGATATAGATCAACAGATGCATGCACATATTTATTGTATTGGTTAACAATTTCTGATTGAATAGGGTCAAATGGACTTAATAAAATATTTCTTGCCTCTTGCTGGCTCTGTGATTTTGGTAAATTACTAACAGTTCTAGTACTCATGTACTCATTTGTAAAATGGGGATAATACAGTCTCTGCCTCAGAGGGGTGATGTGAGGATTAAACAAGATAGCGCATGAAAAGCACTTAGTGAATATTTAGATAAATAAAAAACTTGCTAATTTTCACCTACTATATGCTAGATTTTTGCTTGTACCTATGTATAAAAACTCTTAAGCTCTTAAATACTCTAATGTCATAAATGTCTCGAGCACATGCAGAATTCTTACCATATTCCTTCACCTCAAAGGAGTGCTGTAGTGTTCCCCCTGACTCCTTCTGCATCATAATATTATAGGTACCCAGGGTGGGCTCCACCGAGAGTGGGAAGGAGAGCTGGCTGAGTCCCCCTTGCAGTCTGACATTTTGCCATTGGAAAATTCGATTCCTTTTGGGATTCTATAGGTAAAAACATGAGTTCATAGAAACCATTGAAATAGGTATTTTGAGTAGAGGGGCAGCTTTCCAGGGAGGGCACATTGGGAGTCGGATAGTAGACAGTTGGCAAATTGACTACATCAAATCAAATCAAAGGTACTTTGCTACAAATCAAAGGTAGTGAACAAAGTTTTCTAGGAATTCTATGCTCAGAAAAGGACATCAAGGTTACTAGCTATGAGATGTTAAAGATTACAACGGGTATCCATTTTGGTTAGAAATACTGGAAAAGTCACTAAATTGTATCATCTCAGGGGATTTTGTTCTTTCATTTACATCTTACCCAGTCTCCAGAGGATTTAAGATAGATAGGGAAAACAGTGTTTAGTTTTGGTGGAGTGCTAGAGGGGAGGGAGGAGGCAGGACAGGCAGTGGAACCTAACTTGTAGTAAGTTCACATCCCAACGGAGATGCATAAGATCTTACCTACCTCAATATAAACCACTGAGAACTGTAAAGAAAAAAAAAAGATAGTATGAGTGTGGGATGGAGGTTAGAAAAAGAAAGCCATGATCTCAGCATTGATAGCCTATCTGGATCAGGGGAAGTGAGTCTGTATATATTTTTTATCCAAACAAGGAAATGTGCCCCAATTTGGTTCACATGCATTTTACATGTTTAGTTTAGTTTTACATGTTTAGTTCTCATATATATCTCTTGAGAAGTCATGACTTTCCTTTTATGAAATAATGTACAATGGAGGAAACCTACACTTAAGTAGAAAGGTCAAAAGAGTGAGTTTATTTTGCAGATGAAATTTATCTCTGAGAAATTCTCCATCTCTCTAAGAGAGAAATCAAGTTCACTTACTTTCCTTTGTTTAATAAAAGTTACTGGGGTTAAAAAAATATTTATTTATTTTTGGGGCGTCTGGGTGGCTCAGTTGGTTAAGCATCCAACTTCGGTTCAGGTCGTGATCTCACAGTTCATGGGTTTGAGGCCCGTGTCAGGCTCTGTGCTGATGGCTGGGAGCCTTGAACCTGCTTCAGATTCTGCCTCTCCCTTTCTCTCTGCTCATCCCCCACTCAGGCTGTCTCTCTCTCTCTCTGTCTCAAAAAATAAATAAACATTTAAAAAACATTTTTTAAAATGTTTATTTTTTGAGACAGAGAGAGAGAGAGAGAGTGTGTGCACACACGGGAGCAGAAGAGGAAGGGAGGGGGGTTAGGGGGGCGGAGAGAGAGACAGAGGATCCTAAGTGGGCTCTGGGCTGACAACAGAGAGCCTGAGGCAGGGCTTGAACTCAGGAACTGCAAGATCATAATCTGAGCTGAAGTTGAACGCTTAACAGACTGAGCTACCTGGGCACCCCCAAAATGACTGGGCTCTTTAAAAAGATAATTTCAACGGAATATTTTATTTTGATAATGTGGTTGATGAACTGATCTCATTCTCCAGCAGTGGTACCACTTAGATCATATTGGTCTCATGTTTTTCAAAAGAATGGGCCTTAAGTTTGTGCTTGTTTTCCCCACACTCATCCACTGTCAGGAGACTTACCGTTTCATTCACAGGGTGAAAATTGACATCCACAGAGACGATGCGGAATCTCACTGAAACACAGAGATTTTCCCCATGAAACCCTACTGCGGGAATCCAAGGCAGTAACACAGATAACAGCATGCTTGTGTTTTCATGACTGCAGAATAAAGTAATAGATATCCACACACCCACCCCTTAAAGTCGCTCTTGCCAGCTTGGTTCCTTATACCTTTTTGTCCTGGTTTGTAGATGGGTTTGTCTGTTCGGGCAATGACAACGGTCTCTGCTCTCCTTACATGTATTATGTTCTTCTTTATGAATTCCTGGGTTGCCCCTTTCACCTCCACGGTAATGAACCCTGAGGAAGTGAACAGCTTTGGAATCTGTAAAACAGAAAAGCACTGAAAAATCTGCCCAGACCCATGTCTGAATGTCTCAGCCTTTCTGACTTTGTTCTTTCTCTGGTTAGTCCCAGAGAATTAGTAAGGGATAAGTCAAGAATTATAGACTCTCACGCTTCTGTAACATGACAGGAACACTTTGTTGATTTAAAGGGAAAATGTCACCGAAATAAAACCAACTAAGTCTTCAAATAGTCATGACAGTGAAGGCAATGACAAACTCTAATTTCCACAGCAGTATGATGGCGTTGAAGTAATTATCAAATGTTATTTTCCAATGGTCAACGTCAACGTTACATATTATCACTGGTAGTAAGCCAGTGTGATTAACTATTTAATACCTTATGTAGCAAAAAGTTAGAAGGACAGTACATTAACCATCAATCACATGTGAGATCTTAAATAAGTCACTTAAATTTATGAATTTCAGTGTTTGTAATGGGTAATGGCATGGCCTTTATTCATCTCCGAATTGTAGGAGCCAATGAAACCTTTCCTATAACTACCATTACTTTTCATATATTGCACTAGGACTGTTTGTAAATATTATGAAAGCATATTCAGTAGAAACTTTCACTTTGTACTTCTCATGTGTTTCTTCATTATGCTTTTTTATTGCTGGGGGTCAGAATACAAGGCATCAGCTAATACGCTCTTTCTCTAACGAGCCTCCATATCCCAAAGAGTCCTACTGACAATGAAGGGGCTGCAGGAGAAGTAGTTCTTCTCTGTCACCAGCTTGGTGAGGAGGGTACTGATCTGCATTCCATACTCCAGAATTATGTTCAGTGTCATCGTCTCATTCAGGTGATTGAGCATGACACAGGCCTTCTCAGGAACCCCAGTGTACAGCTGAGATGGGACCAGCACCAGGTACTGCCTGTGGAGAAGAGGGCTCCGGGTCAACCATGGAAAGGTTAAAAAGACGTCATGATTGTGGCTGTTTTCTAGATAATCTTTTCTGTAATCACCAATCATAGAACTATTCCTAAGCTATGGATAAGCAATCCATGAATCATTATGTGCTTTGAAATTTGGAAATGGATCAAGAAAATGGGATGATGTATAATGGGATATTATTCACCCTTAAAAAAAGGAAATCCCATTGTTTGCAACAACATGGATGGGCTTTGAGGACATTGTAAGTGAAATATGCCAGGGGTGCCTGGGTGGCTCAGTCAGTTGAGCATCCAACTCTTGATTTCGACTCTGGTTGTGATCCCAGGGTGGTGGGATTGAGCCTTGTGTTGGGCTCCGTGTTGAGTGTGGAGCTTGCTTGGGATTCTCTCTCTCTCTCCCTCTCTCTCTCTCTCCTTTTGCCCTTCTCCCCCATTCATGTGCACTCTCCCTCCCTCTCTAAAGAAATATATACATGTGAGATATGCCAGAGAAAGATAATATTGCATGCTGTCACTTATATAGACCCTTTTAAATAAAATCAAATTCACAGAAACAGAAGAGACAATGGTTTTGTGATTACTAGGGGTGGGGCAGGGTAGGGGGCGCGGTTGAAGGAAATAGGGAGAAGTTGGTAAAAGGGTACAAACTTTCAGTTATAATAAGATGAATAAAGTCTGAAGATATAATGTGTGACACAGTGACTACAGTTGATAACTCTGCATTGCATGAATGAAATCTGCTGGAAGGAGAATTAGACTGTTCTCACACACACAAAAAGGAAGAGTAAATAAATACTCAAGAGATGGATGTGTGAATTAAGCCAATGGGAGGAATCTTTCCAGTATATAGGTAAATTTAACCATCACGTTGTACTTTTTAAATATTTCATAATTTTGTCAATTTTATGCCTATGAAGCTAAAACAATGTTTGTTTGTTTGTTTGAGCAACAACAAAATGTGATTAACCCATTAATTATCATCGAAAGCCTTAAGAACCTGTCTACATGTGGTCTTGGGTTTCATGTGGGCGATATGGATTTCTTTATTCTAGGACACTAAATAGATGATATTTAATGGATAAGGAGGAGTGGCATTGCTTCTCAGTACTATTTCAGAAGCAATGTTGGCTCTTTTCTTTCTTTCACTCTGTGATGAGGGAAGCGGAGTCGATCGAGCCATGCGAGGCTAGTCACCAAATATATTAACATGCACACCCAGAAAAACTACCACTTTCCAGTTGTTTCGCCCACCATTTACTACCACCAAACATGCTTCACTTTGCAATGTTCTGGTTGTCCATGCCTCTCTCTCTCTCTTCCTGAAGTGTCCTTGTCTATCTGGATAAGTTCTATTTGCTTCATAAGACTTCTTTCCAAACAAGTTTCTCTCTGAAGACTTAGGCGACGTCCCTTCCCTTATATGGCTCACAGCTTCCAGGAGGAGGTAAGTTTTCTCTGCGACTGTTCTCACAGAATCCCGCAAGGCTAGCTTCTGGTTTTGCACTGTATTCCTTTCCCTGCACACTTTTTCTATTCTCTATACCGTGAAGTGTTGAGGACAGGGTCCACATTGTGTTAATCTGTGTATTCCCAAGATCTAAACACCAGCCCCTACGGGTTTGCTCAAGAATTTAAGTGATCTGACACAAAAATCCTGGCTTCTCTGAAAGTCATGTATTCATCTTGGTGATCTCTGACCAGGGGAAAATACAGAGATTGAGTTATTTCACACTGGATGGACACTGCAGCCCTTTTCGTGAGCCAATGAAGGATGTATCCTTTTTTTTTTTTTTTCTTTTTGGCAGGAGTTCTATATTATTATTTAATAAATGTTGTATAATTCTGTATTCTTATTCGGTGAATGTTTCGTAAACGTTACTGCCCCATGTCTCTGTGTTTTCTAGAATTAGAGGATGCCTCTTCCACATGACCAATAACAACTTATTGACCTTTCTAAGCCCCTTCAACAGCCGATAAATTCACAGGAAATCAGAAAACAAATAAGAGAGACATTAAGAAGCAGATAAAACAATGGGAAAGAGAAGGACAACAGAATTTTCTGAAAATGTTGTTGCTTACGGTTTTGAAGCAGTGAAAGCATCTCTGGGAAGAAGCAGGAAAAGTAGAATCAAGACTGGACTGGGCAGCTGATTTCTCCTCATGGTGTGGAGAGAAATAGGAAATAACAGGAATCTGAGCCCCTTGATTCCTTGAACTCTGGTCTTGTCCTAGAATCACTGGTTTTTATTTTACCTGATGGGCAGTGAAAGTAAACTGCTAACCCTTTATTTTTGTAACATATTAACTACTTCCAGTATAAAAAAATCAATTCCAGATTATTTCTATGACCATCAGTATTCTTTTATCCGCTTTCTCAAATGTTCTGTCCTTGAAAAATATTACTTTCAGGCTACACTGTCTCTGATTATTAATCAGTACCTAACCTATTTTGAAGAAGAAGCAAAATAAATTATATGACTTGATGAAAACAGTTAATATTCCTTTTTAAAAAGGTTTTTTAATGTTTATTTATTTTTGAGAGAGGGATAGAATGCAAGTGGGGGAGGGGCAGAGAGAGAGGGAGACACAGAATCTCAAGCAGGCTCCAGGCTCTGAGCTGACAGCTCAGAGTCTGATGCAGGGCTCGAACCTGTGAACCGTGAGATCATGACCTGAACAGAAGTCATATCCTTAACCGACTGAGCCACCCAGGTGTCCCTCAGTGAATATTCTTGACTTTCATTTTTTAAAAAATAGCTATTAATGTAAACACATGTCCTAAATATCTTCTTGGTAGTTCAGGGAACAAGCTTTATCCCATCTGGTTCTTTATTATTTTTTTTTAAGTTTTTTTAAATCTATTATTATTATTATTTAATTTACATCCAAGTTAGTTAGCATATAGTGCAACAATGATTTCAGGAGTAGATTCCCTAATGCCCCTACCCATCTGGACCATCCCTTCTCCCACAACCCCTGTTTGTTCAGTGTATTTAAGAGTCCCTTCTGTTTTGTCCCCCTCCTGTTTTTATATTATTTTTGCTTCCCTTCTCTTATGTTCATCTGTTTTGTATCTTAAAGTCCTCATATGAGTGAAGTCATATGATATTTGTCTTTCTCTGACTGACTAATTTCACTTAGCTTAATACCCTCTAGTTCCATCCACAGGGCTGCAAATGGCAAGATTTCCTTCTTTTTGATTGCCAAGTAATACTCCATTGTATATATTTACCACATCTTCTTTATCCATTCATCCATCGATGGACATTTGGGCTCTTTCCATACTTTGGCTATTGTCAATAGCGCTTCTATAAACATGGGGGTGCATGTGTCCCTTCGAAACAGCACACCTGTATCCCGTGGATAAATGCCTAGTAGTGCAATTATTGGGTGATACATATGGTTCTTTGGTGAAACAAAGAAGTGAAATTTATCACAGGATTTTAAACACAATAACTCTAAAGACAATCTCTCCCTTGTTTAGCAGTTTAAAGCTTGCGTTTTATAGTAACCCTATGTTTGTTTATAAAGAAAATAGTAGTTCATTAGAATACCACCCATATAATACATTCTTATTGTTTCTTAGTTCACTGAACATCTAGACTATAAAGCCAATTAATTCATTTTATTCCCTAAGGAAATGACCTTTATTTGATGAACGTTCTTGTTTAATTTTACCTTGAGCAATATAAAAATATCTTATCAATAGTGACTCAGCATCCTATTGATTTCCCAAGAGCTATTCCGGTGTTAGAATCTATTTGTAAGAAATCCTGAAAATATGAAAGATCCATACTATTACATGAATTTAACACCACCCGAAATGAAGTGTGCATGTTTTGAATAGAGAATCAATTTAAACTCTAAAATATGATGTGATGAGAAACAGGCATTTCTGTGGATGAAGTATATTTTGTTTTTGACATACATTTTTGTAAATAATCTGAAAGAGTGAGAAGTGAAGATAATTTACATGGCACTTCTTGTGAACTGTAAAACTATAGATATTTAAGATATTAAAACTTCAAGGAGGGTAATAAATTCAATGGGAGATATAATGCCAAGTCAAATAGAATAAACCATAATAACACATTGTCCTGGCCCTTAGTAGTTAGTAAATGCTTGCTGAATGAGTACAAATCTCTTCTGTTTCATTTTGGGTTGTGCCCTCACTAGAATCTTTATGTTCTTTTCTACCGATCTCCTCAGTGCTTTCCTCCTTCACTCCTGCACTGTCATAAATAATACTTTTACACTCTACAGACTTCATGTGGGATAAATTAACTTATAATAAATAATAAATGATGTTAAGAGGTCTCCATGTTATTTTCCCCAGGCATAATTAAGCTTTTTGGATGTGCAACAACCCTATATGTTGGCCAAATGCCTAATAATGGAAAATAAAAATCCATATTTGGATGAAGCAAAACTCATAGCTTGAACTTTGAGAATGGAAGAACATATTGGGTGTCATGAAAACTTTATTATTTTGATTCTTTTTAAGTTTATTTCCTTATTTTGAGAGAGAGCGGGGGGGGGGAGAGAATGAGCAGGGGAGGGGCAGAGAGAGAGAGGGAGAGAGCCCAGGCTGGAGCTCATCATGGAGCCCGACCCGGGGCTCAATCCCACTACTGTCAGATCATAACCTGGGCTGAAGTCAAGAGTGAATCACTTAACCGACAAAACCATCCAGCACCCCTATCATTTTGATTTTTAATTGCAAATTTTATTAGGTACACTTAAAATATTTATTATATGTTGTAAATAATTCTTTCTCAGGATTCTCAATGATGGCTTTTATACACTTTGGTCTTCAACCTTTTTTCTTATATTCCTTAAAAGAATTTTATTAAACATATAAATCCTCACACTTCTTTAACTTAAAACTTTTTCATCATGTGCAAGATGCCAAAAACCATGTTATAAATAATGATATTTTAAAAATAAAACTGTAATATCGCTTTTCAAATACATGCAGTGAAATGTGAATACCGCAGTCATTTATTGGTATAGTCATCATCCATTTAAAACACACATGAACTCCTTTGTTACCAGCTGGAAATTTTACATCAATCTTGTTTCTTCTTGATCTTGTATTTCCATTCTAACTCCCCACATAATTTTATCCTGGTGTTTTATTCTTCAATACACCTTAATGAATACCTTATCATTCATTTCTATAACTAAAGATAATCAGAATTATAAAAAAAGTTTTTTGTAGCTATAAGGTTCTGAGTAGGAATACGATTTTTTGGGTTGAGTTATCATTACAAATATTATCAGTACATTACTTATCAAGATCATACATATCTACTACAATCTTAATAAATGTTAAACACAAGAGATAAAATTTTGTATGAAAATAATTTCTTAATGAAAGAAATTGTATATTTCATCCATCTGGTTCCCCCAATCAGATTTTTTATCTTTGGATGAATATTACTTATTGCTTGAGACAAGTTTCCACTCTTTATTTACTTCCTGTTTTTTTCTATTCTATTCTAAAAATCTTTTTAATGTTTATTTATTTATTTTGAGAGAGAGAGAGAGAGCATGAGCAGGGGAGGGGCAGGGAGAGAAGGAGAGAGAGAATCCCAAGTAGGTTCCACGTTGTTAGGGCGAATCCAATGTGGGGTTTGAACCCACGAACTATGAGATCATGACCTGAGCTGAAAGCAAGAGTCGATACTTAACTGACTGAGCCATGCAGGCAACCTGATCCTATTCTACTTCTTTTTTTTTTTTCTTTTTTTTTTTTTTTAACATTTTTTTTTTATTTTTTTTTTTATTTTTGGGACAGAGAGAGACAGAGCATGAACGGGGGAGGGGCAGAGAGAGAGGGAGACACAGAATCGGAAACAGGCTCCAGGCTCCGAGCCATCAGCCCGGAGCCTGACGCGGGGCTCGAACTCACAGACCGCGAGATCGTGACCTGGCTGAAGTCAGACGCTTAACCGACTGCGCCACCCAGGCGCCCCAATCCTATTCTACTTCTATTCTAGAATATTCCTGCTCTGTTTTCTGTCATAAAGGTGTAGACACCAAGGCAACTTTTTCACATAAAGAGACAAATATGAGAGAAGTTCTATTATAACAATATCATTTAATTATTTAGGCATCTAGGTTATAAACCAAAAGTCACATTATAATCATCATTAAATATAATTTTAATTATCTATCAGCTGAAAAAAAAAATAGCCTCCTTAATTTTGTTGAAAGCAAAGTACTGGAAACTAGGTCAATTGCTAAAGAATTTGGAACTCAGCCATTAGAATCATCCTCATATTCAGTCTCTAGAAAAAGACTTATCAGCACTTATAAATGGCTACTGATGGTTACTTTCTCACTTAAAGACACACACTTAATATACTCAAGAAATTTTGGAAAATTGAAATATTAATTCAATTATACTTTTAAAATATAAAACTTTATAAAATTTTTTAACCTATTTTCTAAATGATGACTTACACATTTAGCTGATTACATTTCTAGAAAATGTTTACCGATAAGCTAATTTTGCAAAGCCAGTCCTCATTGTCAAAATAATTGGTCGAATGAAACATTTCTGATAGGACAGATATTGCTTCATTTTTAATTCTCTTAAACCGATAAATATACATCCCTGTGGCAATTGTCTGACTTCTAAATTCTGAGATAAGGTAGGGTCTTGCTGGGGATTTGTTGCCTAGATGAAGACACCAGGCTTCAGTATTTCTTCCCATGCTCTCTGCTTTATTCCTACAGAACTCTCAGGGGCAATAGACATTGACAAGAGTTGCAGAAAAGAGGTGGGGATTTACATAAAAGTTGTCATTATATCTGCCACCCACCCTTATGAAATGTGTGAGTACAGAAAATTCAAAAGTGAGCCTAATTTACCCATTTATAATGTTATATTTTTTATACCAGGAATATGTTTAGGACAGATGGATGAATAAGGTCAACAGTGGGCTTTGATGTCTCAAGGGAGTTTTTGCAAATATCAATATTTTGATTTGTCCTTTTGGAAGAGATGAGCAAGAAGTTTTCCACTGCAAGATAGGTCTAAAATACATATAACTGTAAGTGAAAATTCCTATATTAAAATAGATCCACAAATTATACTTGGATTATATTATCAACATTGTGATAATGATTTTATATAATTATGACCCACAAAGACCATTGGATTATTGATCATGCACAATTTGAGGGATCCAGAAATGATGTTGAAATAGGTTGAGACCAAGGCTGAACCCGAATGGCAGGTTTTAGCCAAATGTTAAGGTCAGAGATCAGTGTCCCAGCATTCCAATTTGTAATAGTAGGTAGCCACTAAACTCACATGAAAGAACATACAGTAACGGAATTCCAAGCATCAGTTTAATAGACACTTGATAAATATTTGTTGAATGCAGTAATAAATAAAATAATTTGACAGCGTTTCCTGGCTAAAATCATGTTCATATAAGCAAGAAAAGTGTCTGGAAAAGAAGAAATCTGAAATACAATGTGAGAATATTTTAACTGGACTTAAGGTAGGACAGCACAGGGGTTCACACAATAGACTCACTTGCCGAACCGTCTGGGATGAAATCCCAGGTTCCTCACTTCCTGTGCCGTCTTGGGCAAATTACGCAACCTCTCAGTGTTTCTGCTTCTTCACCTGTAACATTGACTTAATGACAATAATTCCTGCATGATTGGATTACACTAGTTAACATGTAAATTATTACTGCTATTTACTGCTACATGAAAAAGAGAACAAAAGCTAAGTTATGGCTCTAATAATGGCATTAAATATTTACATAAACGAAGACTAGAGGAGAGTAAGTAAACATGAAAAGTCGACTTTGTATCACTGATAATGCTGATATAATGTTTTTTTTTTAATTTTTTTTTAACGTTTATTTATTTTTGAGACAGAGAGAGACAGAGCATGAACGGGGGAGGGTCAGAGAGAGGGAGACACAGAATCTGAAACAGGCTCCAGGCTCTGAGCTGTCAGCACAGAGCCCGATGCGGGGCTCGAACTCACGGACCGCGAGATCATGACCTGAGCCGAAGTCGGCCGCCCAACCGACTGAGCCACCCAGGTGCCCCAATGCTGATATAATGTTAATTGAACAAATACATTTTTAACAATTCTTAAAATAAAGCTATTAAAAAAACTCTATGAAAGACATCATTACCTTTGGACATAGCTCTAAACCAATGTTATTTTCAAAGAAAAGTATGTTTACAGAACATTGAGCAACCGTGAGCGGATGTGAATGAGTGTCCTTGCCACCTTAGTGTACGTGGAGTAGGGGGGTAGAGTTAGAAGCATTGCCAGGTGTAGAATAAACTTGAAACTTGTATTAACACACGTGGGACATTCATAGCGATGCTTTTAATGGATGAAAGAACCAGAAATCCTGGCTGTGATAATTTATCCTCTATAGTAACTTGCTGATTTGGGGTATATATATATTTTTCTCCCCGTGAATACTTGGCTTAGTAGAGAGCAAGCTGGAACATTCTGGAGCATAAAGGACACATTTTTATCCTTACAGTAGAGAGCAAGCTGGAAAATTCGGGAGCATAAAGGACACATTTCTATCCATTAAGGATTTCCAGTCAGATTTTGAGAAGCAAGGTGAATGATAATAAGAATATAAAGAAGATGCTTTTCGGGGGGGTCTTATTAGAAAGACTCATGTTTAATGTCACCATGATGATTCAGAGATCAGGCCAATGGGCTTGTCAGCTGAGCTGTGATTCCTCCTTTAGATGGCAGTAGTATTTTCTTCATGGACATCATTAAAAACTGCCCCAGTGGCAAAATAACGTTCGATGCAGCTCAATTTCCTGCCTCTGAATAATCTTTGGAAATTTTGTTCAGGAGCGTGCCATTTTCTATGCCCGCACAACCCTCCCCCACGGTCCTGTGATCCCCAGTCTCCTCACGCCCAAACTGCTGATTCTACCTTGTCTGCGTTAGCCATACGGCACTTGCTTTCCTCCAGAACCTAGAAGCTTTCCTGCCTTAAAGACTTTGTGCTTTTTATTCCCTTCACCCTTCAGTATTCTCCCAGATACTGACATGGCTAACTTCCTCTCTTCTGCTTTTGCTCACCCGTCATCTTCTCAATGAGAAGTAAGTGTCCTGTCTCATGGGCACATGATTCTTCATCCATTTATTCAATAATGACTTAATGCTTGCAGTTCCTAGCAGAACAAGGGAGGTCAGTAATGCCACAAGATAGGGGGTAGACTGCCATTTTAAATGCAGTTTTGTGGATCACTGATCCTTGTGAATGGGAACCATATCCAATAACAGCAAGCGTTCAATCATTGTTGAGTAAATGAATGAAGAATCATGGGCCCATGAGATGTGACACTTGCTTTTTCTCTCTTACAAAATAAATAAAAATTATAAAGGAATCCATTGAACTGTATGTATATATTTGATATGGAACAATAATATTTCAAGGAGAATGAGTTAAGATTTACCTAATATGTTGTTAAACTTGTCTTTCTGCAAGAAATCAATTAACAAGATTCAATTACATACTTTTATCAACAGAACACAACAGTCCTTCCTTTTTGCTAAGGACACGGGTAAAAATACATTATCTTGTACATGTAAACATGTTTCTTTTTAATTTTTTATTTAGTTTTGAGAGAGACAGACAGAGCTTGAGCAGGGGGAGGGGCAGAGAGAGAGGGAGACACAGAATCTGAAGCAGGCTCCAGGCTCTGAGCTGTCAGCACAGAGCCTGACGCAGGACTCGAACGCATGTGCCATGAGATCATGACCTGAGCTGCAGTCGGACGCTTAACCGACTGAGCCACCCAGGTGCCCCTTTGTAAGCATGTTTTTAAATGGTTAAGATATTAGCTAATGGAAGAAAGATAGACAGGCAGTTCTCTGTTGCACTCTTCCACTTTATTATTGTTTCTGATGGTGGAATATTGCTATGTAATAATATTTTTGAGGTAGTATGAAAATAAAGATTTTGTAAAATGATATAAAACTCTTTTTTGAGTCCAGGTAGCTTATTCCATAGTCAGTGAATGACCGGAGAGTCGATGTCAAAGGTCAGTTTCAGTGATAAACATGTTTTCCTGATTGATTTTGTAATAAAATGATTTTATACAGCAATAACTAAGAGTAACATAACAATCTTTGAACGCTGATTTTTTTCCAGACGAAAATGTGAGTCTGAGAGATGCTATTTTGCAATTTTCTAAGAAGACAATAAACTTACATTTAAAAAATGTTTTTTTGTTTTTTTGTTTTTAACATTTATTTATTTATTTTTGAGAGACAGAGAAGGAGTGGGAGAGGAGCAGAGAAAGAGGGAGACAAAGAATCCGAAGCAGGTTCCGGGCTCTGAGTTGTCAGCACAGGGCCTGATGCAGGGCTCGAACTCATGAACCGTGAGATCATAGCCTGAGCTGAAGTCGGATGCTTAACCGACTGAGCCACCCAGGCGCCCCAATAAGCATACATTTTTAAGGAACTACTCAGAAAAGATAAGCTTACTGTTTTCAGAGACAGATGTTCTAGGTTGAAAATCTTTTTAAAAGGGATGTTTTAGTTACCCAGATCTCCTAAAGGAGCTCCAAGCTAGAGGACAGAGGGACAGATGTTGGGAAGCCCTAGGCGCCTTCTCCAACTACGAGGTTGTATTCAAGGATGGGGCAATTGCATCAGGGCAAATGTCCCTCCTTCGGGCAAGGAAAATCCACGAACAGAGGAATTGCTATCTTTCCATCGAAGACTTCTGAGAACATCAGGCCTGCTGAAACTTTTCATGCCAGGAAGCAAGGCAAGGGCAGTTGCATGGATGATCATCCCCTCTCCACCCTCCATTTCCTTGTGCAGGATTTCCAGATTTTCCACAGATTCCTGTGGGGATTTATCAGAGTCAAGATTCTGAGACAGCACAATATTGCAAAGTTGTTAAGTGTTGTTTTTTTTTTTTTTTCAAAAAACTGTTTATTTTGTCATTTGTGCTTTATTTGTTCTTTCTTTCTTTCTTTCTTTCTTTCTTTCTTTTTTTCTTTCTTTCTAGTTAGGATCCACACTCAGCACCGAGCCCAATGCAGGGCTTGAACTCACCACCCTGAGGTCAAGACCTGAGCTGAAATCAGGAGTCGGATGACTGACCGAGACACCCAGGCCCCCAAAGTTTTAAGTGTTTAAAATAAATTCCAGAAGAGCCTCTTATGCGTTTCATTTCACATCTTGCCTGAGAAATCAATCCAACGTTATTATTGTATTATTGTATTTATGATATTATTATTATTTTTTTTCACCAAATCAGAAACAGAAAGATGGAACTCTATTTTCCAAAAACGTAGAGTAACAGAAATAGGTTCTTACTCTTAATTATCTGTTGGCAAATCAACTGACAAATTGATTATAAGAAACAGGGAAGGCAACCCTCACGAAGCTTTTGGAAGTAAGCTGATTACTCTTAACGGTTAAATCTGAGATTTATTTTGAAGATTCTCATAAATTGTAATCTCTCTTTCCTATTATGCAGTAATGCCTCTTCAGGATTTAATCAGTGCTGAATGATCCTATGTAAGATATTACGTATTTTATATTTCATTTGTTCTCTTGGAAGAATTGGACTACACGTGGAGTGGGGAAAAAAAAAAAGACACTACAGTGGTCACTGATGTGTGAGTATCATGGGATCGTGGTGCAGATTTTGGATTATAAATCTTTAGAATTATAATTTCAAATTTTTTGCATGGGGATTGAGAAAGGGGAAGTTGCAAGTGAGATAACAGAGTGACTATTAAGGAAGTTAGAACTTTTTTGAGATTGTGAGAAGAAAAGTCCAGAAATTGAAACAACTGTGCTTTCAGGATAACGTTTTCTAATGCAAAACATGGATAAGTCCATGAAAAGATGAAATAAATAGAGACATGGTTAAAATAGTGTAACAAACTATTAAAACAATGAACAAGTTAAGTGAAAACTGAAAAAGAAGAAAATAGATGTATGCTAAAGAAAAAAGGTCAAATATGAAATATAAGGTAAAGTAGTAAAAAATAGAAAGAAATTGTCGACCTAGTAAAGAAGTAAACGGGGGCAGGCTCAAAAAAGATGAATTTATTTGGGAATAACAGAGAAATCGCATTGCGGGACACACAAACTCTAGCAAGCTACTGTTGAGGGTTTGGGATTGGCTGCATTTATGGGCAGGGAATAGAAAGGGGGAGAATTCATTTAGAATGAAAAACATAGACCAGCTTTGAAAAGTCCCCTAGCAGACAAAACCAGTTCAATCATACACATAAAGCTCAAGTCTGCTTTTTGTGAGATTGTCCTGACCCGGTTCATTGTTCGTGTCTCTGGAAACCATAAGCAAAAATTTCCACAATGCTCATGAGAGGGAACCCCTGACTAATTCCCTATCATTTAAGAAAATTCCACATTATCTGTTTTCTGTAAATCAGGCATTTATGGGAAATCAGTCTCTCTCTCATTCCTTATGTTTTTTCCCCTTGAGGGCACATACATGAGACTTTCCATTCTCCACTTTCCATTTACAAATTCTTTCATATCCCTCTCCTCCTTTCTCCCCCCCCCCCCCATTTCCTCCTTTGATCAAGATCTTTCATAGAAAACAATGTTGGTTGTATTCATTGTTACAATTCATTGTATTCATTTGTATACAATGCAGATTGTATTGTATGTTCCATGGAGCTGAGAAGGGCTGTTCTCAGGTGCAGGGGTCTTTTTCCATGAAGCTGAGAAGGACCATCTTTTCGCATCTTGTCCCACAGAGGAGGAACATGATATGGGATTTCACTGGCCTTATTTGAACAAGAGGGTTGAAAACGAAGAATCCCAGTTATGTCCCTCTAGGGTGTATGGTTTAGTTTCCATGGTTAGTTGAGTTCCAGGAAAAGCCTTTGAAAAGGAAAGAATTTTATTTGTACCTACATTTGGGAAGAAGACATTTGCTTACTAAAACAATAGAGATTTAAGAAAACAAGTAAACTGATGACCAAAACCTCAATGATAGCTAGTGATTAAAATGTACTTCTCAGCCAATTTGCCCAATTGCCTATGCTTAGTAGATCAAACGTGTCCCAGGTTCCAAGAGTTTGGCCAACTTCCGCTAGCAGAAGAAGGCAGTATTCTGCCCGATAGTGTCTTTCATTATTTTTAGTGCTTGTGTTATTTTTTCCAGGTTACTGACATCAAAACAACATTACTTTCTAAGGAGGGCACATGCTCCCCCCTGCTAAGCAGGATTAGGGCTCTGCAGCCTAAAGCTGTAGTAAAGCTTGTTCCTGCGAGGCTTATTTGGGCTTGTTGGTAGTTAAAAGCTCAGACAGAAGCATTGAAAGTGGTAGACATGATTCTAGAAAGACCACAGATTGCTTTTTCAAGGTCTGCTACTCCAATCCAAGCTCAAAAGTCCCTGGAGAATGCATGCCCCAAACCATTTCTATAGGGTTATTTGTAGATATCCACTCAAAATTATAAACTTCCCAGCTCTGCTGTGTCCTTTTAAGTTGATAGGAGAAAGACTCTAGATTAGATATATAAGCAATAGAGGAAAGAGGGTTTCTAATTTTGGCATCAGGAGTGAGGGCAATGATCCCACAATGTCCCTTCCAATTAAGGGAAAGGATAGAATATACCTTTTTTTTTCCCACATAAAAAGAAATATCCAATGTATTCTAAGCATAAAGCATAGTCGAGCATAATTGGGTCCCTTTGACCAAATTCTTTTTCCTAAAATGAGAGAATAGCATGATCAGAAATAGAATCATTTACATGGAGCATATGATAATCTGGTTTACTAGCATTATGGGAATGGTTATGTGAACATCTTAAATTTGTATAGACCTGAAGTAACAAGTGAGTTGATGTAATATCAGTAAGATTTTGCTGGAAGTCTGGATATCTGGGGAAAAAGATATCTAGGGAAGAAGCAAGTTGAATTAAGTTTCCCTCATGTTTATTTAGGTTATATAAAATAACATAGTTATAAGTAGTTAGTGGGAGATATCCTAGAGTGTTTCCACTTTCATAATCGTTTTCAAAACAGATTTTGGGTAAGAGTCCAGACCTGAGTGAGGGTATCCCTTTATGAGTAAGGGAAACCCAATGGAAAGCCATAATATTTAGTGCCAGACTTCTAGAAAGAGGACATGAATGGTTTCAAAGTTACCACAGGAAGATCCATTATCTTTGCCAGATAGGTTTCGCCATCCTTCTAAAGACAATATTTGCGCCACAATTCGGGTTCATCATGAGCATTATTTGCTCTGGCACAAATCCAATAATCAGTAAGGTAGCAGAATCAGAGTTTCTGTAAGGTAGGGATAAAATGATGTGTTAAAGCGAAAGTAAAGAATGTCAGGAAAACTAGAGAAAGATCAATGGAAGTCCTGAATGGGATGAAATATTAAGCATAGAGTAATTTAAAAAAATGTCAAGTTATACAGGTCTGGTCTGTATATCTCGGATAAGTTGTCTACTTCAGATGCTGTCTGCTTCAGTTCCCAGAAATTTTCAGTGTCAGGTCACTAGTTGGTGTACAAGTCCATGCAGATGTGGGGTTTACTTGGGGTGTGACCCATGAATCCAGGAGTGTGTGCCTTGAAGTCTGGGTGCACAGAGATTGGTTAATAATAATAGCTGGTAGAGGCCTTGCCAGTGATGTTGAAGAGTATTTTTGGAGCTGTCTTTCCAATAGAAAAAGTTTCCAGGCTGTAAGTTGTGATGTGTGTCTTCATCTGGAATGGACTGTGGAAAGATTGTTCTACCAGAGCGTAAATGTTTTCTAAGTGCTTGATTTAGTATATGCCCTTTCATTAGTTGTGGGTAAGAACTAGTGTGTGTGGGGAGGGCCTTAAGTGCTTCAGTTGTCCTGTAATTATTTCTAAAGGCAGAAGCGTATGCATCCTGAAGGAAGTGGATATTACCATTGTGATTATGAGCAGGGGATCAAGAGGGGAGAGTTGACTCAAAATCTCTTTAAATAAAAACAGAGACCAGCTTTGAAAATTCCCCCAGTGGACAAAAGCAATCCAATCATCCAAATGCAGTTCACTTGGGCTTCTTTGGTGAGACCCACCTGATCGGGGGCGTTTCTTGTTCACGTGTCTGGACACTGTAGGTGAATCAACACATCATGAGGGTCACACAAGGTAACCCCTGACCAATTCCCTATCATTTCAGATGATGTCAATGTTATCAGTTTTCTGTAAATCGGGCACTTATGGAAAATCAGCCCCGTAGTTCTTACACGTTGTTTTCCTAAGTGCAGAGCACGTACGCAGGAGATATTTCCTTTTGGATCTTCTGGGTCCATTTGAGGTTGAAATTCTTTCACAAGTTGCAAAGGACACAAAATGAAAGAGAAAAAAAGATGAGAGAAGAAAAGTGGACATAATGATACATAAAACAGGCAGTGACAATTTTAAATACATAAAATAGGTGCTTTTGGGGACACCTGGGTGGCTGAGTCGATTCAGTGTCAGACTGTGGGTTGCGGCTCAGGTATGATCCCACCTTCTCGTGAGTCAGAGCCCCACATCGGGCTCTGTGGGGGCAGCCCACAGCCTGCTTGGGATTCTCTCTGTCTCCCTCTCTCTCTGCCCCTCCCCGACTTGTGATGTCTCTATCTCAAAATAAATAATTAAATAAACTTAAAAATAAAATCAAAAAAGGGGCACCTGAGTTGAGCAGCTGATTTCGACTCAGGTCATGCTCTTGCGGTCCATGAGTTCGAGCCCCGCATGGGGTTCTGTGCTGACAGTTTGGAACCTGGAGCCAGCTTGGAATTCTGTGTCTCCCTCTCTCTCTGCCCCTCCCCCATTCGCACAATGTGTCACTCTTTCAAAAACGCATAAATGTTAAAAAAAAGAAATTAAAAAAATAAAATAAGTGCTTTCAAATGTCATCAGACTAGAAATTTTACTGCAGTTTCTCCAAGAAATATGTAGCATGAAACAGACGAGTTTGGAAAAAAAAAAAAGTTAAGTAAAAGACTAATAGTAAATCATGATTTCCTTCCACTGAATTCACAGATGGTGGTGATGATGGGTTGTAAACAGATACAGTGGCTCCATCTACCTGAGAGGAGTCTGAAAGATACTTTATTCTTGCCTCCTTTCCTCTCCCTTGTTTAGATATATAGGGTCCTATGAAAGCATAATATGGAACAGTTAGTTATCCCTGAACTGTGGACGCTGTCCATTGCATTTAATCCTTTATCACTGTGTTGAAAAGCAGTCTTTGCAAAGGCCAGGGCCAGCAGCGTTGAGGAAATAGGGAAGGAGAGACATGCCAGAGTATCAGAGAAAGTTTTATTCTCTTTTGATGTGTGACAAACACGTGCGTCAGACGGTGGATTTAAATTTTGTTACATTCCTGTCTTTCAAAAGATTCGAGAAACAGGCAGTGGGACTGAGGGATCAACCGATTTTAGCAGAGCACATCCAGCCAAGAGCAGTGCTCTTCAACAATTGTGACTATGACCACAGTAAGAAACGCATTTTACGCACATATGCATGAACACATACATACAACTGAAAACAGCCATGGCTAAGCAGTCATTACACAGTTACCTGCAATGCACATCGACATTTTTAGGTGTGATTTTCTAAAGTGATATCAGGCTCTGTTAATACGTTGTGATCTTTAGTTTAACAAACACTGCCTTCGATGAAAGATTTGAGGTAGACCACTAGGAATTGAGGTAAGTGCTAATGACAACAAAGTGACGGGTAGATATTGCTCTTAGAAGGGCTTTCAACCCACACATATGCTTATCAAATGCAATAAGCCAAGGGAAATCTACATGCCTGTTAGCCCCGGAGTCTGGCAAGAATCCTACCCATTTGAAGATGAATAAAAATATTTATAAAGGGGAGTATGAAAAAGAAACAGTATTAAATATGAAGAAGGAGGATCACACACTTAAAAAAGAACTCAGTTTATTAAATGATGTACTAAAAAAATTGGATAGAAAGTGAAACCGAAAACTGCTCATTGTCAAGAGAGCAGAATGCAAAGATATAATCTCCATAGGACTGGGACCAAAGGCTTGGAACGAACAGACCATGGGTCTAGAAAAAGTAGATAAAGGAACGCCTGAGTGGCTCAGTCGGTTAAACATCTGCCTTCCGCTCCAGTCATGATATCGCGGTTCATGAGTTCAAGCCCCACGTGAGGTTCTGTGCTAACAGCTCAGAGCCAGGCGATTGCTTCAGATTCTGTGTCCCTCTTTCTCTCTTTGGCCCTCCTCTGCTCGCTCTTTGTCTCTGTCTCTTTCTCAAAATTAATAAACATTAAATGTAAAAAATTGAAAAAAGAAGAAATACTCAAAAATATAAGAGAAGAAAAAAACATCAGCGTTAAAATATCTGTCCTATCTATATTCATTCATTTTTTAAAAAGTGTTTACCAACAATAGCCAAAGTAAGGAAAGAGCCCAAAATGTCCAACGACAGATGAATGGATAAAGGAGATGTGATATATATATACACAATGGAGTAATACATTGATGCGATAAATATATATAATGAGGTATTACAAAATGTAGGAGACTCTTAAATTTGGAGAACGAACAGGGAGTTATTGGAGGGATTGTGGGAGGTGAGATGGGCTAAATGGGCAAGGGGCATTAAGGAATCTACTCCTGAAATCATGGTTGCACTATATGCTAATTAACCTGTCTGAAATTAAAAAAAAAAAAAAGTGCATCACTGCATCTAATTTGATGAGAATTTCTTAAAATGTGAAAGTTGCTGTAGAGCATCACATATTTTCCTCTGACACCTATCAGTATTATCACCGGGACTTGTCTTCCTCAGTTTATAGTGTTAATTTGCAACCTAAACAGATAATGTTAATTAATTCCTATATGCTGAACCGTTCTTGAATTCCTGCAGTAAAGTGCACTTCTTCCTAATATATTGCTTTTCTTTTTTATTTTTTTTGAGAGGGAGCGAAGCTGGGTCCAGGTGAGCCAGGGGAAGGGGGCGAGGAGAGAGAAGCAGGGCTCACAGGAAGTTGGGCTGGAGCTCACTAACCATGAGATCATGACTTGAGCCCAAGTCAGAGGCTTAACCGGCTAAGCCATTCCGGAGCCCCTAACACATTCCTTTTCTAAGCAACCTTTTAAGATCTTAACAAATCTATGTTAATCAATATGATTTGTCTGTAGTTTTGTTGAAGGGTTTAAAACAATTTCGTTTGTAGTGTTTCTTTATTTTTGGGAGAGAGAGACAAAGAGTGTAAGCGGGGGAGGGCAGAGAGAGAGGGAGACACAGAATGTGAAGCAGGCTCCAGGCTCTGAACTGTCAGCACAGAGTCCCACGTGGGGATCAAACTTACCAACCATGAGATTATGACTTAAACTGAAGTCGGAAGCTTAACTGACTGAGCCACCCAGGTGCCCAGGAGACAGGAACTTTAGTTGATTTCCTCGTAGGATCTCAGTTGGCTGAGCCTGTTAAAAATACTCGAAAAACTTGTATCGCCTTGACAAAAACACTGCCATTGTATTCGTTGACAGAGTAAACACATACATTCTTAGGAGGTTATCAAATATTTTAAAGCCAACTCTGCAATGCCAAATTTGTATTTTCTTTCTGCAATCAAAATTCTAGAAGGGAACAACAGACAATTTGAACTGAAGAATTCTTTTGTAGCTAGCTTCTCAATAGTCACGGTTACACTCAGTCTTCCTGGTCTCTACTACGAATCTTCCTAAAATTTAGGTGCGGGGTCCATATGATTGTGTTTGGGAACTAGAATCTGAAGGGAAAATTCACTTATCCAGGGAGTTTACACGTGACTTCCATAAATGGACCTCAGGGATCCAAGGCACCCATAGAAAACGTATGCACTCAAATCAAAGTGGGAGTATCATCTTCATGGTGAAAGAGTCTGAAAGGTCCTCATGTTATCAGGGATAAAGGTGAGAGCCAAGCTTCCTGTAACAACTTGATTGATTTGATTTGGTTAATGCTAATGCGATTTCCTTGCCTTGAAAAACGGAAGTCTCCAGGTGGAAATCTGTCTTCAGCCATTTCAAGGATGGAGAGCTTGCCATGCCAGGTGGGTTACGGCTTTTCCCGGGAGTTAGAGGCAAATGGGACGCGCAGAAAACTATTATGCAGGTTGTAGAATACTTTGAGGGCCAAGAAGCATCCTGGAGATGTCTAGGGGAGTTTTGACCTTGGGCACGTGGAAATACTAGTGAGTCCATGTCGAGGGCATGCTTAACACGGAGGGGCCGTTGCATGAAGGAAAGATTAGTATTGAACTACGGCACCACTTAACACTTGGGGGAATTACCTAGAATTGTAAAGGTGCTTGTGAGGAGTATGGGAGTATAACAATGGAGGCTGGATTCTCTGCAACTGTATTGGATTTTTCATGAGCCAAATACTGGGCCCAGAGATACAGCGGGTGGCATCAGGGCAAAGCCATAGACTGTGGAATTGTCTCCAACTTGCCTTCAAGGACCTAACTGCCTACGAGCGTCCGGACTAAAACGTATCAGATACCATTTAAGTTTGTGGAGATTACAGCCTTAGTTTCAGTTCACCTTCTGGGTGACAGTATTCAGCCAAAAGACCCTCACAAATATCGCCTTTGGTTGTCCACCATGTCTAAGAAATCTATGTGCTCCATTGGGCTCAGAAGTCCCACCAAAATGAAACTCTTCTCCATTTTGTTTTCCAGAATCATTCAATGGAAATTCCCTTGAACATACGTCAAAGAGAGGAGATCTCCCATACAGGTATTCTTTTGACAACACTGTCCTTCTCTTTAGAATTTGTGTGTGTTACTCCTTTAAGCTGTTGCCTTTAAGATCCTTAGTGTCTATCTATTGACCTTTCAACACTTCTCTGCTGGTTAGGCAAAGGAAGAACTCGATGCCAAGGACAAGACTATATGCGTAAATGTGAGAGCTTTTAGCCTTGTATGAAATGAAATCTTTACTTGTCTTTTACTCTAAGACCTGAGTGAATATATCGCTGTCTGATGATACCTGTATCCCGCAGGTTTTTTCTTTTTTTTAATTGTTTATTTGTGTCGGGGTGGGTGGGGGGGGGGATAGAGGGCAGGAGAGAGAGGGGGAGAGAAAAAACCAAACAAACTCCATGTTGTCAGTGCAGAGGTGGACGCGGGTTGGATCCCAAGAACTGTGAGATCATGACCTTCCTGGAAACCAAGAGTCAGATGCTTAATGACTGAGACACCCAGGCGCCCCTCTCTCTTCATTATCTAACTGTTTTCTGCTCTGTTTTCCATAGTACCCACCCATGGCTTAACTCTAATTCATGACGTAGGGGTATTACTGAGTGTTGTACAAGAAGAATATGTTTGGGGAAATCTAATTTCCCCGGAGTCTCCAAATTTCAGCATTTCTTTTCTGTATCATCAGATAAACCCGTTGTTGGCGATGAGTTTCTAGCCCAGTTTCTCCAAAACTATGAAATCGAAGATGATATTAAAATGCTGTTGGAGATGCCAGCAAATGGAGAAAAAGAAATGACAGGAAAGGAAGATGTGTGTCAAGCTGCTTCACGAGGTTAGTTTGAGTCTCTAAGAGGTTTGGAAGGTGACTGGGGTGGGGCAAAAGTTAGGGATGAGACATCAGAGACCAGATGTATTTTTGGTTTCTTGCATTTGCTTAGGACAGATTTTGGGATTTTAGCCTCTATCAGTTGGATTGTTCACGCACATAGTCACTCTTTCATGTATCTATGTCTACATGGGTGGATCTTAATCTCAAATATCCCCAGCTCTGGAAAACCTGACCTTCTTCATCTCCCCTTCAGAGCTATCTTTCTTTGAAGTGTCAGATTTGAAGCTGGATCATCAGGAGGCAGACAGAACATCGCTGGTTCCTGAGAGGCACCAGGATGGAATGTGGGAATCAAGAACAGAGAAGAAACTCAGGAAAACTCGCCACCATGGCCGGAAAAAGGTAAGGCCGATGGCAAGTCGTGCGGAAAATTCATGTCTCCAAAATGGCCATTTGTCTTGATGTCAGAGCTCTCCTTCCAAGGAGAATTGCCTCTAAGTTGGTAATATTAGGGAAGAAAAGAGAGTCGTTTCAAATAGCTGAAATGTCCCAGAGTTGTACTCATCTGGGGAGTACAGCAACATGAACATTTTGCAGTGACGAAATCGTGAACAATGAAAGAATAGAGTTTTCAAAATTTTGAATGAAATAAGATTGAATAATACGTCCCATTTGATTGTCTTTTCCTTAAGGTAATCTCGCACCATAAAAAGAGGAGAAAGTTTCTCAAAATGTTGCATGAAACAATGGAAGAAGTGAAGAGCTGTGTGAGTACTCCCAAGCTGTTCCATGGTCACTGAATTCTGTCTTTTTCCAACACCTTTTATGTGTTTCTTTGCGGTTTATTTGGCTTGACCAGCCGCCGTGGGCTGAGATTCACACGACAATGAAACCCATAAGACACAACAGTCTTTGTCCTGCCCAATTTATTTATTTTTTTAAAAATACATATATGGTTAAACTTTTTTGTTTTTTTTTTTTGAGAGATGGAGAGAGGCAACATGCCTGCTAGGGCATGAGTGGGGGAGGGGCAGAGAGAGAGAGAGGGAGAGAGAGAGAGAACCCCAAACAGTCTCCATGTTGTCAGCCCAGAGCCGGACGTAGGGCTCGAACTCAAGAAGCATTAGGTCGTGATGTGAGCTGAAACCAAGATTTGGGGGCTTAACCAACTTAGCTCCCAGGCATCCCTGTCTGTCCGAGTGTTGTGATGCAAAGTCTTACAAATACTAATCTTATCTCTTGTGTTCATCTTGAGAATACCGTGAGAGTATATAGAACATAAGTGTCAGGTCACTGAAGAGAATATTTCTTTTCACACTTTGTTTCTGAAGTGTGGACTTTGTCCAAGGCTCCAGCTGCCCACAACACCCCGGAAATGCACAATTAAGTTTAACTTGTTTTAAACCTTTCTTTCAGGAAGAACTTGTTTCAAACATGCTACATGCTCTGAAATGACCACTGCTTGGAGAAGATCAGCCACTGGAAATATTCGTGGTTTTCTTTCCTTGACTCAAGATTTCAGAGAGTGTAACACTGTGAATACGTGCTACTTTTGTCTACCTCGACCTGGGCTTACTTGTCACCAGCGCCATTAGAGGTCTGACGGCCACATCAAAATTTGAGAAATGATGTTTTAAAGGCAACTGCAATTGTGATAAGTGGAGAGTCCAATGAATATACAGTGTTGTTATAAGAAGTTGTACCCAAAGGTGTCTTGATGTTCAATGATTATTGTATGTGTAAATAAAATGTATTATTTTGATGTGTGGCTGGATTGTATTTGATTGCATTTTAGGTAGAATTGTTCATCTCTACTCCTACTTGGTATTGACTAGTTTTCTTTGTTGGGGCCATATCTGGGCGTTTTGGCATTAAGCTGACTTGATGAAATGAAGGTGAGTCCCTTGTTGGGATATCAGTTGAAATATTATTATAAGTGCCCAGCTCTGTAAAGGTTAACTATGTAACTCAGGTAGGAAGCCATGTCTAGGTGACTCTATTTGTGAAGCAATCTTGGTGATCTTTTCTGGGTGTGGAATCTGTTCTAGCTTTTGATTACCTTGTGTCAAGTGTAGCCATTTACTTTATACTAGGAAGGTCTACATTTGAAAAGAAAATTTTAACAAGTATTTATTTTTGACTACAGGGAGAGAGCGAGTGAGAATAGGTGGGGGGGAGGGGCAGAGCGAGAGGGAGACACAGAATTTGAAGTAGGCTCCAGGCTCTGAGGTGTCAGCACGGAGCCCGACGCGGGGCTCGAACTCACAAACCTGGAGATCATGACCTGAGCCGACTTAAGAGGCTTAACCGCCTCAGCCACCCTGGTCTCCTGGAAAAGTCTAGGTTTAGATTTCACTGCTCTTTTAAGTGGGATTGTCTATTTTATTTCTTCTTACTTTGATCTTTGTTAGGTCACTCTTGAAATTCTCGGAAGTTAGCTTTGTGTACGATTCACAAAGATTTTGTTATTTCATTTAGTTTTGAGAGAGAGAGAGTGTGAGCAGGGGAGGGACAGAGAGAGAGGGAGACACAGGAACTGAAGCAGGCTCCAGGCTCTGAGCTGTCAGCACAGAGGGGGACCCGTGGCTCTAACTCATAACCCGAGTGATGGTGACCTCAGCTCAAGTCAGACGCTGAACAGACTGAGCCTCCCATGTGCCCCTCTTAAGATGTTTAATTTCATAACATGTGGTATTGAGATAATTCTTAAAGTCTTTCTTCTATTAGCATATTTTAAATCAGACCTTGTCCTCACAGTGCCACTTTTCTTCTGTCCTGGTGGTTGTGGTATGACGAGTCTTTATTTTCATTTCCTTTTAAATAGTTTGTATTCTTAGTTGTGTCAACCCTATCGTTAATTTGCATAACAGGGTTTCGATTTCTCTCTTTGTTTCTTGCTGTTGTTGAGTTGGAAATCAAGCCTTTCGTTCAGTTATGGTTTTCATTTCTCTCTCTCCTCCTGTGGGAAGATGTCTTCCTCATGCAGTTCCACGGATCTCTGGGCAGTAGGATCTTTCTAGAACCCACGTTTCAGAGTTTCTATTACCCCCTTTTAGTTACTTTAAAAATTTTTTTAAAAATGTTTATTTACTTTTGAGAGAGAGAGAGAGCGTGACAGAGAGAGCGCACAACGAGGAGAAGGGCCAAGAGAGGGAGTCACAGATCTGAAGCAGGCTCCACGCCCCCAACTGACCGCACAGAGCCAGATTTGGGACTTGAACTCACCAACCGTGAGCTCTTGACCTTAGCCGAAGTCGGACGCTTAACCCACTGAGCCACCTAGGCACCCCCCTGAATCCTACTTCTGATCCAGGGAATATTGACCTATAAAAGAAGCTCCAAACTCAAAACAGATGACTTTGTTTGGGAATAAGGGAGGAATTGCAATTTGAAACGGGCAAAGTGAGGCAAGCTACAGGTGGGTGAGTTGAGGGCGTGGCAGAGGCTGTGTTAATGAGCTGGGAATCCAAAGAGGGGAGAGGCACTCAGAATCTGCTAGAATAAAAACAGAGAGCAGCTTTGAAAATTCCCCCAGCGGACAAAAGCAATCCAATCATCCAAATGCAGTTCACTTGGGCTTCTTTGGTGAGACCCACCTGATCGCAGGTGGTTGTTGTTCACGTGTCTGGACACTGTAGGTGAAACAGCACATCACAAGGGTCACACAAGGTAACCCCTGACCACATCCCTGTCATTTCAGATGATGTCAATGTTATCAGTTTTCTGTATTTCGGGCACTTATGGAAAATCAGCCCCGTAGTTCTTACACGTTGTTTTCCTAAATGCAGAGCACGTACGCAGGACATATTTCCTTTTGGATCCTCTGGGTCCATTTGAGGTTGAACATCTTTCCCAAAGTTGCAAAGGACACAAAAAGAAAGAGACAAAGATGAGGGAAAAAAAGTGGATATAATGATACACAAAACAGGCAGGTGACAATTTTAAATACATAAAATCGATGCTTTCGGGGACACCTGGGTGGCTCAGTCGATTCCGTGTCAGACGATGGGTTTTGGCTCAGGTATGATCCCACCTTCTTTTGAGTTAGAGCCCCACATCGGGCTCTGTGGGGTGGATATAATGATACACAAAACAGGCAGGTGACAATTTTAAATACATAAAATCGATGCTTTCGGGGACACCTGGGTGGCTCAGTCGATTCCGTGTCAGACGATGGGTTTTGGCTCAGGTATGATCCCACCTTCTTTTGAGTTAGAGCCCCACATCGGGCTCTGTGGGGGCAGCACACAGCCTGCTTGGGATTCTCTCTGTCTCCCTCTCTCTCTGCCCCTCCCTGACTTGGGAATGTCTCTATCTCTAGAAATAAATAAATAAATAAATAAATAAACAAACAAACAAACTTAAAAATAAAATAAAAGAACAGGCGCCTTGGTGGCTCAGTCGGTTGAGCGACTGGCTTCGACTCAGGTCACGCTCTTGCGGTCCGTGAGTTCGTGCCCCACATCGGGTTCTGTGCTGACAGTTTGGAACCTGCAGCCTGCTTGGAACTCTGTGTCTCCCTCTCTCTCTGCCCCTCCTCCATTTGCACTCTGTGTCTCTGTCTTTCAGACATAAATAAATGTTAAAAAAAAAAAAATAAGTAAAATAAAATAGGTGATTTCAAATGTCGTGAGACCGGAAATTTTACTGCAGTTTCTCCAGGAAATATGTAGCATGAAACAGACGAGTTTGGGAAAAAAAAGAAAGGTTAAGTAAAAGACTACTAGCAATTCACGATTTCCTTCCACTGAATGCACAGATGGTGATGATGTGTTCTAAACAGATACAGAAGCTCCATCTACCTGACAGGAGCCTGAAAGAGACTTTATTCTTGCCTCCTTTCCTCTCCCTTGTTGAGAGATGTTGGGTCCTGTTAAAGCATCATATGGAACAGTTAGTTGTCCCTGAACTGTGGACGCTGTCCGTTGCATTTAATCCTTTATCACTGCGTTGAAAAGCAGTCTTCGCAAAGGCCAGGGCCAGCAGGGCTTGAGGAAATAGGGAAGGAGGGATGCGTCAGAGTATCAGAGAAAGTTTTAATCTATTTTGATGTGTGACAAACACGTGCATCAGAAGGTGGATTTAAGTTTTGTTACGTTCTTGTATTTCAAAGGATTCGAGAAACAGGCAGTGGGACTAAGGGATCAACCGATTTTAGCAGAGCATATCCGCCAAGAGCAGTGCTCTTCAACAATTGTGACTATGACCACAGTAAGAAACGCATTTTACGCACATATGCATGAATATGTACATACAACTGAAAACAGCCTTGGCCAAGCAGGCGTTACACAGTTACAGGCAATGCACAAGGACATTTGGAGTTGTGATTTTCTAAAGTGATATCAGGCTCTGTTAATACGTTGTGATCTTTAGTTTAAAAAACACTGCCTTCGATGAAAGATTTGAGGTAGACCACTAGGAATTGAGGTAAGTGCTAATGACAACAAAGTGACTGGTAAATATAGCTCCTTGAAGGGCATTCAACCCACACATATGTATGTCAAATGCAATAAGCCAAGGGAAATCTACATGCCTCTCAGCCCGGGAGTCTGGCAAGAATCCTACCCATTTGAAGATGAATAAAAATATTTTAAAACGGGGAGTAAGAAAAAGAAACAGTATTAACTATGAAGAAGGAGGATCACACACTTAAAAAAGAGCTCAGTTTATTAAATGATGTACTAAAAAAATTGGACAGAAAGTTAAACCGAAACCTGCTCATCGTCCAGAGAGCAAAACGCAAAGATATGATCTCCATTGGACTGGGACCAAAGGCTTGGAAAGAACAGACCATGGGTCTAGAAAAAGTAGATAAAGGAGCACCTGAGTGGTTCAGTCGGTTAAACACCTGCCTTCTGCTCTGGTCATGATATCGCGGTTCATGAGTTCAAGCCCCACGTGAGGTTCTGTGCTAACAGCTCAGAGCCAGGCGATTGCTTCAGATTCTGTGTCCCTCTTTCTCTCTCTGGCCCTCCTCTGCTCCCTCTTTGTCTCTGTCTCTTTCTCAAAATAAATAAATATTAAAAGTAAAAAATTTAAAAAAAGAAGAAATACTGAAAAATATAAGAGAAGAAAAAAACATCAGCGTTAAAATACCTGTCCTATCTATATTCATTCATATTTTAAAAGGTGTTTACCAACAATAGCCAAAGTAAGGAAAGAGCCCAAATGTCCATCGACGGATGAATGGATAAAGGAGATGTGATATATATATATATACAATGGAGTAATACATTGATGTGATAAATATATACAATGGAGTATTACAAAACGTCGGAGACTCTTAAATATGGAGAACGAACAGGGGGTTATTGGAGGGATTGTGGGAGGTGGGATGGGCTAAATGGGCAAGGGGCATTAAGGAATCTACTCCTGAAATCATGGTTGCACTATATGCTAATTAACTTGTCTGAACTTAAAAACAAAAAAAAGTGCTTCACTGCATCTAATTTGATGAGAATTTTTTAAAATGTGAAAGTTGCTGTAGAGCATCACATATTTTCCTCTGACACCTATCAGTATTATCACCGGGACTTGTCTTCCTCAGTTTATAGTGTTAATTTGCAACCTAAACAGATAATGTTAATTGATTCCTATATGCTGAACCGTCCTTGAATTCCTGCAGTAAAGTGCACTGCTTCCTAATATACTGCTTTTGTTTTTTATTTTTTTTTGAGAGGGAGTGAGACTGGGTCCAGGTGAGCCAGGGGAAGGGGGCGGGGAGAGAGAAGCAGGGCTCACAGGAAGTTGGGCTGGAGCTCACGAACCATGAGATCATGACTTGAGCCCAAGTCAGAGGCTTAACCGGCTAAGCCAGTCCGGAGCCCCTAACACATTCCTTTTCTAAGCAACCTTTTAAGATCTTAACAAATCTATGTTAATCAATATGATTTGTCTGTAGTTTTGTTGAAGGGTTTAAAACAATTTCGTTTGTAGTGTTTCTTTATTTTTGGGAGAGAGAGGCAAAGAGTGTAAGCGGGGGAGGGCAGAGAGAGAGGGAGACACAGAATGTGAAGCAGGCTCCAGGCTCTGAACTGTCAGCACAGAGTCCCATGTGGGGATCAAACTTACCAACCATGAGATTATGGCTTAAGCTGAAGTCGGAAGCTTAACTGACTGAGCCACCCAGGTGCCCGGGAGACAGGAACTTTAGCTGATTTCCTCGTAGGATCTCAGTTGGCTGAGCCTGTTAAAAATACTCGAAAAACTTGTATCGCCTTGACAAAAACACTGCCATTGTATTCGTTGACAGAGTAAACACGTACATTCTTAGGAGGTTATCAAATATTTTAAAGCCAACTCTGCAATGCCAAATTTGTATTTTCTTTCTGCAATCAAAATTCTAGAAGGGAACAACAGACAATTTGAACTGAAGAATTCTTTTGTAGCTAGCTTCTCAATAGTTACGGTTACACTCAGTCTTCCTGGGCTCTGCTACGAATCTTCCTAAAATTTAGGTGCGGGGCCCATACGATTGTGTTTGGGAACTAGACTCTGGAGGGAAAATTCACTTATCCAGGGAGTTTACACGTGACTTCCATCAATGGGCTTCAGGGATCCAAGGTACCCATAGAAAACGTATGCACTCAAATCAAAGTGGGAGTATCATCTTCATGGTGAAAGAGTCTGAAAGGTCCTCATGTTATCAGGGATAAAGGTGAGAGCCAAGCTTCCTGTAACAACTTGATTGATTTGATTTGGTTAATGCTAATGCGATTTCCTTGCCTTGAAAAACGGAAGTCTCCAGGTGGAAATCTGTCTTCAGCCATTTCAAGGATGGAGAGCTTGCCATGCCAGGTGGGTTATGGCTTTTCCCCGGGAGTTAGAGGCAAATGGGACGCGCAGAAAACTATTATGCAGGTTGTAGAATACTTTGAGGGCCAAGAAGCATCCTGGAGATGTCTAGGGGAGTTTTGACCTTGGGCACGTGGAAATACTAGTGAGTCCATGTCGAGGGCATGCTTAACACGGAGGGGCCGTTGCATGAAGGAAAGATTAGTATTGAACTACGGCACCACTTAACACTTGGGGGCTCTGGAGAATTACCTAGAATTGTAAAGGTGCTTGTGAGGAGTATGGGAGTATAACAATGGAGGCTGGATTCTCTGCAACTGTATTGGATTTTTCATGAGCCAAATACTGGGCCCAGAGTCACAGCGGGTGGCATCAGGGCAAAGCCATAGACTGTGGAATTGTCTCCAACTTGCCTTCAAGGACCTAACTGCCTACGAGCGTCCGGACTAAAACGTATCAGATACCATTTAAGTTTGTGGAGATTACAGCCTTAGTTTCAGTTCACCTTCTGGGTGACAGTATTCAGCCAAAAGACCCTCACAAATATCGCCTTTGGTTGTCCACCATGTCTAAGAAATCTATGTGCTCCATTGGGCTCAGAAGTCCCACCAAAATGAAACTCTTCTCCATTTTGTTTTCCAGAATCATTCAATGGAAATTCCCTTGAACATACGTCAAAGAGAGGAGATCTCCCATACAGGTATTCTTTTGACAACACTGTCCTTCTCTTTAGAATTTGTGTGTGTTACTCCTTTAAGCTGTTGCCTTTAAGATCCTTAGTGTCTATCTATTGACCTTTCAACACTTCTCTGCTGGTTAGGCAAAGGAAGAACTCGATGCCAAGGACAAGACTATATGCGTAAATGTGAGAGCTTTTAGCCTTGTATGAAATGAAATCTTTACTTGTCTTTTACTCTAAGACCTGAGTGAATATATCGCTGTCTGATGATACCTGTATCCCGCAGGTTTTTTCTTTTTTTTAATTGTTTATTTGTGTCGGGGTGGGTGGGGGGGGGGATAGAGGGCAGGAGAGAGAGGGGGAGAGAAAAAACCAAACAAACTCCATGTTGTCAGTGCAGAGGTGGACGCGGGTTGGATCCCAAGAACTGTGAGATCATGACCTTCCTGGAAACCAAGAGTCAGATGCTTAATGACTGAGACACCCAGGCGCCCCTCTCTCTTCATTATCTAACTGTTTTCTGCTCTGTTTTCCATAGTACCCACCCATGGCTTAACTCTAATTCATGACGTAGGGGTATTACTGAGTGTTGTACAAGAAGAATATGTTTGGGGAAATCTAATTTCCCCGGAGTCTCCAAATTTCAGCATTTCTTTTCTGTATCATCAGATAAACCCGTTGTTGGCGATGAGTTTCTAGCCCAGTTTCTCCAAAACTATGAAATCGAAGATGATATTAAAATGCTGTTGGAGATGCCAGCAAATGGAGAAAAAGAAATGACAGGAAAGGAAGATGTGTGTCAAGCTGCTTCACGAGGTTAGTTTGAGTCTCTAAGAGGTTTGGAAGGTGACTGGGGTGGGGCAAAAGTTAGGGATGAGACATCAGAGACCAGATGTATTTTTGGTTTCTTGCATTTGCTTAGGACAGATTTTGGGATTTTAGCCTCTATCAGTTGGATTGTTCACGCACATAGTCACTCTTTCATGTATCTATGTCTACATGGGTGGATCTTAATCTCAAATATCCCCAGCTCTGGAAAACCTGACCTTCTTCATCTCCCCTTCAGAGCTATCTTTCTTTGAAGTGTCAGATTTGAAGCTGGATCATCAGGAGGCAGACAGAACATCGCTGGTTCCTGAGAGGCACCAGGATGGAATGTGGGAATCAAGAACAGAGAAGAAACTCAGGAAAACTCGCCACCATGGCCGGAAAAAGGTAAGGCCGATGGCAAGTCGTGCGGAAAATTCATGTCTCCAAAATGGCCATTTGTCTTGATGTCAGAGCTCTCCTTCCAAGGAGAATTGCCTCTAAGTTGGTAATATTAGGGAAGAAAAGAGAGTCGTTTCAAATAGCTGAAATGTCCCAGAGTTGTACTCATCTGGGGAGTACAGCAACATGAACATTTTGCAGTGACGAAATCGTGAACAATGAAAGAATAGAGTTTTCAAAATTTTGAATGAAATAAGATTGAATAATACGTCCCATTTGATTGTCTTTTCCTTAAGGTAATCTCGCACCATAAAAAGAGGAGAAAGTTTCTCAAAATGTTGCATGAAACAATGGAAGAAGTGAAGAGCTGTGTGAGTACTCCCAAGCTGTTCCATGGTCACTGAATTCTGTCTTTTTCCAACACCTTTTATGTGTTTCTTTGCGGTTTATTTGGCTTGACCAGCCGCCGTGGGCTGAGATTCACACGACAATGAAACCCATAAGACACAACAGTCTTTGTCCTGCCCAATTTATTTATTTTTTTAAAAATACATATATGGTTAAACTTTTTTGTTTTTTTTTTGAGAGATGGAGAGAGGCAACATGCCTGCTAGGGCATGAGTGGGGGAGGGGCAGAGAGAGAGAGAGGGAGAGAGAGAGAGAACCCCAAACAGTCTCCATGTTGTCAGCCCAGAGCCGGACGTAGGGCTCGAACTCAAGAAGCATTAGGTCGTGATGTGAGCTGAAACCAAGATTTGGGGGCTTAACCAACTTAGCTCCCAGGCATCCCTGTCTGTCCGAGTGTTGTGATGCAAAGTCTTACAAATACTAATCTTATCTCTTGTGTTCATCTTGAGAATACCGTGAGAGTATATAGAACATAAGTGTCAGGTCACTGAAGAGAATATTTCTTTTCACACTTTGTTTCTGAAGTGTGGACTTTGTCCAAGGCTCCAGCTGCCCACAACACCCCGGAAATGCACAATTAAGTTTAACTTGTTTTAAACCTTTCTTTCAGGAAGAACTTGTTTCAAACATGCTACATGCTCTGAAATGACCACTGCTTGGAGAAGATCAGCCACTGGAAATATTCGTGGTTTTCTTTCCTTGACTCAAGATTTCAGAGAGTGTAACACTGTGAATACGTGCTACTTTTGTCTACCTCGACCTGGGCTTACTTGTCACCAGCGCCATTAGAGGTCTGACGGCCACATCAAAATTTGAGAAATGATGTTTTAAAGGCAACTGCAATTGTGATAAGTGGAGAGTCCAATGAATATACAGTGTTGTTATAAGAAGTTGTACCCAAAGGTGTCTTGATGTTCAATGATTATTGTATGTGTAAATAAAATGTATTATTTTGATGTGTGGCTGGATTGTATTTGATTGCATTTTAGGTAGAATTGTTCATCTCTACTCCTACTTGGTATTGACTAGTTTTCTTTGTTGGGGCCATATCTGGGCGTTTTGGCATTAAGCTGACTTGATGAAATGAAGGTGAGTCCCTTGTTGGGATATCAGTTGAAATATTATTATAAGTGCCCAGCTCTGTAAAGGTTAACTATGTAACTCAGGTAGGAAGCCATGTCTAGGTGACTCTATTTGTGAAGCAATCTTGGTGATCTTTTCTGGGTGTGGAATCTGTTCTAGCTTTTGATTACCTTGTGTCAAGTGTAGCCATTTACTTTATACTAGGAAGGTCTACATTTGAAAAGAAAATTTTAACAAGTATTTATTTTTGACTACAGGGAGAGAGCGAGTGAGAATAGGTGGGGGGGAGGGGCAGAGCGAGAGGGAGACACAGAATTTGAAGTAGGCTCCAGGCTCTGAGGTGTCAGCACGGAGCCCGACGCGGGGCTCGAACTCACAAACCTGGAGATCATGACCTGAGCCGACTTAAGAGGCTTAACCGCCTCAGCCACCCTGGTCTCCTGGAAAAGTCTAGGTTTAGATTTCACTGCTCTTTTAAGTGGGATTGTCTATTTTATTTCTTCTTACTTTGATCTTTGTTAGGTCACTCTTGAAATTCTCGGAAGTTAGCTTTGTGTACGATTCACAAAGATTTTGTTATTTCATTTAGTTTTGAGAGAGAGAGAGTGTGAGCAGGGGAGGGACAGAGAGAGAGGGAGACACAGGAACTGAAGCAGGCTCCAGGCTCTGAGCTGTCAGCACAGAGGGGGACCCGTGGCTCTAACTCATAACCCGAGTGATGGTGACCTCAGCTCAAGTCAGACGCTGAACAGACTGAGCCTCCCATGTGCCCCTCTTAAGATGTTTAATTTCATAACATGTGGTATTGAGATAATTCTTAAAGTCTTTCTTCTATTAGCATATTTTAAATCAGACCTTGTCCTCACAGTGCCACTTTTCTTCTGTCCTGGTGGTTGTGGTATGACGAGTCTTTATTTTCATTTCCTTTTAAATAGTTTGTATTCTTAGTTGTGTCAACCCTATCGTTAATTTGCATAACAGGGTTTCGATTTCTCTCTTTGTTTCTTGCTGTTGTTGAGTTGGAAATCAAGCCTTTCGTTCAGTTATGGTTTTCATTTCTCTCTCTCCTCCTGTGGGAAGATGTCTTCCTCATGCAGTTCCACGGATCTCTGGGCAGTAGGATCTTTCTAGAACCCACGTTTCAGAGTTTCTATTACCCCCTTTTAGTTACTTTAAAAATTTTTTTAAAAATGTTTATTTACTTTTGAGAGAGAGAGAGAGCGTGACAGAGAGAGCGCACAACGAGGAGAAGGGCCAAGAGAGGGAGTCACAGATCTGAAGCAGGCTCCACGCCCCCAACTGACCGCACAGAGCCAGATTTGGGACTTGAACTCACCAACCGTGAGCTCTTGACCTTAGCCGAAGTCGGACGCTTAACCCACTGAGCCACCTAGGCACCCCCCTGAATCCTACTTCTGATCCAGGGAATATTGACCTATAAAAGAAGCTCCAAACTCAAAACAGATGACTTTGTTTGGGAATAAGGGAGGAATTGCAATTTGAAACGGGCAAAGTGAGGCAAGCTACAGGTGGGTGAGTTGAGGGCGTGGCAGAGGCTGTGTTAATGAGCTGGGAATCCAAAGAGGGGAGAGGCACTCAGAATCTGCTAGAATAAAAACAGAGAGCAGCTTTGAAAATTCCCCCAGCGGACAAAAGCAATCCAATCATCCAAATGCAGTTCACTTGGGCTTCTTTGGTGAGACCCACCTGATCGCAGGTGGTTGTTGTTCACGTGTCTGGACACTGTAGGTGAAACAGCACATCACAAGGGTCACACAAGGTAACCCCTGACCACATCCCTGTCATTTCAGATGATGTCAATGTTATCAGTTTTCTGTATTTCGGGCACTTATGGAAAATCAGCCCCGTAGTTCTTACACGTTGTTTTCCTAAATGCAGAGCACGTACGCAGGACATATTTCCTTTTGGATCCTCTGGGTCCATTTGAGGTTGAACATCTTTCCCAAAGTTGCAAAGGACACAAAAAGAAAGAGACAAAGATGAGGGAAAAAAAGTGGATATAATGATACACAAAACAGGCAGGTGACAATTTTAAATACATAAAATCGATGCTTTCGGGGACACCTGGGTGGCTCAGTCGATTCCGTGTCAGACGATGGGTTTTGGCTCAGGTATGATCCCACCTTCTTTTGAGTTAGAGCCCCACATCGGGCTCTGTGGGACACAGAGCACGTACGCAGGACATATTTCCTTTTGGATCCTCTGGGTCCATTTGAGGTTGAACATCTTTCCCAAAGTTGCAAAGGACACAAAAAGAAAGAGACAAAGATGAGGGAAAAAAAGTGGATATAATGATACACAAAACAGGCAGGTGACAATTTTAAATACATAAAATCGATGCTTTCGGGGACACCTGGGTGGCTCAGTCGATTCCGTGTCAGACGATGGGTTTTGGCTCAGGTATGATCCCACCTTCTTTTGAGTTAGAGCCCCACATCGGGCTCTGTGGGGGCAGCACACAGCCTGCTTGGGATTCTCTCTGTCTCCCTCTCTCTCTGCCCCTCCCTGACTTGGGAATGTCTCTATCTCTAGAAATAAATAAATAAATAAATAAATAAATAAATAAACAAACAAACAAACTTAAAAATAAAATAAAAGAACAGGCGCCTTGGTGGCTCAGTCGGTTGAGCGACTGGCTTCGACTCAGGTCACGCTCTTGCGGTCCGTGAGTTCGTGCCCCACATCGGGTTCTGTGCTGACAGTTTGGAACCTGCAGCCTGCTTGGAACTCTGTGTCTCCCTCTCTCTCTGCCCCTCCTCCATTTGCACTCTGTGTCTCTGTCTTTCAGACATAAATAAATGTTAAAAAAAAAAAAATAAGTAAAATAAAATAGGTGATTTCAAATGTCGTGAGACCGGAAATTTTACTGCAGTTTCTCCAGGAAATATGTAGCATGAAACAGACGAGTTTGGGAAAAAAAAGAAAGGTTAAGTAAAAGACTACTAGCAATTCACGATTTCCTTCCACTGAATGCACAGATGGTGATGATGTGTTCTAAACAGATACAGAAGCTCCATCTACCTGACAGGAGCCTGAAAGAGACTTTATTCTTGCCTCCTTTCCTCTCCCTTGTTGAGAGATGTTGGGTCCTGTTAAAGCATCATATGGAACAGTTAGTTGTCCCTGAACTGTGGACGCTGTCCGTTGCATTTAATCCTTTATCACTGCGTTGAAAAGCAGTCTTCGCAAAGGCCAGGGCCAGCAGGGCTTGAGGAAATAGGGAAGGAGGGATGCGTCAGAGTATCAGAGAAAGTTTTAATCTATTTTGATGTGTGACAAACACGTGCATCAGAAGGTGGATTTAAGTTTTGTTACGTTCTTGTATTTCAAAGGATTCGAGAAACAGGCAGTGGGACTAAGGGATCAACCGATTTTAGCAGAGCATATCCGCCAAGAGCAGTGCTCTTCAACAATTGTGACTATGACCACAGTAAGAAACGCATTTTACGCACATATGCATGAATATGTACATACAACTGAAAACAGCCTTGGCCAAGCAGGCGTTACACAGTTACAGGCAATGCACAAGGACATTTGGAGTTGTGATTTTCTAAAGTGATATCAGGCTCTGTTAATACGTTGTGATCTTTAGTTTAAAAAACACTGCCTTCGATGAAAGATTTGAGGTAGACCACTAGGAATTGAGGTAAGTGCTAATGACAACAAAGTGACTGGTAAATATAGCTCCTTGAAGGGCATTCAACCCACACATATGTATGTCAAATGCAATAAGCCAAGGGAAATCTACATGCCTCTCAGCCCGGGAGTCTGGCAAGAATCCTACCCATTTGAAGATGAATAAAAATATTTTAAAACGGGGAGTAAGAAAAAGAAACAGTATTAACTATGAAGAAGGAGGATCACACACTTAAAAAAGAGCTCAGTTTATTAAATGATGTACTAAAAAAATTGGACAGAAAGTTAAACCGAAACCTGCTCATCGTCCAGAGAGCAAAACGCAAAGATATGATCTCCATTGGACTGGGACCAAAGGCTTGGAAAGAACAGACCATGGGTCTAGAAAAAGTAGATAAAGGAGCACCTGAGTGGTTCAGTCGGTTAAACACCTGCCTTCTGCTCTGGTCATGATATCGCGGTTCATGAGTTCAAGCCCCACGTGAGGTTCTGTGCTAACAGCTCAGAGCCAGGCGATTGCTTCAGATTCTGTGTCCCTCTTTCTCTCTCTGGCCCTCCTCTGCTCCCTCTTTGTCTCTGTCTCTTTCTCAAAATAAATAAATATTAAAAGTAAAAAATTTAAAAAAAGAAGAAATACTGAAAAATATAAGAGAAGAAAAAAACATCAGCGTTAAAATACCTGTCCTATCTATATTCATTCATATTTTAAAAGGTGTTTACCAACAATAGCCAAAGTAAGGAAAGAGCCCAAATGTCCATCGACGGATGAATGGATAAAGGAGATGTGATATATATATATATACAATGGAGTAATACATTGATGTGATAAATATATACAATGGAGTATTACAAAACGTCGGAGACTCTTAAATATGGAGAACGAACAGGGGGTTATTGGAGGGATTGTGGGAGGTGGGATGGGCTAAATGGGCAAGGGGCATTAAGGAATCTACTCCTGAAATCATGGTTGCACTATATGCTAATTAACTTGTCTGAACTTAAAAACAAAAAAAAGTGCTTCACTGCATCTAATTTGATGAGAATTTTTTAAAATGTGAAAGTTGCTGTAGAGCATCACATATTTTCCTCTGACACCTATCAGTATTATCACCGGGACTTGTCTTCCTCAGTTTATAGTGTTAATTTGCAACCTAAACAGATAATGTTAATTGATTCCTATATGCTGAACCGTCCTTGAATTCCTGCAGTAAAGTGCACTGCTTCCTAATATACTGCTTTTGTTTTTTATTTTTTTTTGAGAGGGAGTGAGACTGGGTCCAGGTGAGCCAGGGGAAGGGGGCGGGGAGAGAGAAGCAGGGCTCACAGGAAGTTGGGCTGGAGCTCACGAACCATGAGATCATGACTTGAGCCCAAGTCAGAGGCTTAACCGGCTAAGCCAGTCCGGAGCCCCTAACACATTCCTTTTCTAAGCAACCTTTTAAGATCTTAACAAATCTATGTTAATCAATATGATTTGTCTGTAGTTTTGTTGAAGGGTTTAAAACAATTTCGTTTGTAGTGTTTCTTTATTTTTGGGAGAGAGAGGCAAAGAGTGTAAGCGGGGGAGGGCAGAGAGAGAGGGAGACACAGAATGTGAAGCAGGCTCCAGGCTCTGAACTGTCAGCACAGAGTCCCATGTGGGGATCAAACTTACCAACCATGAGATTATGGCTTAAGCTGAAGTCGGAAGCTTAACTGACTGAGCCACCCAGGTGCCCGGGAGACAGGAACTTTAGCTGATTTCCTCGTAGGATCTCAGTTGGCTGAGCCTGTTAAAAATACTCGAAAAACTTGTATCGCCTTGACAAAAACACTGCCATTGTATTCGTTGACAGAGTAAACACGTACATTCTTAGGAGGTTATCAAATATTTTAAAGCCAACTCTGCAATGCCAAATTTGTATTTTCTTTCTGCAATCAAAATTCTAGAAGGGAACAACAGACAATTTGAACTGAAGAATTCTTTTGTAGCTAGCTTCTCAATAGTTACGGTTACACTCAGTCTTCCTGGGCTCTGCTACGAATCTTCCTAAAATTTAGGTGCGGGGCCCATACGATTGTGTTTGGGAACTAGACTCTGGAGGGAAAATTCACTTATCCAGGGAGTTTACACGTGACTTCCATCAATGGGCTTCAGGGATCCAAGGTACCCATAGAAAACGTATGCACTCAAATCAAAGTGGGAGTATCATCTTCATGGTGAAAGAGTCTGAAAGGTCCTCATGTTATCAGGGATAAAGGTGAGAGCCAAGCTTCCTGTAACAACTTGATTGATTTGATTTGGTTAATGCTAATGCGATTTCCTTGCCTTGAAAAACGGAAGTCTCCAGGTGGAAATCTGTCTTCAGCCATTTCAAGGATGGAGAGCTTGCCATGCCAGGTGGGTTATGGCTTTTCCCCGGGAGTTAGAGGCAAATGGGACGCGCAGAAAACTATTATGCAGGTTGTAGAATACTTTGAGGGCCAAGAAGCATCCTGGAGATGTCTAGGGGAGTTTTGACCTTGGGCACGTGGAAATACTAGTGAGTCCATGTCGAGGGCATGCTTAACACGGAGGGGCCGTTGCATGAAGGAAAGATTAGTATTGAACTACGGCACCACTTAACACTTGGGGGCTCTGGAGAATTACCTAGAATTGTAAAGGTGCTTGTGAGGAGTATGGGAGTATAACAATGGAGGCTGGATTCTCTGCAACTGTATTGGATTTTTCATGAGCCAAATACTGGGCCCAGAGTCACAGCGGGTGGCATCAGGGCAAAGCCATAGACTGTGGAATTGTCTCCAACTTGCCTTCAAGGACCTAACTGCCTACGAGCGTCCGGACTAAAACGTATCAGATACCATTTAAGTTTGTGGAGATTACAGCCTTAGTTTCAGTTCACCTTCTGGGTGACAGTATTCAGCCAAAAGACCCTCACAAATATCGCCTTTGGTTGTCCACCATGTCTAAGAAATCTATGTGCTCCATTGGGCTCAGAAGTCCCACCAAAATGAAACTCTTCTCCATTTTGTTTTCCAGAATCATTCAATGGAAATTCCCTTGAACATACGTCAAAGAGAGGAGATCTCCCATACAGGTATTCTTTTGACAACACTGTCCTTCTCTTTAGAATTTGTGTGTGTTACTCCTTTAAGCTGTTGCCTTTAAGATCCTTAGTGTCTATCTATTGACCTTTCAACACTTCTCTGCTGGTTAGGCAAAGGAAGAACTCGATGCCAAGGACAAGACTATATGCGTAAATGTGAGAGCTTTTAGCCTTGTATGAAATGAAATCTTTACTTGTCTTTTACTCTAAGACCTGAGTGAATATATCGCTGTCTGATGATACCTGTATCCCGCAGGTTTTTTCTTTTTTTTAATTGTTTATTTGTGTCGGGGTGGGTGGGGGGGGGGATAGAGGGCAGGAGAGAGAGGGGGAGAGAAAAAACCAAACAAACTCCATGTTGTCAGTGCAGAGGTGGACGCGGGTTGGATCCCAAGAACTGTGAGATCATGACCTTCCTGGAAACCAAGAGTCAGATGCTTAATGACTGAGACACCCAGGCGCCCCTCTCTCTTCATTATCTAACTGTTTTCTGCTCTGTTTTCCATAGTACCCACCCATGGCTTAACTCTAATTCATGACGTAGGGGTATTACTGAGTGTTGTACAAGAAGAATATGTTTGGGGAAATCTAATTTCCCCGGAGTCTCCAAATTTCAGCATTTCTTTTCTGTATCATCAGATAAACCCGTTGTTGGCGATGAGTTTCTAGCCCAGTTTCTCCAAAACTATGAAATCGAAGATGATATTAAAATGCTGTTGGAGATGCCAGCAAATGGAGAAAAAGAAATGACAGGAAAGGAAGATGTGTGTCAAGCTGCTTCACGAGGTTAGTTTGAGTCTCTAAGAGGTTTGGAAGGTGACTGGGGTGGGGCAAAAGTTAGGGATGAGACATCAGAGACCAGATGTATTTTTGGTTTCTTGCATTTGCTTAGGACAGATTTTGGGATTTTAGCCTCTATCAGTTGGATTGTTCACGCACATAGTCACTCTTTCATGTATCTATGTCTACATGGGTGGATCTTAATCTCAAATATCCCCAGCTCTGGAAAACCTGACCTTCTTCATCTCCCCTTCAGAGCTATCTTTCTTTGAAGTGTCAGATTTGAAGCTGGATCATCAGGAGGCAGACAGAACATCGCTGGTTCCTGAGAGGCACCAGGATGGAATGTGGGAATCAAGAACAGAGAAGAAACTCAGGAAAACTCGCCACCATGGCCGGAAAAAGGTAAGGCCGATGGCAAGTCGTGCGGAAAATTCATGTCTCCAAAATGGCCATTTGTCTTGATGTCAGAGCTCTCCTTCCAAGGAGAATTGCCTCTAAGTTGGTAATATTAGGGAAGAAAAGAGAGTCGTTTCAAATAGCTGAAATGTCCCAGAGTTGTACTCATCTGGGGAGTACAGCAACATGAACATTTTGCAGTGACGAAATCGTGAACAATGAAAGAATAGAGTTTTCAAAATTTTGAATGAAATAAGATTGAATAATACGTCCCATTTGATTGTCTTTTCCTTAAGGTAATCTCGCACCATAAAAAGAGGAGAAAGTTTCTCAAAATGTTGCATGAAACAATGGAAGAAGTGAAGAGCTGTGTGAGTACTCCCAAGCTGTTCCATGGTCACTGAATTCTGTCTTTTTCCAACACCTTTTATGTGTTTCTTTGCGGTTTATTTGGCTTGACCAGCCGCCGTGGGCTGAGATTCACACGACAATGAAACCCATAAGACACAACAGTCTTTGTCCTGCCCAATTTATTTATTTTTTTAAAAATACATATATGGTTAAACTTTTTTGTTTTTTTTTTGAGAGATGGAGAGAGGCAACATGCCTGCTAGGGCATGAGTGGGGGAGGGGCAGAGAGAGAGAGAGGGAGAGAGAGAGAGAACCCCAAACAGTCTCCATGTTGTCAGCCCAGAGCCGGACGTAGGGCTCGAACTCAAGAAGCATTAGGTCGTGATGTGAGCTGAAACCAAGATTTGGGGGCTTAACCAACTTAGCTCCCAGGCATCCCTGTCTGTCCGAGTGTTGTGATGCAAAGTCTTACAAATACTAATCTTATCTCTTGTGTTCATCTTGAGAATACCGTGAGAGTATATAGAACATAAGTGTCAGGTCACTGAAGAGAATATTTCTTTTCACACTTTGTTTCTGAAGTGTGGACTTTGTCCAAGGCTCCAGCTGCCCACAACACCCCGGAAATGCACAATTAAGTTTAACTTGTTTTAAACCTTTCTTTCAGGAAGAACTTGTTTCAAACATGCTACATGCTCTGAAATGACCACTGCTTGGAGAAGATCAGCCACTGGAAATATTCGTGGTTTTCTTTCCTTGACTCAAGATTTCAGAGAGTGTAACACTGTGAATACGTGCTACTTTTGTCTACCTCGACCTGGGCTTACTTGTCACCAGCGCCATTAGAGGTCTGACGGCCACATCAAAATTTGAGAAATGATGTTTTAAAGGCAACTGCAATTGTGATAAGTGGAGAGTCCAATGAATATACAGTGTTGTTATAAGAAGTTGTACCCAAAGGTGTCTTGATGTTCAATGATTATTGTATGTGTAAATAAAATGTATTATTTTGATGTGTGGCTGGATTGTATTTGATTGCATTTTAGGTAGAATTGTTCATCTCTACTCCTACTTGGTATTGACTAGTTTTCTTTGTTGGGGCCATATCTGGGCGTTTTGGCATTAAGCTGACTTGATGAAATGAAGGTGAGTCCCTTGTTGGGATATCAGTTGAAATATTATTATAAGTGCCCAGCTCTGTAAAGGTTAACTATGTAACTCAGGTAGGAAGCCATGTCTAGGTGACTCTATTTGTGAAGCAATCTTGGTGATCTTTTCTGGGTGTGGAATCTGTTCTAGCTTTTGATTACCTTGTGTCAAGTGTAGCCATTTACTTTATACTAGGAAGGTCTACATTTGAAAAGAAAATTTTAACAAGTATTTATTTTTGACTACAGGGAGAGAGCGAGTGAGAATAGGTGGGGGGGAGGGGCAGAGCGAGAGGGAGACACAGAATTTGAAGTAGGCTCCAGGCTCTGAGGTGTCAGCACGGAGCCCGACGCGGGGCTCGAACTCACAAACCTGGAGATCATGACCTGAGCCGACTTAAGAGGCTTAACCGCCTCAGCCACCCTGGTCTCCTGGAAAAGTCTAGGTTTAGATTTCACTGCTCTTTTAAGTGGGATTGTCTATTTTATTTCTTCTTACTTTGATCTTTGTTAGGTCACTCTTGAAATTCTCGGAAGTTAGCTTTGTGTACGATTCACAAAGATTTTGTTATTTCATTTAGTTTTGAGAGAGAGAGAGTGTGAGCAGGGGAGGGACAGAGAGAGAGGGAGACACAGGAACTGAAGCAGGCTCCAGGCTCTGAGCTGTCAGCACAGAGGGGGACCCGTGGCTCTAACTCATAACCCGAGTGATGGTGACCTCAGCTCAAGTCAGACGCTGAACAGACTGAGCCTCCCATGTGCCCCTCTTAAGATGTTTAATTTCATAACATGTGGTATTGAGATAATTCTTAAAGTCTTTCTTCTATTAGCATATTTTAAATCAGACCTTGTCCTCACAGTGCCACTTTTCTTCTGTCCTGGTGGTTGTGGTATGACGAGTCTTTATTTTCATTTCCTTTTAAATAGTTTGTATTCTTAGTTGTGTCAACCCTATCGTTAATTTGCATAACAGGGTTTCGATTTCTCTCTTTGTTTCTTGCTGTTGTTGAGTTGGAAATCAAGCCTTTCGTTCAGTTATGGTTTTCATTTCTCTCTCTCCTCCTGTGGGAAGATGTCTTCCTCATGCAGTTCCACGGATCTCTGGGCAGTAGGATCTTTCTAGAACCCACGTTTCAGAGTTTCTATTACCCCCTTTTAGTTACTTTAAAAATTTTTTTAAAAATGTTTATTTACTTTTGAGAGAGAGAGAGAGCGTGACAGAGAGAGCGCACAACGAGGAGAAGGGCCAAGAGAGGGAGTCACAGATCTGAAGCAGGCTCCACGCCCCCAACTGACCGCACAGAGCCAGATGTGGGACTTGAACTCACCAACCGTGAGCTCTTGACCTTAGCCGAAGTCGGACGCTTAACCCACTGAGCCACCTAGGCACCCCCCTGAATCCTACTTCTGATCCAGGGAATATTGACCTATAAAAGAAGCTCCAAACTCAAAACAGATGACTTTGTTTGGGAATAAGGGAGGAATTGCAATTTGAAACGGGCAAAGTGAGGCAAGCTACAGGTGGGTGAGTTGAGGGCGTGGCAGAGGCTGTGTTAATGAGCTGGGAATCCAAAGAGGGGAGAGGCACTCAGAATCTGCTAGAATAAAAACAGAGAGCAGCTTTGAAAATTCCCCCAGCGGACAAAAGCAATCCAATCATCCAAATGCAGTTCACTTGGGCTTCTTTGGTGAGACCCACCTGATCGCAGGTGGTTGTTGTTCACGTGTCTGGACACTGTAGGTGAAACAGCACATCACAAGGGTCACACAAGGTAACCCCTGACCACATCCCTGTCATTTCAGATGATGTCAATGTTATCAGTTTTCTGTATTTCGGGCACTTATGGAAAATCAGCCCCGTAGTTCTTACACGTTGTTTTCCTAAATGCAGAGCACGTACGCAGGACATATTTCCTTTTGGATCCTCTGGGTCCATTTGAGGTTGAACATCTTTCCCAAAGTTGCAAAGGACACAAAAAGAAAGAGACAAAGATGAGGGAAAAAAAGTGGATATAATGATACACAAAACAGGCAGGTGACAATTTTAAATACATAAAATCGATGCTTTCGGGGACACCTGGGTGGCTCAGTCGATTCCGTGTCAGACGATGGGTTTTGGCTCAGGTATGATCCCACCTTCTTTTGAGTTAGAGCCCCACATCGGGCTCTGTGGGGGCAGCACACAGCCTGCTTGGGATTCTCTCTGTCTCCCTCTCTCTCTGCCCCTCCCTGACTTGGGAATGTCTCTATCTCTAGAAATAAATAAATAAATAAATAAATAAATAAATAAACAAACAAACAAACTTAAAAATAAAATAAAAGAACAGGCGCCTTGGTGGCTCAGTCGGTTGAGCGACTGGCTTCGACTCAGGTCACGCTCTTGCGGTCCGTGAGTTCGTGCCCCACATCGGGTTCTGTGCTGACAGTTTGGAACCTGCAGCCTGCTTGGAACTCTGTGTCTCCCTCTCTCTCTGCCCCTCCTCCATTTGCACTCTGTGTCTCTGTCTTTCAGACATAAATAAATGTTAAAAAAAAAAAAATAAGTAAAATAAAATAGGTGATTTCAAATGTCGTGAGACCGGAAATTTTACTGCAGTTTCTCCAGGAAATATGTAGCATGAAACAGACGAGTTTGGGAAAAAAAAGAAAGGTTAAGTAAAAGACTACTAGCAATTCACGATTTCCTTCCACTGAATGCACAGATGGTGATGATGTGTTCTAAACAGATACAGAAGCTCCATCTACCTGACAGGAGCCTGAAAGAGACTTTATTCTTGCCTCCTTTCCTCTCCCTTGTTGAGAGATGTTGGGTCCTGTTAAAGCATCATATGGAACAGTTAGTTGTCCCTGAACTGTGGACGCTGTCCGTTGCATTTAATCCTTTATCACTGCGTTGAAAAGCAGTCTTCGCAAAGGCCAGGGCCAGCAGGGCTTGAGGAAATAGGGAAGGAGGGATGCGTCAGAGTATCAGAGAAAGTTTTAATCTATTTTGATGTGTGACAAACACGTGCATCAGAAGGTGGATTTAAGTTTTGTTACGTTCTTGTATTTCAAAGGATTCGAGAAACAGGCAGTGGGACTAAGGGATCAACCGATTTTAGCAGAGCATATCCGCCAAGAGCAGTGCTCTTCAACAATTGTGACTATGACCACAGTAAGAAACGCATTTTACGCACATATGCATGAATATGTACATACAACTGAAAACAGCCTTGGCCAAGCAGGCGTTACACAGTTACAGGCAATGCACAAGGACATTTGGAGTTGTGATTTTCTAAAGTGATATCAGGCTCTGTTAATACGTTGTGATCTTTAGTTTAAAAAACACTGCCTTCGATGAAAGATTTGAGGTAGACCACTAGGAATTGAGGTAAGTGCTAATGACAACAAAGTGACTGGTAAATATAGCTCCTTGAAGGGCATTCAACCCACACATATGTATGTCAAATGCAATAAGCCAAGGGAAATCTACATGCCTCTCAGCCCGGGAGTCTGGCAAGAATCCTACCCATTTGAAGATGAATAAAAATATTTTAAAACGGGGAGTAAGAAAAAGAAACAGTATTAACTATGAAGAAGGAGGATCACACACTTAAAAAAGAGCTCAGTTTATTAAATGATGTACTAAAAAAATTGGACAGAAAGTTAAACCGAAACCTGCTCATCGTCCAGAGAGCAAAACGCAAAGATATGATCTCCATTGGACTGGGACCAAAGGCTTGGAAAGAACAGACCATGGGTCTAGAAAAAGTAGATAAAGGAGCACCTGAGTGGTTCAGTCGGTTAAACACCTGCCTTCTGCTCTGGTCATGATATCGCGGTTCATGAGTTCAAGCCCCACGTGAGGTTCTGTGCTAACAGCTCAGAGCCAGGCGATTGCTTCAGATTCTGTGTCCCTCTTTCTCTCTCTGGCCCTCCTCTGCTCCCTCTTTGTCTCTGTCTCTTTCTCAAAATAAATAAATATTAAAAGTAAAAAATTTAAAAAAAGAAGAAATACTGAAAAATATAAGAGAAGAAAAAAACATCAGCGTTAAAATACCTGTCCTATCTATATTCATTCATATTTTAAAAGGTGTTTACCAACAATAGCCAAAGTAAGGAAAGAGCCCAAATGTCCATCGACGGATGAATGGATAAAGGAGATGTGATATATATATATATACAATGGAGTAATACATTGATGTGATAAATATATACAATGGAGTATTACAAAACGTCGGAGACTCTTAAATATGGAGAACGAACAGGGGGTTATTGGAGGGATTGTGGGAGGTGGGATGGGCTAAATGGGCAAGGGGCATTAAGGAATCTACTCCTGAAATCATGGTTGCACTATATGCTAATTAACTTGTCTGAACTTAAAAACAAAAAAAAGTGCTTCACTGCATCTAATTTGATGAGAATTTTTTAAAATGTGAAAGTTGCTGTAGAGCATCACATATTTTCCTCTGACACCTATCAGTATTATCACCGGGACTTGTCTTCCTCAGTTTATAGTGTTAATTTGCAACCTAAACAGATAATGTTAATTGATTCCTATATGCTGAACCGTCCTTGAATTCCTGCAGTAAAGTGCACTGCTTCCTAATATACTGCTTTTGTTTTTTATTTTTTTTTGAGAGGGAGTGAGACTGGGTCCAGGTGAGCCAGGGGAAGGGGGCGGGGAGAGAGAAGCAGGGCTCACAGGAAGTTGGGCTGGAGCTCACGAACCATGAGATCATGACTTGAGCCCAAGTCAGAGGCTTAACCGGCTAAGCCAGTCCGGAGCCCCTAACACATTCCTTTTCTAAGCAACCTTTTAAGATCTTAACAAATCTATGTTAATCAATATGATTTGTCTGTAGTTTTGTTGAAGGGTTTAAAACAATTTCGTTTGTAGTGTTTCTTTATTTTTGGGAGAGAGAGGCAAAGAGTGTAAGCGGGGGAGGGCAGAGAGAGAGGGAGACACAGAATGTGAAGCAGGCTCCAGGCTCTGAACTGTCAGCACAGAGTCCCATGTGGGGATCAAACTTACCAACCATGAGATTATGGCTTAAGCTGAAGTCGGAAGCTTAACTGACTGAGCCACCCAGGTGCCCGGGAGACAGGAACTTTAGCTGATTTCCTCGTAGGATCTCAGTTGGCTGAGCCTGTTAAAAATACTCGAAAAACTTGTATCGCCTTGACAAAAACACTGCCATTGTATTCGTTGACAGAGTAAACACGTACATTCTTAGGAGGTTATCAAATATTTTAAAGCCAACTCTGCAATGCCAAATTTGTATTTTCTTTCTGCAATCAAAATTCTAGAAGGGAACAACAGACAATTTGAACTGAAGAATTCTTTTGTAGCTAGCTTCTCAATAGTTACGGTTACACTCAGTCTTCCTGGGCTCTGCTACGAATCTTCCTAAAATTTAGGTGCGGGGCCCATACGATTGTGTTTGGGAACTAGACTCTGGAGGGAAAATTCACTTATCCAGGGAGTTTACACGTGACTTCCATCAATGGGCTTCAGGGATCCAAGGTACCCATAGAAAACGTATGCACTCAAATCAAAGTGGGAGTATCATCTTCATGGTGAAAGAGTCTGAAAGGTCCTCATGTTATCAGGGATAAAGGTGAGAGCCAAGCTTCCTGTAACAACTTGATTGATTTGATTTGGTTAATGCTAATGCGATTTCCTTGCCTTGAAAAACGGAAGTCTCCAGGTGGAAATCTGTCTTCAGCCATTTCAAGGATGGAGAGCTTGCCATGCCAGGTGGGTTATGGCTTTTCCCCGGGAGTTAGAGGCAAATGGGACGCGCAGAAAACTATTATGCAGGTTGTAGAATACTTTGAGGGCCAAGAAGCATCCTGGAGATGTCTAGGGGAGTTTTGACCTTGGGCACGTGGAAATACTAGTGAGTCCATGTCGAGGGCATGCTTAACACGGAGGGGCCGTTGCATGAAGGAAAGATTAGTATTGAACTACGGCACCACTTAACACTTGGGGGCTCTGGAGAATTACCTAGAATTGTAAAGGTGCTTGTGAGGAGTATGGGAGTATAACAATGGAGGCTGGATTCTCTGCAACTGTATTGGATTTTTCATGAGCCAAATACTGGGCCCAGAGTCACAGCGGGTGGCATCAGGGCAAAGCCATAGACTGTGGAATTGTCTCCAACTTGCCTTCAAGGACCTAACTGCCTACGAGCGTCCGGACTAAAACGTATCAGATACCATTTAAGTTTGTGGAGATTACAGCCTTAGTTTCAGTTCACCTTCTGGGTGACAGTATTCAGCCAAAAGACCCTCACAAATATCGCCTTTGGTTGTCCACCATGTCTAAGAAATCTATGTGCTCCATTGGGCTCAGAAGTCCCACCAAAATGAAACTCTTCTCCATTTTGTTTTCCAGAATCATTCAATGGAAATTCCCTTGAACATACGTCAAAGAGAGGAGATCTCCCATACAGGTATTCTTTTGACAACACTGTCCTTCTCTTTAGAATTTGTGTGTGTTACTCCTTTAAGCTGTTGCCTTTAAGATCCTTAGTGTCTATCTATTGACCTTTCAACACTTCTCTGCTGGTTAGGCAAAGGAAGAACTCGATGCCAAGGACAAGACTATATGCGTAAATGTGAGAGCTTTTAGCCTTGTATGAAATGAAATCTTTACTTGTCTTTTACTCTAAGACCTGAGTGAATATATCGCTGTCTGATGATACCTGTATCCCGCAGGTTTTTTCTTTTTTTTAATTGTTTATTTGTGTCGGGGTGGGTGGGGGGGGGGATAGAGGGCAGGAGAGAGAGGGGGAGAGAAAAAACCAAACAAACTCCATGTTGTCAGTGCAGAGGTGGACGCGGGTTGGATCCCAAGAACTGTGAGATCATGACCTTCCTGGAAACCAAGAGTCAGATGCTTAATGACTGAGACACCCAGGCGCCCCTCTCTCTTCATTATCTAACTGTTTTCTGCTCTGTTTTCCATAGTACCCACCCATGGCTTAACTCTAATTCATGACGTAGGGGTATTACTGAGTGTTGTACAAGAAGAATATGTTTGGGGAAATCTAATTTCCCCGGAGTCTCCAAATTTCAGCATTTCTTTTCTGTATCATCAGATAAACCCGTTGTTGGCGATGAGTTTCTAGCCCAGTTTCTCCAAAACTATGAAATCGAAGATGATATTAAAATGCTGTTGGAGATGCCAGCAAATGGAGAAAAAGAAATGACAGGAAAGGAAGATGTGTGTCAAGCTGCTTCACGAGGTTAGTTTGAGTCTCTAAGAGGTTTGGAAGGTGACTGGGGTGGGGCAAAAGTTAGGGATGAGACATCAGAGACCAGATGTATTTTTGGTTTCTTGCATTTGCTTAGGACAGATTTTGGGATTTTAGCCTCTATCAGTTGGATTGTTCACGCACATAGTCACTCTTTCATGTATCTATGTCTACATGGGTGGATCTTAATCTCAAATATCCCCAGCTCTGGAAAACCTGACCTTCTTCATCTCCCCTTCAGAGCTATCTTTCTTTGAAGTGTCAGATTTGAAGCTGGATCATCAGGAGGCAGACAGAACATCGCTGGTTCCTGAGAGGCACCAGGATGGAATGTGGGAATCAAGAACAGAGAAGAAACTCAGGAAAACTCGCCACCATGGCCGGAAAAAGGTAAGGCCGATGGCAAGTCGTGCGGAAAATTCATGTCTCCAAAATGGCCATTTGTCTTGATGTCAGAGCTCTCCTTCCAAGGAGAATTGCCTCTAAGTTGGTAATATTAGGGAAGAAAAGAGAGTCGTTTCAAATAGCTGAAATGTCCCAGAGTTGTACTCATCTGGGGAGTACAGCAACATGAACATTTTGCAGTGACGAAATCGTGAACAATGAAAGAATAGAGTTTTCAAAATTTTGAATGAAATAAGATTGAATAATACGTCCCATTTGATTGTCTTTTCCTTAAGGTAATCTCGCACCATAAAAAGAGGAGAAAGTTTCTCAAAATGTTGCATGAAACAATGGAAGAAGTGAAGAGCTGTGTGAGTACTCCCAAGCTGTTCCATGGTCACTGAATTCTGTCTTTTTCCAACACCTTTTATGTGTTTCTTTGCGGTTTATTTGGCTTGACCAGCCGCCGTGGGCTGAGATTCACACGACAATGAAACCCATAAGACACAACAGTCTTTGTCCTGCCCAATTTATTTATTTTTTTAAAAATACATATATGGTTAAACTTTTTTGTTTTTTTTTTGAGAGATGGAGAGAGGCAACATGCCTGCTAGGGCATGAGTGGGGGAGGGGCAGAGAGAGAGAGAGAGGGAGAGAGAGAGAGAACCCCAAACAGTCTCCATGTTGTCAGCCCAGAGCCGGACGTAGGGCTCGAACTCAAGAAGCATTAGGTCGTGATGTGAGCTGAAACCAAGATTTGGGGGCTTAACCAACTTAGCTCCCAGGCATCCCTGTCTGTCCGAGTGTTGTGATGCAAAGTCTTACAAATACTAATCTTATCTCTTGTGTTCATCTTGAGAATACCGTGAGAGTATATAGAACATAAGTGTCAGGTCACTGAAGAGAATATTTCTTTTCACACTTTGTTTCTGAAGTGTGGACTTTGTCCAAGGCTCCAGCTGCCCACAACACCCCGGAAATGCACAATTAAGTTTAACTTGTTTTAAACCTTTCTTTCAGGAAGAACTTGTTTCAAACATGCTACATGCTCTGAAATGACCACTGCTTGGAGAAGATCAGCCACTGGAAATATTCGTGGTTTTCTTTCCTTGACTCAAGATTTCAGAGAGTGTAACACTGTGAATACGTGCTACTTTTGTCTACCTCGACCTGGGCTTACTTGTCACCAGCGCCATTAGAGGTCTGACGGCCACATCAAAATTTGAGAAATGATGTTTTAAAGGCAACTGCAATTGTGATAAGTGGAGAGTCCAATGAATATACAGTGTTGTTATAAGAAGTTGTACCCAAAGGTGTCTTGATGTTCAATGATTATTGTATGTGTAAATAAAATGTATTATTTTGATGTGTGGCTGGATTGTATTTGATTGCATTTTAGGTAGAATTGTTCATCTCTACTCCTACTTGGTATTGACTAGTTTTCTTTGTTGGGGCCATATCTGGGCGTTTTGGCATTAAGCTGACTTGATGAAATGAAGGTGAGTCCCTTGTTGGGATATCAGTTGAAATATTATTATAAGTGCCCAGCTCTGTAAAGGTTAACTATGTAACTCAGGTAGGAAGCCATGTCTAGGTGACTCTATTTGTGAAGCAATCTTGGTGATCTTTTCTGGGTGTGGAATCTGTTCTAGCTTTTGATTACCTTGTGTCAAGTGTAGCCATTTACTTTATACTAGGAAGGTCTACATTTGAAAAGAAAATTTTAACAAGTATTTATTTTTGACTACAGGGAGAGAGCGAGTGAGAATAGGTGGGGGGGAGGGGCAGAGCGAGAGGGAGACACAGAATTTGAAGTAGGCTCCAGGCTCTGAGGTGTCAGCACGGAGCCCGACGCGGGGCTCGAACTCACAAACCTGGAGATCATGACCTGAGCCGACTTAAGAGGCTTAACCGCCTCAGCCACCCTGGTCTCCTGGAAAAGTCTAGGTTTAGATTTCACTGCTCTTTTAAGTGGGATTGTCTATTTTATTTCTTCTTACTTTGATCTTTGTTAGGTCACTCTTGAAATTCTCGGAAGTTAGCTTTGTGTACGATTCACAAAGATTTTGTTATTTCATTTAGTTTTGAGAGAGAGAGAGTGTGAGCAGGGGAGGGACAGAGAGAGAGGGAGACACAGGAACTGAAGCAGGCTCCAGGCTCTGAGCTGTCAGCACAGAGGGGGACCCGTGGCTCTAACTCATAACCCGAGTGATGGTGACCTCAGCTCAAGTCAGACGCTGAACAGACTGAGCCTCCCATGTGCCCCTCTTAAGATGTTTAATTTCATAACATGTGGTATTGAGATAATTCTTAAAGTCTTTCTTCTATTAGCATATTTTAAATCAGACCTTGTCCTCACAGTGCCACTTTTCTTCTGTCCTGGTGGTTGTGGTATGACGAGTCTTTATTTTCATTTCCTTTTAAATAGTTTGTATTCTTAGTTGTGTCAACCCTATCGTTAATTTGCATAACAGGGTTTCGATTTCTCTCTTTGTTTCTTGCTGTTGTTGAGTTGGAAATCAAGCCTTTCGTTCAGTTATGGTTTTCATTTCTCTCTCTCCTCCTGTGGGAAGATGTCTTCCTCATGCAGTTCCACGGATCTCTGGGCAGTAGGATCTTTCTAGAACCCACGTTTCAGAGTTTCTATTACCCCCTTTTAGTTACTTTAAAAATTTTTTTAAAAATGTTTATTTACTTTTGAGAGAGAGAGAGAGCGTGACAGAGAGAGCGCACAACGAGGAGAAGGGCCAAGAGAGGGAGTCACAGATCTGAAGCAGGCTCCACGCCCCCAACTGACCGCACAGAGCCAGATGTGGGACTTGAACTCACCAACCGTGAGCTCTTGACCTTAGCCGAAGTCGGACGCTTAACCCACTGAGCCACCTAGGCACCCCCCTGAATCCTACTTCTGATCCAGGGAATATTGACCTATAAAAGAAGCTCCAAACTCAAAACAGATGACTTTGTTTGGGAATAAGGGAGGAATTGCAATTTGAAACGGGCAAAGTGAGGCAAGCTACAGGTGGGTGAGTTGAGGGCGTGGCAGAGGCTGTGTTAATGAGCTGGGAATCCAAAGAGGGGAGAGGCACTCAGAATCTGCTAGAATAAAAACAGAGAGCAGCTTTGAAAATTCCCCCAGCGGACAAAAGCAATCCAATCATCCAAATGCAGTTCACTTGGGCTTCTTTGGTGAGACCCACCTGATCGCAGGTGGTTGTTGTTCACGTGTCTGGACACTGTAGGTGAAACAGCACATCACAAGGGTCACACAAGGTAACCCCTGACCACATCCCTGTCATTTCAGATGATGTCAATGTTATCAGTTTTCTGTATTTCGGGCACTTATGGAAAATCAGCCCCGTAGTTCTTACACGTTGTTTTCCTAAATGCAGAGCACGTACGCAGGACATATTTCCTTTTGGATCCTCTGGGTCCATTTGAGGTTGAACATCTTTCCCAAAGTTGCAAAGGACACAAAAAGAAAGAGACAAAGATGAGGGAAAAAAAGTGGATATAATGATACACAAAACAGGCAGGTGACAATTTTAAATACATAAAATCGATGCTTTCGGGGACACCTGGGTGGCTCAGTCGATTCCGTGTCAGACGATGGGTTTTGGCTCAGGTATGATCCCACCTTCTTTTGAGTTAGAGCCCCACATCGGGCTCTGTGGGGGCAGCACACAGCCTGCTTGGGATTCTCTCTGTCTCCCTCTCTCTCTGCCCCTCCCTGACTTGGGAATGTCTCTATCTCTAGAAATAAATAAATAAATAAATAAATAAATAAATAAACAAACAAACAAACTTAAAAATAAAATAAAAGAACAGGCGCCTTGGTGGCTCAGTCGGTTGAGCGACTGGCTTCGACTCAGGTCACGCTCTTGCGGTCCGTGAGTTCGTGCCCCACATCGGGTTCTGTGCTGACAGTTTGGAACCTGCAGCCTGCTTGGAACTCTGTGTCTCCCTCTCTCTCTGCCCCTCCTCCATTTGCACTCTGTGTCTCTGTCTTTCAGACATAAATAAATGTTAAAAAAAAAAAAATAAGTAAAATAAAATAGGTGATTTCAAATGTCGTGAGACCGGAAATTTTACTGCAGTTTCTCCAGGAAATATGTAGCATGAAACAGACGAGTTTGGGAAAAAAAAGAAAGGTTAAGTAAAAGACTACTAGCAATTCACGATTTCCTTCCACTGAATGCACAGATGGTGATGATGTGTTCTAAACAGATACAGAAGCTCCATCTACCTGACAGGAGCCTGAAAGAGACTTTATTCTTGCCTCCTTTCCTCTCCCTTGTTGAGAGATGTTGGGTCCTGTTAAAGCATCATATGGAACAGTTAGTTGTCCCTGAACTGTGGACGCTGTCCGTTGCATTTAATCCTTTATCACTGCGTTGAAAAGCAGTCTTCGCAAAGGCCAGGGCCAGCAGGGCTTGAGGAAATAGGGAAGGAGGGATGCGTCAGAGTATCAGAGAAAGTTTTAATCTATTTTGATGTGTGACAAACACGTGCATCAGAAGGTGGATTTAAGTTTTGTTACGTTCTTGTATTTCAAAGGATTCGAGAAACAGGCAGTGGGACTAAGGGATCAACCGATTTTAGCAGAGCATATCCGCCAAGAGCAGTGCTCTTCAACAATTGTGACTATGACCACAGTAAGAAACGCATTTTACGCACATATGCATGAATATGTACATACAACTGAAAACAGCCTTGGCCAAGCAGGCGTTACACAGTTACAGGCAATGCACAAGGACATTTGGAGTTGTGATTTTCTAAAGTGATATCAGGCTCTGTTAATACGTTGTGATCTTTAGTTTAAAAAACACTGCCTTCGATGAAAGATTTGAGGTAGACCACTAGGAATTGAGGTAAGTGCTAATGACAACAAAGTGACTGGTAAATATAGCTCCTTGAAGGGCATTCAACCCACACATATGTATGTCAAATGCAATAAGCCAAGGGAAATCTACATGCCTCTCAGCCCGGGAGTCTGGCAAGAATCCTACCCATTTGAAGATGAATAAAAATATTTTAAAACGGGGAGTAAGAAAAAGAAACAGTATTAACTATGAAGAAGGAGGATCACACACTTAAAAAAGAGCTCAGTTTATTAAATGATGTACTAAAAAAATTGGACAGAAAGTTAAACCGAAACCTGCTCATCGTCCAGAGAGCAAAACGCAAAGATATGATCTCCATTGGACTGGGACCAAAGGCTTGGAAAGAACAGACCATGGGTCTAGAAAAAGTAGATAAAGGAGCACCTGAGTGGTTCAGTCGGTTAAACACCTGCCTTCTGCTCTGGTCATGATATCGCGGTTCATGAGTTCAAGCCCCACGTGAGGTTCTGTGCTAACAGCTCAGAGCCAGGCGATTGCTTCAGATTCTGTGTCCCTCTTTCTCTCTCTGGCCCTCCTCTGCTCCCTCTTTGTCTCTGTCTCTTTCTCAAAATAAATAAATATTAAAAGTAAAAAATTTAAAAAAAGAAGAAATACTGAAAAATATAAGAGAAGAAAAAAACATCAGCGTTAAAATACCTGTCCTATCTATATTCATTCATATTTTAAAAGGTGTTTACCAACAATAGCCAAAGTAAGGAAAGAGCCCAAATGTCCATCGACGGATGAATGGATAAAGGAGATGTGATATATATATATATACAATGGAGTAATACATTGATGTGATAAATATATACAATGGAGTATTACAAAACGTCGGAGACTCTTAAATATGGAGAACGAACAGGGGGTTATTGGAGGGATTGTGGGAGGTGGGATGGGCTAAATGGGCAAGGGGCATTAAGGAATCTACTCCTGAAATCATGGTTGCACTATATGCTAATTAACTTGTCTGAACTTAAAAACAAAAAAAAGTGCTTCACTGCATCTAATTTGATGAGAATTTTTTAAAATGTGAAAGTTGCTGTAGAGCATCACATATTTTCCTCTGACACCTATCAGTATTATCACCGGGACTTGTCTTCCTCAGTTTATAGTGTTAATTTGCAACCTAAACAGATAATGTTAATTGATTCCTATATGCTGAACCGTCCTTGAATTCCTGCAGTAAAGTGCACTGCTTCCTAATATACTGCTTTTGTTTTTTATTTTTTTTTGAGAGGGAGTGAGACTGGGTCCAGGTGAGCCAGGGGAAGGGGGCGGGGAGAGAGAAGCAGGGCTCACAGGAAGTTGGGCTGGAGCTCACGAACCATGAGATCATGACTTGAGCCCAAGTCAGAGGCTTAACCGGCTAAGCCAGTCCGGAGCCCCTAACACATTCCTTTTCTAAGCAACCTTTTAAGATCTTAACAAATCTATGTTAATCAATATGATTTGTCTGTAGTTTTGTTGAAGGGTTTAAAACAATTTCGTTTGTAGTGTTTCTTTATTTTTGGGAGAGAGAGGCAAAGAGTGTAAGCGGGGGAGGGCAGAGAGAGAGGGAGACACAGAATGTGAAGCAGGCTCCAGGCTCTGAACTGTCAGCACAGAGTCCCATGTGGGGATCAAACTTACCAACCATGAGATTATGGCTTAAGCTGAAGTCGGAAGCTTAACTGACTGAGCCACCCAGGTGCCCGGGAGACAGGAACTTTAGCTGATTTCCTCGTAGGATCTCAGTTGGCTGAGCCTGTTAAAAATACTCGAAAAACTTGTATCGCCTTGACAAAAACACTGCCATTGTATTCGTTGACAGAGTAAACACGTACATTCTTAGGAGGTTATCAAATATTTTAAAGCCAACTCTGCAATGCCAAATTTGTATTTTCTTTCTGCAATCAAAATTCTAGAAGGGAACAACAGACAATTTGAACTGAAGAATTCTTTTGTAGCTAGCTTCTCAATAGTTACGGTTACACTCAGTCTTCCTGGGCTCTGCTACGAATCTTCCTAAAATTTAGGTGCGGGGCCCATACGATTGTGTTTGGGAACTAGACTCTGGAGGGAAAATTCACTTATCCAGGGAGTTTACACGTGACTTCCATCAATGGGCTTCAGGGATCCAAGGTACCCATAGAAAACGTATGCACTCAAATCAAAGTGGGAGTATCATCTTCATGGTGAAAGAGTCTGAAAGGTCCTCATGTTATCAGGGATAAAGGTGAGAGCCAAGCTTCCTGTAACAACTTGATTGATTTGATTTGGTTAATGCTAATGCGATTTCCTTGCCTTGAAAAACGGAAGTCTCCAGGTGGAAATCTGTCTTCAGCCATTTCAAGGATGGAGAGCTTGCCATGCCAGGTGGGTTATGGCTTTTCCCCGGGAGTTAGAGGCAAATGGGACGCGCAGAAAACTATTATGCAGGTTGTAGAATACTTTGAGGGCCAAGAAGCATCCTGGAGATGTCTAGGGGAGTTTTGACCTTGGGCACGTGGAAATACTAGTGAGTCCATGTCGAGGGCATGCTTAACACGGAGGGGCCGTTGCATGAAGGAAAGATTAGTATTGAACTACGGCACCACTTAACACTTGGGGGCTCTGGAGAATTACCTAGAATTGTAAAGGTGCTTGTGAGGAGTATGGGAGTATAACAATGGAGGCTGGATTCTCTGCAACTGTATTGGATTTTTCATGAGCCAAATACTGGGCCCAGAGTCACAGCGGGTGGCATCAGGGCAAAGCCATAGACTGTGGAATTGTCTCCAACTTGCCTTCAAGGACCTAACTGCCTACGAGCGTCCGGACTAAAACGTATCAGATACCATTTAAGTTTGTGGAGATTACAGCCTTAGTTTCAGTTCACCTTCTGGGTGACAGTATTCAGCCAAAAGACCCTCACAAATATCGCCTTTGGTTGTCCACCATGTCTAAGAAATCTATGTGCTCCATTGGGCTCAGAAGTCCCACCAAAATGAAACTCTTCTCCATTTTGTTTTCCAGAATCATTCAATGGAAATTCCCTTGAACATACGTCAAAGAGAGGAGATCTCCCATACAGGTATTCTTTTGACAACACTGTCCTTCTCTTTAGAATTTGTGTGTGTTACTCCTTTAAGCTGTTGCCTTTAAGATCCTTAGTGTCTATCTATTGACCTTTCAACACTTCTCTGCTGGTTAGGCAAAGGAAGAACTCGATGCCAAGGACAAGACTATATGCGTAAATGTGAGAGCTTTTAGCCTTGTATGAAATGAAATCTTTACTTGTCTTTTACTCTAAGACCTGAGTGAATATATCGCTGTCTGATGATACCTGTATCCCGCAGGTTTTTTCTTTTTTTTAATTGTTTATTTGTGTCGGGGTGGGTGGGGGGGGGGGATAGAGGGCAGGAGAGAGAGGGGGAGAGAAAAAACCAAACAAACTCCATGTTGTCAGTGCAGAGGTGGACGCGGGTTGGATCCCAAGAACTGTGAGATCATGACCTTCCTGGAAACCAAGAGTCAGATGCTTAATGACTGAGACACCCAGGCGCCCCTCTCTCTTCATTATCTAACTGTTTTCTGCTCTGTTTTCCATAGTACCCACCCATGGCTTAACTCTAATTCATGACGTAGGGGTATTACTGAGTGTTGTACAAGAAGAATATGTTTGGGGAAATCTAATTTCCCCGGAGTCTCCAAATTTCAGCATTTCTTTTCTGTATCATCAGATAAACCCGTTGTTGGCGATGAGTTTCTAGCCCAGTTTCTCCAAAACTATGAAATCGAAGATGATATTAAAATGCTGTTGGAGATGCCAGCAAATGGAGAAAAAGAAATGACAGGAAAGGAAGATGTGTGTCAAGCTGCTTCACGAGGTTAGTTTGAGTCTCTAAGAGGTTTGGAAGGTGACTGGGGTGGGGCAAAAGTTAGGGATGAGACATCAGAGACCAGATGTATTTTTGGTTTCTTGCATTTGCTTAGGACAGATTTTGGGATTTTAGCCTCTATCAGTTGGATTGTTCACGCACATAGTCACTCTTTCATGTATCTATGTCTACATGGGTGGATCTTAATCTCAAATATCCCCAGCTCTGGAAAACCTGACCTTCTTCATCTCCCCTTCAGAGCTATCTTTCTTTGAAGTGTCAGATTTGAAGCTGGATCATCAGGAGGCAGACAGAACATCGCTGGTTCCTGAGAGGCACCAGGATGGAATGTGGGAATCAAGAACAGAGAAGAAACTCAGGAAAACTCGCCACCATGGCCGGAAAAAGGTAAGGCCGATGGCAAGTCGTGCGGAAAATTCATGTCTCCAAAATGGCCATTTGTCTTGATGTCAGAGCTCTCCTTCCAAGGAGAATTGCCTCTAAGTTGGTAATATTAGGGAAGAAAAGAGAGTCGTTTCAAATAGCTGAAATGTCCCAGAGTTGTACTCATCTGGGGAGTACAGCAACATGAACATTTTGCAGTGACGAAATCGTGAACAATGAAAGAATAGAGTTTTCAAAATTTTGAATGAAATAAGATTGAATAATACGTCCCATTTGATTGTCTTTTCCTTAAGGTAATCTCGCACCATAAAAAGAGGAGAAAGTTTCTCAAAATGTTGCATGAAACAATGGAAGAAGTGAAGAGCTGTGTGAGTACTCCCAAGCTGTTCCATGGTCACTGAATTCTGTCTTTTTCCAACACCTTTTATGTGTTTCTTTGCGGTTTATTTGGCTTGACCAGCCGCCGTGGGCTGAGATTCACACGACAATGAAACCCATAAGACACAACAGTCTTTGTCCTGCCCAATTTATTTATTTTTTTAAAAATACATATATGGTTAAACTTTTTTGTTTTTTTTTTGAGAGATGGAGAGAGGCAACATGCCTGCTAGGGCATGAGTGGGGGAGGGGCAGAGAGAGAGAGAGGGAGAGAGAGAGAGAACCCCAAACAGTCTCCATGTTGTCAGCCCAGAGCCGGACGTAGGGCTCGAACTCAAGAAGCATTAGGTCGTGATGTGAGCTGAAACCAAGATTTGGGGGCTTAACCAACTTAGCTCCCAGGCATCCCTGTCTGTCCGAGTGTTGTGATGCAAAGTCTTACAAATACTAATCTTATCTCTTGTGTTCATCTTGAGAATACCGTGAGAGTATATAGAACATAAGTGTCAGGTCACTGAAGAGAATATTTCTTTTCACACTTTGTTTCTGAAGTGTGGACTTTGTCCAAGGCTCCAGCTGCCCACAACACCCCGGAAATGCACAATTAAGTTTAACTTGTTTTAAACCTTTCTTTCAGGAAGAACTTGTTTCAAACATGCTACATGCTCTGAAATGACCACTGCTTGGAGAAGATCAGCCACTGGAAATATTCGTGGTTTTCTTTCCTTGACTCAAGATTTCAGAGAGTGTAACACTGTGAATACGTGCTACTTTTGTCTACCTCGACCTGGGCTTACTTGTCACCAGCGCCATTAGAGGTCTGACGGCCACATCAAAATTTGAGAAATGATGTTTTAAAGGCAACTGCAATTGTGATAAGTGGAGAGTCCAATGAATATACAGTGTTGTTATAAGAAGTTGTACCCAAAGGTGTCTTGATGTTCAATGATTATTGTATGTGTAAATAAAATGTATTATTTTGATGTGTGGCTGGATTGTATTTGATTGCATTTTAGGTAGAATTGTTCATCTCTACTCCTACTTGGTATTGACTAGTTTTCTTTGTTGGGGCCATATCTGGGCGTTTTGGCATTAAGCTGACTTGATGAAATGAAGGTGAGTCCCTTGTTGGGATATCAGTTGAAATATTATTATAAGTGCCCAGCTCTGTAAAGGTTAACTATGTAACTCAGGTAGGAAGCCATGTCTAGGTGACTCTATTTGTGAAGCAATCTTGGTGATCTTTTCTGGGTGTGGAATCTGTTCTAGCTTTTGATTACCTTGTGTCAAGTGTAGCCATTTACTTTATACTAGGAAGGTCTACATTTGAAAAGAAAATTTTAACAAGTATTTATTTTTGACTACAGGGAGAGAGCGAGTGAGAATAGGTGGGGGGGAGGGGCAGAGCGAGAGGGAGACACAGAATTTGAAGTAGGCTCCAGGCTCTGAGGTGTCAGCACGGAGCCCGACGCGGGGCTCGAACTCACAAACCTGGAGATCATGACCTGAGCCGACTTAAGAGGCTTAACCGCCTCAGCCACCCTGGTCTCCTGGAAAAGTCTAGGTTTAGATTTCACTGCTCTTTTAAGTGGGATTGTCTATTTTATTTCTTCTTACTTTGATCTTTGTTAGGTCACTCTTGAAATTCTCGGAAGTTAGCTTTGTGTACGATTCACAAAGATTTTGTTATTTCATTTAGTTTTGAGAGAGAGAGAGTGTGAGCAGGGGAGGGACAGAGAGAGAGGGAGACACAGGAACTGAAGCAGGCTCCAGGCTCTGAGCTGTCAGCACAGAGGGGGACCCGTGGCTCTAACTCATAACCCGAGTGATGGTGACCTCAGCTCAAGTCAGACGCTGAACAGATTGAGCCTCCCATGTGCCCCTCTTAAGATGTTTAATTTCATAACATGTGGTATTGAGATAATTCTTAAAGTCTTTCTTCTATTAGCATATTTTAAATCAGACCTTGTCCTCACAGTGCCACTTTTCTTCTGTCCTGGTGGTTGTGGTATGACGAGTCTTTATTTTCATTTCCTTTTAAATAGTTTGTATTCTTAGTTGTGTCAACCCTATCGTTAATTTGCATAACAGGGTTTCGATTTCTCTCTTTGTTTCTTGCTGTTGTTGAGTTGGAAATCAAGCCTTTCGTTCAGTTATGGTTTTCAGTTCTCTCTTTCCTCATGTGGGAAGATGTTTTCCTCATGCGGTTCCATGGATCTCTGGGCAGTAGGATCTTTCTAGAACCCACGTTTCAGAGTTTCTATTACCCCCTTTTAGTTACTTTAAAAATTTTTTTAAAAATGTTTATTTACTTTTGAGAGAGAGAGAGAGCGCGACAGAGAGAGCACGCAACCAGGAGAAGGGCCAAGAGAGGGAGTCACAGATCTGAAGCAGGCTCCACGCCCCCAGCTGTCAGCACAGAGCCAGATGTGGGACTTGAACTCACCAACCGTGAGCTCTTGACCTTAGCCGAAGTCGGACGCTTAACCCACTGAGCCACCTAGGCACCCCCCTGAATCCTACTTCTGATCCAAGGAATATTGACCTAAAAAAGAAGCTCCAAACTCAGAACAGATGACTTTGGGAATAAGGGAGGAATTGCAATTTGAAACGGGCAAAGTGAGGCAAGCTACAGGTGGGTGAGTTGAGGGTGTGGCGGAGGCTGTGTTAATGAGCTGGGAATCCAAAGAGGGGAGAGGCACTCAGAATCTGCTAGAATAAAAACAGAGACCAGCTTTGAAAATTCCCCCAGTGGACAAAACCAATCCAATCATCCAAATGCAGTTCACTTGGGCTTCTTTGGTGAGACCCACCTGATCGGGGGCGTTTCTTGTTCACGTGTCTGGACATTGTAGGTGAAACAGCACATCACAAGAGTCATACAAGGTAACCCCTGACCATATCCCTATCATTTCAGATGATGTCAATGTTATCAGTTTTCTGTAAATCGGGCACTTATGGAAAATCAGCCCTGTAGTTCTTACACGTTGTTTTCCTAAGTGCAGAGCACGTACGCAGGAGATATTTCCTTTTAGATCCTCTGGGTCCATTTGAGTTTGAAATTCTTTCACAAGTTGCAAAGGATACAAAATGAAAGAGAAAAAGAGATGAGAGAAGAAAAGTGGATATAATGATACATAAAACAGGCAGTGACAATTTTAAATACATAAAATAGGTGCTTTCGGGGACACCTGGGTGGCTGAGTCAATTCAGTGTCAGAGTGTGCGTTTCGGCTCAGGTATGATCCCACCTTCTCGTGAGTTAGAGCCCCGCATCGGGCTCTGTGGGGGCAGCCCACAGCCTGCTTGGGATTCTCTCTGTCTCCCTCTCTCTCTGCCCCTCGAGACTTGTGATGTCTCTATCTCTATAAATAAATAAATAAATAAATAAATAAATAAATAAACTTAAAAATAAAATCCAAGAAGGGTCGCCTGGCTGGCTCATTCAGTTGAGCGGCTGACTTCGACTCAGGTCATGCTGTTGCGGTCCCTGAGTTCGAGCCCCGCATTGGGTTCTGTGCTGACAGTTTGGAACCTACAGCCTGCTTGGAATTCTGTGTCTCCCTCTCTCTCTGCCCCCCTCCATTTGCACTCTGTGTCTCTCTATCTTTGAAACATGAACACTTTAAAAAAAAAAGAAAAATGAATAAAATAAAAGGTACTTTCAAATGGTGTCAGACCGGAAATTTTACTGCCGTTTCTCCAGGAAATATGCAGCATGAAACAGACGAGTTTGGGAAAAAAAAAAAAAGAAAAAGTTAAGTAAGACTACTAGCCAATCACGATTTCCTTCCACTGAGTGCACAGATAGTGATGATGGCTTCTAAACAGATACAGAAGCTCCATGTACCTGAGAGGAGCCTGAAAGATACTTCACTCTTGCCTCCTTTCCTCTCCCTTGTTGAGAGATTTAGGGTCCTGTTAAAGCCTAATATGGAACAGTCAGTTATCCCTGTACTATGGACGCTATCCATTGCATTTAATCCTTTATCACTGCGTTGAAAAGCAGTCTTTGCAAAGGCCAGGGCCAGCAGGGTTGAGGAAATAGGGAAGGAGAGACACGTCAGAGTATCAGAGAAAGTTTTATTCTCTTTTGATGTGTGACAAACGTGTGCATCAGACGGTGGATTTAAATTTTGTTATGTTCCTGTCTTTCAAAGGATTCGAGAAACGGGCAGTGGGACTAAGGTATCAAGCGATTTTAGCAGAGCCTATCCAGCCAAGAGCAGTGCTCTTCAACAATTGTGACTATGACCACAGTAAGAAACGCATTTTACGCACATGTGCATGAATACGAACGTACAGCTGAAAACAGCCATGGCTAAGCAGTCCTTACACAGTTACCTGCAATGCACATGGACATTTCTAGGTGTGATTTTCTAAAGTGATATCAGGCTCTGCTAATACGTTGTGATCTTTAGTTTAACAAACACTGCCTTCGATGAAAGATTTGAGGTAGACCACTAGGAATTGAGGTAAGTGCTAATGACAACAAAGTGACTGATAAATATTGCTCCTTGAAGGGCATTCAACCCACACGTATGTATATCGAATGAAATCACCCAAGGGAAATCTACATGCCTCCTAGCCCCGGAGTCTGGCAAGAATCCTACCCATTGGAGATTAATAAAAATGTTTAAAAACGGGGACTATAAAAAGAAACAGTGTTAAATATGAAGAAGGAGGATCATACACTCAGAAAAGAGCTCAGTTTTTTAAATGATGTACTACATACATTGGATAGAAATTTAAAGTGAAAACTGCTCATCGTCAAGAGAGCAGAACTCAAAGATATGATCTCCATGGGACAGGGACCAAAGGCTTGGAAAGAACAGACCATGGGTGTAGAAAAAGTAGATAAAGGAGCGCCTGAGTGGCTCAGTCAGGTAAACATCTGCCTTCTGCTCCAGTCATGATATCTCGGTTCATGAGTTCAAGCCCCACGTGATGTTCTGTGCTAACAGCTCAGAGCCAGGAGATTGCTTCAGATTCTGTGTCCCTCTTTCTCTCTCTGGCCCTCCTCTGCTCGCTCTTTGTCTCTGTCTCTTTCTCAAAATTAATAAACATTAAATGTAAAAAATTTAAAATAGAAGAAATACTAAAAAATATAAGAGAAGAAAAAAACATCAGCGTTAAAATATTTGTCCTATCTATATTAGTTCATTTTTTAAAAAGTGTTTACCAACAATAGCCAAAGTATGGAAAGAGCCCAAATGTCCATCGACAGATGAATGGATAAAGGAGATGTGATATATATATACAATGGAGTGATACATTGATGTGATAAATGTATACAATGGAGTATTACAAACATAGGAGACTCTTAAATATGGAGAACAAACAGGGGGGTTATTGGAGGGATTGTGGGAGGGGGGATGGGCTAAATGGGCAAGGGGCATTAAGGAATCTACTCCTGAAATCATGGTTGCACTATATGCTAATTAACTTGTCTGAAATTAAAAACAAAAAAAGTGCTTCACTGCATCTAATTTGATGAGAATTTTTTAAAATGTGAAAGTTGTTGTAGAGCATCACATATTTTCTTCTGACACCTATCAGCATTATCACAGGGACTTGTCTTCCTCAGTTTATAGTGTTAATTTGCAACCTAAACAGATAATGTTAATTGATTCCTATATGCTGAACGGTTCTTGAATTCCTGCAGTAAAGTGCACTTGTTCCTAATATATTGCTTTTCTTTTTTATTTTTTTTGAGAGGGAGTGAGCCTGGGTCCAGGTGAGCCAGGGGAAGGGGGCAGGGAGAGAGAAGCAGGGCTCACAGGAAGTTGGGCTGGAGCTCACTAACCATGAGATCATGACTTGAGCCCAAGTCAGAGGCCTAACCGACTAAGCCATTCCGGAGCCCCTAACACATTCCTTTTCTAAGCAACCTTTTAAGATTTTAACAAATCTATGTTAATCAATATGATTTGTCTGTAGTTTTGTTGAAGGGTTTAAAACAATTTCGTTTGTAGTGTTTCTTTATTTTTGGGAGAGAGAGGCAAAGAGTGTAAGCGGGGGAGGGCAGAGAGAGAGGGAGACACAGAATGTGAAGCAGGCTCCAGGCTCTGAACTGTCAGCACAGAGTCCCATGTGGGGATCAAACTTACCAACCATGAGATTATGACTTAAGCTGAAGTCGGAAGCTTAACTGACTGAGCCACCCAGGTGCCCGGGAGACAGGAACTTTAGTTGATTTCCTCGTAGGATCTCAGTTGGCTGAGCCTGTTAAAAATACTCGAAAAACTTGTATCGCCTTGACAAAAACACTGCCATTGTATTCGTTGACAGAGTAAACACGTACATTCTTAGGAGGTTATCAAATATTTTAAAGCCAACTCTGCAATGCCAAATTTGTATTTTCTTTCTGCAATCAAAATTCTAGAAGGGAACAACAGACAATTTGAACTGAAGAATTCTTTTGTAGCTAGCTTCTCAATAGTTACGGTTACACTCAGTCTTCCTGGGCTCTGCTACGAATCTTCCTAAAATTTAGGTGCAGGGTCCATATGAGTGTGTTTGGGAACTAGACTCTGAAGGGAAAATTCACTTATCCAGGGAGTTTACACGTGACTTCCATAAATGGACCTCAGGGATTCAAGGTACCCGTTGAAAACCTATGCACTCAAATCAAAGTGGGAGTATCATCTTCATGGTGAAAGAGTCTGAAAGGTCCTCATGTTATCAGGGATAAAGGTGAGAGCCAAGCTTCCTGTAACAACTTGATTGATTTGATTTGGTTAATGCTAATGCGATTTCCTTGCCTTGAAAAACAGAAGTCTCCAGGTGGAAATCTGTCTTCAGCCATTTCAAGGATGGAGAGCTTGCCATGCCAGGTGGGTTATGGCTTTTCCCCGGGAGTTAGAGGAAAATGGGACGCGCAGAAAACTATTATGCAGGTTGTAGAATACTTTGAGGGCCAGGAAGCATCCTGGAGATGCCTAGGGGAGTTTTGACCTTGGGCACGTGGAAATACTAGTGAGTCCATGTCCAGGGCATGCTTAACACGAAGGGGCTGTTGCATGAAGGAAAGATTAGTATTGAACTACGGCACCACTTAATACTTGGGGGCTCTTGAGAATTACCTAGAATTGTAAAGGTGCTTGTGAGGAGTATGGGAGTATAACAATGGAGGCTGGCTTCTCTGCAACTGTATTGGATTTTTCATGAGCCACATGCTGGGCCCAGAGTTACAGCGGGTGGCATCAGGGCAAAGCCATAGACTGTGGAATTGTCTCCAACTTGCCTTCAAGAACCTAAATGCCTACGAGTGTCCGGACTAAAACATATCAGATACCATTAAAGTTTGTGGTATCAAACTAAAGGTAACAGACTTAGTTTCAGTTCACCTCCCGGGTGACAGTATTCAGCCAAAAGACCCTCACAAATATCGCCTTTGGTTGTCCACCATGTCTAAGAAATCTATGTGCTCCATTGGGCTCAGAAGTCCCACCAAAATGAAACTCTTCTCCATTTTGTTTTCCAGAATCATTCAATGGAAATTCCCTTGAACATACGTCAAAGAGAGGAGATCTCCCATACAGGTATTCTTTTGACAACCCTGTCCTTCTCTTTAGAATTTGTGTGTGTTATTCCTTTAAGCTGTTGCCTTTAAGATCCTTAGTGTCTATCTATTGATCTTTCAACACTTCTCTGCTGGTTAGGCAAAGGAAGAACTCGATGCCAAGGACAAGACTATATGCGTAAATGTGAGAGCTTTTAGCCTTGTATGAAATGAAATCTTTACTTGTCTTTTACTCTAAGACCTGAGTGAATATATTGCTCTCAGATGATACCTGTATCCCTCAGGTTTTTTTTTTTAATTGTTTATTTGTTTTGGGGTGGGCGGGGGGGGGAGAGGGCAGGAGAGAGGGGGGAGAGAAAAAACGAAACAAACTCCATGTTGTCAGTGCAAAGGTGGACGCGGGCTGGATCCCAAGAACTGTGAGATCATGACCTTCCTGGAAACCAAGAGTCAGATGCTTAATGACTGAGACACCCAGGCGCCCCTCTCTCTTTGTTATCTGTTTTCTGCTCTGTTTTCCATAGCACCCACCCATGCTTAACTCTAATTCATGACGTAGGGGTATTACTGAGTGTTGTACAGAAAAATATGTTTTGGGAAATATAATTTCCCCAGAGTCTCCAAATTTCAGCATTTCTTTTCTGTGTCATCAGATAAACCCGTTGTTGGCGATGAGTTTCTAGCCCAGTTCCTCGAAAACTATGAAATCGAAGATGATATTAAAATGCTGTTGGAGATGGCAGCAAATGGAGAAAAAGAAATGACAGGAAAGGAAGATGTGTGTCAAGCTGCTTCACGAGGTTAGTTTGAGTCTCTAAGAGGTTTGGAAGGTGACTGGGGTGGGGCAAAAGTTAGGGATGAGACATCAGAGACCAGATGTATTTTTGGTTTCTTGCATATGCTTAGGACAGATTTTGGGATTTTAGCCTCTATCAGTTGGATTGTTCATGCACATAGTCACTCTTTCATGTGTCTATTTCTACATGGGTGGATCTTAGTCTTAAATATCCCCAAGTCTGGAAAAACTGATCTTCTTCATCTCCCCTTCAGAGCTATCTTTCTTTGAAGTGTCAGATTTGAAGCTGGATCATCAGGAGGCAGACAAAACATCGCTGGTTCCTGAGAGGGACCAGGATGGAATGTGGGAATCAAGAACAGAGAAGAAACTCAGGAAAACTCGCCACCATGGCCGGAAAAAGGTAAGGCCGATGGCAAGTCGTGCGGAAAATTCATCTCTCTAAAATGGCCATTTGTCTTGATGTCAGAGGTCTCCTTCCAAGGAGAATTGCCTCTAAGTTGGTAATATTAGGAAAGAAAAGAGAGTCGTTTCAAATACTTGAAATGTCCCAGAGTTGTACTCATCTGGGGAGTACAGCAACATGAACATTTTGCAGTGACGAAATCATGAACAATGAAAGAATAGAGTTTTCAAAATTTTGAATGAAATAAGGTTGAATAATACGTCCCATTTGATTGTCTTTTCCTTAAGGTAATCTCGCACCATAAAAAGAGGAGAAAGTTTCTCAAAATGTTGTATGAAACAATGGAAAAAGTGAAGAGCTGTGTGAGTACTCCCAAGCTGTTCCATGGTCACTGAATTCTGTGTTTTTCCAACACCTTTATGTGTTTCTTTGCAATTTATTTGGCTTGACCAGCGGCTGTGGGCTGAGATTCACATCGAAATGAAACCCATAAGACACAACAGTCTTTGTCCTGCCCAATTTATTTACTTTTTAAAAAATACATATATTGTTAAACTTTATTTATTTCTTTTGAGAGAGAGAGAGGGAGAGAGGCAACATGCCTGCTAGGGCATGAGTGGGAGAGGGACAGAGAGAGAGAGAGGGAGAGAGAGAGAGAACCCCAAACAGTCTCCATGTTGTCAGCCCAGAGCCGGACGTAGGGCTCGGTCTCAAGAAGCATTAGGTCATGATGTGAGCTGAAACCAAGATTTGGGGGCTTAACCAACTTAGCTCCCAAGCATCCCTGTGTGTCTGAGTGTTGTGATGCAAAGTCTTACAAATACTAATCTTATCTCTTGTGTTCATCTTGAGAATACCGTGAGAGTATATAGAACACAAGTGTCAGGTCACTGAAGAGAATATTTCTTTTCACACTTTGTTTCTGAAGTGTGGACTTTTTCCAAGGCTCCAGCTGCCCACAACGTCCCGGAAGTGCACAATTAATTTTAACATGTTTTAAACCTTTCTTCCAGGAAGAACTTGTTTCAAATATGCTACATGCTCTCAAATGACCACTGCCTATAGAAGATCAGCCACTGGAAATATTCGTGGACTTCCTTTCATTGACTCAAGATTTCAGAGAGTGCACCACTGTGAATACGTGTTACTTTTGTCTACCTCGACTTGGGCTTACTTGTCACCAGCGGCATTAGAGGTCTGACGGCCACATCGAAATTTGAGAAATGATGTTTTAAAGGCAACTGCAATTGTGATAAGTGGAGAGTCCAATGAATATACAGTGTTGTTATAAGAAATTATATCAAAAAGATGTGTTGATATTGAATGATTATTGTATCTGTGAATAAAATGTGTGTTTTGCTATATTGCCAGATTGTATTTGATACATTTTATTTAGAATTGTTATGTGTACTCCTAATCGATAGTGATTAGTTTTCATTTTTGCAGCCGTATCTCATCGTTTTGGCATCTAGCTGACTTGATCAAATGAAGGGGAGTCCCTTGTTGGGATAACAGTTGATATATTATTGTAAGTGCCCAGCTCTGTAAAGGTTAACTATATAACTGACTTAGGAAACCATATTTAGATGTCTTTATGAGGAAAGTAAACTTGGTAAACTTTACTGGGTATTGATTGTGTTCTAGCTTTGGATTATCTTGTGTCACCTTTACCCATTTACCTTATATCAGGAAAAGTCTACCTTTGAAAAAAAGTTGGGGCGCCTGGGTGGCTTGGTCGGTTAAGCGTCTGACTTCGGCTCAGGTCATGATCTCACGGTCCGTGAGTTCGAGCCCCGCGTCGGGCTCTGTGCTGACAGCTCAGAGCCTGGAGCCTGTTTCAGAATCTGTGTCTCCCTCTGTCTCTGCCCCTCCCCTGTTCATGCTCTGTCTCTCTCTGTCTCAAAAATAAATAAATGTTGAAAAAAAAATAAAAAAAAATAAAAAAAAAAAAACTTTTTAGCACTTGTTTATTTTTGAGAGACAGAGATAGATAGAGCATGAGTGGGGGCGGGGGGGGGGGGCGCAGAGAGAGAGAGAGACACAGAATCCGAAGCAGGCTTTAGGCTCTGAGTTGTCAGCACAGAGCCCGATGTGGGGCTCGAACCCACGAACTGCGAGATCATGACCTGAGTTGAAGTGAGAGGCTTAACTGACCGAGCCACCCAGGCCCCCCCAGAAAAGTCCACTTTTAGATTTTATTGCTCTTTTAAGTGCTATTTTCTATTTTATCTTTTCTTACTTTGATCTTTATTAGGTCACTCTTTCAAATTCTTGAAAGTTCACTGTTTGTATATAAAAAACATTTTTTTTTTAATGGCTATTTATTTTTGGGAAAAAGAGAGAGAGAGACACAGAGTGTGAGCGGGAGAGGGGTGGAGAGACAGAATCTGAAGCAGGCTCTAGGCTCTGCCCTGTCAGCACAGAGTCTGTCTCGGGGCTTGAACTCAGGCACTATGAGATCGCCACCTGAGCCAAGGTAAGACGCTTAACTGACTGAGTCACCCACGGGCCCCTGTTAAAATTTTAATGTCATAACTCGTGCCGCTGTTAACAGTTTTAATATCATAACGTGTATTATTAAGGTAATTGCTTATAGTCTTTCTTTTATTAGCATAGTTTTTATCAGACCTTTTCCTCAGAGTGCTACTTTTCTCTGTCTGGTGGTTGTGGTAAGAAGAGTCATTGATTTTCTTTTCTTGTTAATAGTTTGCAAACTTAGTTGTGTCAATCATATTGTTAATCTGCATAACAAGGTTTAAATTTCTCTTTTTCTCTCTTGCTATTCTTGAGTGGGACATCAGGCCTTTTGTTCAGTTATGCTTTTCAGTTCTTTCTCTACCCCTGTGGGAAGATGTGTTTCTCATGCAGTTCCGTGGATCTCTGGGCAAAAAGATCTTTCTAGAATCCATGTTTCACAAGTTTCCATTACCCCCTTTTATTTATTTTTATTCATTTTATTTATTTTTTAAGTATTTATTTTTTTTTGAGAAAGAGAGAGAGAGACAGAGGGCAAACTGGGGAGGGTCATAGAGAGAGGGAGACACAGATCTGAAGCAGGCTCCAGGCTCTGAGCTGTCAGCACAGAGCCTGATGGGGAGGCTTGAACTCTGGAACTGTGAGATCATGACCTGAGCTAAAGTCAGACATTCAGTCAGTTGACTGAGCCACTCAGACGCCCTTGATTACCCTCCTTTAATGCCCTTTTAGTTTTTCAAATCCCAAATCAGCCTGCCTATAATTTTTTTTTCCTTGATGATTTCTGGAAACATCACTGGCTGTCAATAGGGTTCTGTGCATGTATAAACTTTTCATATAGGATATTCATATCCAAATGTCTAGCATTTTATTTTATTTTATTTTATTATTTTTTTTAGCGTTTATTTATTTTTGAGACAGAGAGAGCATGAACGAGGGAGGGTCAGAAAGAGGGAGACACAGAATCTGACACAGGCTCCAGGCTCTGAGCTGTCAGCACAGAGCCCGACACGGGGCTCGAACTCACGGACCGCCAGATCATGACCTGAGCTGAAGTCGGCCACTTAACCGACTGAGCCACCCAGGCACCCCCAAATGTCCAGCATTTTAAAACACTCCCAAGCACGCTGGATGTCATCGAACTTAAACCTCTTTTCTCAGGGAAATAGTTTTAAAACACAGATAGAATTCGAACTTGTAAAATTGAAATTGATGACTTTATTTTTTTACAGTTCTTTCTTTCTTTCTTTCTTTCTTTTTTCTTTCTTTCTTTCTTTTTTCTTTCTTTCTTTCTTTCCTTCTTTTTCTTTCTTTATTTTTTAATATGAAAGTTATTGTCAAACTGGTTTCCATACAACACCCAGTGCTCATCCCAACTGGTGATTTCAAATAAGTTACAGTTTTAGTAATTAAGTCCAGTTTTACTTGGTTGCTCTCTTCTGGTGACTTTTTGTCATTGTTTTTCTGAAATAGTCTAATTTCTGAAATGAAGTAATTTTTCTACTGTGTGAGGTTTTTTTTTTTTATGTTTACTTATTGAGAGAGAGAGAGAGAGAGAGCATGCATGGGGGTCGGGTGGGGGGAAGGGGGGCAAAAGGCAGAGAGAGAATCCCAAGTAGGCTCTGAGCTGTCACTGTTGGCCCAGGTGGGAGTGGGAGGGACTTGATCTCAGGAACTGGGAGATCATGACCTGAGTCAAAATCAAGAGTCAGACACTTAACTGACTCAGCCACCCAGGGGCCTCACTGTGTGAGTTTCTATTGCAATGTACCTATAACACCGAGTTATTTGGGTTCAGTCGGTTTATCCTTTTCTGGGCTGTATACGGCTTCTTCAAGGATCATCAAACAGTTTTGGAGAAATCACATATAAATTTCTGTCATACTGTTATCTCTTTCTCCATTCTCATATTCAATGTATTTCCAAGCCAGAGAAGGACAATCTTTTTGTCTTGTAATTTTGAAAATAAGTTTATGACAAGCCAACACTCCACATGTTGACATGGCCAGCAAAAATGACCATCGCCTTGTGGGCACATGTCTTACTGCGAAATTCGGTCTTTTTCTTTAAAATCACTTTGCGGGGGGCGCCTGGGTGGCTCAGTCGGTTGAGCGTCCGACTTCGGCTCAGGTCGTGATCTCGCAGTCTGTGGGTTCGAGCCCCTCATCGGGCTCTGTGCTGACAGCTCGGAGCCTGGAGCCTGCTTCGGATTCTGTGTCTCCCTCTCTCTCTTCCCCTTCCCCGCTCATGCTCTGTCTCTCTCTCTGTCAAAAATAAATAAACATTAAAAAATAAAATAAAATAAAATCACTTTGTGGTACGATGAACATATGCAAAAAGCTGTATATATTTAATGCATACAGTAAGGGGCTTGTAGATGAATATACACCTGTGAAATGATCACCAGAGTCTGTGCCGTAAACATATCCATCACCTCCAAAAGTTTCCTCCCACCCTCTTCTTTTTATTTTTTGAGAGATTCAGTTCATGTGCTTTTATATACTTATCTCCTCCATGCTTAATCCCACATCCTTTTTCTGGGTATTGTGCAGCACACTCTTTCGGTCTAATCCATTTGCATGTATCCTTTCGTCTGTCATTAAAACAACACATTTAGCTTTTACTTATTTATTTTTCTTGGTAACGTCTGGGGGATGCCGGCCTTGGTATACGCCCTGGGCTGAATGTGTCTCCCCAAAGACCCCATGTTGAGGCCTTCATCTCCAGTGAGATGGTTGTCAGAGGTGGGGCCTTTGGGAGGCATCTAGCGTTAGATTAGTTCATGACACTGGGACCCTCATGGTGGGATTACTGCCCTTATTAAGAGAGAAGGAAACACCAAATCTCTCTTTACACCAGGTGATGACATGGCAAGAAGGCAACCATCCACGTAAACCAGCAAGAGGGATCTCGCCAGAACAGGACCACGCTGGCACTCTGATGTCAGACTTCCAGCCTCCAGAGCTATGAGAAACAAATGTTTGTTGTCTACCCTACAGCCTATGATGTCTTGTTATAGCCGCCCAAACTGACTAAGACGATACTATAACCATTTTCATTTTCATTATCTGAGCTCTTATGATATGTAAAGTATTCACAATGTCAAAAACTAAAGTAGCACTACCTTAATTCAGGGCACAACTTTGATGTTCACCATCCAAGTTAAAGATGGATGGTTCACGTTTATGATTACAACACACTTAAGTTGTATGTTTAAGTAGCATCGCTTGGAGTGATGAGAAAAATGGAGGGTCCCTTTTTGTGACCCACGGATCATGGTTGCTTATAGATCAGTGGTTGGGAAAAACCAGTAACAACAAAAGGCTGATAATCCATGCCTTACCCACTTGACATTCAAAACAGTGTTGCTTCCAACCCCTATATTTTGTATCGTCATATGTGGTTTGTACTTTCTCTCCAACTTCTCACACTCATCTCTAAAACTCTGGATGTTGGGGGTACCTGGATGGGTCAGTCGGTTGAGCATCCGACTTCGGCTCAGGTCATGATCTCACGGCTCGTGAGTTCAAGCCCCACGTCGAGCTCTGTGCTGACAGCTCGGAGCCTGGAGCCTGCATCAGATTCTGTGTCTCCCTCTCTGTCTGCCCCTAACCCACTCGTATTCTGTCTCTCTGTCTCTCTCAAAAATAAATACACATTAAAAAAAAATTAAAAAAAAAAAACCAAACTCTGGATGTTTTTCCATCCTGGGGAGTGACTGCCTGGGAAACAGGATTTTCATTACTGTTAGTGGGACAGACTTTGGTAAATCAGGATTGTTGGTCACTCTAGGGTATCTATTCTTCTTGTTCTTTTTTTAATGTTTATTTTTGAGAGAGAGAGAGAAACAGACAGACAGAGCATGAGCAGGAGAGGGACAGAGAGAAAGGGAGATACAGGATCCGAAGCAGCCCCCAGGCTCTGAGCTGTTAGCACAGAGCCCGATGTGGGGCTCGAACTCACGAACCATGAGATCATGACCTGAGCTGAAGTCCGACACTTAACCGATTGAGCCACCCAGGCGTCCCGTTAGGGTATCTACTCTTATTGAGACATTGGGAGAGAAAAATCTGGCTCTGCGTGAGGATCTTATTGCCCTGCTCTTATGTCAACAAATTTTTTTGAGTCTGTTTTCTTTTTTGCCTTGGTCTTGGAATGATCTAAGGTGCCAGAGAAAAAGCAGAGGGGAGGGAAATATTCTAAAAATAAATAGTTTAACTTCTGAGATCTAACCTTACCATACTTAAAAACATCTGCTGAACACATTAGACTCAGTTTGAAAGTGAAAAGCAAACACTCAAGCAAAAACAAAAACAGAAAACAACCAAACGAAACAGACTCTTACAGACTTGCTCGATTTGCAGAACAGAGGGTCACAGGATAAACAAGTAGCTTCTGCAATAAATGCCCTTTCATCCACTTCTTATTTATTCAGAGCTGTAAGAAAGATAATTAGTTGAAAGGCCTTTTTTTTTCCTCAAACAATGTATCTGTTTTTCAGCAGAAAATTAATAAGGAAGAGATTAACTTGTCGTCATTTTGCTATAGCACTCTACAAAGATAATTTGCTAAGTGCTTGCCATAGAACAGGTACTCTCCTAAGAATGTAACACTATGAACACATTTAATCCTACAGTAGGCCAATGCTGTCGTTAATACTATTATCTCAGTTTTACTAGCAAGAAATCTCAGGCACAGATAGACGGGCAAATTGCTCAGACTGGGATTTGAGCCTAGTCAGACGCATTTCAAAGATGATGTTTTTAACTTCCACATTTAAAGGTAAAGCTGACATCAGCAATGGGAAAAGAAATACTAGAGTTAATAAGACGATTCCATAAAATTATCTGATCAAAAGTAAATACACTCAAGCCAAGAGTCTTAATATACTCAAAAAAAAAAAACAAAAAAACAAAAAAACAAAAAACAGATACAAGCGAAAATAAAGGGCAGTTTACGAAAACAGTTTTTTTTTAAAAATTAAGAATAATGTTATGGAGAATAACATGCTTGTACGATTACTAAAGTTTTACGGTGAAATAGAAGCAGTTGCGGTCACAGACACGAAATTCTTTATGAAGGAGAGTAAGTCTTCACAAAATATCTCAGTTATTATCAAATAAATCAAAATCTTTGCAACTGACTGCCAGACTGTCTGAAGATTCTACTGTCTGGTCATTTGGAGAGACAATCCTTCTCATTCTTCTCTAGGAGCGCCTAAGAAAATAAAAGTTAGGCTTCAAAGCAAACAGGGGGGTGGAAAACCCTACCTTAACAATTTTATGGAATATTAAAGAAAAGTACTAGCATTATCTTCTCTGCCCCCCCCCTTTTTAAGAAATAAATGGTTACAGGGAGAGTGGAGAAGATATTGTATTGCAATATAGAAGCTTATTTATGGTGATGATATTATAGGCTGAGCCGTGTCTCAGATTGTGACTATATTTACATAGAGGGCTAGTAAAATGAGGTTTTAGGGTAGGCTTAATCTAATCTGTCTAGTGTCTTTACAAGAGGAAATTTGGACACACAAAGACACACTAGGAGTTAAAAAAAAATTTTTTTTTTAAACATGTATTCATTTTTTTGAGAGACAGAGAGAGACAGCGTGAGCTGGGGAAGGACAGAGCGAGAGGGAGGCACAGAATCCGAAGCGGGCTGCAGGCTCCGAGCTCTCAGCACAGAGCCCGACGCGGGGCTCGAACTCATGAACCTTGAGATCACGACCTGAGCCAAAATCAGACGCTTAACTGACTGAGCCACCCAGGGGCCTCTAGACACACCAGGAATTTAGTACTTGGAGGAAAGACCATGTGAGTATATAGTAAGAAGGACGGTGGCCACATTCGAACGAAAGGAAAAGGACTTGGAAAAAGCCAAACCTGCAGACACTTTGATCTTGGAATTCTAGCTTCCAGAACTGTGAGAAAATAAATTTCAATTGTTTAAGCCAGTGTGTGGTATTTGTCACAGCATTTCTAGCAAACTAATGTAGACAACGGTAGGACCATCTCCCCTCCATGTGGGCTCAGAGGCCTAGGATGCCAACGGGGGGTGTATCTCAGATTTTACCTCCAGACTGCTGTTTGTGGTTTCAAACAGCATCAGTTATGCTGGGGCTGAGAACAGCCAAGACTACTCAACAGATGGAAAACTTCAGGTTATTAGATAAGCAATTAACTCCAAACTCCAAAAATGATCAATTATTCTTGGATAGATTATTCTTGGTGTGTTATTCTTGGGTAGATTTTTGTTGTTAGAAATTCACACCTGCTTGTTTCAATACCAATGGCGCACTCTTAGACAAATGAGAAGGGTACAGATAATGGCGAAATGAGAGAGGTTCCACAGGGGGCACTGTAGGATGTGGAGATCGCTCTGCAGAGGATGCAGAAATTTTGTCTGAGCAGCCAGGAGGGCACAGGGGTGGGAAGGGGGTGACCAGAAGACTGAACAGCTGTGAACAGCTGACACCTCCCCCCAAAACCCCCTCCCTGCCCTCCCCGCCCCCCCAGGTAGTCCAGAGGCCAAATATTGTTTCAGGGCTCTCTGCTCTCTGTTTCAGGCTACTGGAGATAGTACAACCTGGGGGGAAGCTGAGGGCCTCCTAATGCAATCATGAAGGCTTTTTTTCCAGGAAGTTGCTGGAAGGAGGTGAGGGGACTTGGGGAGATGATATTTGTAGCTAGTGCCTCAAGAGTGCTGAGATTCACATCTGGGCAGCCAAGGCCACCATGGAAGTCCAAGAGGGCAGGGGTGGGTACCTGGAGAACTCCTATCTGGCAGTAGGTGTTGACCAAGAAGAAGAGATTGTAAGGCAACCAAAAGCATGTATTTGGGGTCTTATGGATTACAATTCCAAAGACCAAGAGTGGACCTAAATCCAAAGCATGCTCTGAATTTCAAGTGCAGAGTACAGGCTTGTAAAGGCAAAAACCACAAGGTTACAGAACTTGTTTTGAAGGAATTAGGATTGGTGCTGATAGAGTTAAAAAGACTATCGGAGACACAATTGCTATTTCTCTAATAGAAGCTACATTATCTCTGTTTCACTCCAAAGTAGGAGGATGTGTTCCACAAGGTGGTCTAGGTATAACTGACAAGTTGCAATTGACAAAAGCAGAAAGTTCACGGTGTTCCGAAAATTGAAACAGGAGCCATGCTTAGGTCCTGCTTCCTCAATATCCTCCTGACCCTGTGTTGACTGACTCTTTTAGCCATGCTTACTTGACTTTGGCATCTTATTTCACATACATTCCTGCAATATTATGAGCCTGACCTCCCTTGCCAAAGATTGTCCCTACCTCTCTCCTCTCTCACCAACACCCATTTGTGATAGTGCACATTTTGCAGATGAGAAAACTGAAGCAGAAGACGTTAAATAATATGTCCATATTGCAAATGGTAGGGTTGAAACTTTAGTGTGGTTCCTGAGTCTGTGCTTTTATTGCTAATTTATGGGAAGTAAACCAGAAATAATATCGAATACATAGGTTACTACACAACACGACACAACACTGACTATGGGATAGGGCTAAAAAAGAACATTCCACTTAAAACAGTTTGCAGGAAACATTGAAAACAAGAATGTTCAAGAAAGTCAAAAGTAAAGGAAAGGGAAAAATGCAGAGGGACCTGGAAAATGTACCCAAACAAATTAGGACTTGTGGTATCATCGGCATACAAGATGCTATTTAATATTAAAAACAATAAACTGGTTAATGACCAACATAACATAATATGCAGCAATAAAAGTTGTAATTTGTCAAGAAGATATTAAATCAGAGAACATAAGTGTGTAAACATCAGACGAACATTACAAACGTAAGTTACTAAAAATAGTAACAGCATTGAGTAAGCAGGGAGAAAAAGTCAATGATATGGGCAACACATTGATTTACAATAAGTTTAAGGACTGTCACATGCCTTCAAGAGTCTACATTTGTAAAAAGTGGTCATTTATGTTGTCATAAATGTAATTTTAACGGGTTTTATAAAGTGTTGATTTTACTGTCCACAGTCTCTGGTCATAATCAATATAATAGAAAAAATGATCAAAGGCTTTTGTTCCCTGATCCAAAAAAACAAACAAATTAACAAACAAAAAACAGGCAAGCAAGCAATCATTTGCTGTAGAATTTAAGAAATGCATTCATGGATAATCCTTGGAAAAGTAATAATCAAAACCGAGTTATAAAATATTTACGATACAATAAAAATGACTAACATTTTTATCAAAATCTACAGGGGAGAAGAGAAAGCGATACTTCAAGGAATGTTCCTAATCTTAAATGTGTTCATCAAGAAAAACTACTAGTAAAAGTATCCACTGGCAGTTTTAAGGAGTTAAAAATATTAAAAATGAAATCTGAGATTTCATACACGTAACTTTTTGTCTAAGGAAAGCAAAGTGTTGTTGTTGTGCAGATAAGTTTCAGTTTCAAGTCAAAATACCCAATCTGGAGCCCTTGCTCTGTCATTTACTTGTTTTGTGATGTAAGTAAGAAATCATTGTTGAGCTTTGGTTAAAACAAACAACATGATAAAAATTCGGTGAAAAAAGAAAACAGAAACTCCAAATTACTTGGCAAAGTAGCCCTGATTATTAAAAAAAAATTATTTTAGTTGATAAGTCCCAGTGTACTGGGAAATGTTTGGAAGGATGGATAATAGCTACCTACACAAACAGACAACCAGATCTATCAGATACAAGGAGTAATTTAAACAGCAGAGTCGAGCCAGTCAAGCCCTGTCAGTCTGGCTGATCCATAGAATTACGAAGAATAATTAATTGTTGTGAGTTTTAAAAATATGCTCTGTCGATCGACCCTTGTTTTCAGCTCAGGTCATGATCTCTCAGTATGTGAGTTCGAGCCCCGCATCAGTCTCTCTGCTGTCAGCACAGAGCCCACTTTGGATCCTCTGTTCCCCTCTCTCTCTGCCCCTTCCCTACTGGTTGTATCTCAAAATAAATAAATTAAACTTTAAAAAAAAAGATAAAAAAAAAAATAGGGGTGCCTGGGTGGGTCACTCAGTTGAGCATCCGACTTCGACTCAGGTCATGATCTCACCATTCGCTGGGTTCAAACCCCGTGTTGGGTTGTGTCCTGACAGCTCAGAGCCTGGAGCCTGCTTCCGATTCTGTGTCTCCCTCTCTCTCTGCCCCTCCCCCTGTCACACTCGGTCTCTCTCTCACTCTCAAAAATAAATAAACAATTAAAAAAAAATTTGTAAAAATGTATTTTATTGCAAACATTTATCATGGCCTTTATAGCTTTCATTGCTCTGATATTGGAATAATTTCATAATAAACTGAAATTAGTTGTGATGCATTGCCCACACAAACCAAACAATATTTAGAGGCCTCCCTTAGAAGATGGGAGCCAATACGATCGTTTTGCCAATCTCTTACTGGTTGGGAACTCCTGTGAATGGCCCTGACTACTTTGGCAGTTGTCTTGGGCATTGTTTATAACACACGGGACATTTCATGAATCATGTTACTCTACTTCAAGGAAAGTCTGGCATTCTTGGTGATATGCCATCCCACCTGGGTACTGCAGTGGTCGCTTTTTTCTAGGCACTCAATCTGCTGTACCTACTGGAGGGTTAGTTGCTAAGGCTCTTATCTGATCTAGGGTGTCAACTTCCTTAGGTGACACCAAGGGGTGTCAGGGCCTTATGAGCCAAGATATAGAAGACAATGAGGACTGTTTCAGGCTCTTGCAGGTGGACCCAAATGTCTCCACACACATCCTGACCCCATAAGGGCCCACCCATGATCATTTACCCTGTGGCTTTCCATCGACCAAGAAAGACATGCGGTTAATCTCTTTAGAACAACCCAATTGTCAGTACTAAGGGTTAATGGCCAGGGCTCCTATCCATGAACCAGTCAGACAACTCTGAGCTCTCAGCTCACGGACTGCTATGGTTGGTCTCTGTTTCCACCCAGATGGTGTCAGTGTTGGGCTGAACAGCGTCCTTAGTTCATGTGGACAGGCTTCCTTGACTAGACCCCACTGTATACCAAGCATCAGAAGGAATTTATCCTGATCCTTCTGCAAGATCTACATAATTTACAGGGGCTAGTAGCACCGCCCTTTCTAGAGAGAGTGCTCCTCTGCTGCAAAGATACGTGTCGTTTAGTCAAAGTAGGGGTTTGAGACATAGCAAAGGGAAATTGGTGGAACATATTGTCAACCCATCGACCGGAAAGTTACCATAATGTGCTGTCCTTTAGTGAGAGGCTCTACTTCGGTGGGCTGTATGCACTGCTAGGAACTTGATGGGGTATATCAGGTTTCTGCCTCCTTCTAGAGCTGAGACCAAAACCTGGGAGTATTCACTCCTTCTGTTTCTGCCACAGTATCCAACCCATACCTCTGGAGTCATAGAAACATCTAACTCAAATGGTAGCCTTGCTTGGGGGATGCCCAAAGCTTTCATCTGTTTTACTAGTACCTTTGCCTTCTCAAAGGCAGCTTGTTGCTCTTATCTTTGGTCCCACAAACGCCCTTTATTTACCAGACAGTATAAGGGATGGGCACCAAGTAGGAAATAAAAGTCCTCCCAAACCCTTAGATCCCTACAGAGGTTGTTCACATTCTTGGGTGTCAGATAGGCTTGCACCTTATCCATCACAGCTTCTGGGACAACATGGGTCTCACCCAACTAAGCAACGCCCTCAACTTTACAGTGGTGCCTGGCCCTTGAATTTTTTGCGGGTGCGTTGTCCAACCTCTTCTTCACAGATGTTCCAGCAAAAACTTCAGAGGGTCCTGCAGCAGAGACAAGTCTTCACGTTACTATTACACCATCAATGCAATGGGCCCATTTAAAAAAAAAAATTTTTTTTTAACGTTTATTTATTTTTGAGACAGAGAGAGACAGAGCTTGAACGGGGGAGGGTCAGAGAGAGGGAGACACAGAATCTGAAACAGGCTCCAGGCTCTCAGCTGTCAGCACAGAGCCCGACGCGGGGCTCGAACTCACGGACCGCGAGATCATGACCTGAGCCGAAGTCAGCCGCTCAACTGACTGAGCCACCCAGGTGCCCCACAATGGGCCCATTTTACTGTTGTGGGAAGGGAGAACAGGGACAGATCTGGGGCTACTGTCCTAGGACATAGGGGTTGTGCAGGTAACTCTGGGGAAGCACTTGAAAGGAAAATTGTTGTCCCTCCCACACGAAGAAGACAAATTCGTCTCGTGACTCAGTGGCTAGGGGTATACTGAAAAAAGATATTTGCTAAGTGCGGCACAGCATAACATACTCTTAGGACCCTGGCCAAGGTAGCTAAGATGGTGACAATATAGAGCGGCGACACGGATGGGGGGGGGCACTTTCGTGTTCAGTTTTCAGTAGTTCACTGTCATCTGCCATGAGGCTTATTTATAGGGCCTACCTGGTTATTGAAAACACCGTGGGCAGGGCACACAATGCCCACTCAGGGCAGTTCTTGGATAGTTTCTCCTATCTCTTTTTGCCCCCAGGGAATTTACATTGCTTGACCGTTACCACCCCTCACAGGAGTGGCAAGCTCACCAGCTCCCGGTCGGCATTTCCCGTCAGCACTGGTTTGATTCCTTTGACCGAGCTGTCAGATCCACTGATACAAGGGTGCAGAGTTTGACTTTGGAGGATATCAATGCCCAACGTGGTCTCTGGTATCGGGGAGATACACATCTCATATTCTTGGGTGGGAGTTGGGGACACCCAATTTGCAAGTGTCAGAAGGAACTTCTTGGCCATAACCGTGCGCCCTTCATATGTGTCAATGGCACAAGGAAGCCACTAAACGTCTGAGGGTTACCGTATACCTAGAGTATCAGCTCCAGTGTCTGCCACACCCATCACCTTTTGTTTATTCCTGCCCTCGGTGAGGCTTCTGGTCACCCTTAACGGCCCTCATCCGGAGGCAGTCTCGGCCTGTAGTCTATACCTAGGGTGTGGGAGGCACCCACCTGGAATAGCACTGTATCCCTGAGGCCCCTGCTGGAGCAGATGAGATGACAGAGACAGGTGCAGCGGGTCTGAACTGTTGTTCAGGCTTTAAGGCTTCCCACAGGACAACCAACACAGCGTTAGATTGTCTGGCCATTTGTTCAGATGGAGTCCCCACAGCAATGAGGTCAACCACATTTTATTTTATTTGTTTCACCTAGCCCTTTACAGTCGATCAGGATAGCCCCTTGCCTTTCTGAGTTCCTTCTATGTCTCCAGTCTTTCTCACAGCTTGTGTCTGTTCCCAGGATTTGTCGGGCTCCCCCAGATCAGCAAAAGATTACCCCTCATCGTAAGGTCTTGTCCCACAGCGGGACTCAGCGTGGGTATCAGTGTACTGTATCAGGAGCTGGTATTTATACGGTGTCCCAGGACTCACACTTCTAACACAGAAGCCACCCCTTCCCACACAGAGGTAGGTGGCCATTATGGGATTTCACCCACAGATGCCTCTTTCCCAAGGCCCATTTTTTCAGTCTCCTGGCTGCCTCACCAATTGGTTCACAATCCCCTCAGGCACTTCTCAGGTAAAATCTGAAACCAGTCCCTCATACGTGGAGGGCACAGAGAGAGACGACAGAAAAGGGCAAGCCACTCCGGATTGTAGGTGGTAGGTTTAATAAACAAGGGGACTTACACACGAGGCTTGTCTTGGGCAACCGCAGGACGGATGAGTCCCCGCACCCATCCACCAAATTTTAAAAGTTTATGTGGCGTTTTTTTTCTTTTTTTAAAATTTTTTTAAGTTTATTTATTTAATTTGAGAAGGAAAAAGAGCATGAGGGGGGGAGGGGCAGAGAGCGACGGAGAGAGAATTCCCAGCAGACTCCGTGCTGTCAGCACAGAGCCCTTTGTGGGTCTGAACTCAAGAACCGTGAGATCATGACCTGAGCTGAGATGAAGAGTCGGACGCCTAACTTTGCGATCCACCCAGGCGCCCCAAAAGTTTATGTGGAGGTCTTACCTGGGTTCAGTCTTGTATACCAGCCAGACGCTCTCAACACCACATGACTGTCTCAAGGCCATGTCTTTGGACAGAGGAAAGGTTGAGGAGTTTCCAACCAAGGAGGTTGAGCTTACAGGTCAACCTGTGGTCATGTCTTCTCGATGACCACCCCTCCACCATGCACACAAACTAATGTGCAAACACATATGAAGATGGGTTCATCACCGGAGACAAATCAGCAATGATTCTTGTCTGTGCTGAAAAGTTCAAAGGGCAAATTCAACATATACATTTTAATTTTTGTACAGTTGCCCCTACAAAGTGTGATTTGACTGTTAAGAAAGATACTGATTGAGCATTATTTTGTGGTAGCTGCAAACATCTAGTTCTAGTTCCAGTTACTGCTTGTTGGGGTAAAATGTTTTCAGTCATAGGATGCAAATCTTGAGTATCGCCAGTGGGCTATGTGCTGAGTTTGGGCTAACCAGCTTCCAGCAGCGTATCGATAACATTTGCCACGAGAGAGATTTCATTATTCTCTTCCCCTTGAATAAAGCATAGGGGTGACATGCCAGTAACACAGAATTCAGAGGAAGGACTACATTTCATTGTAATAAAAGAAAAATCGTGAAAACTCAGATTGGTTGCTTTCTTTCCACACTTTCGGGCTGAGGTTTTTCATGTCTTCAAAAGGTACTGCTTATAACATCAGGAAAATAGGATTTTGTTCATTACAATATTTTAAAATTTATTTTGATCTTTTATTTATTAAAAAACCGGGGCACCTGGGTGGCTCAAGCAGTTAAGCATCTGACTTCGGCTCAGGTCATGATCTCAACAGTTCGTGGGTTCTAGTCCGGCATCAGGCTCTGTGCTGACAGCTCAGAGCCTGGAGCCTACTTCGGATTCTATGTCTCCCTCTCTCTCTGCTCCTCCCCAGCTCATGCCCTGTCTCTCTCTGTCCTTCAAAAATAAATAAAAACAAAAAAAATTTAAAAAAAAAAACCAAAAGTCCAGGGAATTTATAGGAGCAGGAACCCAATTTTTAAAAATAACTATGGGCCTATGGAGATCTTTAGAATATTCTGCAAAGGTCTCATCCAACCTCATCCTCACCCTCACCCTAGAAATAACGTAGAAAGTAGCGCAGGAAATGTGTGCTATGTTATTACAGTCATTAAAAGAGTAGAGTATAAAATAGAAAGGCAGGTCAAACAACAGAACTGGTAGAGAAGCTAGTAAGCAACATAATAAAGTTGGCTTCAAAACTCAGTTGGGACAGACAGCATTAACGAACAAGAGGTTTATTTAGAAATAAATCATGTATAGATCGTACAATACACTGAAATAAATTCTAGGTCCATAGCATTAGTTATAAATAAAATCAAAGTAGACGCAAAAGTTTCAAGGGCAATTACAAAGGAGAAAATTAAAACTGAAAATAATTGTACAAAAAAACATCTGTTTTCTGGACTCGTCCTAGAAATCAAAAGGGATGTGAAGCATCCCCTTTGTTGCTCTTTGTGAAGATTTTTGTTTTAATACCTACATTACTCAATGCTGCTGACAGTGCTATAAGTCGGATAGACGCTGCATATATGATGGGAGTATACACGTGCATGACTTTACTAGATATCAGTCTGGTGACATCATCTTAGAACTTTAAAAATTTCACCTATCCTACGTGAATAATGACGTAGGGGCAAAAATTATTTGTAAGAATGTTTATACAACATAATTTTGAGTTCCTTTAACATTACGGAAAGTTCAACAAGAGTCCTAAGTTATGGCTTATCCATATGATACTATATCACAAAGGTATAAATTTCTTGTTTTTAAATTATTCTAATAATATGGCAAAGTCATTATAGATAACATGAGGTTTTAAAAAAGGTAGACTAAAAATTCAGTACAGGATGATCTCAATTATGTTTATACAGCCAAGAAAAAAAGACACAAGGAAAATATGCCAAAAATTAATCATGGTTATCTCTGAGTTGTTGACATAAATACTTTTTGGTTAATTCTTTATTTTCAATTTTCTGAGCTACTTTCCTTTCTTTTTCTTTTTTTTTTTAAGTTTTTTTTTTTTTTTAAAAATGTTTATTTTTGAGAGAGAGAGCAAGGGAGAGCAGGGCAGAGAGAGAGAGGGAGACACAGAATCTGAAGCAGATTCCAGGCTCTAAGCTGTCAACACAGAGCCCAACGCAGGACTTGAACTCACGAACTGCAAGATCATGACCTGTCCCAAAGTCAGACACCTAACCAACTGAGTCACCCAGGCGCCCCATCTGAGCTACTTTCAATAAGAAGTAGATTCCTTGCACCCACCTGGCTGAATGTTTCCCTTTGCAGGTTTGCCCTTTGTCATATATCTAACAAAGGAAAATAAAAACAATAAAATTACAGAGATTAATTGCGTTACTAATCTGTGCAGCCTGTTGTGAAACCTTTCTTTGGTGGCTAAAACCATTAGTGCACTTATATTTAAATAGCTAATTACTTTAAGTTTTATTTTTCTGGAGGAAATCTAAAACAATGCGATTTAAATTGAGTTAAATGCCTTAGACAAAGATAGATTTTAATTAAAAAGTTAGCAATAACATGTAAAGCCCATATGTCTAAGTAGCCAAAGCACAATATAAACAGAAAAAATATTAATAAAACAGAAAGAAAATGATCATTGGCTTTAAGTTTTTAGGATAATATTTTGCATCTTTCAGCTTTTCTTTTTTTTTTTTTAATTTTTTTTTTTACATTTATTTATTTTTGAGATACAGAGAGGGACAGAGCACAAGTGGGGGAAAGGCAGACAGAAGATGAGACACAATCCAAAGTAGGCTCCAGGCTCTAAGCTGTCAGCATAGAGCCCGATAGAGGGCTTGAACCGACGAACCGTGAGATCATGACCTGAGCTGAAGTCGGACGTTTAACTGACGGAGCCACCCAGGCGCCCCTTTCAGCTTTTCTTCATTTCCAAAATATGCTATAATGAGCATACGTTGTTTCTTGTTTACTTTAAAAAGGTATAAATTACCTTTATTTTTAATTACACAGATTACATACATGTTTTAATTGTTAAAAAATTTAAATAATGGGTAGAAAAGGCAAAGAACAAAATTGTCTGTAAGGAATAACAGTAGATTCCTCTGGGCTACATTCTGTGACAATTCTCTGGTTTCATCCTCTGACGAACTAATTCTCTCTTCAGCGCTATCCATTCTCCTAATCAGTCCGTCTATACATTTTTATTTTAAAAACCGATATGCTGAATTCCAAGATTTTTCATTGAGTATTTTAAAAAGATACGTCGCCCCTTCATTTCTGAGTATACAAATCTTACTTATTTCTAAGTTCTTGTTTTATTTGGTCTCCAACCGTTTTCTCAGGTATTAGCTGCTCAATTTTTTTTTTTTTTTCAGCTAAATACTTTTATTTCAAGTTGTTAGAGTCTTCAACCATTTATGTTTGGAGCCGGTCTCAGAGTACCTGTCTGCTAATTGCAAGATTTCTCCAACAAGACCACACAGATGCTTACATTCAGCCAAGCATGGTTGGTGGTACCTCGTCCTGGGCTTTGGGGATTTCCTTTGCCCAGGGGTATTTCCAGCAAAGCTGGTAATGTCCTGCCTTCTCCACATGATTAAAATGGAACTTTCCTTTCCGGTACTTCTTTTGCCTCCTGTGGCTCCAACTCTGGAGGTGAAGCACACGATAGGGATATAAAAAGGTTGGCCATGCCCCTTCTTGACCATTACGGACTTCCAGCCTAAAGCAGAGAAGCTAGAGAGGGGGCAAGGCTTTAACCTGGAAGTTTAGCATGGAATTTTATATTATTAGAATGAGACTGTCCTTATCACTAGCAATCACCAGGTACTTTTTCTTTCTAATTATCCAAAAGGAAAAGGAAAAGGAATGTAATAGACATGAGATTTGATTCGTAGAGAAAGAATTAATCCTCGCATCAGGTCTGAGGAGACAATGCTTTCTGTTTGCACACTAGTTAGCTGTCATTGCTGGTTACACAGGCCCTGCGAATGCTTCTGCACTTAGTGAGGAGGGGGGAAGAAATCAGTTCGAACTACCTGGCTAGTACTCCATCATACACGAATAAAATGCCCTGTTATTTGTGCCAAAGTCCCTGTCTGCCTTTAATCCCCTCCACACAGTGCATCAGCATTACCCAAGAGTCACTTCCAGCTCTGCTCATGGCTTTTTCTAAGAATTCTGAGCTACAGTTTTGTTCTTTAATCATGTAACGTGTAAGGATTTAATCAAGAAGTCAATCACATGATACTGTCCAATAGAACTTTCTAGAATGATGAGAATGTTCTGGGTTCTATACCTGTGCTTTCCAATTCACAGGTGGCTAGTGAGTACTTGAAATGTGGCTGGTGCAACCAAGAGACTGGATTTTAAATTTTATTCAATTTTAATTAATTGAATCTCAGTTGTGTGAGACAGTGCAAATCACTGTATTATGTCGTGATGTAAATCAGAGAGTAGTTGATAGTCTTTTTTTTTAAAGTTCTTTTTTTTAATGTTTATTTATTTTTGAGACAGAGAGAGACAGAGCATGAGCAGGGAAGGGGCAGAGAGAGAGGGAGACACAGAATGTGAAGCAGGCTCCAGACTCTGAGCTGTCAGCACAGAGCCCAACGCGGGGCTCGAACTCACAAACTGTGAGATCATGACCTGAGCCGAAGTCGGACACTTAACCGACTGAACCACCCAGGCGCCCCGATAGTCTTAAACTATTACCTAAAACAATGTGCCACAACCCATATGTAAATAATTACTGACATATAGCAAGAATTCATAAAATCAGCACTACCATTTCACACGTTTTCCCCCTTGCCTGCTACATATTTCTATATTTCTTTTTAGTTGTCTTCATCTTACTCTGTAAATGCGTTATTTTACCGTGTGCAATTTAAACTGACAAGGCACAGACATCAACTTTGAATTCAGGGTCCACAACAGAGACATTTTCTGGCACATCCGTAGTCATTTGGGGGACACTGTCAGTAAGAAGAAAAAAAATAACATAAGTGTTCATATAGAGGTTATTTTCCCCTTAACAAACCATGGGCTTTTGTTATGTTTGCTATTAATAAATGATGTTCAGAGGACACTACGTGAATTTTGGAGTTGCTTAGAAAACTGCGTATTTGGGGCGCCTGGGTGGCGCAGTCGGTTAAGCGTCCGACTTCAGCCAGGTCACGATCTCACGGTCCTGAGTTCGAGCCCCGCGTCGGGCTCTGGGCTGATGGCTCAGAGCCTGGAGCCTGTTTCCGATTCTGTGTCTCCCTCTCTCTCTGCCCCTCCCCCGTTCATGCTCTGTCTCTCTCTGTCTCAAAAATTAAAAAAAAAAAAAAAAAAAAAGAAAACTGCGTATTTGAATTCCAAATCCATCACTTCTCAGGTATTAGTCTTGGCAAAGTGAGTCTCAATATTTTGTCTGTAGAATGGGAATAATGACACCAAAATAGAAATTTTATGAGGATTTTATGAGACAACAAAAAGGGAGTACATTCTTCCATAACTAATGTTAATTCCAGTCCTTTTATACAGAGTGCTTTGAAGCATAAAGTTGCCTTAAAAAGAGAGGTAAAGCTTTAGAAACCATCATATAAACAGGATTCCAAATACCACAAAAAGAACTTATGATGGGGATCCTAGGTTAGCAGAGAACTACACGAAAATTATAGGCTGAACTAGGGGATAAAGACATACCAGGTGAAGGATGCTGAAATAATAACAAAGGGTAAGGAAGGAGGCAAGGAAGAAATGCACACGTAAAAGTGCTATTTAATAATCATGCCCTTCCAAAACGGGACAGATTTTCATTATTTTTCTTATCATTGGTGGATAACATCTCCATAGCTATTATTTACTACATCTGGCCCTCCCCCTGAGAAGCAATAACGTGTTTTCTTTTCCGAGAGCATCTCCATGGTGATTTCACACCAGCCAAGGATGGGCTCTGAGGGTAACTGGAAGGAGAGTTGCCTCTCAGAGGCTCCCCATTCGCCCGCTGAATTTGATTAACATGTGGATCTGGAGAAAAAAAAAAGAAGGTGTATTTCGTTGCATGCTGGATTTTTTAATTTATCGGAAAATGTCAGTAAGGAGCTTCCCAGTTATTAAGATTCCAGCCTACTGATTGAAACCATGGGGATGTCCTCTGATTCCCCAGGGAGAATTGATGACTCTCCTGTCTGGGTTCACACAGCTACATATTATAACACTTGGTATATTTTTAAGCTTCCAGTTTTTACACCCCTATTTTCTGCGTAAGTCTATGAGCGAGCTTAGCAGGCATCTATGTAATTGTGTTCAGCTGACAGATTGACATGGGAGACCAAAGTACAATGGTTATGTCTAACATAATGGATTGTAAAACACGTCAGGTATCCTGTTACCACAACTTTATCTCTTCGAGGTCGTGATTCATTTAGTCATGATTCATGTTCTTTTGACAATTTTCATTATTACCACCCCCTAGCTGGATAGTACTCTCCCATTGACAAAAATCTCGTTTTAGACTATCCTCACGATATTCTTGTTATTTAGTCCCTTAACTGTGGATCAGTATCTCTAAAATAATTCCCCAGTATTTCTGTAAGGTGGGGTCACTTTCCTGAATGAATAAAAACACTTCCCTCTTTTACCATCCTAGCATAAATAATGAGTAATTCCATTGGAACACTTCCCCAATCATTTTATCCCTCTTCTCTAATCACAAAGGGTGCCTTTATGACTAACTGTAAATCAAGAGCCTTCACAACACGGCACCAAGTCTCCTTTCCAAATTTTTTTCACCGTGACTTCCTGTTTGTTGTATGTTTCAGCAAAGCTGGATTATTACTAGTCCCAAGGTTCTCTTGATTCTCCACCCTTGTGCCTTCACTAACATTGCTCCTTTGTTCACAATATCCTCCTATCCCTAATTTAAACACTGATCATCTGTATTCTCTAAGGTCTCTTAAATTTCATCTGCCCGGTGATGCACGTAGCTGTTATGGTCAATCCCCCACCCACATGTCCTAGATCCCTTTTTACTAGCCCTTTGTCCTACTCCCAGCTTCATTGTGCTTTGCTTGCTTCTAACAGCTTGCATCTGTGAACTTTTTTTAAGAGGCCTGTCCTTGGGCCCGTTGGCAAGTCCCTAAGGGTTTACCTCGACCTTGGGAATCGCCCATCACTGGTAATTGCCTGGTGCTACAGTATAAAAACCTAGCTACCTTACCTAAATGTGGAATGAACTGAAGTGTAATTTATGCCTTGGAGCTTCCGGCCAGATCAGGCTGAAGTTAAGACACTGTCCAAAATCAACTGCCCACTTGACTGGCTTCCTCTTGTCCCTGTCTTGCTTTCCTCCGCATTCTTTTTGGTTTCTGTTGGGAGCATTTTCTTAATAACTCACTGGCTTATTTCTTTCTGTCTCATAATCTGACTCTGGGTACACAGACCAAAGATAATAACTTCCTTGATAACTAAAATATGAAGCATCCCTAGGGCTTTCATTTACTTATCACATAATTCAATCACTATGTAATATTTACTCATTATATAATTTATTCATTATATAATATTAAGAGACTACTATATGCCAAGTCCTATTCTTCCAGATATCAAGGATACAGAAATACATTTTGTTTATTTATACTTTCCTAATGTCACTTTGATTGTGGTTATTTATATTGGTCTCCATGTACTTCTTATGACATCATTTTGAGGGGGAAACAGTATCTTCCCTATATTTTGATTTCACCTTAGCTAGCACGTTGCTTTATATGTAGTAAGGGTTCAGTAAATTAGGAACCTTGTAGGAATTGGGAAATATATTTAACTTTGCTCACCCAAGAGAGAGAGAAAGAAAGAAGAAAGGAGTGAATTTTATTTATTTACTTATTTACTTGTTTTTATTTTAAAATAAACTCTACCCCCAACATGAGGCTCCAACTCATGACCTTAACATCGAGTCACATGCTCCACTGACTAATGGGCCCTAAGGCTACTAAGAATACAGAATCAATAATTTAGACTAGCCTACCTCATTTTTTGTGAATTACTTTTAAGACATGAGAAACAAAAATGTGCATAATGAATACCTACGTATTTCCAATTATAACTTACAATTTCTTCAACAGGCTTTAAATGATCATCTAGAGACACAACTCAACACACCCCCTGAGAAGGAAATAAAGGTAAGGTAAAGAAAGTGTTTATTTTTTGTGTCTTAAGAACTTTCTTACAAAATTATTTAGATAAATCAGAAGGCATTAGATTATTGTCATCTGTGACATACAATCGACTTCTCCTTTGCTCTAACACCATTTACTCATTGTCTTTGTTTAAGACATAATCTTCTTTTGTTTGGTCTCCTGCAAAAGTCTCTAACTGGATCAGCTAATTCTTCCATAGTTATCAGTGTTAACCTTTCAAAAACTAACTTCCTGATCTTATCTCTTCTCTGATGAAAGCCTTCCATTGCGTAAATATCCGTGTCTTCATACCTTGATAGGAAGCCGGTCACACATTGTTTGTTGTTCGAGTCCTGGCCTGGCCATCTTCTGAAAGCTCCTATCCAGTCATTCCTTAGGATGCCACCTAAACTGATGCCACAGTTTCCTATAGTTATTCCTTCTTTAGAATTAGCTTTACTTCCTTCATTGCTATAAATATGATGTATTCTGCCCTTTTCCTTCCATACAAGGGGCCACTTTCTCTTTTACGATTGGAAGCATGGGACAGCCCCTTTAATTCTCCGAAACACAACTGGAATCTGTTAAAGACTTTGTGTATTACTTAACTGCCTTATCCTTTATCTCTCCAAATTTACTCCTGTACATTCCCATTAACACATTTCTTTATTGCCTGAAGAATTAGTCATTTTATTTTTTTTTTCAACTGTACTTTTCCCATTATACTTTGTCCATGCCAGTATACAGCAGTTACCATGGTAAATTATAAATTATAAATATTTTTATTTGGGCTCCCTGATCAGTTTCCTGCTTATGAGTTTTGTATCGCTAATTCACCTTTGTATTGCTACCATATGTCGGCTTACCCAGCACGTAACAAGTGTTCAATCAGTTCGTTGATTTTTTTAACCATATTAAAAAATGGAAATTCTACCAGCTATTTTATTACTGCATTATTCACTGTTGATTTGAAGGACAGATTTCTTTTTTTTTTTTTAATTTTTTTTAACCTTTATTTATTTTTGAGACAGATAGAGACAGAGCATGAACGGGGGAGGGGCAGAGAGAGAGGGAGACACAGAACCGGAAGCAGGCTCCAGGCTCTGAGCCATCAGCCCAGAGCCCGACGCGGGGCTCGAACTCATGGACCACGAGATCGTGACCTGAGCTGAAGTCCCACGCTCAACCGACTGAGCCACCCAGGCGCCCCTGAAGGACAGATTTCTACTGAATAATGAATAAATGCTTTTTATAGTGTCAAATGGTTTAGGTGATATTTGTATTTTATTATAGAAGTTTAACATTACATAACACATGCTCCTTAAAGAAAATTAAGAGAAAAGTCCTAAGATGAAAACAACTTCATTATGAATGAATTATAGAAACAGTATCTAAACTGGTTCATGGTTTGGGGGCTTACACCTGTGTGTATATTTTCCATGTAGACTCACCTTAATGATACTGCATTTTTCCTTCTTTTAAAACTTTCAACAGAATAAAATAGGTGCTTTAGAATTGTGTTAACACTGTGTGAAACATTTGAGACAGCTACGTAATATTAGATCACAACAGATACATTTTATTACTGTTTTTTTTTATAAGAGGGCACCCTTCTTGTAAGAGATATGTTCTTGAAAATCTCAATTTAAAACTCATTCAGGGGGTGCGTGGGTGACTCAGTCTGACTCTTGCACCTGACTAAGTGCCTGACTCTTAATTTCCGCCCAGGTCATGATCTCATGACATGTGTTTTTTGTGGAATAAATTCTAGTCCCCATCTGGCCATAGCATAAATAGCTTATAGAACACTCAGTTTGCCAGCTTTAAAACTATGAGCACTGAAACATTTTTGTCAGTTGAAAAATATGAGGGGGTATTTTCATTCACTAAGACTATGAAGATAGAGTGGGATTTAGACACACACACACACACACACACACACACACACACACTCACCTCAACACTTTCAAAATCATATACTTCACAGATATTTCTAGTGAAATAACAACCAGATAGCACAAAATTGCCAAAATAGGGTAAAACTCTCTTGATAGAATGACAATACTTGTCAGTATAAACATAATACTCTTTTCTAGGCAGTCCTATTGTTTTTTTCTGGGCTCCTAGGGGTAAGTGCAAATAACCTTCCCTTCCTCATTCAATGACATTTAGATGGTTGTTTTCGGAGCTTAAAACATCTTTCAAGTTTTTGATGAGCATTTCTTTTCTCTCTCTCTCTCTTTACCTGTGAGTATGTATTTTTAAGAAAAACACTAAAATTTGTTGAGTTTCCATAAAGAAAATAGCTCGTTGTCTTAAGTTTGTGTTCTAGCAGGATAAACACTTTAAATAAATGCACTGAAGCTCTTGCTACAGAATTTCGGGACTCAAGGACTAGTAGTGGTGATCATTTTGTCAGAGGGCCTTGCAACCGGAAATTATACAAGGTGAAATAGACTGTAAATTTCTCGAGGCCTACCCTGTTGTCACTGCCTGTAAGAGCACAGGCAAATACATTAGTCAGCCTGTCCTTGTTTCTGATCGCTGAGTGAAATTTCATTGTTTGCTTTTTCCTTGTCCTTGGCAAATTTGGGCAGAAGCGGTGATAACACTCCAGAAGAGTTAAACACGTATTCAGTTTTTCAGCCAGGCAGATGATTCTAGTGAAACCGGCTCTCCAAGAATTCATTAATTACAAACGTAGGGAATTTCCATGTATGGTAAATGCCAAATGCGAAGCTGGAAAACGTAAAGTTAGAAGATGCATCTGGATGATTTACGAGTCTTAAGAATTTTAAATGGCTCAAGTGGCAACTACTTCGCCATCAGTAACTTCCTGTAAAATCTTTAGTGTGGGTTGATGTTATGTCTTCTGTAATTTTGCAGAGGAAGAGGGCAAGAAGAATGTCCAAATATCAAAACCCAGATAGATGGTGGTCACGTACGAGGTCACGGCAGTCTAAATGTGTCCCCCACCCCAATATTTTTTCAAGGTACATCTCTTTTTATTCCTTGGTAAGTAAACAGAGGTCAGGAAGGTCGTGGGAGCAATTTGCCATAGAACCATAAGAAGACTTCTGGGAGATAAAGACATCACCTTAGCATTCACAGTTAGGGAAACATGGAAAGATGAATCCGAGTGGAGCGAGGTAAACCTTATCAAGGCCTCGTGATCTGTGAAATAAAGGTATCTTGGCAGGACACTGAAGCATTACCCCTCCCCCCCCCCTTTTTTTGCATTGTATTATCTTCTTTTCCATTCCAAGAGTATTGCCAAGTAAGAAACTCTTGGAAGCCACTCACGTGATGGCTGTGATGTCATCACGGGTCACGAAGGATTTCTTCTGCTGGGCTCTGCCTTGAATACTGCCTTTCTATTGAAAACAGCAGGAGATCATTTTATGCTGCCAATAGATCAACTTTCCCCCCAGAAAGGTAAATTAATAATATCACGTCCTCTTTAAAAACTCCTTAATGGTCCATAATTACCTACAGGATAAATCCCAGACTCTTTAGCGAGTTTCTTCTTAAGAAGTCCTTAACTACCCACCCTTCAGCACTTTCCACTTCCTTAAGACACTCTTTGCTAATTTCCATGAAAACTTGAGCAATTTCTTACATGAACCACACACTCTACCTCTCCATGAATATGTATAATGTGCCAAATCCTCTATCTAGAATGTCTCCCTATGAATTTCTTTCTGCCAGCTCTACTTTCATGATTCTCCAGATGAAATTAGTTGACACTGTTTTAGACTCCAGGTAGATAGGTATCTACTCCAGGTAGATATCTCCATTATAGAATATCATATTCCCGTATAAATGATTGCTTTTATGTTATGTCTGCACGTGACTGTCAGAATCTCAAACGCACAGCTGGTATGTTTTTATTCATGGCTAACTTTCCGATAGTTAGACTATCACAAGCCTTTAATAAACGCTAATGCTATTTTAAATATGTAATTAATATTTTATTAATTAAAATAAATAATAATTAAAATAGTTAATTAATATTTTATTAATTAAAATAAATAATTAAATTAGTTATCAATATTTTATTAATAAAAATAAATAATTAAAACAGCTAATTAATATTTTATTAGTTAAAATAAATAATAATTAAAATAAATTAATAAAAGCCCCTTTTGTTTTTTTTTAAATGTTTATTTTTTTTCCCAATATATGAAATTTATTGTCCAATTGGTTTCCATACAACACCCAGTGCTCATCCCAAAAGGTGCCCTCCTCAATACCCATCACCCACCCTCCCCTCCCTCCCACCCCCCATCAACCCTCAGTTTGTTCTCAGTTTTTAAGAGTCTCTTATGCTTTGGCTCTCTCCCACTCTAACCTCTTTTTTTTTTTTTTGTCCTTCCTCTCCCCCATGGGTTTCTGTTAAGTTTCTCAGGATCCACATAAGAGTGAAAACATATGGTATCTGTCTTTCTCTGTATAATAAAAGCCCCTTTTGAATTACTTATGGCTTTTAGTCAGTTTCAGATTTTCCATAGAATTTTGCCTCTGCTCACAAGGTAGCATATTCTTAGGGAGTAAAGTAGGAGAGTTTAATTCTAGCAAGAAAGAAAACTTCTTGCTATTCATTGAACTCACCTTATGTGTGTTTGAAGTAAGTACTCTTTTTTTTTTAAGTTTTATTAGGATATAATTGACATACAGCACTGTGTAAGTTTAAGGTATACAGTATAATGATGTGACTTAACATACATTATGAAAAGGTTACCATATTGTTTCATTAACATTCATCATCTCATATAAATACAAAAAAAGAAGAAAAAGAAGAAAAACGTTCTTATTTTCTTACTCTTAGGATTTACTTCCTTAATAGCTTTCAAACACACCGTACAACAGCGTTAACTATTGTCCTCATGTTGTACAATACATCCCTAGTATTTATTCATCTTTTAACTGGAAGTTTGTACCTTCTGACCACCTTCTTCCAACCCCCCATCCCCTATCCCTCACCTCTGGTACCCACAAATCCAATCTCTTTTTCTGTGTTTTTTCTTTTTTTTTTTTCTTTCTTTTTTTAGATTCCACATATAAGTGAGAGCACACATCATTTGTCTTTCTCTGACTTATTTCACTTAGCATAATGCCCTTAGGGTCCAACAATGGTAGGATTCTCTTCATTCTCTTTTTTTGAATAATGTTTCACTATATATACATCACAATGAAGGAAGCACTCTTGATCCCCCAATTTTAAAAGCAAAAACCCATTTTGACAGTGGTGTTATAGTGGTTAGACAGTGTAATCCAGAATTAGACACTGTCCTTTTAATGCAGAAAGATGCACCTTTCCAATCAATAGTGGTTTTTGCTGGATTCTGACTGTTGCACCTTCCAGACAATGAAAAGGACTAAAGCCAGTAATTATCCAGTGCTCAGGTATAAAAATATATTAAGTCAAATGGCAGTTGGCAAGCCATGAAAGGAGGGCTTTTAGGCACCTGCACTTGTCCCAGCTTGCATAGTCCAGCAGGAAGTAGGATCATTTTCTTTTGGCGGCAATGAGAAGTCACCACTGCTTCGAACTCTCATTTTCCTTCAATACACTTTTGCTCAAAACGACTCCTTCCACCTTCCTCCTTTCCTCTATGGAAGGATGCTCTCCTCCTTTGTTCTCTGGACTTGTCTATGGTTGGCCATAATTTGCTTGTCTCGAATTGCAATCCCTCTGCTATTCTTGAATAAACTCATTTTTTTTCAATTTTTTTAACGTTTATTTATTTTTGAGACAGAGAGAGACAGAGCATGAATGGGGGAGGGTCAGAGAGAGGGAGACACAGAATCTGAAACAGGCTCCAGGCTCTGAGCAGTCAGCACAGAGCCCGACGCGGGGCTCGAACTCACGGACAGTGAGATCGTGACCTGAGCTGAAGTAGGATGCTTAACCGACTGAGCCACCCAGGCGTCCCCATTTTTTTTTTTTTTTTAATAAACTCAATTCTGCTGGCTGAATCACTCACCTTTTTCTTTTACAAGGTTGACGCACGGTATGGTCAACTTCATGAGGCATCGACTTGCGTTTTCTTCTTGTTATATTTTCACTCACCTCTTTCTAAAAAAAGACAGCCTTGTATTGTATATTTCTTTACCTTAAAGATTTTGGCCAAACCTAAAGAAATTTGGTCCCATTTAGGTGATGAAGACTGTCTTTATGCCTTTAACCTCATGCTTCTCTCTATCACAGATGGGATCTAGTTTCGGACTGGTGATCCTTTATGTTATCCCTTATAAAAAGCGACAACAAAAATCTACCTCCCTCCATGCTTTTCCGTTACTGATTCCTTGGGATTTCTTTGCCCCGTGTTATAACACTCACTCTAAGCTGTGATTCCAAAGTGGTGTCTATATTTAGAACACCTTTGTTAATCAAAATGCAGAACACAATCATAGCAGCAGCCAGCATACCTGGAAGTCAAATGCTTTCTAAGACTTTTTTACCATATTATAATTTGGATGCCTGAAATCTAATATCGGTAAGAGGAAATTCAACATGAAAAGTTTCAAAAACACAAGGTAATTGCTATAAATGTTTAAGTTTGTTAAGTGAGAGAAAAACCTCGCATAACACTTCTTTTTAATAAGGTGAATTGAGTTTATACTTACACCCATGCATATAATCTGATCTGATTTGGTGGAGACAATCATAATTATGAAATATTGGAATACATAACCCTCTGATAAATAAATATATATCTACCATTAAGCCTGCTCAACTGACTTCCCCATATGAGAATTCTCTAGATTGACAATTAGCAACTAAAATTTGTAGTATCTACCCTATAATTTTCTTGTCTGGGGCTCATGTTTGGAATTATGGTTTATTTTCTCTCTTCATGGAATTATAATAACTTAGAAAATGACCCTCTTAATGTTATTTATATTTGCCTGTGATTGTAATTCAGTTGCATCTGACCAAGACTATGATTGCTTATTGCTTTGAGATGTCCCTCGCGGACCTCCAAAGTGAATTTTGCACGGTAGACGTTGTGTGTAAATGTGTGTGCGTGCACATGTGCATGAGTGTCTCTCTCAAACACACCCCCTAAATTTGGTAAAAGTTACCTAGATTTTTAAGTGTGAAATTTAAATGTGAAACAGTAACAATAACAGAAATGTATGTCCACAAAAAACCAGATACACACAAGGTTTTTAGGATAAATTCAATGACTAAGAAGCACTGGGTGTCATATGCACTCACCAATATCACACTGTATGTTAACTAACTTGAATGTAAATACATAAATTAAAAAAAAAAGAATGTTGTTTACATAGGAAATGCAGAACGGTGGCTTCTGATTTTCAGTCCATCGCATGGGGAAATTCCCTTCTATCCTGGGAAAGCTTTCGCCAGCAAGGAAGGATTTCATTTGTAAAGTTCAGGGTGTGGAGAAAGTGGAGAAAATGATGGCTTGGGTTTTGCATCAGGCAAAACTGGTGTAATCTTTCCAACATGTGGGAAATCCCTCTTTTTCTATTTACATAGAAATTTTCATTTTTCATCCTGTAAAGCAGAGATGAAATCATCATGAAGTATAAAAGAGTAAATTTGGGATAAGGCCTCCTTGTAGTTACTGATAAAGAGGTGCGAACAGAATCTAAACTAATGCCGTTAATTTCAAGATCATGGCTCTGGTCTAAAATGCATCTTGGGATTCCCTTTATGGGAAATGTTTTCAAAAGAACAACAGCAACTTCCTTTACGAAAGCAAGAAAATGAGTCCAGTAATTGTCAAAATGAGATATAAACAAGACTTAAGTCCAAGTCTGTATGTTTTTGAATATATTATAATAATATTATTAATTGATACTGTGTGCTTTTATTTCAATATATTTGTGTATGCAACATACAAGGACATTTTAAATCCAGTTATATTGGATTTAAAATAGATAGGCAATAGATACTGTTAAAAAGTAAGCAGGTAATAAATACTCATGAAAAGTCAAAATAAGGTGTGCCTGGGTGGCCCAGTCAGTTAAGTGTCGGACTCAATTTTGGCTCAGATCATGATATCATAGTTTGTGAGTTCGAGTTCTGCGTCAGGCTCTGCATTGACGGTGTGGAACCTGCTCGGGACTCTCTCTCCCTCTCTCTCTCTGCCCCCCCCCCCCTCGTTTGGTCTCTCTCTCTCTCTAAAAATACATAAACTTAAAGAAAAAGTCAAAATAAGAAAGAAAAGGATGAAATTATGTTTCCCATCTTAGTGAAAATATATTCTCAGTTCCAAAGCTGATTGTGAAGTATAACTTCTGTTTTGTGCTATGTCCTTCGCACCTTCCCTGTTTCACTTTCTTTAAAGTGGGGCTCCTCAGGTGTTGTTTATAAGTTTTAATGGTAAAACATGAAACTTCTGGGAAGAACCCTAACCATTTTTGCAAACCTTGACTGTCATTATTGCATAACATCGAGTGTTAGGACAGAGGCCAAAAGGCTTAGAGATCTGCCAGGAACTTGCTATGAGTCAGGTAACAAATGAGAACTTGTCCTTTCCTCTGTGGAACCTGTTCTTGAGGAGAAGTCTACCCACAACCCCAGCAGGCAGACATTTCGGGCAGTTGATGGTAAGCGATGTTCACCCGTGTTCTCCCTTCAGACCTCTCTTTGTGTGCAGAACCAGAGTATGTACCTGTGGTGGGCCTCTGTCAGGGGGAGCGAGCTCACGGTGTTCTCTTCTGAATTGCCCTTCCTGAAAACAACGAGGTGTCTGTAAACTTGTTTTGATTTTGGCATCGAAGTTTTGCAAGCAAGTTATAAAAATTTCCAGAAGGTTCCTGCCAGCCGCGGCCGACTTCGTCCTTCAGGCAGAGTGGGACTGGGAGCAAACGCACCCCTCTGGGACCGGTTTGCAGTAACTACAACCCCTTTGCGTAAATGAAGTTCTACTTTTGCTGTAGCCCAGGGGAAACTCCATTTACTCACCCTGTCTTTTATTTTTTTATTTAAAAAAAAATTTTTTTTAATGTTTTATTTATTTTTGAGACAGAGAGAGACAGAGCATGAACAGGGGAGGGTCAGAGAGAGGGAGACACAGAATCCGAAACCGGCTCCAGGCTCTGAGCTGTCAGCACAGAGCCCGACGTGGGGCTCGAACTCACGGACCGCGAGATCGTGACCTGAGCCGAAGTCGGCCGCCCATCCGACTGAGCCACCTAGGCGCCCCCACACCCTGTCTTTTAAATAGTCGTATGTTAAGGACTTGGGTTGTGTGTGGAATTTTCCTCCCTTTCTTTGCAAAGCGGTTACAGTGCGAAGGCTCTGTGGCCTCCAAGCCAGTGTTTCGATCCTGGTTCTTACTAGAGGAGTGACCTTGAGTAAGTCACTTAGATTCCCTGTTGTTTCTCTTGCTTTGTCCGTAAATGGGAATAATAACGAAACTTTATAAGCTTGTGGGGGGGTTTCAATAAATAAATTAATTAATTAATTTAAAGTTTATTTACTTCTGATGAGAGAGCTAGTGAGGGGGGCGGGGGGTACAGAGAGAGAGAGAGGGAGAGAGAGAATCCCAAACAGGCTCCGTGCTGTCAGCACAGAGACCAATGTGGGCTTGATCTCACGAACCACGAAAGCCTGACCTGAGCGGAAATCAAGAGCTGGCCGTTTCACTGACTGAGCCACCCAGGTTCCCCTAAATTAATATATTTAAAGTGATTAGCCCAGTGCCTGGCACAGAGAAAACATAGGATAAGTCCCTACCGAGACTAAATATCACGCACACATGCACTTGCCCTGCCATCCTTCAAGTTCTAGCTGTAAAGAACAATACTGTGAACAACAGATGATTCATGTCAGTCAGTCAGCCTTGTACTGGCCCCTCTCCAACATGATCTCCCCGGGATTAGGAATCAAGAAAGAACTTAAAAAAGGAGATATCACAAGTTCTCTAGAAAGATACGACAGGGGGAAAAAAAGATGAAGAATTGGGGAAAAAACGATGAGAAAATCTTCACCAGCTGCAAGGAACAGAATGCTTAACTAACAGAGACTTCAAAAATATCAAACATTTACCTCATGTGGCACAAATTCTGAGGAGGGTGGTATTGGCCCTGATTCAGCAGCTTGTCCCTTTCTGTCGTTCTTTCTGCTCTGCCGCTTGATGGGTCAGCATCGTCTTGCCTTTCTAGTCCCAGTTTGGCTTCCGCGCTACCAAAGGTGATTTATTCCCAATAATATCTCGATCTTAAAGGGAGGGGGCAGCAGAAGAAGAATTTTCTTCTCCTAAATCTCCTGAATCTCTCCCTCCCTCTCTCTTTCTCTTTTTCTACCCAGGAGCAAAACCATCCCAGATGCTGTGCCAGGAGACATCCCCGTAGTAGGTCCTTAGTCGGATCTGGTTCTTGTATCTCACTGCTAGACCAGAGTAGCGACCTGGGATGTGTCCTTTAGATACTCTTCTCTATGACAGAAATACTCCTAATCCCAGATTCTAGACGTGTTGGTGACTGTTGGCTCTCCGACGAATTCAGCTCTGAAAATTTCCCTCAGTGTCAGAGAGACTTTTCATCCAAGTTCCCCCTTCTCCTTAGGGTAAGCTTGGTATCCAATAACCACTACAGTGGTGATATCAAGACCTGGCTCCCTTGCCTTAAGTGGGAGAATTCTAAAAGCCGATCCCAGCACCAAAGCTTTCTGCGGGCTGAAACTTTTGTTGGGGCCCATCGCAGCTCAACCGCTCTCTCTATACAATCCAGATTCTCTTCTTCTCCACGGGTATTGTTCTTTAAAGCTCTCCCCAGTAAACCCCCTCCACCCAGAGTCTACACCCAGGGAACCTGACCCACGGACACCACTCACTCACAGTGAGAACTGTGATAATGTGATTGGCTTAAAATTATGATTCACCCCAAACCACCCCGGGGCCGGAGCAAAACACAAGTTCTCTAAATTGAAGAAGGAAGGATACTCTTGGGCGAGCAACCGCAAACACAGAAGGGTGCATTCTCCAGCATGTTTTATTTCAGATATTGCAGATGGTTGGGGAAGAGGAGAAGTAAGACAGTTGTAAGCAAGATAAGTGATGAGATGTTATTTGGCACAGCAGGGAGAGAGTGAAAGCTCTCAAAGATCGAGGACCAGCAAGAATGATTGCTATCCTAACTTTTGCAGATTTCTCCAAGGGAATAATTCAGGGATGGTCTGTGCAAACCTTCAGATGCACGTGTGTCCTCTGACGGTCTTGTCTGAATGTGGATTCTGTTTCCATGTGTTTGGGTAAAACATGACATTCTGCATTTCCAATAGACTTTTAGCAATACTCCTGCCTTAGAGATTCTAATTAAATTGGTCTAGGTAAGAGATCAGCACCCATATATATATATATATATATATATATTTTTTTTTTTATTAACACCACAGACTCTTAGGAAGTTTAGGAAAAATTTACTCCTCCCAAAACATGACTCTTCTAAGACGTTTGTCCTAAAGAATGAATGCAATTTACTTTGGTTTGTGATGTCCCTTTGTGGGTAATGTTTTTTTACAAGTCGGTAAATGATCAATTTGCAATATTTCTTTTACTTGATTAATCATGAGCGCTCGACACTGTCGATCACCCCTTGTTCCTTGATACATTTTTTCATTTGACCTTCGTGAGCACACTGTTTTGGTTTTCTTATTTCGCTGGTCTCTCTTTCAGAGTCATATTTACTGATTCTTCCTTAACCTGCCCCTAACCCACCTCTTAAGGTTCGAGTACTCACAGCAGACTTAACTGCTGAGCAATCTCTTCTCATTGACTCTTCTCTAGGTTCTAATCTCTCCCAAATTAGTTTTTTTTTTTTTTAACCCAGAGCTCTCGCCCAAATTCCTGTATCGATTGTTCAGTTTCCAACTTGATATCTCCACTTGAGTATATAAACATCACAAACTCACCAAGTCCAAACACGAATTCCTCCTTCAACCTTACTTCAGTCACAGCCAGCTCAGGTGATGGCGATTTTTTTTTTCCAGTAGCTCGGACCAAAGGCATGGAAATAATTTCTGACCACTCTTTTTCTCATTTGTTATATACAATCCGGGAGGAAATTCTACTGGTTTTACCTTCAAAATACACTGAGAATCTGATCACTTCTTACCGTCTCCACTGCTACAAACTCTGGTCCAAACCACTGTCATCTTTTGTCTGGATTACATGATTGCATCTACCAGATCTCCACACTTCTACTCTTGCACTTTTACATCCGAAAGCTGTGTGTGTGTGTGTGTGTGTGTGTGTGTGTGTGTGTTGGGGGGTTTCCCCCAGGACCACCATATCTTGTGTATATATGCATGCTTTTTGTAAAAAGAAAGAAAAGTTGCGAGAGATGGGAAAGCTAAAGTCCCAATGGTGACCCTCAATGCCCTACCTGATCTAACTCCTGATTCCCACCTCCTTCCCCCCTGCTATATGCTCCCCTCTGCTCTCTCAATTCTAGTCACACTGAAGTAGTTGCTGCTCTGTGAACACAGAAGACACGTTTCCACCACATGTTCCTCCCTTCCTGCTTTTCTAGTTGCTCTCACTGCCTGGAAGATTCTTCCCCAATGCACCTATGTAGTTAACTCCCTCACCTCCTCCAGACCCTTCTTCAAATGTCACTGCCTTAAGGAGGTCGGACCTAAATCTACTCAGTATTTCAGTCCTTCTCCTCTTCCTGTCTCCTTGGATGTTGTGGGTCCTCCTACTCATCTCTACAGTTTTTCTTTTCCCTAACACTTATCACCTTCCTATTTCCTATATTTTGCTTCTCTGATGTTAATTTTATGCCTACATATATTGTTTGATTGGATTACATATATTGTGTATATCTCCCATTCAAATGTGAGCTCCACAAGGATAGCCATTTCTTACTATTTTCTTTCATTGCTATAGCCCCACCATCTAGAAGAGATTTTTGGCACATGTGGGCCCTCAAGACTGGTGGTCTGACCTAAGGCGACATGGCAATGTGGATAAAAGCAAATGGATCAGTGAATCATTCATGTGATAGGTCAACACAGGTCCATTACCAACAGTAAATAAGTAAAATGAAAGAGATGAGACAGGGAAGGAGTTAAGGTTGATACTTAGATAATTGTTTAGCGATGATATTGTCACACACTGAGATAAGGATCTCTGTCAAATAAGCTAGTTTGGGGGTAAATAATGAATGTTATTGAAGCGCCTGTGGGACTTGTGGCTAACGAAGTACAGTAGGCAGTGGGATTCACGGGGCTGAAATGTAGAAAGAGAGGCATATATTTGGGAATCATAAAAAATATAGATGCAAATTAAATCACAGGATTTTTAGTATGTATAAAGAGAAGAGAAGAGGGCTTGCTAGAATCATGATGAAAAATATTATTTAATGTTTGGAGAAAGAAAGTGGGGCCAAAAAGAAGAAGATCAATTGGTATCTAGAGAGTGAGAAGGAAAAGGTGTATATTATGGGAGGGGATCAAATCCTTAAGAGATGATGGGAGAAAAATAAAACAATAAAAGGCAAGAGGCCAAGACAAGAGAAATAAGAAAAAATTGATAGAATGAGGAGGAGGCCAAAGAGGATGAGATTTCTAGAAGACAGTAAAGGGGATGTTAGGGTTAAGTATTTCATGTACCAGTTAAATGTAAATTTAACATATCAAACTGCAAACACAAAAAAGTGTGATGGCTACATAAAAACATGATGGAATGAATTATTCCTGTTGTCCAAGTACTTTTGTGTAGAGGGGCAAGAGGGACAAGTGTCATAAGATGCTTTGATAATGCAAGTGTCACCTAGATCAAAGCTGTATATCCTCCATTAAATATTCCATGGTGGTCTAGTTTACTAAAGATCTTTTCTTAAACACACACACACACACACACACACACACACAATCGCATCAAAACTTGGCATTTCCCGGGGTGCCTGGGTGGCGCAGTCGGTTAAGCGTCCGGCTTCAGCCAGGTCACGATCTCACGGTCCGTGAGTTTGAGCCCCGCGTCGGGCTCTGGGCTGATGGCTCGGAGCCTGGAGCCTGTTTCCGATTCTGTGTCTCCCTCTCTCTCTGTGCCTCCCCCGTTCATGCTCTGTCTCTCTCTGTCCCAAAAATAAAATAAATGTTGAAAAAAAAAAAATTAAAAAAAAAAAAACAAAACAAAAAAAAAAAAAACTTGGCATTTCCCATTCAATACTCCTAAACTAGAATGTCTGGTATGCCCCATTTAATTGATTAATTAATTAATTAATGTTTATTCATTTATTTTGAGAAAGAGTTCACATGCCCACGTGTGCAAGCAAGGGAGGGGCAGAGAGAGAATCCCAAGCCGGCTCCATACTGTCAGCATAGAGCCAAATGTGGGGCTCGATCTCACAAACCTGTGAGATCATGACCTGAGCCAGAATCAAGAGTCAGACTCTTAAGCCACTGAGCCACCCAAGTACTCCTTTAGGCCCCATTTTATATTGAAATGTGGACCGGGAAAATTATTTTGGTTTTCTGTCCAACATAAACTGGAAAGAGGTTTCAATGAAAAGGGCAAGTAACAGAGCTATCTTGTTCATCAATAGTCTTTCATTCTTTAGAAGATACATAGATCTCAGTTCCCTGTTACCTCTCATCCTCACTGTGACACCAAGACATTTTGGAAAAGTAAACATTAAATTCTAGAATTTCTCTGTGCCTTGAAATACAGCCATTAGCAGACTTCATCGTGCCCTCCTTGCCTCCTTAGAATTGGGGAAACGATTTTATTATGTCCGCAGACTATTGAATACGTGCCACGTAAAATGAGGATTGAGAATTCTTTATTTAGGCACACAAAAAAAAGGTTTCCCACATAGGGACATTATTTACCACAAAGTAAATTCCCCTTATTTTACCATGTACCAAGGAGTCATATTTTCCTTGAGTGAAACTCTTGAATTTAAATAGAGCCTAGGGTGTCTTTAAAAGCATGGAGTACTGATGTTGTATCTACACATCTGATGTGCCATGTTTTGGTAAAATAAGCGAACTGAGAAGGTATAAAGCAATTCTTAACCCAATCAAATAAACCTTTGTGGCACCACCTGTGGACTCACCCCAACAGTGTATCTATGATGAATCAATTAATAAACATTTAGTAAGGGCCCAGTTGTAATTGACGCACTGTGAGCAATATACATTGGGCAGAGATACTACAAAAATAAGTTTAACCATTTTCTTTTCAAACACTATATTTTTAATTTTGGGGGTACTGGTAGAGTCCAGGATACTCTGTTTCGATTTTTTTTTTCAGCTCAGCAACTGGAGAATTTATCTGTATCTTTTTCTTACTTGTAGTAGTATCTCAGCAGAGTCATAAGCCTGTATTAATCAGTATAATAAATTAATTTTTCAAAAGATCAAATGCCATTGGACTTCCCTCTCAATTATATAAAGGAAATTAATAAATCCATCAATTAATTTGTGACTTTCTAAGTACTTTTCCTCTTATTCTCTGATGATCTTTCATGGAGAAGAGTCTGTGTTTTGTGTTGCCTGTGTTTCTTTTATTTCCTTGAGCTCATATGAAGTCCTCTTTAACTTCATCTCTTTCCCTCACGTCCACTGACCCTGGCTTTCTTGCCCTTTCTCTGGATATTGGAGGATCCCATATTCTGTACACCATAGCGTCTAGAAACTTGACTTCAGAATCGCCACCAGTAAAGCAAATTATGAGAGCCGCTATCAAAGAAAGTCCTAAGTTTCCCAGGATGAAAATTACATATAATGTACTGAAAGAAAAGAAACTCACAGACTCAGATGAGAAATGAAAGCATTTTATGGGACAATAAAAAATACAATCTGATAAGAAGTCACAGAAGACTGTGGTCTCTTCAATATAGGCGGTGATGCATGGCTTTCTTCCAAGTTTGATACAGAAAGATGAGTTTATTCAAAGTAAATAGCTTTCCATCTGGAATTTAAAAACATAGGTTAAACAATAAATAACTGTGTGTGCATAGAGAGAGAGATAGATAGATGATAGATAGACAGATGGATAGATAGGTATAGACATTGCTGAACAAACATACATATACACACACACACAAATACACATACACATCTAATCTATACGTGAATGTGTATAAATGTACGTGCATCTGTATTTGATGACTTATCAACTTATAAAACAAAGATGAGAGGTTTTAAAAAATGAGTCATGTACAAAAGCCACATATACAGCTGGAAATTCTTTAAAGCTATTTTAAAGAAAGAAATAAAATCTTATTGACTATCAGGATACTCATTTAGTACACATAGCTACTCAAACCCTGTGACATATGGCAGACTTCCCTTTGTTTCATCTATTGTTTTTATCTTTTTAGGCTTTCGTTGCAGATATATTTTCAGTATTTGTAATTTCCTTACCTTTTCCAGTGCTTTGTTTTTTCTCACGAGGAATCTGAAACACTGTTGATGTTGTAAGTAACAAGGGCATATTCATCTGGAAAATAAAGAGAAAGTTCGCCCCTTATTAAGTTTCCAACTTTCTATAATCAGATTATGTCAGACTATATAGATACATTAGGTCTTATCTTTCCAATAATTTTGTAAGGCAGTCAATCACTTCTCCATTTTCTAAATCCAAAAATATCGTATTAAAGTTTAAAGCGCTTGATGAAGTACATTCAATTAGTAAGTGACAAGAGCAGGAATTCAAATGCTACTTGACAAATTTCATGTGTCATTCAATGAGAAACTAATAGCACTGAGCTTCCATGGAAAATTTTTATGGTCCTTACAACATCTTAGCAACTGTTTTGGAACCTAATCTATCAAGAGTCTTCTATAACATTTCAGAGTATTGTCCACTCTCCTTCTCAAATCAAAGTCCATAAAGGTAGCATGAAATGGTAAGAGCAACAAAGAGACTGGAAGTGTCGAATGGTTTGTATTTCAAGTTAAAGGGGCGGTTTCTCACACTATGTCAAAAAGATTCTAGGTGCCGAAAATCTTTGGTAACTGGAAAATGGCCCAGTCTGAAGATATAACAGGGAGGGGAAAAAAGCAATATAGAAAGTAAAACCAGTTACTGTTTAGTATTTGATGACTGAGGTTGATTTTGGAAAATTTAGTGGCTCAGGGAGTCTTAGATCTAGATATCATGGTCATGTTCAGTAGCCTTAGGGCAAGGGCGTTGCTTGCCTACCTTTTTCATAATAATCATAGACCATAACCGGGGCTGGCTGTATGTTGGACACGAGGTTACTTTGCTCAACAGAGAAAGTAAAACTGTTCACTGTACTAAAAACCTAGAAAGATACAAATGGTAAATACATCAGGTCTACATCACACGAAGACGCAAATGACAAATACATTAGGTACAAATACATCAGCAGTTCTGCAAAGAGAAAATCACTGAGCAAATCATATCCAGAGTCCTTAGGTGTTTCTCCCATGGAGGAGGGGAAGGAAAAAAAAAAGTTAGAGAGGGAGGGAGCCAAATCATAAGAGACTCTTAAAAAACTGAGAACAAACTGAGGGCTGATGGGGGCTAGGAGGGAGGGGAGGGTGGGTGATGGGTATTGAGGAGGGCACCTTTTGGGATGAGCACTGGGTATTGTATGGAAACCAATTTGACAATAAACTTCATATATTGAAAAAAAAAAGAACTAGGGTATCAGTATCTTACATAATGACAAAATCATGTGTTAGGTGACATTAAATTATAAGAAATTTGAAGTCCCATTGCTTATATTGAAGTGAAAAGAATCTAGTTCAGAACATTAGTGTAATGCAGGCATTTATGTGAAAGGTAATGATGTACACATAGAAGGGACGACTCTAAAACTCATGCCAGCCTTTGTTAGGAGTTCCTGTTAAACTCTACATGAATTCTACATCGACTCTGTGTCCATACTATGTTAGATGCTGTGAGGAATGAAAAACAGGAAAATGATATTGTTGACTTGAGTCATTCTAGTAAAGTAGCTAAAGCATATATGAACACGCTTGTTAACTCTTATTATCTAGTGATATTTAGATATCATTAAATATCTTAAATATCTAATTACATTTAGAGTTAAGAGGGAAAAGTGGGAATGGAAGAACACTGAGCATCTTTAATGTCCCATATTTTCTAATAAACCCCATCAGATATACAGTTGACCCTCGAACAACATGGAGGTTAAGGGTACCGACCTCTTGTGCAGTTGAAAATCTGCATATATATTTTGACTCCCCAAAACTTAACTATTAATAGCCTCCTGTTGAAGAGAAGCCTTACCTATAACATAACCAATTAACATATATTTTGTATGTCATATCATATGCTGTATTCTTACATTAAATCTATAGAAAATGTTATTAAGAAAATCATAAGGAAGAGAGAATATACTTACAGTATTGTATTGCACTTATAAAAAAAAGAATCCTTGTGTAAATGGACCCATGCAGTTCAAACCTGTGTCATTCAAAGGTCAACTGGATAAAAATTCATATATGTATGAATAAAATACAAGCATCCAATTACCTTCAGAAATCAAAAGAAAGCCACGGAAGAAAAAAAAAAAACAATTATTGCTCAACTTACACTTTCCAAGTAGAAAAGAACATGATCATTCTTGACTTCAGTCTTCATCACTTGGCCATTATTTTCAAGCTTTAAAGAAATTGGCAGGGAGGGATGGAGAATAGATATTAAAGAATATCTTCTAGTATTGAATGTTTCATGCTTTTTACTTAACTGATTGTCAGGAATGCATTTTATGGATGTTCCTTTATGCCATGATATTTTTTAAAGTTTATTTATTTTGAGATAGAGAGAAAGCACAAGTAGAGGAGGGGCAGAGAGTGAGAGAGAGAGAGAGAAAGGAGAGAGCGAGGATGCCAAGCAGGCTCTTCACCGCCAGCGTGGAGCCTGATGCAGGGCTCGAACTCATGAACTGTGAGATCATGACCTGAGCTGAAATCAGATGCTTAACCAATTGAGACACCCAGGTGTTCCATGCCATGATATTTTTATAAACACAAGTAGGAACTAAATAAAGAAATTAATTATGAACTATGGGAAAAAATGACTTCTAATTGCTACAAATTAAGAACACCGTCCCTCCAGTGTGACAGCAAAAATAAACAAATGAACTCTGCATATATTTGTTTAAAGGAAAAATTGCACTATTTTGTTTTGCTAACGAATTATTCCGTGCTCAAGTTTTAGGCTTCTATTATTTACCTCCTCAATAGATGCCATGACTGGAGTAAATCCTGACAGCATTTTTACATCAACAAGGGCCATATTGGAGTTATTGCGGATTCCAGTATATCTGAAATTTAAAAACAAACACAAGTTGAGACAACAGTCTGGAAAGGTGACCTATATTAAGGCAAGGATGATGGAGACGTAGATGCCAACTGTCTGTACGTCTGGAGCAAAGGCAAGAACTGAAGAGGGAACAGGGCGAAGAAAGTCATTCTCAAACATCTGAGAATAGGCACAACTAGAATAATAATGGATGAGAAGATACAAAGGAGCGTAATTTGGAGTAAAGAGTGAATTATCTGGACCCAGAATCTCTCCAATCTCTTTTAAGTTTACCTGAGGCCTCAAAATCATGAATTTTAAACAAAGCTGATACATTTATATGACATATACTTATGTTAGCCTTAGATTTGCGCAATACTTAAAGGATATCTTTGTTTAGAAAGCAAGATGTTGGCAGAATCTTAGAGTAGTCATGCCCTTAAGTGACATAGATTATGTCCCTGACTCTGGACAGCATCGTTGGGACATGAAGTTGAGGGTTCCACAGCGTATGTAGTTCTTATCTTAGCTCTGATGTTTAAGAGATTTTCATTCAGAAATCCTAAGAAAAATCCCCCAAACTAATTTTACTCGTTGTTTCTCCACATATTAACTAGGATTAAAGCTCTCTGGCATCGATAAATTATATTTTAATTCAAGAGAATGATTTTGTCTACTCCAAATAATAAAAATCTAAAATTTTGCTCTGCATAGTTAGAGAACCAGTATTTGTAAGTTTCCTTGTACTGGCCCCACTGTGTGGTCTTCAGGAGGAAAAAAAAAATAGTATCTCTGTTGCCCAAATCTGACAGATCTTACACACACACACACACACACACACACGCACACACACACACAAATGGGAGCATTGCTGGAATATATTTCCAGCAGAAGCTTTCAAATTTATACTTGCCTATAATACAAATCATACTTGCATAAGTACTAAACTGGTGTGTACAGAGAGAGCTATAAAGTAACTATGCTGTAGAAATATCACCACCAACGTATGAACTCATCGCGGTTGCCATCATTAATATTTATTTTGCTACTATTTAAAATAATTATTGTTTGATCTATCGCCCTCTGTCTAAGCTGGGAGTTGATGTCAAAATGGGACACTCACTTGAGGGTTACAGTCAGGTTAAAATTGCTCTGGAATGTATCCGATGAGTTTTTCTTTATCATTTCCAAGGAAAGGGAAAATCCAGATGCCTTCTTAGGTAGGAGTACGTTATACCTCAGGGTAGCCTAAAAAGAAAAGCAAATCGTAAGAAAATCATAAGACAAATTTATCCTGAAGTAAAAATTGAAGGACTTCTGTTTCCTCTATTTTTAAATTTAATTTTTTAAACGTTTATTTGTTTTTGAGAGAGAGACAGAGCATGAGCAGAGGAGGGGCAGAGAGAGAGAGGGAGACACAGAATCCAAAGCAGGCTCCATGCTCCGAGCTGTCATCACAGAGCCCGACGTGGGGCTCAAACTCACAAACTGTGAGTTCATGACCTGAGCTGAAGTTAGGCGCTCAACCAACTGAGCCACCCAGGCACCCCTCTTCTATATATATTTCTAATGCACTTTATTTTGTATCTGTACCATCAGGGAATAAAGCTAAATGTAATTGTTCAGTTTTCAGAAGATGTAAGGACCTTTACATAATTTAATGGAAATATCGGAATTCTTTCTAACGGTGACATTCCTCGAGAAATTTCTCAGTTACCCAGCTGTCTTTAGTTGTAAGTGTCTCTTCATAAAATAATTTGCATTTTCAGCTTTTGATTAGAAAATATCAATGAGAGAAAGAATGGAGATAATAATGAAAATATACAACGGTAAAATAACACTCTATCTATAACTAAAAGGATAGTCTGGCTTTTTAACTGGCAAATATTTATTTCTGCCTCAGGTAGATTTCTATTACCTGGATAAATGTACAACCTTGTCCTTCCACATCTACTGTATATTGTCCATGTGCTTTTGTTAGTTCGGAACGCTGGACCAGTAAGCGATTGTCACTGTTAACCTGGAAAATCTCACTGGATTCTTCACTGTGAAAGGTGACGGTGTTTTGGTCATCAGAGAAGGTTAACTTCATGTAGCGGGTCATGGCAAGAAGACAGACTGCAGTGTCCTGCAAAGAACAGTAGAAGCCAAGATCTAAGTTCTGTTATGTTGCAATATTAGTCATCACTTGACCATGAACTTTAAATCAATCCGTAAAAATATCCCTAAGACAGGTCAACAGACCAAGAAACAAATCTTAAGTCATAAGAAGATACATTTGCTTATGCAATGATTGCCATTTAATCTTCTTCAACCCATCTTAATTAGATTTTAGTTTAAAGGATTTAATGCAATGTAGTCTCTGTTGAAAATAGTGTCAAATCTTTTCTAAAAATTAAGGTTCTATGTACTTTGGCTGCCTTGGATAATGCTTATGCCCAACAATCTTCAAGAAAAAGAGTCAGAATCAGAAAAGGATGTTGGGAGATTCACTAACATATGATTTTATTCAGATACTAAGACTAAAGCAAAGAAAATAAGGAGGGAAGTAACAATTTCCTTCATAGGAATGAAACCGCATTTCTTTGAATTTTACTTTTTTTCCTGTTAAGGAAAGACATAAGCCACTGTTTTTTATACCCGTTTCTTTTGTTACTCATTACTTCCATTTGTTTTTCCCAATGTGTACACCACATAAATAGAAATCTTTTTTCTTGGCCTATATGTAGTATCATAGTATTATTGGATATCTAACATCATCAAGACTCTGGTGCTTATGGTAACAATCCCTTCTAGACTCATATTCTACTTTTACTGTGCAAATGGAGGTAAAAATCAGTCACAAATTCCTTGAACAGAGGCCTTAGTTTATTCATCTGTATATGAAGAATTCTTGGTAGAGTCTCTGTTGCACAAGAACTGCCCAACAAATCGTTGGGCATACACAATATCAAATATTCTTCATCTCAGAAGGTATTTTCTATGATTACCTTTGCTATGTAGATTATTGAAGGCTAGCATCTTTCGCATGAAACATATGATTAATATCAGGCCCATGTCAATCACCTGAGTGGAGGAGAAACCCCCATGGGAATTCATCTGCCGGGCAAGCCACTGCACAATTTTACTCGCATAGGTGAGATCAGGAGTTTTCTTGGAAAGAACAGCCAAGAGCACATAACAAGTCTTCTCAGTCTCAGCAGAAGGTGCATGAGGAATAAAGAACCGGGATGCTTCTGTCTTGGGTTTCTTTGCTCGTTCCCAGTATATGACATTATCTAAGGAAAAGGAAGAATTTTCACATAGTCCCTATAAATACCGCTGATTACACATAAGAACAGTGCGAATTCCATTTCTGACCTCTGCTGTGGGTTGAGATGTGTTTTCTCAAAATTCACATATTGAAGCCCTAATCTCCAGTACCTCTGAATGTGACTCTCTTTGGAGATGGGGCCGTTAAAGAGGTGATTCAGTGAAAATGACACTGTTAACGTGGGCCCTACTCCAGTATGACTAGTATTCCGATAAGAGGGGAAAATTTGGATACACAGAAGGAACACCAGACAGACAGGTGCACAGAAGAAAGCAGAAGACAGAGGGAGAAGATGCCCATCTATAAGCCAAGAAGAGAAACCTCACTTGTTGATACCTTGATCTTGGACTTTAAACCTCTAGAACTGTGAGATAATAAATTTCTCTTGTTTCAGCCACCTAGTCTGCAGTACTTTGTTATGGCAGTCTTAGAAAACCCATATAGCTCCCAAGAGCAATTCCCTAAGGTTAAAAGCAGTATGTGATTAAGTCACACAAACAGTAATTTTGGTCGATGGCATGGTCACCATGCTTGATTTTCTCTACTCATCGGAAAAGAAACTAACAGAAAGGAGAAAGAGGGAAATAGAAAACATGTAATGTTCTTGATTTTATTTTTATTGTTTTAAAACTTTTTTAATTTTAAATTTAATTTTTTAATTTTAGAAGGGCAGAGAGACAGAGAGAGAGAGAGGGAGAGAGAATCTTAAGCAAGCTCTGCGCTCAGCAGGGCTTGATCCCTTGACTCCAGAATCAGGATCTGACCCGAAATGAAGAGTTGGATGCTCAACTGACTGAGCCAACAGGTGCCCTATGGAATGTTCTTTAAAGATAAAGGGGCACCGAGAAATTCCACAAGAGAAATGGAAGCAGACCAGTGAAGACAGGGTTCCTATATGATTATAAGTAAGTTTCACTTCTTTATTCTCAAGGCCATCCTCATTAGTAAGAGTGAATAATAATACTTACTTGTTTTGGTAGCAGATTGATCCAGGATCTGGAGTAAGGATTCCATTTGTTCCTCTTTTTCAGCTAATGCAAAAGCATAAGCTAGAATTGCATGATTATAGCCATTAGTGACGCCGTGTTGAAGTGCTTCCTCTAGGCAAAAGAGCCCATCTCGTAGAGCAGGAAACTAGTCAAGGCGAAGAATAATATATTTTAAAATAATACCTGAATACTTTATAAGCTTGCTGACTATTTAAACTAATCATTCTGTAAAATGTATACAATATGTCCTTGAAGTATATTTTACATATAAACTTATTCATATACACGTATGTATGATAGTTCATAAATATTGTTAAAATTCAGTTTTAATGACAATATTAGTGTTTGGGAAATAAAAGCTAAGTAATATGCATTATATTTCTAAGGATGCTTTTCGAGATATACTAGTGACTAAAAATTCCTGCTATTTCACTTAGTTCAGGAATAGATTTTTCAGTCAGATAATCTGAATTTGGGATTCGGGGGTAGCCAATATGATCACACTTAAGTTGAAAATGTTTACATACTAAACTGGTTTGACAAACAGACTCTTCGGTTACGTCTACACCTAAAACAGGACTTCTTAACCTGAAATTCATGGCTGGACATAAGGAGATATCTCAATACCTGAAATGGTATGAAAAGCTTGCGGATGTGTGCCTATGTGTATTTTCCCTAGAGAGAAACGCAAGCGTTCATCAGAGGTTTCTATGAATCAGAAAAACTTTGAGCAGCTTTAACTTAAGGAGGGGTAATGAATTAAATGCTCTCCCGATTTTCATTCAGTCTAAGGATTTCAAATCGCTCTGAACCCATAATGCATTTAATGTGCATTCAGCTGGCTGGAACTCAAGGATGATAAGAATCCGTACGGTGAAATTGAGTCCAGCTTCAAGGAACGCTCCGACAATATAGGCAGTGAGTAAAACGTCCTCTTCTTCTCCACCCTAAACACAAGGGAACAATTAATCACACAGGATAGTAGACCACACACAAAAAAGAGCTATTCTTCTGAAGTGAAACTAAGTATGCTAGAAACACTGGAACCAATACTCTTATTTATGAAAACATCCTAAATGTAATTTTAAAATGTGATGGTTAATAACTATGCTATCGGAGTGAGAATCCACCAAGATTCATTACACTAATGAAATAAACAAAAATACAATTAATGTCAAGTACACGAAATGACAATCTGTTTACATGACCCAGGATTGAGCATGAATTCCAAATAACTCCCATGGCTCTATTTTCCTTTATTTGTTGTTCATTTGGAAAAATAAACACGGAATTTCTGCTGCCCTCGAGCAGAAGGTTGCTGCGAAGCTGCCTGAACATCCCTGGGGACGTATCCTAGGAGGTAACGATAGTCAGGTCTCAAGGATTCGTAGAGTGTAAAACCAGAAAAGCATCTGTAAGTTATGCAATTTGTAAGTTGACAATGCATAAAAATGCAGTGGGGAACTTAAGCATTAGATAAACCAGCATTCACACAAGAGATTCTGATTCAAAAAGTTAGGAATAAGACACAGGGAAATGAATGGGTGCTCTAATGATATAGGTGCATAGCCTTCAGATGGCTTTTGAGATCCTCTGATCTGGCATAAACCTCTCAGTTTCTCTATTTAAGCAAAAGGTGACCTCTTTCTTCTTCAGAAAATGAACATCTGAGGAGCTCAGTTTGCAAGGTGCAAATAACTGTAGAAAGGAACACCAAAATAAGCTGTGGGAATCCATTTAAATTATAACAGGTTCTATCACCATTCTCTTGCAGTATGGGTTCTTGTTTTTCTGTTGCTTCTTAATCCTTCCCAACTCAACACACACACACACACACACACACACACACACACACACAGAATCCTGGAAAAGGGATTGGGTAAGATCAGACAAACGGAAGCAGTGATCAGTAACGGGCCCAGTAAGAAGAAAGCTTGCAGAGATGTTTTAGAAAAGAACATACACAATTCTCATTTTCTACGTAAGGACAAGAGCTCTTCTCTACCAGGGTGCTCCTATTGTGAAGAAGAGATTTGAAATAATTTAAAGACATTTGTCTAGGGGAGCCTGGGTGGCTCAGCGAGTTAAGTGTCCGACTCCTGATTTCGGCTCAGGTCATGATCTCACGGTTCGTGGGATCGAGCCACAGGTTTGGGCTTTGTGCTGACAGCGCGAGGGCTGTTTGGGATTCTCTCCCCCTCTTTCTCTGTCTCTTTCCTGTTCACGCTTGCGTGCGTGCTCTCTCTCAAAAACAAACTTTAAAACAGTAAAAAGATAAAGACATTTTTCTACACTACAAACAGTATAACAATTTGAAGAAAATTGCATTAAAATGAAATACCATACAGAGTGGCCATTTGTCCATATTTTGAAGTGGATTAGCTTTAGGTTTCAAATCCAAGAATAGGTGTGGTGACTCTGAACAATGAAGAGGGAAAGCCCCGAATATTTTAGGCGATACTATGGCATGCTAAAAAAATCATGATCAGGGCTTGTTTTCAGAGGGAAATACAAAGGTTAGGAGAATAAAGAACATAGAGGACGGAGGGGCACCTCGGTGGCTCAGTCGGTTGAGCATCCGACTTCGGCTCAGGTCATGATCTCACGGTCTGTGAGTTCAAGCTTGGCATGGGGCTCTGTGCTGACAGCTCAGAGCCTGGAGCCTGCTTCAGATTCTGTGTCCCCCTCTCTCTCTGCCCCTCCCCTGCTCATGCTCTCTCTCTCTCTGTCAAAAATAAATAGACATTAAAAAATTAAAAAAAAAAAAAGAATGTAGAGGATGGAATGGAGATGTACAGGTATCCTCAAAGAAGGGAAACCAGAAGGGAAAATGCCTAGTGATTTACCTACATATGCACAGGGGAAGGGAAGGGGTGGGTACCTTCAAGGACATAGTTCATCTCATTTGTATTTTGACCTACAGCAACCTAAGCCGTCATCCTTTGACTTGAGAAAACATTGAAAGAGTTTCACTGAAATGCTGTGAATGACTGGATATTCTTCCTGAACGTTCTTGCCATCCATAAATAGGAATGAATTCCCTAATTAGGGCCCCATTCTTTAACATATTGTCTGACTTTAAATTTATGAATGTTTCCCTTCTAGGTTCCTTTTTTCTTCCTTCTCTCCTATTTTTAGTTTATCCACTGCAGGAGACTAGTTCTATGGAAGTTCTATGGAAGAACTAAAGACCATGAGGCAAACAGCAGGTTCAGGAAAAGTTAGTCTAGCTGTGGTTAACATGCATGCAGGGGAATGAGGCTGTTGACCAGTACACCAGGGACCTACGACTCTGGTGGACTCAGAAGGGGTAATATTCCCAGGAAAAATATTCCTGTTCTAGATGAGTTAGACCAGAAGTAGGAAAGGTAGGCAATGCAATGACACGAAGAAGGCCTAATTCTGTTCATCTCTCACCTCCCACGCATTGTTGAAAAGCTTGCCATCACTTTTAAAGCAGCCATCGATTTGCTGTTTGCTTGAAAGCCAGAGCAAGGTCTGTTTTTGAACTTGTTCATCAATGTAAACATATTCCTTCATTTTCTCTAATGTCTTAAAAGTAAGGGCACTGAGCCTGTAATACAAATCACTAGTTAGACCACAGTTAGATAAGAAAGAGATGTCATTTCTCCAACAGGTTCATCAGCATTGTTCCCCTTCAAGAGTGGCTGCGTCTGATTTGGCTCATGTTGACCGCAAAGAACATTTACTGAGAGTGGATGGGTCAGTAAAATGCTGTGAACGTCAATATGTGAACATAAACGTAGGTAATTTCCAGCGTGTTTCCACTCAAAATTCTTGTTTTGTGGTTCATTGGATTATCTATACACGGAGACAGAATGGGTTTAATTAGATGCTCTGGGGCCTTCTGGTTTTACTTTCCTCTCTCCTGAATCTACATGGCTCTCTGAGAAGTGTAGACCAACCTGTGTCATTTGCCACAATGTTAGGCTGTGGCGGTACAGGGGGGTGTCATTAAATGATCAGACTTCTAGGCAAATTGCCACGGTACTTTAGGTATATGGTTGTATTAGAGATAGAATAGTCAAACATTTTAGTCAACGTGATTCATTTCTGTAAAGTCACTTTGAAACTCATTTTGCTTCCAAATCCCACCGAACTCAGCCCCCTCAGACTGTCACAAGCCCTCTTCGGATCACTCTTACATTATTTAAAATAAAATGTTCATCTCTTACCATAGGCTTCCTTTCCGGTTACTCTGCCAAAACACACTATATGAACCATCAAAGTTTTTGAAAGACAACTGCTTTTGATAACCTAAAATAAAAAAAAAAATAGGAAATTAGTTTTTCAAGCTACGAAAATTAGAAAAAAAAGAACGGCATAGCACAAGCCCTGTGTTTGGGTTTTAGACAGAAATTACTAGGAGGATCATTTCAAGTATAATTTCTGAAGTTTGGGTTCTCTATCCATAGTGAGAAAAAGTAAGTCATGCTTTACAGGGTTTTAATGACCAGATATGACATGTGACTATGCCTAGTTTAATAAGTGGCACTTAACTATTTAATACCTTTTCCTTAAGGTTAATTTATTTCTGTGATATCTTTCTGAAAAGTGAACCTGGAGAAATTATCCCCTTGGATCTCTCCTTGGTGTCACATTTTGCAAGGTTTGTATATCCTTTTTTTTTTTTTTTTTTTTTTTACATACAAATCCAGTCACTTCATTGCAATGGAATACAACTGGGCAAACGAATACAGACCTTGATGAGTGAGCTATTTATACCTATTAGTAACAAGCACAACAAACTAGGTAGGGTGGCACAATGTTCAGATGAAAAAAAAACTGGGCTCATAATTTTAAAAGTTATTGTTCTAATCTGTGAAGCCGAATGACCGCATAGATACTGAAGTAAAAAGAAAAAATAGCTAGGACTCAGAGCACCTCAGTTCGGAGTCCAGACCCACTATTATGGGTCAAAAATAAATACCTACCTGCCCCCCCCCCCCCCACGAGACCACCTCATAATAATAGCTTTAGGACATCTTGGTATCAGGGACAATTGATTTTATTTATTATGGGTGGAAATTACGCAAATAGCCTCACCGTTAGACAAGAAAAAGAAAGCCTTAGATTTAACTTCCTCGGTCAACTGTTTAGTAGATTGTAGATAGTCTAGGACATAGGTATCCGATGCGAGTAGGGCAATATTCTGCTCTCCACATCCATAGGGCATTTGGAGAAGATTCTCCAGATTCTGCATCGCAAGTCCTAGAATATCCCCTAAAAATAAGAAAAGCAGAAGGTTACCACCGCTTATGGTTGGTACCTCAGCATTAACAACCGCAGATAAAAGACACACAGTGGAAGTAGGAAATATTAAAAATCGCATTACAATTGTTTTTTAAGGGTTGTTTATTTTTGAGAGAGAGACAGAATACGAGCAGGGGAGGGGCAGAGAGAGAGGGAGACACAGAATCTGAAGCAGACTCTTGGCTCCGAGCTGTCAACACAGAGCCCAACACGGGGCTCGAACTCATGAACCTTGAGATCATGAGCTGAGCCAAAGCCAGATGCTTAACTGACTGAGCCACCTCGGTGTCCCTAAAATTGCATTTAAATGGTGGAAACAAGGAATGTTCTCCTGAGGTAATTCTAAAGAGGAGATAGGCGTAGCCGGTGAAGTTAAAGGAGTTTCTGGTATGCAAAATGTTTTTTTTTGTTTAAATGTTTATTTATTTTTGAGAGGGGGGGACGCCGAGAGAGAGGAAGACAGAGAATCCCAAGCAGGCTCCTCACTGTCAGCGCCGAGCCCGACGCGGGGCTCGAACTCACGAACTGCAAGATTCCTGAGCCGAAACCAAGAGTTGGGTGCTTAATCGACTGAGCCACCCAGGTGCCCCAAAGCATACAAAATATTTCTGAAAATCTCCTTACGAGAGACAGGGGGAAGTTAGAAAAGTGTGTCTTTGCTTGTTTGCTTGTTAGCTTTTTGAGAAACTGAGCCTGTGAATTATAACTGCAATCCATCCCTCCCACAAAAGCATTAATGTTAGAAAAAGAAGTTTGCCTTTTGTAAAATAGGTTTTGCCTGTTACTGAGGAAATTCTCAGCATCTTTACCAAGCAAAGTTTATTCTGATTTTTCAAAGGGGAAATACATAAATATGTGTAATATTTCTGATTGATGAGCTGTAATAGAAGCCTTTGTTTTCTAAATGGCAGTTAACGTCCAGCAGAACAAGTGTTTCCTAAGGGCATAGATTTGAAAATAGAACCCTCTTATACTGTTGGTAGGAATGCAAACTGGTGCGTCTACTCTGGAAAATAGTATGGAGGTTTCTCAAAAAGTCAAAAACAGAACTACCCCACAATCCAGCAATTGCATTACTAAGTATTTACCCAAAGGATACAAAAATACAGATTTGAAAGGGTACATTCACCCAATGTTTACAGCAGCACTATCAACAATAGCTAAATATGGAAAGAGCCCAAATGTCCATCGACTGATGAATGGATAAAGAAGATGTGGAGATATATATATATATATATACACACATATATACATATATGATGGAATATTACTAAGCCATCAAAAAGAATAAAATATTGTCCTTTGCAATGATGTGGATGGAGCTAGAGTGTATTATTCCAAGCAAGCTAAATAAGTCAGAGAAAGACAAATATCATATGAGTTCACTCATGTGTGACATTTAGGAAAAAAAAATGGATGAACATATGGGAAGGGGAAAAGAGAGAGAGAGAAGAAAGCAAACCATAAGAGACTCTTTTTAAAAAATTTTAAAATGTTTATTTTTGAGAGAGGCAGAGAGACAGAGTATGAGTGGGGGAGGGGCAGAGAGAGAAGGAGACACAGAATCTGAAGCAGGGTCCAGGCTATGAGCTGTTAGCCAATGTGGGGCTCGAACTCACAGACTGGGAGAAGATGACCTCAGCCCAAGGGGGATGCTCAACCAATTGAGCCATCCAGGTGCCCCAGGGGACTCTTAACAATAGAGAAGACACTAAGGGTTGATGGACATAGGTGGGGGGGGGGGGAATGGGCTAAATGGGTGATAGGTACTAAGGAGGGCACTTGTGAGGAGCACTGAGTGTTATATGTAAGTGATGAATCACTAAATTCTACTCCTCCTGGCCAATATTACACTATATGTAGCTAACTAGAATTTTTTTTAATGTTTATTTATTTTGAGAGAGGGAGACAGAGAGAGACAGGACACTAGTGAGGGAGTGGTAGAGAGAGAGGGAAACACAGAATCTGAAGCAGGCTCCAGGCTCTGAGCTGTCAGCACAGAGCCCGATGTGGGGCTCGAACCCATCAACCACGAGATCACGTCCTGAGCCAAAGTTGGACACTTAATCGACTGAGGCACCCAGGTGCTCCTTAGCTAACTAGAATTTAAATAAAAAATGTGGAAGAAAAAAAAGAAAAGGTACCATTCTCCTTTCAGATCCCACATGGAAATAAGCATAGAGAATGACCTTCAACAATCCTTCCCTCCAACTAATAGTTTAGAGAAATCTCTCCATTCTGTTATTTTGAGGATTATTTTTTTTAAGATCACCTCAATCAAAATTTTCAACTCATTGTGAAAGACAAGATTTAGCCAACTTACCCACAACAGTGAAAAAGGCCCTGGCCGATCCTTCTACCACATTGTTTGGCAAGTCCAAAACGACCTGATTGGAGACTTTGGTCCCTAGATGGAAAATATTGATAAAAAAGATAATGTGATAACTTTCTTTTATAGACAATAGCAGCCAGATACGTGGGACAAACATATTAGGAAATAGATTTCATTATTGACTTCTTTTTTGCAAGTTGCTTATTAGAAAGATGAAATTGAAATCTCTGATCTCATTTAGAATAATAATACATTCAGAGAATGGTGTGTGTGTGTGTGTGTGTGTGTGTGTGTGTGTGTGTATTAGATAATGGCCCTTAGTTTCCATTAGTAGAGTGCCTAAACTCCTTATGTGTGAAAAAAAATGTAAAAAGCTACTGACTATGACATATAAAACAGCACACATAGAAGGCAAAGTTTGGAGATTCCCACTAACATCAGATCATCATCAACAAGATGGCCACAAAGCAGGTGACTGAGGGGTGGTGATGTGTCTGTGGGTTGCTTTCTCCCCGTCCTGATCTTCCTCTGTCCAATGCTGTGCAACACATCATATGGCAAGAGGAGCCAAAAAATATGTAAAATGGGAAAACGGGTTGAGGCAGACCAGTGTCATAGATGAACTGACAAAAAAATTCTCACAAATTATACTTTTGGTCAGCCAAAATTGTACAATGAAGATAAGGGATGAAATAAAATCATCCCCCGTTAGGTACTTAACATGAAATCACTGAAATTACTCAGTGTGGCCAGGGAACTAATGTGTAAGGAAAGGAAATAAGTTGACTCTGTTGACAAATTTTCTTTGGGACTAATTTGACCACCTAAAAGAGTCTCTTACCTTGTGTACAGATAAGGAAACTTTGAGTCATTTCTTTTTCAATACCTTCAGGCTGTCAAAGAGTAAACAAAGACAAGCACAAAGTAATGAGTCTGGGGCACCTTCCATGTAGGAAACGTAATCCAGAATCAGCTCAGAGAGGCATGACTGGCCCATGTTTGTCCCCGGGAGATGATCCATTCATTGACCCCTTTTGTTTAAATTTGGAAGTCACTGTATAGTACCAAGACCTACTTTAGACCCTGTGTTCCCGTTGTTTGAACAGAGATAACTTCGATATCATCGTGGGACACTGTCAACCCCCCGATCCCGTCCAGCATCTCCAATGACAAATGACAGTGTTTTGTGGAGTAGGACCAAGAGGCGAGGTGAGAATTATCTACTGAGAATTGTTAATTCTTTTTGAGGATGATGGGATCTACACCGGAGTGTAGGACAAGTAGATTTGTCTCGGATTTAAGAGTCGGTTAAAAAAAAGGAAGGGAAGGTGCACCTGGGTGGCTCAGTCGGTTAAGCAACTGACTTCGGCTCAGGTGATGATCTCACGGTTCGTGGGTTCGAGCCCTGCATCGGGCTCTGTGCTGAGAGCTCAGAGCCTGGAGCCTGCTTCGGATTCTGTGTTTGCCTCTCTCTCTGCCCCTCCCCCACTTGTGCTCTGTCTCTCTCTCTCTCTCAACAATAAATAAAATGTAAAAAGAAAAAAAAATTAAAAAAAAAAAAGGAAAGGAAGAGCAACAGGTCTACAGGAACCATGAGTTGGGAGCAAGCAAAAAATCATCAAGCCTGTTTCAAATATTAAGCTTTACTATCCTGGGTCAGATATTAATTAAAGAAAGGATGAATTTTCCTGCTGCTTTAATTCATCTAAAATGATATGTTTTGTGTCAAAAGTCACTATACTCAATTCATTAAGTATATTCAAGAAGAATGCCTCCCTGTATTTAACCCATTGCTTATCTGAAAGAGCCTGACAGTTTTGCATGTACATACCTCCACCAATAGACTTTTGACCACAGTATCTTTCCAGTTTAGATTCTGCTGATCAGTTGCTTCTTTGGGGCAGGCACTACTTTGTCTGGACTCAGCAACTACCGTGATATTCACTTTACCTGGAAAACATTCCTGAATGTAAGTTAAATTGTTGACCATAGGCCTCTTCTGTAATGGGAAATGGTTAGACTCTACGAACCACATCTTGAATTGGATGACCTGAATACATACTATCATCGTGTTTGTGCTTGACCAAAATAATTTGTTCTTTCTCCTGCCTGAAGATGATTTGATATGCTCTGTTTTAGCTGTTTCAAGATCCTTATGTTAAATACACGATTCATTATTTAAAAAACAAAACAAAGAAACAAACAAAAAGAATCAGATCTAAATACAAACAACTTGATAGTTGCCAGAGGGAAGGGGGTGGGGTAATGGGCAAAATGGGTGAAGGAGAGGGTTCCAGTCATGGAATGAATAAGTCATGGGAATAAAAGGCACAACATGGGGAGTATAGTCAATGACACTGTAGTAGCCTTGTATGGAGACGGATGGTGGTTATACCATAGAGATGTTCAATCACTAAGTTTTACACTTGAAACTAATGTCGCACAGTGTGCCTACTCTACTCAAATAAAAAAGAAGTTAAAAACCAACCCAACAAAGATAATAAATGATTTATTTATTTAATTAAAAAGTAAAATATTTTAAGGAAAAATAATAATTTGCAAAGCCACCAGAGAAAATTCCTTGATAATTGGTTGTCGATAAAGGTTACGTATACCAATATGGGGACAGAACATCAAATAACCAGGGATCCTCACTTTTCCCAAGTTTGAACAAACACAAATAGTAAAATATGACATAGTGGAAAGGGCACTGGATTTAAGTCAGTGCTAGCAAGGAATCCATTGTTTTTAACTCCCCGTGAATCATGGGTCATGTAATTAACACTGATCTTCAGTTTCATTGTAAAAATTGGAAGATTGAAAAAGATAATTCTTTTGGCTTCCTATTACTGTATGCCTATATACCAATATATATAACCAATTACTGTTCTTGTTTTTACTTGTTGCTGTGTTTTGTTTCATTTGTTTCCTTTTAAGAACGACTTTGATTCTCTATTCTTAGAACTGTGTCCCCCACTTAATGCCATAAAACTTACCATAAAAAATGCCATATAGTATTCTATCTCAATTGCCAGGGTAAGATTTTTGAAGACTTAAGTGTAGTCAGAAAAATCGAGAAACAAAATCTAACAGGGAAAGTAGTTTTAGTCACACCAACATCACAGGTGAACCAAAATGATCTATAAATAAACTCTTTGCTGCCTGCAATAACACAATGAACATGGAACATGAAATAAAGGAAATTTTAATGACAATTTTTTACATCAGCGATAACGAGTATCACGGCTCTATCACATCTAGCATTTTGTTTACTAGTTTTTTTTTTTAACTTTCCCTTCCCTTATATTTTCAACAAGATACTTGCAAATTTATTTTTCTATATTGCAGATAACACATGCATGAAGAAAATACTCTTCTCAGTGTCTGATCTCCATCCAAGGGTTCACTGTTTTTGATGTTTCATGATATATCTAGCAAATTTATAAGTCCTGGCAATCATCATGATTGAGGAGTAATTTTGGTATAGGTGACGCATGTCCTTGATGATAGGTGAAGGAGCAAGTTAGAAGTGGAGGACCTGAGCAACATTAATAACAATATAACCTCCTTTTGGGACATGACATATGGATTTGATAGATCATGGAAATTGGCATTTATATTGTATTTAAATCATGTTATTCTTTTATACAAATGAACGGTGGCTTTGCATTAGCAACTGGAAAAGAGATTATCAAAATAGGATTTTTAATTGAAAATTTACAAAGAGGAGGGGCACCTGGGTGGCTCAGTCATTTAAGCGTCTGATTCTGGCTCAGGTCATGATTTCATGGTTCAGGGGTTCCAGCCCCACATCAGGCTCTGTGCTGATGGCTCAGAGCCTGGATCCTGCTTTGGATTCTGTGACTCCTGCTCTCTCTGCCCCTCCCCTGCTTGTGTGCTCTCTCACAAAAATAAATAAACATTTAAAAAATTTTTTAAAAGAAAATTTACAAAAATGAGACTTACAAAATGTGAGGGAGAAAACTATGTTTGTATAGAGGATTTAAGGAAAATAAATGAAGGCCATAAAAGTAGGCTGTTTTTTCCCTACATCTATTTCACCCATCCTGGGGATTAAGACTGCACCTACCATGATGAGACCTGAATAATGTATAGAATTGTTGACTCTGTTGTAAACCTGACTCCGATATAATGCTTTGTGTTAACTATACTGGAAATAAAAGTAAAGAAAAAAAAGGTTGAAAAACAAAAGGGCTGGTTTTCCATGAGGGATTGGCATACCCATTGACTTACCCAATGTCTTCGGTAGAAGAGTCCAGACATACGTTTTCTTCTCTCCAGCTTGGATAATCTCACTGCCATTGTTTTTAGGGGTGCTGATATTTGCTTCAAAATACTGAGATGATTCCAGCCGAACCGAAATCTGAAAAAAAAAAAAAACAGTCAAGCAATGAGAGTGGCATTCTAAAAACTTTGCTGCTACGATTCCTCTTCCCATCTTGAGAAAATTAGCCAATTTGCTAGCAAAAACAAAAGACACCAAATTACTTCTCACAAGAAGATAAACAATGGTAAAACACACAGCAGTATGATATGATATTCTCAAAGTTGTATTCAAATCAATGCTGTGAATTAAAACAGCTGTTGTTGTTTAAATTTTTAAATGGTTATTGATCTATTTTGAGAGAGAGAGAGAAAAAAAAAACCAAGCAGAGCATGAGCGCAGAGCCCAATGTGGGACTCGGTCTCACAACTGGGAGATCACCACCTGAGCCAATATCAAGAGTTGGTTGCTCAACAGACTGAGCCATCCAGGCTTCCCTAAAGTAAGTATTTCTCCCTGAGGAATATGGGAACAGGTCTTATAACTTGATAGTGCCATTTTTGCATTTGAGAATAAAGAGACTAGGGTAATATTCAAGGAAAATATTGAGAGATCTTTTGGCGTTGGTAGATTTCGTGTCCAGATCGAAGGGAACAACTTACCTCTACACATGTACTTAGGTAGCTGAAGACACTGACAACCAAATCGGATTGTTCATTTCGAACAACTGAAAAGGGCAAAGTCATTTCAACAAAAAAAGGCTGGGAGATTTCCAGAGTGACTGTTGATGAAATGCCAAATCCAGCGTCACCATTCACACAGAAGCCATTTGCCTGCCACTGGGTTATGGTATCAGGGACGAGGAAGGACATGTTTGCTGAACCTGAGGAACTAAGGAGACATCATTGATAAAATGCATTCCTTGTCTAAACAAGGAAGCTAAACGTCGTGCAGAGCAAGCAAAAACGTATTAACTGAAGGTTAAAAGTAAGTTAAAATGTTTAGACAGGGCATTAGATAACAATCTTGAAAGCCGTATTTTTATCAAATTTATCTTTAAAAATGGCAAATTTCTTTGAACACTGCACGATTTAAAAAAAAGTTGAAGCAGCTTGCATCTGCCTGCATGAGATTAATAAATGAGAAACAATGCTAGAGAAAAAAAAAATAACGTGATCAGGACATAACAATGAATGATCGTCTCTATTTTACAAATACGGTATTGCTTTATACAGCTGATGGTGAAGTTTAAGAAATAACAACGAAAAGAAAATAGAAATAAACACAGGAGAGAAAACTCAAAAACTCACTCGACACTGACGAGGTCCCATATCCACGTCTCTGGGAAGTTTGTTCTTACCGTTTCTATTATAGCCTGTTCTACATAGTCAAAATTCTCCTTCAGGCCTCCACCAGCTAAAAGACAAGAGAAATGCTTTAGACAAGAGAATAAAGGTATGTGTTTCAAAGGCACACACCTATAAGCTATGTCGTTAATCACACATGCTTAATGTGAAGCAAAATAGGGCTTTGCTCCCGGGGCTCATTGCCAATAAATGTATATCTACACCTAGGCATCGGCATTTTGATGTTCAAATCTCTGCCATTATTCAAAACCACAACAAACCGACAACAATAACAACCGGGCTACATTGTGCCTCCAGGGCCAGATTTAGAGAAAGTGATGTTTGTTCCTGAATTGAGCTTCTCATTTGACATTCTGGTATCTTGCACTTACTTGGCCTCTAGGCTGTAACCAGCATTCTTAATCACTGCGTCCTTTTTAAATAGTCACTCCTGTTAACCTTCGTGACACCACATCCTTCTAGTTTTCTTCTCTTTGGCCACTCCCATTCTCCCATTCTCCCCATTTTGTGATCTCCCCCTCTTTGACTGGTTTCTAAGAGCTCTGGTTTCTAAGACCTCTTCTCTTCTTTAGGCACTGTCTCCCCATTGACATCCCCACACATGGTGCCATTACAATACGTGTGCTGAGGTCTCCCCCAGCGCCCCCCCCCCACCTCTGCATCTCCAACCTGGACATTTCTTCTTGGATACTTTACAGGCATTTCAAATGAATCTGTTCCAAAGGCAAACTCATTATATACACCCCCTTCTCCTCTCTAGTATTTCCTGTCTCCTTGAAAAGTACCAAAATCCACTCACTCACCCAAATCAGAGACTTAAGAATTGCCCTTGATCCCAGACCCCCTTTCTGTGTTTTCTATCCTAACCAATCTCTGAAAACAGCTCTCAGATCTATCCATGTTTCTCTATTTCCACTGCCTTTTTATGGTAGTCCCAGCACTGCCGTCTCTCAGTTTAATTACTAGCATTTAGAATATTTCATACAAGCAGCCCAAATCCCAATCCCCTTTTCCATAGAGCAGCCAGAGATATCTTTTAAAAACACATATTAGATGGCGGAAAACTTGTCAATCGTGTATTATTTCACTGAAATGAATTGTAAGCGCTTTCAATGCCCTACAAGGTCTTCCTGAGCTGTCTATCCCTCTTGCTTGGCCTATCTTTACTCTTGCTTTTGAGCCATCCTTCTGCCACCCTGAAACACTTTTGTTTTCTTCGCTGGTCTTGCATAGTGCTTCCCTCACTGCTTGGAATGCGTTTTCTAACTCCTTTGCGATGTACAATCATTCATCTTTCAGGTCTTGGCATAAATGCCAAGGATTTAACAGGCCCTGGAGGAATTTATGTCTCCTGTTTATATTCTTCCCATTCCGTGCACTCTTTCCAGGCTTTTGGTGTTCCTGCTTCACTTGTCATGCTTCCCTGTGAGACTAAAAGTTCCAGAAAAGCCGAGATGAAGCCACTGCCTTTACGATGCGTAACTCCGTACCTGGCCTCAATAAATGTTTGTTGAGTGAGTTAACAAATGAATAACTGAAGAAGGAGGACATTACAGGGAATGACTTTGGGGTTCAGTATATTTCACTGAAAGATACTAAGCAGTTTAAATGTGTCTGATAAAGATTACTGAATGTAGTGTCATCGAGTAGCAGAAAAAAAAGTACAGAGCTTCAACCTCTTGACTAGGACTTCGAAGCGGTTTTAAACTCTACACTTCTAGGGTCTCTTGAGTACCTGCTGAATCCACCCTTGCATGAAGTTGTTAGGGCTTTCATTTTTCTCCAGTAGTTTCTGGTACTCATCTTCAGGATCAGCCCCACTTCGACTACTGGACTCACTCGATATTGTGTAGGGGGATTTGTGGGTGTCATTCACGTATTTTCAGATCTGGAATTCAGCTTTGATTTTAGTCCCATTCCGATGATCTTGTTTCATTTGCTTTCCCGACTACATTCCTGTTTTGAACATCTGTCTCATTACCTCATTCGCCTAAGATGATGGCTGATTTTTGTGTTTACAGCCCTTTCAATAGAAAACGGACTACTATTTGAACTCATGTCTCTGATGCCAGCTTTTTGGCTACCTGGGAATCAAAATGCCTTCTGTCTTGAACCCTGTGGATTGTGGTTTACACGTAATACAGGTATAAGGGCCCCATCAGGACACCTTCTCCTGTATCACACTCACTTACAATGATTGTCCCTCCCGCATCACGACACATTGCCTGCTCTTAAACACTTCTGATTCTGTGTTCTACCGATAAAAATAAACTTCCTTGTACATCCGAAGGTAATTCTTCCTTTGAACAACAACAACAAAAAAACCCAAACCAAAACCCAAAAACCATTTCTAGTCTGCCTTGTCCTGCAGGATGTCTAGTTGTAGTCAAAAACATGGCCTAATTCACATATAAATCCCAATTTTTATAGTTTTATCACAAATACACCCAGTTCCACAAACTCTTTTAGCCATCTCTAAGACATAAAATTCTAGATTACCCACATGCAAGTCTAACTTTTTTTTTCCCCTTCCCCTCCCCCACGGTCTTCTGTTGTTTCTCAGGATCCACATATGAGTGAAAACATATGGTATCTGTCTTTCTCTGTATGACTTGTTTCACTTAGCATAATACTCTCCAGTTCCATCCATGTTGCTACAAAAGGCCATATTTCATTCTTTCTCATCACCATGTAGTATTCCATTGTGTATATAAACCACAATTTCTTTATCCATTCATCAGCTGATGGACATTTAGGCTCTTTCCATAATTTGGCTATTGTTGAAAGTGCTGCTATAAACATTGGGGTACAAGTGCCCCTATGCATTAGCACTCCCGAATCCCTTGGGTAAATTCCTAGCAGTGTTATTGCTGGGTCATAGGGTAGATCTATTTTTAATTTTTTGAGGAACCTCCACACTGTTTTCCAGAGCGGCTGCACCAGTTGGCATTCCCACCAACAGTGCAAGAGAGATCCCGTTTCTCCACATCCTCGCAGCATCTATAGTCTCCTGATTTGTTCATTTTAGCCACTCTGACTGGCGTGAGGTGATACCCACATGCAATTCTAGGTGGGGCACTGTATATTGGCCCATATCCTTCTGCGTCTAGATGCAATGGCCTGAGGAATGGCATCCTTCCCTCCGTTGAACATACTTCCGGTTTCCAGTAATGAAGGTTGGTAAAGACTTTCAGACCCATAGCCTTCAAAGAAACAAACAACAAAAGAAAGCTGTGCGTTTCTTTCATGCAAGACCTAAAAAAAGGCCTACCAACTATATATTATAATGATAAACAGATGATAGAAGTTTTCTCTGCCAGCAAGGGTGTGGGATTTTAGAAGTCAAGTCAGCTCTATTTGATGTATGGAAAGTCTTTAATTTGGAACAAAAATGATAAGCATTATGATTTATCTAGCATGTATGTGCCAGGATTTTGCTAAGTATTTTAAGTCATTCTCCATTTAATGCAAAGGGAAAAATACTTATGAGGTAAGCACTATCATCACCCTAATTAACGTCAAACAGATGCAAACACATAGATATATACACATGCACTGCACAGTCCCTTGTAGATTAAACTAAAGTCTGTCTAGCCCCTTTTCTTCCATGCCTTCTGACTCCTCTTATGGAGACTTCAGCGGATCTAATTGATGGAGCCTGGATTATATTTCAGCTTCTTGGTTTGGTAATTTCTGTGTAACACTTATTGCAATAAATTGAAGACTGGCTCATTACTTCGAACACAAAGTTTTATAATTTCACTGCCACTTATTTTTAACAAAAGAGGGAGAAAATCAACAAAAATTAATACCTTTTTGAAAATCTTTTACTTATTTTTGAGAGACAGAGGGAGACAGAGCATGAGCAGGGGAGGGGCAGAGAGAGAGGGAGACACAGAATCCGAAGCAGGCTCCAGGCTCTGAGCTGTCAGCACAGAGCCCGACGTGGGCCTCGAACTCATGAAACATGAAATCATGACCTGAGTCAAAGTCAGACCGTTAACTGACTGAGCCACCCAGGCACCCCTTAATATCTTTTTATAAGATAGTTTCTGCGTCATCTTGAAAGAGATTACTGACACCAGTCTCCAAGAATAGGAAGAAAACGACACATTTAATAAAACACAGATATGCATTATGAATACTACAGTTAAAATTGAAATGAAATAATTTTTAAAGTCTTAAGTGATCTTACCCTGAGAATATCATAGGTGTCTCCATCCCCATAGTTGCTTACAGGTATATAATACAAACCATTGTAGAATATATCCTTCTGAGGAATGCAAGAGTCAAACTTGCCATCATCAAGGTTGAGGCCATGATAGAAATAACCATACAGTTCTACACGTGGAAGCAGATCGTACACCTATGAGAAAAATCACATGGTTCCCAATGGTTTTAAGCATTCCTCTTTTATTTTTACAAAATTGGCAAGTATTTTAAATACTTTTTAGTTCCATAATAATCTTCTCTTTATTTTAAGAGCATAGTCATAATATTTAATCCAACATTTTTTGTCAACTCATCCTTCCAGAAGAGGGAAACTTCAATTTTGTTTCAGGTGGTCAGTGTCATGTTCATAAAGTTTTCCGCTTCGGTTCAGGATTTAGGATAGCATGTAGGGTAGCATTCTCCACTCCTATTTCCATCAGCAACAATATTTGTAATTAAACAAATAGCGTTTCATTAAAATAACTGGAAAAGGCACTCTTTATCAATGAACACTGTCCACAAACATATCAAGAACTGGAAAAAATTAATTCCATACCAAACTGCTATAAGATAAAGGAGAAAATGAAAATCAAAACATTTCAGCTGATGCAACTTGTCTGCTAAAGTCACTAACCGAACAAATAGAGAAAAAGCTATACCAAAAAAAAGAAAAACCAAAGACATTTCATATAAATCAAATATTCTTAAAATTTTTTTTAATGTTTATTTATTTTTGAGAGACAGAGAGAGATAAAGAGCACTAGCAGGGGAGGGTCAGAGAGAGAGGGAGACACAGAATCTGAAACAGGCTCCAGGCTCTGAGCTGTCAGCCCACACGGGGCTCGAACAGAGTGCCTGCCACATGGAGCTCGAACCCATGAGCAGTGAGATCATGACCTGAGCCAAAGTTGGACGCTTAACTGGCTCCAGGCACCCCTAAATCAAATATTCTTAAACATTCACTGGGGGTACTAAAAAAAGCACCATGAATTGGAAATTCAATAAAGAAAGAAAGGAAATGAGAAAGACCTAGGAAGAAATAAAATGATAATTTATTAAAGTCAGAAATAGTCAAATTAATATCAGATATAAACTCCAAATTATACAGAGCTCAAGAAAAAATAGATGGAAAGAAAACTTTAAAAAGCAACATAAAAATAAAGAAAAAAGAATAAAAATGAGAGGAAAATAAATTAAAATGAGTCATAGGCAAAGCAGTTGACTTGGAAAGCAGGCAAAGAAGATCCAATATTGCTTACAGAGTTTTTCTAGAAAGAGGAAAATGGAAAAACTAATATTTAAAATTATAATTCAAGACAAATTCTGGAAATAAAAAATGAGTTTACCCAATGCATGGGTCTACTGACTAGCTGGTAAAACATCTCCCAAACAGATTCTGAGAGGTGTTTTACTAAAAATATTAGATTTTAAATATAAAGGGAAAAAGCCAAGCCCTTCAGGCAAAAAAAAAAAAAAAAAAAAAAAAATCAAATAATTTACAAGGGCACACGAATTAGACTTATGTCAGTGTCCTTAAAAGGAAGATTTGAAGCAATTCCAATAGGGTAGCAGCATTTTCAAGAAATTTAAAGAAAGTGGGAACCAAGAATTTAAAATATAGATAACTTGTCCTTCCCACAACAAAGCTTTAGTGAAAGAATTGTGAATGCGAAATTCAGGGAATTCTCTACCCAGGTGACCTTCTGAGGAATCTAGTATAAAAGAGCTTTGGGCAACCAAAGGATGGCTAAGGCAATGGGCGAAACTCGGTGCGTTTGAAGAGAAAAGTAGAATGTAAACATAGGATGTTTTGACAAAGAAGTAAAGATCCAACTTTAACATGAGAGAAAAGGTGAAAGTACAATAAAATTATTGACTGTGGTAGAGATAATAGGAAGGAGTCAAAAGACACTACTTAAAAATGACTGCTTAGATTTAAAGGTTAAGCAAGAAAAAAGAGAGATTAGAGTTTTATAAAAGATATAAACACAAAGACGATCACTAAAATAAAAATTAAACCTCAGTTAAATGCAACAAATTTGAAACCATCTAGAGCAAAGAAAAACTCAAAAAGCTAAAGAAATAAAATAAATTTGGGGTGCCTGGGTGGCTCAGTCAGTTAAGCGTTCGACTTCCACTCAGGTCATGGTCTCAGGTTCAGTTTGTGATTTCGAGCCCCTCATTCGGCTCTCTGTTCTCAGCGCAGAGCCCGCTTTGGATCCTCTGTTTCCCTCTCTCTCTGTTCCTCCCTCGCTCACTCTCTTTCTCCAAAATAAACATTTAAAAAAAGAAATAAAGTAAATTTAAATGTTGCACAGTAATTATAACAAAAACGTTATGATAGAGTTGATGCCTGTTATGATAGAGTTGATGATATCACTCATATCAATACAAGTAAATAGACTTAATTCTTTTCTAAAAAGTTTTTTTAAAGCAAAATCCAGCACTATACTTCTAGAAAAAACCTATAAAATACAATATTTCAAGATACTAGGACTAAAGTGTAGGTAAATGAAATTAATAAGAAAGCAGAGGTTGTAATTATCTTGATATTAGACAAAGTAGAATTAAGGACAAAAGGCATCAAATAAGATAGAAAAGGGAACTTTGTAGTGCTAAAACCCCCATTGCACAATAAAGGGACAAGAGTAATGAATATCTGTGCACCAGATAATACAGCAGTCATTTATGCAAAGTGTAAACAGCAGAAGGTGCAAGGGGAGGTAGACAGAAACACTCTTTACAGAGTAGTTTAACACACTACTCTCAGTACAAGACAAGTCAAGTGTATTTAAAAAATAACAACAGAATCTTGCCATTTGCAATGACGTGGATGGAGCTAGAGAGTATTATGCTACACGAAATAAGTCAGAGAAAGATAAACACCATATGATTTCACTCTTATGTGGAACTTAAGAAGCAAAACAAATGGGCAAAGGGGGGAAAAAGAGAGAGAGAAACCAAGAAACAGACTCTTAACTGTGGAGAACAACCGGACGATTACCAGAGGGGAGGTGGATGGGGGATGGGTTAAATAGATGAAGGGAATTAAGGAGTGCACTTGCCATGATGAGTACCTGGTGTTGTAGGAAAGTGTGGACTCACTATATTGTACACCTGAAACTAATATTGCACGTATGTTAACTATCTGGAATATAAATAAAAACTTGGAAACAAATTAGATCTTACGGATAGAAAACAAACTGATAAAAGAGATTGCATCTTTTGAATACAAGTGAAGCATTCTCAGAATCTGTTGATACATTTGGGCACGCAGAAAAAAAATCAGTAGTTTCCATAAAGTAGAAAGATTACTGATCAAGAGGCAGGATAACTTGAAATTAAAACGAAAATCCCCGTATAGGTAGGCCTGTCTACATATACATTATAGAATGCTTCACTAAGTAAGTTTTCAGGGAAAGGCTAAATGCAGATAGTATAGAATTTCTGAAAAATGATGATGTAATTGCTACAGATCCAATCTAAGAGATACTTTAAAAGTAGAGATCAGAGAATTCATAGGCCTTAACGCTTAAACCAATAAATATAAGTAAATGAAAATTATGCAAATTTCTAAGTAAAAGAAGTTACAAATAACATCAACAAAACAAGCAACAATAAAGAAGTTATATGGACACAAGCAAAAATTAATGTGTTAGAATACTTCAAAAAGCCCATATTAGATCAAATTAATCAATCAAAATCTGAAGTTGAAAAAATCAACACAACAGGTAAACCACTAACATATTAATAAGGAGAAAAAAAAGGAAGAAACTAAAAATATGCAAAATAAAAGTTACATAAAGAGGAAAAAATTAAAGAAAAGAAGGGTGTAACGATTGATATACAGCACAGAGTTTTTAAATATCATGAGATTTCTTTGCACTTCTCAGTACAAATAAATTTGAAAGCCTATATAGAAAGAATTTCTTAGGAAAATATAAATTGCCAAAAGTGACACCAGTAGAGAGAGAATGCTTAAGCAGACCAATTTCTACAAAAGAAATAAAATTATTAAGAAGCTACCATGCACAAAGCACCAGGCACAGGATATTCTGCTAGAGTCCAGAACAAGGCAAGGATGCTATTCCTCCTGCAATTTAATATTCTACTGCAATTAGGCAAACAATTTTTTAAAAATAGATCATCAGGGGAGCGCCTGGGTGGCTCAGTCGGTTAAATGTTCGACTTTGGCTCAGGTCATGATCTCGCGGCCCGTGAGTTCGAGCCCCGCGTCGGGCTCTGTGCTGACCGCTCGGAGCCTGCAGCCTGTTTCGGATTCTGTGTCTCCCTCTCTCTCTGCACGCCACCCCCCTCCCCCCCTGTTCATGCTCCGTCTCTCTCTGTCTCAAAAATAAACAAACGTTGAAAAAAAAAAATAGATCATCAGGGGAGCGCCTGGGTGGCTCAGTCGGTTAAGCGTCCGACTTTGGCTCAGGTCATGATCTCGCGGTCAGTGAGTTCAAGGCCCGCATCAGGCTCTGTGCTATTTGTTGGTAATATGGCAGTATCCCTAGAAAGCCTAGAGAACAACTTCTAGAACTAAATCACTAAAGGATTTCAGCAATTTAGCAAAATTATAAAATTATTCTGCAAAAAAAATACCTCTCATATACACAAATAATAACAAGTTAGAATGTATTATAGAAGAGAAAACTTCATTCACAATAGCAACAAAAGAAGTTAACCTGCTTCTGGATAAGCTTAACAAGAAACTACATAAAAGTTATTTAAAATTAAAATTCATGAAAGACGTAAAAGTACAGTTGAACAAATGAAAAAGGCATTTCATGTTCTTGATGTGACATTTCACCATCAAGATGTACTTGATGTGATTTATAAATTCCATACAATCACAATAAAAAAATATCAGTGAACGTTTTCTGGAATTAGACAAGTTGAAGATAAAATTGCTACAGAAAATCAAACATGGCAAAATAGCTAAGGAAACTCTGAAATATAAGAGCTGGGGGATGAGAAAGAGGAGTTGATTTCTACCCAAAAATTAATGCACCCTACAAAGCTTCCATAATTAAAACTGTGGTGCTGACCCATCAATAGACAGGCAGACCAGTGGAATAGAATATAAACTCCAGAAATAAATATAATTGCAAATAGAAATACAGTCTATGGAAAAGTATTGCAAACCAGCACAGCAAAGATAATGTTGTATCAACTGGATAGATACTAAATTTTAAGAAGAGAGAAATAAAATAAGTACTATTCCATTGTCTAGTGAATTAAGGATCCCTGGAAAAATAGTTATTTTCAAGGCTGGAGCAAAGAAAGTACAAGATGGGCCTCTAGCATCTTGCGCCAGAAAATCAGCAATTGCTAAAACCATGATGTGGGCACGTCACAAGAACACGGGCACCGACTTGAAGATGTTCCCACTGGGAAAATTTAAGATAATTGTAACATAAAAATAAAGGATAGTAATGAATTGTGAATTATTTAAAAATTTTTTGTGATGTTTATTTTTATTTTTGAGAGAGAGAGAGAGAGAGCATGAATGGGAGAGGGGAAGAGGGAGAGAGGGAGACACAAAATCCGAAGCAGGCTTCAGGTTCTCAGCTCTCAGCGCAGAGCCCGATGTGGGGCTCCAACTCTTGAACCATGAGATCATGACCTCAGCCGAAGTCAGACGCTTAACCGACTGAGCCACCCAGGCACCCCTGAATTGTGAATTATTAATTCAAAATTATAAACGTTGAGAAATAAATATTCCTGCATCCATAAGTAAAGAGGAAGAGGGAGAACTAGAAAATCATGTTCCAACTCTCATACCAATATTGGTTTTGGCAAAAACTATCAATGGATGCTAACTCCAAGGAAATTCTGATGAGAAGCAGGATGTACAAAGAGTCTTAATAAGCACAAATTGCTCATTAGTTTAAGGAACAAAATAGCCAGTGGAGATATATGGAAACACCTTTATCAGGTGACTAAAATTACCATCACCAAATGCGCGGCTGAATCTTGTGTACCTTGAAAAACACACAGTATCTTACACGCTGTATTCCGGACAGAGATGCATAATCTTGGCCCAAACATGAGAAACATCAGACAAACTTAAAATGAGGAACATCCTATTTAAAAAACTACTTGGCTTACGTTGTTCTAAAAGGTCAGATTCATTAGAGACAAAGAAAGATTCTGTTCCAGGTTAAAGGAAACTAAAGGAACATGACTACCAAATGCAGTATGCGATTCTGCCCTGGATCTTGCACTAAATTAGGAAAAATGTGTGGTATAGAGGACAACTGACAAAACTTGAACATAGCTGGCAGATTAGATCGAAAGTGCTGAAACAATGTGCAGTATCCTAAATTGGATAACTGTATTGTAATTATGCAGGAGAATATCCTTGCTTTTAGGAAATGAACACTGATATATTAAGGAATAATATAGCATGAAGTTTTCTACTCACTCTCAAATGGTTTAGAAAAAAAATTGAAATGCTATATACATATGTGTGTGTGTGTGAGAGAGAGAGAGAGAGAGAGAAAGGGGGGAGAGAGAATGGGAAAGAGAAAACAGATGTGACAAAATGTTAGAAACTGGTGAATCTGGGTAGAGAGTACATGAGAGTTCTCTATACAATCCTTATATCTTTTAACATTATTTAAAACTAAAAATTAAACTTATATAACATAATATTGAAAGTACTATAAACTTAATATGAATAGGAACGTTCTCCTTTATATAACATCGCTTGATTTACACTGTTAATATGGCCATAGATAATAAACAAGGGCAACCTCCTTTGGCTCTGATATATTCTGATTCACTTGTATCTTCTGGTCTGGTGAAATGCTTCTGGAATTTTCTACTGGTGGACCCTTGATGGTTTTTCCTCAGGGTGTTTTTTTTTTTAATATTTTTTTAATGTTTGTTTATTTTTGAGAGAGAGAGAGACAAAGTATAAGTGGAGGAGGGGCCGAGAGAGAGAGGGAGACAGAATCCAAAGCAGGCTCCAGGCTCCAAGCTGTCAGCACAGAGCCTGATGCGGGGCTAGAACTCAGGAGCCACAGATCATGCATGACCTGAGCTGAAGTCGGAGGCTTAACTGACTGAGCCATCCAGACACCCCTCTCAAGGTGGTTTTTCTAAGACCTTGCTACCTCCAGTTGTAGGAAGAATGAGTAGAGATGATTTACTCTGGCTCCATGAAACTCTTAGAAGAAAAGTATATATAGATTTTCTATGTTTATAGGTAAGCTTATCCTTTATTTGTTGATACTTTTCTGACTCTGAAGTCAGTTAGAAGCTTCGTAGCTCCAGGGTATCTGGGTGGCTCAGTCCATTAGGCATCCGACTCTTGATTTCGGCTCAGGTCACGATCTCCTGGTTCTTGAGTTCGAAAGTCCTGCATTGGGCTCTGTGCTGACAGTGCGGAGTCTGCTTGGGATTCTCTGTCTCTCTCTGCCCCTCCCCCTGACAAAAATAAATAAACTTAAAAAAAAAAAAGAGAAGCTTCTCAACCCCAATAAGAAATTTAAATGTATTCAACTTTGACATTGGGAAAAAATGTATAGCTTATGTCATGATTAATTGTTAGTATATTAAGTCATTAATTTTTATAATTTATACTTAAAGCTGGATGTACTATAGATTGTTAAAAGCAGAATACTAAATTGTGTTTTTCAGTGAGATCCCATTTGTAAAATATATATGCCTTCAGAAAAGAGATTTAAAAAATTACATCAGAAATGTCCATATCTATATAATAAAAGCCCATTTTGTGAAATTAAAACAAATTATCTTAGTGTTAATATTATGAATGATTTTAAAGATTTCCTTCTTTCTGCCTTTGTGTATTTTGCACATTTTCCGCAGGACACAGGTGCTGTGGTCTGAACTTGTATGTTGAAATCCTCATGCCCAGAGTGATGGAATTGGAGGTGGAGCCTTGGGGAGGTGATTCGGTGGAGTGGGTAGAGAGTGAGATTAATGCCCTTATCAAAGACGCCTGAGAGATGTCCCTTGTCCCTTCCACCATGTGAGGACACAAGGAGTCTGCAAACCAGAAGAGGGGCCTTGCCTGACCATGCCAGCTCCCTGATGTCAGAATTTCAGCCTTCAGAACTGTGAGAAATATTTCTATTGTTTATAAGCTACCTAGTTTGGGGGTATTTTCTTGTAGCAGTTCAAATAGCTTCAGACAATAAGTATAATTTTAATCATAAGAAAAATTTTTAGTTATTCAATTAGTTATAAATGGGATCATACCTTTCAATATTTATATGTCCTCATGCCAAAAAAGAAAAAAAAAAAGGGAAAATAGCCAACAGTTATTAATGGAAACAATTTTGATGTGAAATTCTAGAATTGCTGGTCTGGAAATGCTTATGAGAATATAAGATCTCTTAATAGGTAATAGACAACTGTAGACTGTATCCAAGCATCTCCTCCAACACAGAGATTTAACTCTAAGTTTCAAGAAAAATAAAGTGTATAATCCCTGGGAGAAAAAAGGAGGAGAATACTTGATATTCTAAAACTTGTTTCGTCTCAAATAAAGCACATCGGCTGAAAGGCAAGGAGTCCAGATGAAAACGAGGAACAGGAGGAGATCAGAGAGCTTACACTTTCGGCTGACAGCTGTTGTTCTGATTTCAGCAGAAGAACACTTTTATCCACAGCCCGGAGTGCGCAGTATGAGTCAGGGGCTGCTTGAAGGTAGAGATCCGTGTTGGAGCCAGGTAGCCCCTGCTCCTTAGAGAACTTCATGCTAACCTAAAGTGGAGGAAGAAAAGGAGAGTAAGATACTTATAAAAAAATTTTTTTTCAATCTTTATTTATTTTTGGGGGGGGAGGGGCAAGGAGAGAGAGAGACACAGAATCCGAAGCAGGCTCCAGGCTCTAAGCTGTCAGCACAGAGCCCAACACGGGGCTCGAACTCACGGACCGTGAGATCATGACCTGAGCCAAAGTCGGTCGCTCAACCGACTGAGCCACCCAGGCGCCCCTCATCCCTCCTGTTTTAATCATACTGACATTTATTGTGAGATCACTGCGTAAAGGCGATAGTAGTCATGTAAAGAAGGAGACAGCGGGGAGAGAACTGCTTCGCTCCTCTCTCTCAGGACAGGAAAGAAATAGAAGAAACATCACCTTGTTTTTAAAGCACTTGTCAACCTGGAATCTGACACTGTCAGCCACAATTTCCCCACTGGGGTGAAGGGTGTAGACAAGCATGACAGCCACAGGAGCAAGATCGGCACTGACGTTGATCGGGAATGAGAAGTTTCCATTCCAGGCTGTGTAGTAGGAGATGTCATTAACTTTAGTGCCAAAACTTTCCTGGCTCACTGGCTACACTTGGATAAAAGAGAATGGCTGATGGATAGCGGGAGCAAATTGGGCTTTGTGTTAAAGTCAAACAAGTTAAATAGTGGGAACGACGTGGGCAGATAAAAAAGACTGCATAATTTAGGCGGCAACAATATTTGGGTTTGGCGGAGCACGTTTCTATAATGGGCTTGACAGCCTGGCAACGATTGAAAGGAGTTGAAATCACTTTCTCTGCAATATTTGGAAGAATACCCTGGGGTCATACTATTGCTTTCCACCCACTAATCGTTAACGTTAAGTGCTCTTGACTCTATCCCTATAACATTTTCTTAGAAGGAAAGAAAAATGAAGGCAGAGTACCTCGTAAAAAAAAAAAAAAGAATGTATTATGTTTACCTTTGTTTCTGATTTCCTTTTGTCCGCTGAGGAAGATAGCCCCTTTTACCATCACCTGGACAGAACACAGGAAACACGACGTGTAACATCACGCTATCTAACAGAATCTGAAGAATTGCTAATGACGGTCTGATGATAATTCTGTTCCAAAGATAAGGTAGCTTCTACGAACAAATGCAAAACTCTGCACCACTTGGAAAAGAACACAGAAACTTCTACGGACAAAGGCAAAACTGCACCACTTGGAAAAGAACACAGAAACTGACGACGATGAATTGAAAGTCTATTATGTGCTAGAAACTTGGTAAATAATATGCAATTCACCAGGCAAGGGAGTGTACAAAGCCCTGAATTATTTAGACTGTCTCGCTTCAAGGAAGCCAAGTCATGTCACTTCTCCACCACTGTTCCCTTATTTGTAAACTGAAAAGTGTAACTTTTTTTTTCCCTTTGCCTCATAAGGACAAAATGGATAAATATGGAGACAGAGCCAAAAGGGCTCATTCCTTTTACTGCTTATCAAAATTAGCCTTCCCCTTTACTCTCTTGTCTCTGCCTAATGTTGTACTCTCATGAAGGGTCACGGATACTCGATGTGAATTATAACCGAATGTTTAAAAGAGCAGACTCTGAGTAGCAGGTTTTTCAACCTTAGGGAAATTGAAATTGCCTTGGATGTTTTTATGTGTTCATTTACTTGCTTCTGTGTTTGTTTTTAGCAGATCCAAGGGTAGTCACAACCATGTGGGGTCTGCACACTCAGGAACAATGACATGATTGATGTCCCCGTTCCAAGCCGCCCTGTGTTAAGCAGACAATCAGACAAGACCCAAGGATCCATCAGTGGAGACTTACCAAATAAAAAAAGTTGATATTGGAATCATCCCTATATGCTTCTTTGTTTAGGGTGTAATGCACAGTAACAGTTTTCTGTTGATTGCATCTAAGCTGTTTTGGTTCAGGAACAATCTTCAGGAAGCTGTTGGTTCGGGAGTAAAAGCGTGAAACTGAGAAATGAGCATCCACATACTCAGGCGCTAACCAGCTGGGAGGATAGCAGTTCTTAGGTCGAATATACGTGGCCTAATAGGAAAAGAGAAGTAAAGGATGTTAGAGCTATAAAGACTTTTAAGGACAGGGATTATTCCAGAATGGAAGGCTTCTTATCTCTTCACAGTAGAGAGGAATCTTAGTTTGTGGCTGACGTTTCAAATATCAAGTTATTGGAAGTAAAATAATAATTACGCTTTCTTCTTTTTTGGCGTACAAAACATGACCATAGTTGTATGTATATTTTATTAGGCCTACGCTAGTTTATTTTTACTTTGTAACTGAAGTCAGGGAATAGTCTTACACCCTGTATCTTTCAGCTATATTTGAACGTGGATGAATTGTTTAACTCTAAAATTCTGTTCAAGAAGCAGAAAAATGGAAATCAAAGGGGATAAAAAGGCCAAATCATCTTCATGAACTATTTCTGGTGTCTCAGAGGAAAATATTGGATGTTACAGACTTTATAACAATTGTACCAGGCTATTATCTCATCCTCTTGAGTAAGTATTCTTACATATTATTTAATGAACAAGGAGACATATAAAATACGTGAAATTTTGCAACTTTTTAAAAATATATATATTTAAAATTTTTTAAATGTTTGTATTTATTTTTGAGAGAGAGAGAGAGAGAGAGAGAGAGAGAGACAGAGTGCGAGTGGCAGAGGGGCAGAGATAGAGGGAGACACAGAATCTGAAGCAGGCTCCAGGCTCTGAGCTGTCAGCACAGAGCCCGACATGAGGCTCGAACTCATGAACCGCGAGATCATGACCTGAGCCCAAGTCGACAGTTAACCGACTGAGCCACCCAGGTGACCCTAAAATATATTCTTAATATAAATGATCTTTTAAGAGATTCCTAATGTTCAAAATTCCTAACACTCAAATACTTTGTGGGATCTTGTCTACTCTTTGGTGTCTTACTTTCAGGTTGAACTCTGAATCGAATATATCTGAAGTGTCGATGGAAAACAGAGCTTCCCCATTGTCGTCTGTGGTGTAGTTTCCTATAAATCTGTTATTTAGCTCCAATCGCAATCGCTTGTTCCCCTTTGGTACATTATCAGGTCCAGAAAATTTAAGCTGTGCCAAAAAAAAAAAAAAAAAAGGCATTAATTTTTAAAACTCAAAACATCACATTTCTATAGAGAATTTTCTATTCATAAATGTGATCGCTTATTTGTAATTTTATTAAAATCCAATAGACAGAAAAATGGTCTATTAAATAGATACATAAAATGGAAACAGCTATAATTGTGTTGATCACTTTCCTTCCCCCGTGGGGGACTTTCTCTCATCTATCAGACATCGTGAGGCTACAAGTGTGTTATAAAAGTAGGAAAAAGATGTCCAGAAATTTTCAAAGGGCAATCCATGATCCAAGAAAATGAAATGAAAATATGTATTTTTAAGTCAAACCTACAGTTCCAAAATAAGGAATGCCTCTTCTGTAGAAAGAATCCATATTCTCAAAGCTCACACTCCCAAGCAATTGAGTGAGAAAAATGGAAGTCTTTTCACTGATCTGCACACCTGTAAGAAATAAAAAAAATAGCGTGAGGGAGGATGAATTGTTTAATCTAGAATCTCAAAAGAACAAATAGCTTAGGGGATATGTACAAACTTCTATGCAGAGAATTACATTCTTGTTCGACATTGAAAGGAAAGCGTAGGTGCTTTGGAGTATGTTTCAGAATACTCTGTATCTATCTGGTTATAATATACATCAAACTTAATAACATAATCAATGTGAAAACGTTTGGACCAGAAGCAGGAGAAAATGCTTTTAATTTCCTTCTTCTGACCATTCTACTCAGTTCTGGCTTGTAACTCCTTTTATAGCAGAGAATGTCACAGACATCTCTTGAGAGAAGGCTTTCACTTCCTTTAAATCTTTCTTTAGCCTGTCAAGATAACTATGCTTTTAGACTTTTCCCAGATAAGAAAAATATCTGAAAGCAAAGTAAATAGGAATGGATTGTGATAAGCAGAGGTAAACATACCTAGCTAAGTTACAATGCTACAAATACCCATAACAAATGCCATCACTCTATTGATCAAGTGTGTTTATACAAAGCACTTTATAAATAATATTATCTCACTCATTTTTAAGCAACAAAAATAGCCATTGAATCTGGCTTTCTCCACTCCAAATTAAATTCCACTTTCCTCTTTTTCTTTGTTATTCTTTTAACAATGATTTATTGAGCACGCATGTGCAATCTTGTAAATTTCTCAATGATATTTTATACCCGCAAATGTCTCCATTTGTATTAAATCAGAAGTTGACAAACTTCTGTGAAGAGGACCTCACAGTTATTATTCTAAGCTTGTGAACCATAAGCTACACAACTTTGGCATTTTAGCTGTTAAGCAAGGTAAACGAATGGGGTCATGTTCTAGTAAACTTTACATAAAGAAGCGTGGAGCTGGGTTTGACATTCTGGCTGTAGATTGTGAACTTTTGTATTAAATCAAAGCTCAGACCTGGTCAATTGGTTATCAACTGATTTACCCAAAATTAAAAAGAGTGCCTACTTTATTAGCTTAGCTTGCTACTTCAGAAGAAATCTCTGTCTGATTGATGCAGGCACAGAAGTAGATACAAACCTGTAACATTTACATAATAAGTTTATTTTAAACATTACGAGGAAAATCTTTTTTCAGAAGCAACCTTCAAGTTGACCTATTGGTAAATGTACTCCACTTTACTATGTGGAACAATTATTGATCTCTATTTGGTGAATCTTGCTTACTAGATACACTTCTCCCTAGGAAGCTGCATATACCCCCAGGTTGCCCATAAAACATGATCATTACCTGTCCCAAATTCCGTAACTGTTACAGTGGTTTGAAATGACATGAAAAATCCTGAACGGTAGAGTTGGAAGACTTTCGTATTCACAATTTGAGTCACACAACCATTTCTCAACTGAAAAATGAAGAGAAGGTATAATGAAAAGATTAGGGATTCAAAAGTCTTAAAGGGATATAGACTTTTAGCACAGATTTCTACCTTCCCCCACCACCCCATGGTTTCATCTCACAAACTTGTTGAAATGACCAAGAATTCCAAAAGAAGGGCTGGGAGTCCATCAGCAATTACAACAAGTGAAGGAGGTAATGTGTATTTTACAGACTTCAGGGATATTCTATTGACAACAATGTAGATGGCAATAAATTAAAGATGAGAATCCTATTTTAAGAATTAGAGATTAAAATCATCTTGAGTCTTCAAGTGTGTCACACAAGAACTCTTTTTAAGGTAAATTGTTATTTAAAATGAAGAACAAATCTATAGATGATCTTTCATTGGTGACATCAGGAACGAGAGAAACGTAGATTTAATTACATTTTAAAATGAACGGTACTATTAATTCTAAATTTAAAATGGTAGAGGGATAGATCAATTCATCTGACTCTCAAAACTACCACATGAGGAGACACGATTGTCATCACCATTATATGGATGAATAAACTGAAATATATAATCTGCCCAAGGTCACACAGATAGAAAGTGGTAGCTAGGCATTCTGATCGCAGAACATGTGCTCCTCTGAACCATCAACTATAATGTTAACAACAAAAACAGGCAATTTTACTTTGTCTATTTATAATACAATCAAATTACAAAGAAATGACAGAGGCGCCTGGGTGGCTCAGTTGGTTGAACGTCTGACACTTGATTTCAGCTCAGGTCATGATCCCAAGGTCGTGGGATCGAGCCCTACCTTGGGCTCTGCCCTGGATGTGGAGCCTGCTTAAGATTCTCTCCCTCCCTCTCTCTCTCTCTCTGCTCCTCACCCCCCATTCATGCATTCTTTCTCTCTCTAAAAAAACAAAAATTAAAAATTAAAAAAATGAAAATAAAATGTAATCAGAAGAATCTTACATGCCTTGAAATTAAGAAAAAAACCATTTTTCAGTAATACCTGAGTCAAAGAGAAAATATAACGTAAATCAATAAGAGTCTCGACATTAAAGACAAGGAAAAAAGTGTTTTGCATCAAAATCTATGGTATTAAGCTATGGTTAAAAGAGAAAGTAAAACACAATGTGTTTTTAACGAGAAGAAACAACATTTTTTAAAACCACCAAAATAAACTAAAATTTCAGGGAAAAGAAAGAATATGATGACTATAAAAATAAATGATTTAGGGGCGCCAGGGTGGCTCAGTCGGTTGGACATCCTCCTTTGTTTGGCTCAGGTCATGATCTCATGGCTCATGAGTTCGAGCCCTTCATCAGGCTCTGTGCTAACCACTTAGAACCTGGAGCCTGCTTCAGATTCTGTGTCTCCCTCTCTCTTTGTTCCCACCCCACCTGTGCTCTGTCCCTCTGTCCGTCTCTCTCAAATATAAGAAATAAAACATAAAAAAAAAATTAAAAAAAAATGATTTAGGAACAAAAAAATAATATCGGAAAGGAAATAATAAAACAAAAGTCAGAGGAAGTCCAACAAAACAGAATAACCTTTTACGAGCACTATTTAGAATAAAGAGGGAGACCAAAGTTGTATAAGATTAGATGCTAATACAACTTAGTATCCATTTAGAAGAAAACGAAATGTGTTATTTTACAACATAATAAAAACTACTTTATGTTGATTAGAGAAATTTTTAAAATGTTAAAATCACGCTTAGATAGCTACACGTACAACATGGTGATAGGTGAGAACTGTTTCTAAGGCTGAGAAACTGTAAACATCAGGAACTTTGGTATTTCAAAAATAACACAATCAAAGTCAATATTTAAATAACAGTCTTGAAAAAATATTTGCTTAGGGGATAGAGGGCAATATTTATACTAAAAGAAAGTTTCAGTTTCACACAAACAGGGAAAACAAGGACCATTAAGAATTCTTGAAAGAACAAATTCAAACTCATAACAAAAATATGAAAATACACTCAAGTTCACAAATAATACCAATTAAACCAAAAGAAACTTCTTTCAAAATGGCAACATTTTAAAACCTGCTATACATATTGCCGGCAGTAACTTGGGAACTATAGTCCTCTCACACATTGCTGACAGGAATTTAAATGCTTAAAAATTTTTTTGACAATATTTTTTAAATGTAAAATTGTGTGTGATTCTATCATCTATCTATCTATCATCTACTTTGATTCATGAAATCCATGCGAAGGGATCTGTATGAAATACATAAAACCACTGATATAGAAAGATAGTTTTAGCAGATTATTTATTGCTATATTTGTCACACTGGGGAGCAAAAAGCCATTCGCGGAGAGAACACCCATCACTTGGTAAAATGACTAAATTACATTAAAATCACACTACAGAAAACTGCACTGCTGATATGGAAGAAGTCGACTCAGCCTTTCTTTGCCTGCAATTCTTATCTACAGGAGTTCTGCTTGTCTTTAGCAAATCTCGATATTTACCAATTGATGTTCATCAATTTGGTGAGTAACTTCAGGACGATCAGGCTTAAATTATAAACTGAAATATATGCAAATCTCATTTTCGAGGTCCTAAGTTGATTCTCAAATAAATGGGCAGGATTGTTTACTGAGATTAAGATGCCACAGATCAGGAAAGCAGGTGGCGGCTTCAGAAATGAACCTCAAATTTAAAGCAATGCAGGTAGATACTCCGAATCGCAGGTGTGTGCGAATGAACTTTTTTCACAAGGACAATTCTAGATTGCATGGTGAGTCTTATCAGGGATTTGCTAATTTAACAGATGACTAATGATTCCACATGGGAAGACCAGAGAGATCATCTAGACGGTATATAAAACAAGAAAACCAATAAGGTTTTTCAAATTTAAAAATTCTATGAATCCATAGGTGGGTAACCATTTACATGGCCTAGAGAAAGAGACTATTGGTGGACGTTGTATTTGCTCCTTATTCTTCACCTTATCTAGCTGCAGCCTCCATTACCCACGAAATGAAAATAATGTTTTTAAGTCCCTTTTATAAATGGAATTGTAGGGGCCAAAGGCAGGTTCCCCCCAAACATGCCACATGGACTTATCGATATTTTATTTTATCATTTAATTTCATTTTATTTTAATTTCATTTTATTATTTTATTTTATATGTTTACTTATTGAGAAAGAGAGAGAGAGAGAGAAGGGGAGGGATAGAGAGAGACGGAGAAAGCATTCAAAGTAGGGTCCATGCTGTCAACACAGAGCCTGTTGTGGGCTCGATCTCATGACCATGAGATCGTGACCTGAGTCAAAATCAAAATCAAAAGTCGGACACTTAACTTACCACCCAGGCGCCCCAAGGCATATTGATTATTTTACATAAAAGTTACTTAAGGAAGAGCCGGTGCAAGGACACTTAGATCCTCCTTGGTCCCCCTGAAAGAAGGGAAAAAAACTCCCAGGTGAAAGGCACCCTCGCTGCACTAAAAAGTAAAAAGACATCCTTACCACCAGAGACAGGGACTTTAAAGCCAAGAAAGCTCTAGAAAAAAAAAAAAAACCAAAAAACCCCCAAAAAAACCTTGCTGGTTTTTTTCTAATCTACTACCTCGACCCAAATTCCAATTCGAATTCTTTACTAATTAAAGCTTACAAACACCTGTTTTCTTTGTCCTGTCAATTCCTCACAAATTTATTGTCCCTCTGTCAAAAAGTATAAAAGCTGCTTGCCTTGGTCATCTTTTTGGACCTCAATTTCATTATGGGACCGCTGTATGTACCTAATAAAATTTTGGGTTTTTTTCTCCTGTTAACCTGCTTCATGTAAACTTAATTCTATTTAGTCCAGTGGAAGACTTTAAAGGGTAGAGGGAGGATTTTTCCTTCTCTACAGAATCGAAGAAAGAATAATAATGAAATATAATGATAATGACAATAATAATGATGATCTGTACCTGCGCAATAAATTGTTCACATATTTCATTGTTGTTGTTCTCACAGTTCTCGGAGGAAAAGAATTTTCTGCACACCCGGATTTGAGCTTTTCCTTGCACCGGCTGGCCATAGGTGTACCTGGTAGGAGAAAGTGTAGTGACAATTATAGATGATCAATACCATGGGCCTATTTTATGGGCTTTTTCAGAAATTGTATATGAAATCTGGAACGTATGGCTACCCCAATGACTGAATTCTATTAGCAATCATCATCTATTAGTGCTATCTTCCCCACAGAATTTGAATTCAATTAGGCATGTGATCTGTTATGAGGATTCGGCTGCCTTTTTAAAAATCAAACTCAAGGGGTGCCTGGTTGGCTCAGTTGATACAGCATGTGTCGGCTGATCTCAGCACTGTGAGTTCAAGCCCCACGTTGGGCGCAGAGCCTACTTAAAAGAAAACAAAAATCAAATTCAGGGAAATGTAGAACCTAAAGTCTCAGCAAAAGGGATTTAATGATCACATCGAGTTTTTTAAATTACATTTTAGCCTGATAGAAATATTATAAAATTTGTCTGCAGCACCATTTTTTTTTAGCAGAAAATATATATGGATCTAAGTAACATGTGGAGTATTAGGATATATTTTTTTAAGTTTATTTATATTTTGAGAGAGGCAGAGATTGTGCAAGTAGGGGAGGGGCAGAGAGAGGGAGACAGAGAATCCCAAGCGGGCTCTGCACTGTCATCTTGAAGCCCGATGTGGGGCTCGAACTCAAGAAACCGTGAGATCATGACCTGAGCAGAAACCAAGAGTCAGAGGCTTAACCGACTGAGCCACCCAGGCGCTCCTGGATTATTTAGGATCTTAAAATACTTCCAGATCAATACTTAAAAAAATTTTTTATATTTATTTATTTTTGAGAGAGAGAGAGACAGAATGCGAGCAGGGGAGCGGCAGAGAGAGAAGGAGAGACAGAACCTGAAGCAGGCTCCAGGCTCTGAGCGGTCAGCCCAGAGCCCGACACTGGTCTGTGACTCACGAACCAGAAGAGCATCACCTGAGCCAAAGTTGGACACTTAACCGACTGAGCCACCTAGGCTCCCCCAGATCAATACTTTAAACAACAATTCTCATTGTACATCCAACAAATGCAGCAGGTATGGAGATTGGCATAAACTAGATAAATTTTGATCAAAAGTATGTCTTGTGGGGTGAGATTAAATAAATATCTCATTTTCTCCTAAAACACACAGAAAACCACAACACAAGGTGGGGTTTTTTTTTTTTTTAATTTCAATCAAAGGCAAATACAGTTGATTTGAAATTTTTTGTTATTTGAGGATTGCTTCATTTAGAAAAACATAGCACCTGTGAAATTAGTAAGTAGTAAAACTGAAAATAATTAAATTTATCAATGATAATATTTTTTTTTCTAATTTTTGGGCACTACTATGTATCTGGTGGTTACACAGATGATCTAATTTATTTTTCAAGCAATCCTGAGACGTCGGCGTATAATGTCATTGCGCAGATTAGTGAACTGAGGTCAAGCAACTCGCCTACATTGTAAGATACGGAATTGAAATTCAAACTCTGATCTTCCTCCCTTCCCACAGTCCGGGCTCTTCCACTAAATTGCTTTTCTCTCCCTACTTAAGAATTGTCAATGCTTCTGAGAATTCGATTCGAGCCAAATCGCTAAAATCATCTGTGAGCTTTAAAGATCAATTACATATAACACAGCGGCAAGACTCAGATCAGGCCACAGGTGACACAACTGAACATATCTTATTATTGCTTCTTACTGTCTTTTGCTTACAAAATAAAACTCTCATTGTCATATTTTCTAGGGGTTAACACATGCCTGTGAAATATGTAGCTTAAATGTTCGTACAGATCAGAAAGAATAAACATTTTCCCTTTGTGATTTGAAAAGCTTTTGGTGGGTACTAATGCGGTTTATTAAGGTGTCTTTGCCTATAGGCGCGTTTTCTTCCCTGTTTGCTAAAAGGGGGCCGTTTGCCAAAATACCCTGGCTTGCTGTTGTTTTCTCAAGTTAAGTGCCAGGGAGTCCTGAAGAAACAAGGCACATAGTGCGTGCGACCTGAAGTAGGCAACTCATGCATGGAGTTCACTCCTAGACATACTGATTTTATTCATCCTGTTCCTGTAACATGCCCAGAAATATTTCTGTAGCCACGAGAGCTTCTGTCTCAACTGCCTGGTCCTGTTGCAGGGCATCATGATTGCTGATAACTGAATACCATGTCATGTCAAATCTAAATGAAATGTAACATTCAAGAAGTTTTTGAGAACTCCCAATTCTGTATCAACAGTTAGTTTAGCAAGTCTCCTATGAAGGCGATACTTGATAAATACTTTGGCTCTCCTGATATCTGTGTCGTACTTTTTTTTTTTTAGCATACCCCTGGGCAGATAAATTATAGGTATTAATCCCATTGACAATTCTGGCTTGTGTGGGATTTTATGAGTGAAACTAGTTTAGGAGCCTGGATTTTTTGAAGCGTATTTGATTACCTCCTTATTTTTAGCACACATATCTACATCTTTCATATATTACGTTTATGAAATTCTAGCACGTGTCAGCTACTCTTCACCGAGACAAGAAAATATTTGTACAGTTGTGCTAGAGTCCAAAAAACATTGTAGATACTGTCAGCCTTTCACCCAATATATCTTTAAAGTACCTTGACTCTACTCAAGAATATTTTGAAAGTCAAAATCTACTTTGAAACCCTCTGAAAATGCTCTAAAGCAAACTATTTCCATGTCGCCAATTAAATAAAAAGTTGGAACAAATATGTCATGTATTACAATTTTTAATTGTTTATATAAATTATAACAGAGGTCTTGGTTAGAAGAGTACTTCTGACGTCAAATAGTATTGGTCTAAATCCTAAGTCGGCCATCAAAAGGCGCCATTACTGTTGATAAATTATTTCAGTTCTCTGTATCTTGTTATCTTTTTTTTTCTAAAACAAAGATGATAACAGCTCCTATCACATAGCATGGGGGTAAGAATATAAGAAGGGCAATGCTCAGCACAGAAATTGGCATTCAATAAATATTAACTATATTAATTATTATTAGAAATTTGAGAAAAGGCATCATACTCTTAAAAATGTAAAAGGCATTCGAAATCATTTCCCAAAAAGAAAATTAAAATTTCTCAAATCATACAGGATTTTTTTTTCACCCGAGGAAGATTCAAATTAATTCTAATTGCTAAAAATACCTTTTTTCCCCACTATGACATTTTGAAGAGTTTCTTTTTTATTTAAAATGAAAATATCAATGATGGTGAAGATTCAGTGAGGCAGGTACTTCTGTATCAGCTGCTGGAACTTTACACTGATGCAACATATTTAGTGAGTAATATGGCAATCAAAAAACTAAAAGAATATTATACATTCTGTCTTGACAATTCCAGTTCTGGACATCTTTCTTAAGTAAATCGTTTTTAATTCAGAAGATACTTCTTATACACTTATACACAAAGACATATACTATAATAGTACGGAAAAAAGCTGAATAGCCTCCATGTTATATAATAAAGAAAAGTTAATTTGGTATGGCCACATAGAGTTATGTTTATGCAGCAAGGAATTGGAATTCGTAAAAGATGAGCTGAATATGAAGACGTGTTTTCTTAATTATAGTGTATAGAAAAGGATGATTGCAGTTGATGAATATGAAAAGATTCATACAAGACTAGAAGAAAATACCTTACAATGTAAATGGCAATCGGCAGAATTAATTACAGGTAATTTCTTATGGTTTTCTTTGTTTTTAAAATATTTTACAACGAGAATTCGCTCTTTCTCTAACAATCTTAAAGGAAGCATATAAATAAAGTTACATGGTTAATCTCATTTCTCATTCTTTCTGAGCTCTATATTGACCGTTGGAGTCAAATCTCCTGAATACTTACTTAGCACATACATTCACTTGGAACTCATCATCCGAAATAGTTACTGTTTGTGGTGCACTGACCTTAACTTCAAACCTGGGCAACACTGGAAACAAAAAGAAATAGACTTCAGCCCCTACAATCATTGGTGAGAAAAACTTATGGCAATCATGTAACTAATCATGTAACTAGGTAAGTTTCTGTGCACAACATTTTCCTATGTATGCATCTCGATAGCCCACATTTCAACTGCCTCCAATTCTGTGTGTGGCACCAGTAAGTGATAGGGCCTTTCCTTTATCTTCCCTGTTCTCGGAACTTCACATGTTATTTATCGTAATCATTTAGATCGTCTTAGAAGATTGTCTGGATTCTAGAAGATGAGACATTTCCCAGGTAGGAAGGTCAGGGGTTAGAATAAGGATACGGGGCAAGAAGGAAGGATGATAAAGCAGAAAACCCCAAGAAAGGAAAATGGCAGAAAATCAAATCAAGCCTCACCTAAGTCTTTTGGCTAAATCTAACATAAAAATTGTTTTGTTCAGCCCTTTGAACTCTTCCTTTATAAGGAAACAACCATAAGTAGTAATTCATTACCATATCTATCAACAGTAAATTGGTGTGTCAGTGTCCTTCCCGATTTTTCTTTCATGATAATAGAGTAATCTCCAAATATTGGTTCTGAAATCAGTTGGAAGGAGAGTTGGGTAATATTTTGAAAGGAGGTCACATTTTGCCACTGAAAAATCCTATTGTGTTGAGGATCCTAGAAATAAAGAAGAAATAAAATTAGAGGTCATGAAGAGTATTATCCTTTCCTTCTTTATTCTGAGTACCTTCTATAGTTATTGGAAGTAAAGAAAACTACCATTTTATTGCACTAATATCTTGCACTGTAACAATAACATAACTTCCTCGGGTATACAAATTCAATATTACAGTATGTCTCTGTTAAGCCCCAAAAGGATAAGAACAACAATCTCTAACTATTGCTTTGGATTTTTGTCTTTCTGAACCAGAGTTCCATAGTTAACAAGTTTAAAACACAGGGGCGGGGCGCCTGGATGGCTCAGTCGGTTGAGCGGCCGGCTTCAGCTCAGGTCATGATCTCATAGTCTGTGAGTTCGAGCCCCGCGTCGGGCTCTGTGCTGACCGCTCAGAGCCTGGAGCCTGTTTCGGATTCTGTGTCTCCCTCTCTCTGCCCCTCCCCCGTTCATGCTCTGTCTCTCTCTGTCTCAAAAATAAATAAACGTTAAAAAAAAAATAAAAAAAAAATAAAACACAGGAGCGCCTGGGTGGCTCAGTCGGTTAAGCATCTGACTTTGGCTCAGGTCATGCTCTCGCTGCTCATGAGTTCGAGCCCCTTGTCAGGCCCTGTGTTACAGCTCAGAGCCTGGAGCCTGCTTCAGATTCTGTCTCTGTCTCTCTGCCCCTCCCCTGCTCACACTCTGTCTCTCTCTCTCTCTCAAATATAAAATTAAACACAAAAAAAATAAAAAAAAATAAAACGCAATGTGCCTGCTCCAGAGTAGTGCTTTCCACAGTAGAGTGGACCCACTCCAACAGATGCATAAGGAGGGATTTATTCTAACAAATACTTCTATTTGTCACTGGTGTTTATTTGGTCTATAAATAAACTGGTTATGAATTTACACACTGCATGCAAGAGCTGTTTAATGGGAGTTCTACATTTTCTCCTTTATTTGTTTTTAGCATATTGCATCATATGTGAGCCTGCTTCCATAAGCCTATTTAAAGATATCAACCAGTTGTGATTAAAGAATTCCTGATAAAAAGATTTCTACAAAGAAACAAAAACATTATTTACTACTCACTTAATTTAATTTTTTTTTCTTTCCTCTACAATAAAACCTAGAAAACTAAATTAATTTTCCAGGCTTCCTTTCAGTAAGGATTGTCCATATGACCAATGTAACCCAGTTGGCCAATGAAATGACCAATGTAACCAGCTTGGCCAATGAAATGTAAGTAGAAGTCACCGAGTAGACATTATTTCTAAAAGAATCAGATGCGGCTGGCATTGAGAATAAAACAACACACTGAGGCCAGCCGAGAGGTTACATAGAAGAAGCCCGGATCCTTCGTAATATTATGTTGTTCTTGTCCCGACCTTAAAGTGCCTGCACTCAGACTTAGTGGTTTGTGAAAACAATAAAGCTTTTACTCATTTAAACCAATGTTGGTTAAGCTTTCTGTTGCTTTCAGTGGAACACTAGCTGTGAAGGTAACTGTGAAGGTAGAATCCTAGTGTTCACACTAGGATGTGAAGATAATGCTATTTACAGATTACGAAGGATGCGGAAAACATGAAAATGGCTGACTTGATATTTATCCTACTGGAAGGATGAGCTATTTGCCACCCACGTAAGAAGGAATTCGTATTATAAAGACAAAATTATATTGTGTATATATATATATATTATATATATACAAAATTATATATCGCATTATAAAGACAAAAAAATTCGTATTATAAAGACAATTTGGAATATTTATATACATATATAATGACAATGAACCCAGATCCTAGTGTATTAACATTTAATTTTTTTTTTTAATCTTTATTTATTTTGAGAGAGAGAGAGTGTGAGCAGGGAAGGAGCTGAGGGGAGGGAGACACAGAATCCGAAGCAGGCTCCAGGCCCTGAGCTGTCAGCACAGAGCCCGACGGGGGGCTCAAACTCACGAACCACGAGATCATGACCTGAGCCGAAGTCAGACGCTTAAGCAACTGAGCCACCCAGGCGCCCCTCAGTATATTAACATTTAGACTTAGTTAATAGTAATAATACATATTGCACGTAGAAATTAAAGTACATATGTTGGAGTTGATGGGCACAAAAGATTTACTGACAGACTTAAGATCTGAAATTAAGTCACACTCTACTGCACTAGAGCTTTGAACTGTAGAAGGAGACTCCATTAACTATTTTCTGAAAGCAAAGGGTCCATTTTGTAATAATATCACCGACTCTATTTCAAACCTTTAGGTGTTTGTGTTTTCTATTTCCTTAAAATAAGATATGGTTAAATTAACATTGAGAAGGGCCAGTAGCCAAAATGAAGCAATTTTAAACATAAACCTCCCTTAGAAGGAGCCCAATCGTTCATTTTCTGTGGAAATCCATTACTGCATTTGCCACACAGGATCAATACCAAAGTGGCAGCTTTTTATTTACATCTTCGGCTGATGCCTTACATTGTAAGTAGATAAACATTTCTCTTCCCCTTATTTCAGTTCCCTTACTTTCTAACTACACGTAATGAAAACTACACACACACGCGCACACACACACACACACACACATCCTTATTTATCTGAATATTCAAAATAATGAGTGTGATAAAGCAGATCGCTTACCTGAAGTGTGATCAATGGATACTGAAAAGAAAAAAATGCAGGTTAATATTGTAATAGTGTTTTTTTTTCTTTTTTTTTTTTTTTTTTTGCCAGATATTGCATTGTTAAGATCGTCTGGCTTCGTGTTGAGACGGCCTTAAGTTTCGCAGAAGACCAAGTTTCTGTAGCTAAGCGTGCCAAGAAAACCCCAAATGTGAGAGATCCTGAACCTCATCAGGGAAGTGGAAAGCAGGTTCCATGCAACCCATTTTTTTCCCCCCTTATATGATGAAAAGACCTAAAGAAGTACAAACTAACTCCCAGTAAAGACAAGTTCTAAATTTGGGGGTCAGCATTGAAACTCCACCTGTACAGTATTCCATGTTAGAATCAATTTCCGTACTTATGCAAAGCCTCCTGGTGACACTTTAGATGGTAATGGATTTGTTTACTTTGCTTCGATTTCATTGTACCGTTAGAAATTAATGAACTCACCAATTCCTCAACAGGTCTGAACTTGGTATCCAGCGTCACGATGCGAATTTGAACTAAAAGAAAAGAGGAAGAAGGGATGAATGCTTGTAAATAGACATAGGTATGTCTACGAATGCTTGTAAATAGACATAGCAATTAATTGTCTTGCTGTCATGGAATGCTGCCCTGTGTCCCCTAGCTCTGATGTGACCCTTTGAAATTTGGGTCCTATTTGGAAAGAGCTCTCGTTACACATTTGTAATTCCTCTGTTGACTGTTGACGATGCTCTATTATTACCAAAGCTGCTACCACCAACTGGAAAGTTTTGCCCTAAATGGCCCACAGGGACACCTTAAAAATTGGAGCCTCGGGGCACCTGTGTGGCTCAGTCAGTTGAGCATCTGACTTTCGATTTTGCCTCAGGTCATGATCTCACGGTTTGTGAGTTCAAGCCCCACATGGGGCTCTGCACTGACAGTGTGGAGCCCACTTCGGCATCTCTCTCCCTCTCTCTGACCCTCCCCGGCTTGCATATGTGTGCGCATGCACGCACGTGCTTTCTCTCTCTCAAAATAAATAAACGTTATAAAAAATTGGTGCCAGAATTAATTGTAGAAAGAAAAATGTGAAGTATGTATAGTAGAAGTTAAACATAATTTTCTGGAAAAGGATAGTAACGTTAGCAAACATTAAATTAATTTTAGCAGAATTCCAGAAAGATCATTTTAACTACCTTTATATACATAACTGTCATGATAACATTTTAATAAGTACAGAGAGAATATAATGCAGGGAAAAAAATCTCAGTATAGGAATTCTGTTTTAATTCTTTTATTTCTTTTCAAAATAAATCATACAAATATGTAATATTAGAAGAAAATACATAGATGATGTCATCCAACCCCCTAATTTTACAAATGAGAAAGCTAAAGATCTCAAAGAGCAGAATTTCCTTGGCGAAATCCAATAATTTACTGGTACAGCCAAAACAAAAACCACCCCAGTTCAGAATCCTAGTTTGGTGTTCTTTCTGCCACCTTTTACTTACCACAATACTAAAGAAAATAGAAGAACTCTGCTTAGGTTATCAGATTAGTGATTATTTCTACTGGCACGAATAATAATAATAATAAGGAGTCTTTGTGCTAGGTCCTATTTTACATTGACTGTCTCATTTTATTCTCACACTATTTCCGGAAGGGAGGCATTTTTATTCCCTCCATTCTACAGATGAAAAGACTTGAGTCTACACAGAGATTTACTTGGCTGGCCCAACTGGTAAATTATGGAGCAAGAAGTGAAACCAAACGTTTTGCATCCCAGGCTCGTATCCATTTTATTACGAAAGTCTGTCACTAGAACTTTTAAACTTTTAAAGTGGCATGCACGCGTTTAAGAAGCAAAGCATTCAGTTCCTGGGGCTGGAGGGCACTGTTACGTAACTGACCTAGGCGGCCAGTAGAAATTCGAGAAATCCGTGATCCCGTACCATTCAGAATAAACTTGAGACTGACATTCACACGTTCGGGGTGCTCTAAATTTGAGGAATGTGTTCCTGAGGCCAGTGAAACAAAGGAAACAAGAACACTGACTTACCCTTCTGTCCAGGTTGATAGATGGGCTTATCTGTCTGCACAAAGGTTACGGTCTCCTCTGAAGCGAGTGCTACGGACCTCCTCTCAAAGATTTTAAGAGTCTCTCCCTTAGCCCGCAATGTCACAAAGGCCAAGGGCTCAGAGGACTTTTGAGACACCTGTTCATGTTAAAGAGCAGAGAATGGGAAAACAAGTTGTAGACACTGAGCTGGTAAATAAGGTCTTAAACTGGCTTCTCAGGCCGCGAGCCTCTAGAGAGGACCTTATGTCTTTTTTTATTTTTTTAATTTTTTTTTAACGTTTATTTATTTTTGAGACAGAGAGAGACAGAGCATGAACGGGGGAGGGGCAGAGAGAGAGGGAGACACAGAATCGGAAGCAGGCTCCAGGCTCTGAGCCATCAGTGCAGAGCCCGACGCGGGGCTCGAACTCACGGACCGCGAGATCGTGACCCGGGCTGAAGTCGGACGCTTAACCGACTGAGCCATCCAGGCGCCCCAGGACCTTATGTCTTAAAGGGAGACTCGGAGACCACTTTTTACAATTGCTTTAGTTAGCATGAGGACTGTTTCTGACAAACTTATTTTTACGTCCGCTAGCCTTCTATTTTCTGTGTGTGTGTGTGTGTGTGTGTGTGTGTGTTGCCCTCACTGTCAATCTTGCTTCTTTTTACCTGTATTTTCTTTCCTCATATTGTTAAACGGTTCTATCCAAAGGGCAGTGATTGTGCTTGATTATCACTGCCTATGAAAGAATAATGGCAGTATTTCACAGGTTTTGTTGCATGGGTAAATTTTCCTTTTGTTTCTTGCCTCTCAGGAAGTCTCTGATCCCATTCCCTAGCTTCCACATTGCATCCAAAATCAAGGTTTGTTATCTCTCTAAAAGTAATGCTTTAATGCTTATTTGTTTGTGAGAGAGCGCAAGTTGGGGAAGGGGCAGAGAGAGGGGGACAGAGGGTCCCAAGCAGGCTCTGCGCTGACGGGAGCGAACCTGATGTGGGGCTCGAACTCCCGAACCATGAGATCATGATCTCTGAGCCGAAGTCAGACGTTGAACTGACGGAGCCGCTCAGGGACCCCTCTCTAAAAATAATTTTTCAGTAATAATTTCCTCACCCCCGCTGAAGTTCGGAAACGGCAAGTTCAGTGCCTCACCTTGAAATCTGCACAAGCGTAGAAGTTATCGTCGTCCACAGACTGGTCAAAAATCGTGGTGTTGTATCCATCATATTCTAGGACAACACTCAAGGATACAGATTCGTTAAGGTTTGAAAGGTGGAGACAAGCCTTGTCTGTAGAATGACTCTGCATCACGGAGGACACCCATAGGATATATTGCCTGTGCAAAGAAAGTAACCAAGGCTTTAAACAAGTGTAGCAGAAATGCAGAACACGCATAAGAAACAATTTTAACGTATTGAAATGTTTCTGAAACATTTTTCATAGCATTGCGATAAACTTGAGTATGTAGAGAGAGGCATCTTAAGAAAAAGGTCCTAATTCCCTCATATGCTTGTTTAAAATTTATAAGGCAAACCAGCACTCAGTCTCAGAAGTTGAAACAGTCAAGTAGAATCATATTTTAACACAGCAAGCATTTCCCCTGGTCACTTTGCCAGGACTCAGGGTAAGAATACAGAGTATACATTTCCTTACGGTTCTGAAGCCACAGAAACAGTAAAATGAAGCAAGAAGGTGCTCAGAAAAATGGTGGGCACCATTTTATCCCAGTGTCTGAACAATAAAGACTTCAAGGTAAATATTCAATCTCTCTCTCTCTTTTCTTCTTATTCGATGTTAGCTGCCCCAATTATCCACTTTCTTTTCTTCCTTCCACTCTGCCTTTCCCTGTACGTTGTTGCTTTTATAGTCAGGCACGATGAAGGATCAGTTACTTTTTGGAACAAGTCACTTGGGACCCATCAATCACACGTAGAATAGCCTCTCCCATTACTTCTGGAGCAAGGAGGAGCGTGTTATCGCTTTATATATAAAACTTCCTTCTTAAGTTCATTGGATGCTGCTCTGTTTTTGGAATCAGCAGCACAGGTTGGACAGGAAGCAAGAGAAAACAAAGAAAACAGTTGTGCAACACTTAAGAGCTCATTCATTTAATTAAGCACTTCCCTCCCGGGGCTGACCGCAGTATCAGAAAGCGTTGATAGACAGGAATTAGCACTGGGCAGAAAAATACCCCTCCAAAAAGCTGTTATCATTCTGATTGCCAAAAGGTACATTTTTTAAGCTGCTGAGAAAAGTAGCAATATCCGATGCTATCAAAACACAGGTGGAAATGGATATCTCAATACAGGCTCGTTTTATGGATAATTGATACTGTTTTTATTCTTTTATAAATTCAAAATGCAGAATGGAACCTTTAAAATGTTGACGTGTGTTCAACATTTACGATGATTTTCTTAGGGAGGTTTTTTTGACAATGTTCAATATCCTTTTCTACCCTAAATGTCATAAGAAAAAGGGGCGCCTGGGTGGCTCAGTCGGTTAAGCGTCCGACTTCAGCTCAGGTCATGAGCTCACGGTTGGTGAGTTCGAGCCCCGCATCAGGTTCTGAGCTGACAGCTCGGAGCATGGAGCCTGCTTCGGATTCTGTGTCTCCCTCTTTCTCTGCCCCTCCCCCGCTCATGCTCTGTCTCTCTCCATCTCTCAACAAACTGAATAAAAAGTTTAAAAAAAATTTAAATATAATAAGAAAACAATTCAAGCAAAAGTAATAAATACATGTACGTGTGTATACACGCCCAGTAGTCACTTCACCCTTATTTTGATTGCAAAGCATTTCTAAATGGAAAATGAGCCATGCCAAAGAAACTGGCAACCTCTTGACTTGTGTCTCTGGTGTGTTATTTTTCCCACTTGTCTCCTTTCCTTTTTTTTTTTTTTTAAACATATTTTCTATTTCAAGTATTGATGGAGTTAGTACATCTGGCTTGAAGAATGTTACGTTGTATGATGAAGGGAGCTGGTTTCAGTCTTCGTTTCTGAAAGAAATAGGCCCACGACACTGCAAAGGCAATGCAAAGTCAAAACAAACAAACAAAAAATAGCAGTTATAATAGATGAGAAGCTGTAATGAAGTAGTAAGAGCCCTCAGGAATGGGAGACTAAGGGTTCCTGGTTGACCCCATTTCGAATTCCAGTGCAGAAGTGTGTTCCCCAAAACTCTGACCATGTTGCTTTCTCAGTACAAGTGAGACCTTGCTCCCTTCCTCATTTCTATGTTAAGACTTTTGTGTTTGTCTGCCTTTTCTCTAAAAGGAAGAGAAAGGAAGCCAACTCTTCCTGCAGAGGAAGCCAACTCTTTTAAAGTCTCTGCATGCAGGGGGGTGGGGGGGCTTGAGTGGCTCAGTCGGTTAAGCGCCCGACTTCAGCCCAGGTCATGATCTCACGGTTCCTTGGTTCGAGCTCCGTGTCGGGCTCTGCATTGACAGCTCGGAGCCTGGAGCCTGCTTATGATTTTGTGTCTGCCTCTCTCTCTCTGCCCCTCCCCTGCTCATGCTGTCTCTCCTTGTCTCTCATAAATAAATAAATATTTAAAAAATAAAAATAAAAAAAAAATAAAGTCTCTGCTTCGGCACTAATTCTCACTTGTTGACCTGTCCAATCATTTTTAAGATTTAATTTTTTTTCCACTGGAACCCCAGACTGTTAATCTCTGTGTTTGACCAACACCCTTCCCTCTGATAGCCCCTTAGGCTTATTATTAGAACCACTCTTTCCACTCCACTCCCCATACTGATATCATAAGATAAATTAAATCACTAGCTTCCCAGATTGTTGATAGATCAAAGCAACGAATTCTTTATTCCCAAGGATGATAAATCCAAAGAGCTTGAAACTTCTCTAAAATATTTGCATTTTTCCAAGTGTAAAACGTAAAAAATTCTTTTTCGCATTTACTTATTTTTGGGACGGATAGAGACAGAGTGTGAGCTGGCGAGGGGCAGAGAGAAGGAGACACAAAATCTGAAGCAGGCTCCAGATCTGAGCTGTCAGCACAGAGCCCAACGTGGGGCTCACACCCACGAACTGTGAGATCATGACCTGAGCCAAACTAGGACGCTTAATCCACTGAGCCATCTGGGCGTCCCTCCAAATGTAAAACTTTATGTTGGGTAAATGCCTGTTGATCTTAACGTTAATCGAGGGAATTTACTGCTAACAAGAATGTGGGTTTTTCGCATTCTTTTCATTCATCTTAAGACTAGCAGGGTTTTACGACATTTCTTTCCTCAAATATAATTTTATCTGATGAACATTTCCTCCAGAGAATTCAGGTATGGATTCAAACTTATCTACTGAAGACTTGCTATATATGGGCAAAAGTGCTAGTTCTAGAAATAAAAAGATAAGTAAGACACAATTCTCTAAAGCAGTTTACCTTCTAGTAGACAAGGGAAGAAGGGAGGAAAGAAGAAGAGAATGAAGAAAGAAAAGAATGGAGGCAGAAAGGGAGAGAAGGAGAGAGGGAAAGACATGGGAGAAGGGAAGGGGCAGAGTGAAGATGAAGGAAGGGATATGATAGAGAAGAGAGAGTATTTCCTGAGTACTTGATACATAGCAGGCAGTGTACTAGGTGCTGATATGGACAGTATCTCATTTAATCCTCAGAAAATACAATTTTAAATGTATCACTTATTCTCATCGTACAGATAAGAAAAATACAGTATTGGAAAATATCATTAATTTTCATAGGGTCTCCCGGACAGTTAAGTGGGGTTGGGAAGAATTTCTTTTTTTTTTTAAATGTTTATTTATTTCTGAGAGAGAGACAGAGCATGAGTGGGGGAGGGGCAGAGAGAGAGGGAGACACAGAATCGGAAACAGGCTCCAGGCTCCGAGCCATCAGCCCAGAGCCTGAAGTGGAGCTCAAACTCACAAACCGTGAGATCATGACCTGAGCCGAAGTCGGTCGCTCAACCAACTGAGCCACCCAGGTGCCCCAAGGGAAGAATTTCTTTTAGCAATCATAAATTGAATGAGATCAAAGGATATGTTCATAGGTAAGAATACGAAAGGACATGGATTAGTGTACTTTGTTCTAAATTCTCAGTAGGTTTCTGCTGAGCAAAGCCATATGTAATAGAAAACAGATATTACATCAACATCTTTTGGCAGATTCAATACTATTTAAGTTATTGGTATTTACTGCTGTGGGAATACCTCTATTGACTCATTCACTCAGTACATGTTTATTAAGTAACTACTATCTGCTAGAATTGTGGTAGACGGTAGAAAGGAAGAGGTGAATGTAGGTTTTGGAGTTATCATTCTATCAGGAAGGGCAGAGGCTTAACAACTAATAAGTCATTAAAATCACGGTAAGTCTCACAGAGGAGAAACAACTATAGGGCACCATGAGAATGTATGTTGGGATGTACTTAGTATTAAACTAAGTCCTGGTGATAAACAGATGAGTAACACCACTTCTTTTTTTTTAATTAAAAAAAATTTTTTTAATGTTTATTTATTTTTGAGAGAGACAGAGACAGAATGCGAGTGGGTTAGGGTCAGAGAGAGAGGGAGGCACAGAATCCGAAGCAGGCTCCAGGCTCTGAGCTGTCAGCACAGAGCCCGACGTGGGGCTTGAACCCACGAGCCGCGAGATCGTGACCTGAGCCGAAGTCGGATGCTCAACCGACTGAGCCACCCAGGCGCCCCGAGTACTACCACTTCTTTTCCTAGAAGAGTTCCCTGTCCACTCATCAGGAAATGTAAACATAAATTACAATGCCATGTGGCACAAAGACTATCCTATACTGAAACTATGAGCAATGCTCAGTGGAATCATATTAAAATGATAAATTAGAAAGCTGGAAACAAGTTTAATAAGGTTTGAGTTGGAAATATTAACATGATTATGAATTTTCCAGGTATAGTAGAAATTAAAGAAACTGTTATAACAGCTTTAAAAAAAGTTTTTTCTTAATTCAAGTATAATTACTGTACAGTGTTAGATTATAACAGGTGTACAATATAATGATTCAACAGTTCTCTACATTACTCAGGGCTCATCATGATAAGAGTACTCTTAATCCCCTTCACCTATTTCACCCATCCCCTCACCCAACTCCCTCCTGGCCACCACTTGTTTGTTCTCTATACTTAAGAGTCTGTTGTTTGTTTGTCCCTTTTTTTCTTAGCTCACTTGTTTTGTTTCTTAAATTCACATATGAGTGAAATCATATGGTATTTGTTTTTCTCTGACTGACCTATTTCCTTTAGGATTATACCCTGTAGACCCGATCATTGTTGTTGCAAATGGAAAGATTTTATTCTCCTTTATGGCTGAGGAATATGCCATCGTATATATGGACACCACAAGTTCTGTATCCATTTGTCTGTGGGTAGACACTTGGGTTGCCTCCATATTTTGGCTGTCACAAAGAATGCTGCAAAACACATAGGGGTACATATATCTTTTCAAATTAGTTTTTTTTGTTTTTTTTTTTTTGGGGGGGCAAATACCCAGTAGTGGAATTACTGGATCATATTTTAATTCTATTTAAAAATTGTTCAGGAGGGGCGCCTGGGTGGCTTGGTTGGTTGGGTGTCCGACTTCGGCTCAGGTCAAGATCTCACGGTCTGTGAGTTCGAGCCCCGCGTCGGGCTCTGTGCTGACCACTCAGAGCCTGGAGCTTGTTTCAGATTCTGTGTCTCCCTCTCTCTCTGCCCCTCCCCTGTTCATGCTCTGTCTCTCTCTGTCTCAAAAATAAAAAAATAAAAAATAAAAAAATAAATAAATAAAAATTGTTCGGGAACCTCCATACTGTTTTGAGAGCTCCTTTTTCCTCCCATCCTCACCAACATTTGTTGTTTCTGAAGCAACAGCTTTTGGAAGAAAATTGTAAGACTGTAATAAAATATTATGCATATTTTCAAAATAATAGGTTCAGTTTTGGTGAGAAAACAAGGTGGTGGTATGACATGACATTCGATAAGGAGATTGAAAAAGGTTGTGGCTGGCTTAGGAGAAGTCTTTTCCTTGTGCCAAGGAGATTGAATGTCACTTTGGAGGGTAACGGACGTAATGACTGGGCTCCTTGGAAAACGGGAGTGAGCAAAATAGTGGTAAGAGAACCATGTGGAAGTCTGCTCAAAGACTATTCTAAGTTACACAGGTAAGGGATTGAACGATGACAGTATCTCCTCAAGAAACATTTTCGATACTGCAGGTGTTAGAACTTGGTGAGTTTTGACATGGAGATGAGGAATGGGAGAGGGCGAGATGGACACGAAGCGTGAGTGCCATTGTAATTAGACAACACAGGAAAGGCAAAATGAATGTAGAGATTGATGGGGGCTTGTGGTGATGGTGGGGTTCAGAAGTGATGGCCAAGAGAGAATTCTTGAAGATGTCTTTGGTGCAAAAAGGTGATTTTATTAAAGCACGGGGACAGGACACGTGGGCGGAAAGAGCTGCACCTGAGTTGTGAAGAATGACTGATTAGGTCGGGAGGGGGTTGGGGACAGTGTACATCTCCAAGGAATTTTGGAAGTAAGGTTTCCAGGACCTTGAGAGGCTAGCTGTTGTTAGGAAGACGTCATTTATCACCATTTAGTAAAACCTCAGTCGTGAGACCCTTCAGATGTATATCAGGGGCCATATGCTTGGAATATAATTGCCAACATATACTTGGGGGTGAAAGATAAAAGAGGTTTGCAAAGGAATTGTTATGTGTTTAAGGAGACTCACAGGATCCTGGGGCTGTGGTGGGGGGGGTCAAGATAGTGTTAAGCTAAGATTCCCTTTTGCCCCGGAGCAAAGTGTCATCATCGAGGCAGCTGAGCTCCTTGAGAAAGGTCACTCTGCCTGTAGGCAGTAAGGGAATATCATTTTTCATTTGCCTTTGTTTCCCACACCACCATGGCAAGCACTTAACCCCCCTCACATCTTGATGAGGACAAGACTAGGGCCCCCAGCAATGGAGTCTATAGGTTTCTGGAGATTAGGCTATGGATAAGATTGTCTTTTTCTTGCAGTTTACTGAGTTATCCGTGAACTGAGGGAGACTCCTGTCCTGCATGACCGTGATCTCTATCAGCCAACCATTTGCTTCCTTTCCTTTCTTTTGTTCTTGGGCAGCCACGAGTGTCCGAGGAATATCACATATATCTCACCTGGGCGGGAATGAGATGAATCTGAGGCAATGCCTTAAAGTGTTTTGACACGATGCGTTTTACGAATTCTTTCAACAGCAAGAAAACTTCTTGATTTTCTTAGCTACCTAACTAATAACGGCGCATTTTACGTGTGCAAAGTGTAAAGCCTATTTCAGCGTTCCTGAGAAAGTCTTGAATGTCTAGTTCACCTTTGTGAAACGTTTAAGTCAACATTAGAAATAAGAGCATTGCCCAAGACCCTTAATATATAGGCAGTTAATTGCGTTTTAAAATAAAGCTGTTCAGTTCCCGATGTTGCAATCCATTGAAAGGGAAGTCACCTTTCCCTCCTAAAGGAACAACCTACTTGACGAGTGAAACTGCCTTTCTTATTCTCAGATGTTTATCTCCTGCCTCACTGATTGGTTGGGAAGGTGGCCAAGAAACTTCTAACCACACAATACCCACCTGTGGATGAGTGATTAAAAAAAAAAAAAAAGTAATGGGGAAAAAACCAGATGGATGATGAATGACCACTTGAATACTTAGGGCATGGCTATGTTTACAAAGCCACGTTTTTCATGTTTTTCAACTCTGCAAACCAAACTCAACAGTGTCAAAGATAAGATTATCCAAGATTGTTTAATGTCAATTGTGCCCTTCTGTTTGCCTAAGCACCCACTACCAATCTCAAATAATATCACTCCATCCAAGCAGACAAATGTCAAATGGAGTCTTTACCAAATGCTACCACCCATATGGTGGTTCAGACATCTTTAGTTCTACAGCCCTTTTCTTTACTAGAGAAAATATTAAAAGGTTGCGGTGAGGGGTAGATGAGATGGAGAAAGGATGTGTAATGATGGTAACAATATAGTACAGTATGCATAGTTACGTTATTCTTCACTGGAACAACCATCCGCCTGGAAATTTCTGTGACTGTCCTTGGGGAAACATGGCCTTAGCAAGACATTTAGACTCCAACTAACATTATTCAACACAGAGACTTGTTGATTGCTTTGTAAAATATTCAGAATACATTTCATATGACTGCATATCAGTAATAGGTCTTGTGATTGGGTAGAATCAAATAGTAATAATAATACCACAAAGCTTATTTTCTTCAAGAATATGGTGATTGAATTGTTGAGATAAATGCAAAATCAACTCCAGACCACGCAAATGGAATAATAAGGAAGCATGGGTTTTAGGAAGCTTTCTGCCTGGAGGAGAGCAGGATCAAAGAGGATCCCACCAAAGAGGGGTCATTTAAGAATCTTCAGGCTTTTAATTTTATTATTATCTAAAAATCAGAAGCCTCAACTAGATGTACTCCTTACCCAGAACTGCTGTTACATTTTAACTTGAATAGACCGGAAGTTGTAGCAGTACATGGAACCTGGAAGAAGTTAGGTTATGAAAGGCTAGGGGAACCTGGACGGTAGGCATGAGGGATAAGGTATGATTTTCTCTTTCTTCCCCAGAATAAAAGGGTATAAAATCCAGGTTTCTGGATTCCTCTGAACTAGCAGTCTCTTTCTCCTTCTATCATCAACAAGATGGATAAAACCAAATAAGGTTTTCAAAGAACAAGGGAGGCCCTGGAAGGCTGTATCCTTATTTTCTTGTGTATGCTTTCCTTAGTGGGTAAATGACGAGATAGTAAAGTAAAATAACCTTAGCTGAGGGGATCTGACCTAGTTCACTGTGACTATCTGGGCAATCATCGAGCTACCTTGATGATTCTGGTAGACCTTTCCGGTCTAGACACCTAGCTCATAGTGATGACCATGGTGATAGAAGAATAGGTTTATATATGACTCTTGCCACATTATGTCATGTAATTTTGTGAATCAGTCTTTCTACTCTTTCCTAATATCACAGGAATACAGGAAAGATACATTAAATGGAAATATATGTTGGTACGGCCTGAGTTATAATTTCAAATATATTTTCTAACAGTCTGTTTGGCCCAAGGCTGGTCCAAATATCTTTCTAACTCTGACTCTGTGTCTCTGATGATAAATCTCAAGCATATTAAGCTGAGTTGCTACCCTGACATTCATGGAACAAGATTAAGACATACTTCAGTAATTTGGCTCAAATGCCATTCTACAATCACTCCATTCATAACTGGTCATGAACTTTCAGGGATACCTGTGGGGCATGATTGCCAAACTCCTACTTCTGTATAATGTGTGAGAGTTTGTCATTTCCCTCTTGTCTTTGGACTCCTGCCAATGCCTATCAGTTAAGTATTGCTCGAGAAGTCCTCCAAAGATTTAACTAAGGAAGACTGTAAAAAGCAGGTTAATTTGTTTAAGAGAATTTGTCATTTATTTAACAAATAATAACTGGACATTTACTATCTGGTAAACCTTGAAAAATGTATTGGGAATTTAACAATTAACAAGGCATGGTGTGATTCCCACTGTAAAAGCTTTTACAACTTAATGGGAGAGACATTTTATTTTATTAATTTTGTATTAAAATTTTTTTAATGTTTATTTATTTATTGAGAGAGAGAGAGAGTCAGGGAGGGGCAGAGAGAGAATCCCAAGAGTCAGATGCTTAACCGACTGAGCCATCCAGGTGCCCCGGGTGGGGGAAGACATTTTAAAAAGCAGTTATAATATAGTGTGATAAGTGCCTTGATAGGATTGCAAGGTGTACAGGGAGCAAGTAAGAGAGGTGCCTACCACAGACCAGAGCATCAGGGAAGTCTACCTCCTTAAACGTAGGATACAAGTGAAAGGTATATGTTTGTAATGTAGACATATGTTGTTGGGGTAAGTAGTCGGTCTCGAATGAAGGTAAAAAGTGTGCACAACATAAAAGTAAGGGAAAGTCTGTCAAGTACAAGGATTCAGAGTGGCCAGAGTAGGTGGAACGCAGAAAGAGAGAACAGGGTGTAGTGAAATATGAGGCAGCCAGCAAAGTGAGGGGCCAAATCACGTGGCCATTTTGTTTTTATGTTGTTCAAAGGGCAACTGTAACCCGTGAAAGTGTTTTCCTTGTGGGAGTGACAGGAACAGGTGTTTCAAATTGTGTTCAAAGAAGTCCTAAGGCTGGTTAGCATTCAAATTTGCTAATTAAAATATTCAGAACGTGTCAGATAAACCTGGACAAATTTACATCTGTCCATCCATCCTTCATTTTTTCCTTGGTGAGGGGATGTTTGGTGAGTTGTTTCATATAGGTTATTAAGTTCCGTAATGGATTTATACATGAAAAAAAGGTTTATTAGAAAAAAAGGTTTAGAAAAAAAAAAAAACAAGGACAGCAACACTTATTGAGACTTAATTACCTACCAGACATCGTGCCGGAGTCTTTCAGGTATACTTTCTCCTGCAAATTTAACCTGAGGAAAGTTGGCTAATAAGAAATGCAACTGGATTCAATGATAACTAGCTCTGACCCACGTGGCTTCAGGGACAGGTAACAGTCCCTAACTAGAGTCATAAAATCCCAGGAAACAAGACATCAACGTTCCTTTCTAAACAGTGCTACCTTGTGGTGCTGAGCTACCATTTTTATAGTAATTTTATAGGAATTTCTTCACTCTTTTTATCCCCTGGAGTAGGGTTTCTTAGCCTCGGCACTACTGACATTTGAGGCTGGATAATTCTTTGTGGCGGGGGCTGTCCTGTGCCTTGTAAGATGTTACGCAGAATCCGTGATTTCTACTGACTAGCGGCTGGTACGTCATGACCACCAAAAATGTCTCCAGACGTTGCCAAGTATCCCCTGGGGGCAAAATTTTCCCCAGTTGAGAACCACCAGGAACAGTATTTGTCAAATGATAATGCAAGAATAGCTGAGAATCAGATACTGGTGTTGGGGACAGAGTGTGCGTTAATCTTTGGGGAGATAAGGACACCTGATGGAACATTAAGCTCTTTATTCTGAGCTTATGGTCTTCCTGCAAGTTTGGTATCATATGTCCTTTCTTTTACAGAATAATGGTAAAAATAAATGATCGTTCTTCTTAATTTTTCATTCCTTAAGCAGCAAAATTAAAAAAACAGCCACCTTTGTCAACTTCCTATTTATTTTATTTTATATTATTTTATTGAGCTATGAAATCCAAACTGTCCTCATCTATGGAGGAAATGTAATGACCATCTTATCAAAGCAGAAGGATTCTTAGAATATCTGGGAGGAAAATAATTGGGCTAATTCTAACTAAATAGGAAATAGCAAAAGTTTCCCTTAGCACCCCATACATTTCAGTCTATCTAACTACCCTTATGACAGTCACCGTGTATTGGGGAGGAAGGCAAATTAATGCCCGATTTCCACACAGGGGGCATAATTCTAAGGGTGTGCCTAAGAAGACAGTATTATTTATCATTGTTGGTGCACCCAAGTGGGATTGCTATCAGTCTTAAGGCATAGACTGACAGTGCCCGGACATACCTTAAGAGTCCTAGTTGAGTTCTAATAATTGAGGCTACTCTTTCTTTTTGGAGGGACTGCCCGAAGAAAGTCATACCAACTTTCCCTTTGTCCAAGCCAACAGCTGGGCAGCATAGATGCCACTTACTAAAAGATACCGGACAGGCATGGGCAATACACTGGAGGGGTGGCAGGAGTTTTGCATGAGAGATACAGGAGCTGAAGCCATCCCTTCCCATTTCCAATGGACTTCCTAGAAAACTTAAGGGAAAGGACAACCAATCGTGGTTAGAACTATTTGGTGGAGGATGACAGGCGAGGCACCGATTTAAAATTAGGGCATTTGAAGCAGTTGGAGAGAGCTGCACCCAGGGCGTGTTCCTTCATGAGGAAACACCTAGGTGTTTGGAAAGACAAAGATCACTAATATTCCTCCTTTCCCCATACATCTTGGGGTCTGCAAAATGTTCTCCCTAGGAGTTAGAATTCATACTCTATTTCAGCTTCCAAAAAGTGTGTCCCATTAGAGTAGCTATAACCTCATATATTTTTCTCAATCATCCCTTTGGTGTACCCTGATCTTTTGTTCCAAACTGTCAGGTACAAGACAAATAAGGGCATTTTAAGAATAGAATTTACAGAGACCTATTATGTGCTGTACTTTGGCCCACATGGACTATTGTATGGGAACTCAGCAAGCGATATCCTCAGCCAAGTGGTCATTATTCTTCCAATCCAGGACCTTGTCAGTCCAAAAAGACAATCCACATGGCTGGAGCACAATTAAGGTTAAATCCCTTAGGCTCGACCCGTATCAGTTGACTTTGGATGTCCCCACTCTCCAAAGGATTGGGTAGGATGATGGTCTGGGTATCTGCCTGGTTTCAGATGGGCTGTCAAAAAAGTTTGAGTCCTTCCCCTCTCCAGAGTTTCCCAGCATACTCATACAGGTGCATATGGTCTTTGGTCCTTCGTGGGGCCAGAGGGACCTTTGCACCACCTCCCAACACTTTTCCTCTTAGAGCCGCTGAGGTCAGTAAAAGGTGTGGCAGGGGTCAGAGAGCATGGAAGGAAATAAGTTCCGTATTAGTAAGGAAGGAACATTTGTTTTCCGTTCTGAGAAGATGGTGAATGCTCTTGACTCAACCAAAGGAAGTACTAGTGACTTCTACCCACCCAAAGCTAGACATATTTATTGCCGACACCATTTGTTTCAACTTTAAGGACTCTGACTTAGCAGCTACAACCACATTGAAGTTTGGCTGGGATCACAAGACTTCAGGCCTTATTTTCATAATGGCATCCCGGATAGTTAATTTTATGTGTCAGCCTGACTAAAGGATGGGCAGTAAACATTATTTCTGGGCGTGTCTGTGAGGGTGTTTCGGGAAGAGATTAGCATTTGAATCAGTAGACTGGGTAAAGAAGATATCTGCCTTGGCCCGTGTGGACAGGCATCATGTGATCCAATGAAGGCCAGAACAGAACAAAACTGCAGAGCAAGGGCAAGTTCTCTCTCTTCTTGAGTTGGCCCATCCATCTTCTCCTGTTCTCAGACATCAGAGCTCTGGGTTCTCAGGTCTTTGGGCTCCAATTAAATTCTACCACTGGCCTTTCCTGGTCCTCCAGATGGAGACAACCTATTGTGGCATATCCCAGCCTCCACAATCAAGTGAACTGATTCCCATAATACATCTCTACTTTATCTATTTATGATCCATGTATCTATCTATGATCTGGCATCATTATTTAAAACACACACACACACACACACACACACACACACACCTTATTATTTTTGCTTCTCTGGAGACCTCTGCTTACCACACGTCCCTTCCTCCTCTTACCTGGGAGAGAGTAAGCAACAAGTAAGGTACCATTCAAACGACTTGTTTCAATTCTACCTCTTAGCCCCTCAGCGTTTAAGCATTCATTAACATTTAGGATGGTGAAGTACCCTTGCTCCTTTCTACTCGCTGACCACTTGAATGAGAGCATTCACTAGCAGATCCTAAGGACTTTTCTGATATTCCCTAGCCTGATGCATGGAACTCTTGCCCTTTCTCTTCTAGGAAGGCACGCTTCTGTCAGTATCCCATTTCAACCTCAAAAAGTGTCAAAAACTGTGAAGAATCTGAGATTTTATCCTATTTTCAAGGGGAACAAGGTAGCCATCTATTTTAGGAATGCTAGCAGAAGACATTAGATTCGTGGGGCAGAGACAAAGCAATATTATTCATGATAAGCCGTGTAAATTACATGTTCACTTTGTTTTGTGTGGTCCCTCCTAGCTCCACGGGGCCAACAAAGAGTGACCCAGAGATATTCTCCATAAGTAGTGGGTTTGAGTCACAGCTCAGCAGTCCCCACCTTCAGAAACCTTGATCTTGTGCAGTAGGCTTTGAACAAGCCTACCTGATCTTTACTTCAGACATAGGTCATTCTTTTTAAATACTAAAAATAGATTAAATAAATTATTTTAAAAATAATGGAGGGGTGCCTGGGTGGCAGGGTCGGTTAAGCGTCTGACTTTTGATTTCGGCTCAGGTCATGATCTCACTGTCGTGGGATTGAGCCCTGCATCGGTTTCTGTGCTGGGCATGGAGGCTGCTTGAGATTCTCTCTTTCTCCTTCTACTTCTCATGCTTTCTCTCTCTCTAAAAAAAGTAAATATAATAATAATAATACATAAAATCAAAAAAATAAAGGAGACATTCTTTTTATTATATCGGATGGCAAATGAATCTGCTTTCTGCTCTAGAGAGAGAAGTACCGTCTGTATTATCCAAGGCTGTTCGCTATACAAGTATCCTTGAAAAGACAGTCCAGAAGAAAATATCATTAGTGTCTCTGTTCCCAAAATGTGCACAGCAGTAATTCTCTGTGGAGAATTACCTACCAATAATATTTGCACATTCCATGCATTGTCTTGCTTCTTTCTTTCTTCATTTACTAATCTGTCTTAGAAATCTTGCTGAATCATTACATGGAGTGCACCATCGTTGACTTTTGCAGGAACAGAGATATAACTATGTGGACCCTTAGATTAATTCAAATCTTTTTCTCTTAGAAACAGGGCTGCAATAACCTCTCACATAATTTTTTTATATGGGGGCCAGAATTAGCTCTTTATGTTGAGATTTTTTCATTTGTCTTTTGACATTGCTAATGACCTCTTTAAATGATGCAGCCACCTTTATTTTTACGTAGATGAATTTTTTAAAAATCTTTTCTCTTTTGGCTTCTGGATCTTGAGTTATCTCTAAAAAGCTCTCCAACCCAAGGTAAGGAAGAGATTACCCTCTATTGTCTTTTAGAATTTATATATATATATATATATATATATATATATATATATATATATATATTTCTTAATATCTACATTTTGATCAATTTGGGGTTTATTTTGATGTACGGTGTCAGGTTTAGTTCCAACTTTTTCCACTTCCAGATGACTATCTAGCTGTTCAAACATCATTCATTACCTCACTGTTTTTTTGAATGTTGTTTATATCAAGTTCTAAACTTCCATATATACATGGGTTTATTTCTTGTTTTGCTGTTTCATTTCTTCGGTCTAACTATCCAGTTATGCAAAATTAACAAGCACCCACTGACATGATAAAAATTTTTAATATATTCTAAGGGTGCCTGGGTTGGCTCAGTTGGTTAGGTGATCGACTCTTGATTTCCGCTCAGGTCATGATCTCACAGTTTGTGGGTTCAATCCCCACATAGGGCCGTGAGCCGGGAGCGCGGAGCCTGCTTGGGATTCTCTGTCTCCCTCTCAGTCTGGCCCTCCCCTACTTGTACTGTCTCTGTCTCTCTCAAAATAAGTAAACAAATTTAACAAAAGCTGGGTTTTGTTTATGCCTTAGGAAAAAAAAATTCATATTCATTGTAATTGAGATTTGTTGGTATTAACTGACTAGAAAAGGGAGAAAATTCTGTAGTGTAAAATTGCTAAAGACACATTTTTGTGGGATAATGGATTTAATGGATTTAGTGTAAACAGCTTGCTACATTTCACAAATGCATTTGTGATTAGTACAGACATTGGATAGGGATTGACGATTGTCTTAACAAATAAAAACAATATATGTTAAAGTAGATTTAAGTAAGTATAGTTTAAATGATGTTCCTACCATTGAAAAATAAGCTATGTAAAATGTGACTATGTTGTATTGATACAATAATGGAAATACGTGTGTATGATTTTACACATATAGTAAATTCTTTAGACAATATTGCTAGTATTAAGAGAGGTAGAATAATTGTGTTTACAGTGTGGGCCGTGGAGCCTGACAGGGTTCAAATCTAGGCTCTTTCACTTACAAACCGATCGATATTGGACATGTTGAAACCTCTTGGAAACTGACATCCTTGTCGACAAAATGCACAGAATATCAGTCTTTTAGAGTTCCTATGAAGATTAAATGTGTTATTAGAGATACAGTGCTTAGAACAATCCTTGTCACATAATAAAAACTCAGTAAATATTAGGACATAGAAGGTGAGCTAACACATTTGGCGTAAGCAAAGTAAAACTCTTTGACCTGGCTTCACGTCTGCTTTTGTAGAATGTGGTCATTGAACCATACATAATGTCTATCATTCCTTCTATGTTTATACATCCTATCTCTGAAGTTAGACTAATTGATATTCCAAGAAATAAATAGAATCAATTGTTTAGGACAGCAGGTGGTCATTTGCTTGGTGCCAGGACAGTGATTTGCATTGTTCCAGGAAGGAGGAAGGAGAATCAGCTGCTTGCTATGACATGGGCTCAGCCTAGTTGGTCTGGAATTGTGCAAATTAGTACAGCCATATTTAATTAATCTAGTCCAACACAAACATGGGCAGATTTCCTTACCAATCCATCCACTGGGACAAAAAAAAAAAAAAAAAATCTAAAGGTAACTGAGTTTTCAGAAAGCCAGGCATTTTCCTTTGCAAACTAAATACTGTGTAAATGAAAAAACATTCTAGAGTCACAAGTCGCTAAGCCTTTGTTGAAAGCCTCTTAAAGATCTGAATGGTGTATATATTTTTTTCTTTTGTCTGTTGACCTGTGATATCTTTATTATAAAGAAGTAAAGAGAGAAGCCACCAATCTCTTATCTTAAACAAAAAGAAAGAAATGGACCTTTTTTTTTTTAAATTGAAAACTGATTATTCTAGACCAAGAGAAGTGTGTTATTCTTTTTAATCATGACCTAGTTCTGAAGAAATAACACAACTACACAAATTAATCCTCTGTAGAGCAAAACTGGTAATGGTGGAGGTAGGCAAGACATTCAGTATTACCTGTGAATTCTTCTACTTTTTCAGTTTTATCCCATTGCATCAGTAAAGTTGAGAACATCGCATATGATATCACTCCACATCTCTCACAAACTTTCAAATACAGTTGAATTCGTTTTTCCTCAATTCCTTTTTTTTTTTATGATGTCAGAAGATTAAATATTCCTCCATGTGTATTTTGGATCCCATTCTGTCCGTGTCTTTGAACTTGTACTTCTTAAACAATTGGTCCATGGCTGAAAAAAGCTAATATGTTGACTCAACGAGGTCTTACCTCATCGTATCTGTAAGAATGCAGTCTTGATAATGCCTTTGCAATGTGCAATTGAACAAAAAATGTTAGCCAAAAATAGACGAAAATACTTCCTGTTTCAATATTTAAGTGAAATCGCATTCACTTTTATAATATCTTGGACTATTGACTTTACTGTACTTACGAATATTACCAAGAATAACCCTGAGGCTTGAGGTGCTGAACAGGAGGAGCTGACCTTGCATGAACCCAGTGTAACTGATGGAGGTCAGGACCTAAATAAACAAAGGTTGTCTGTTTCTTCGAAGTTACGGAGAACTGGCACTCTTTGCTTTATATAGATTTCATTTACATAGCTTTAGAATAACATAAGTTTTCTAGTAAAATTTGCCTTTAGTTTTCAATCTCCAATTTATAATAACACAGTCCAAGCTCAACAAAAGTCTGGAACAAAAGCAAATGTGTTTTTATTATTTAAAAAATTTTTTTTAATGTTTATTTGTTTTTGAGAGAGAGAGAGAGAGAGAGAGAGAGAAACAGAGTGTGAGTAGGGGAGGGGCAGAGAAAGAGGGAGACACAGAATCTGAAGCAGGCTCCAGGCTCTGAGCTGTCAACTCACGAACCACGAGATCATGACCTGAGCCGAAGTTGGACACTTAAACAACTGAGCCACCCAGGCGCCCCACAGCAAACGTGTTTGTTTGTTTGTTTGTTTTTTAAATTTGCCACTCTTAAAACCTTAAGGAATTGAATTCTTTCAATTCCTCAAATAGGAAGGTCTTTTTCACCACATGGTTTTTACCCATGCTATGCTGTATAACAAAGATACTTTTATTTTTCATTTCTTGGAAAACCTATCCTAGACATCAGGTTTAAGATAATATATTAGTAAACTAAATCTTCAAAATAGCATAATTCCCCCTTTAATTAATTAATTAATTAATTAATATTTGTACCCATGGCACTACTTATGATTTCTCCTTTGTATTACATTGCATTTGAAATTGATGATTCAGGGGCACCCAGGGGCACATGTTAAATGTGATTACTGCATGGTGGTACATGGAGGGGGCTTCTTGAGATCATCTTGGTTCCATTCATACACCTACTCCCATTGTGTGTCAGGAAATCTATTGTTTTTTGACAGTTTGTATGTGTTATACCAGAGACGTGGACAAATATCCAGATAACAGCTTCCAACACAATGGAATTCTTAAGCCTATTAACAAAAATAGGGGTGCCTGGGTAGCTCAGTTGGTTAAGTGTCCGACTTGGGCTCAGGTCATCATCTCACGGTTCGTGAGTTTGAGCCTCCCGTCGGGCTCTGTGCTGACAGTTCAGAGCCTGGAGCCTGCTTCGGATTCTGTGTCTCCCTCTCTCTCTCTGCCCCTCCCCTGCTTGTGCTCTGTCTCTGTCTCTCTCTCTCTCCCTCTCAGAAAAATGAATAAACATTAACAAAACATAAACATTAAATACGTTTCTTTCCCGGGTCCTAAAACATCTAAACCAGAAAAGTTCATATTCCCAAAGAATGGAAAACAAGCATTTTGCAATAGCTACTGCCATATTCACACGTTGGCTCCCAGAATCACCCCACATTCCATCTCTGGCATAAAGGACAGGCCCTCCAACATTTCTCATCCCTAAGTCACAATTGCAGTAATCCCCCAATAAATCTTGTTCTAATTCTATAATCATCTTGCAACACATTTGTCAAGGCTCATAACATGGTGTAGACCTTTACTTCGGGCCATTTGCTGGGTTTTTCATAGACTTGGGTAATTTTCCAACACATGTGGTTCACTTCCAAAAAAGAAGTTAGAAAGCTCCATTCCTGGATTAGCTTGAATTCAGGGAGCAGGGAGGTAATGTAAATTTGACCAATCACAGGCACTGTGGTGAGACTTGGAAATCAAAAGTGAGTGAAATGAGAAGGGAGTGGGGCAACGTGTGATGTGAGAGTCAACTTCCAGTTCCTTGAGGATCAGATAAGAACCTTTTCACGTCTAGTCCAATGTGTTTGTTTCACAGACCGATGAGCCAAAGGCGGGGGGTTCTAATCACTGCTAGGCCTATCAGTTATAACCATATCTGGAAACTGGATCTATAATCAGGAGACAGATCTGTGCTCTGATCAGGCCACTTATCTTTGGGAAAGCTAGCAGGAAGATCATAGGTATGGCTTATCCACCCTAACCGAGGTGGAAACTAGTAAAAATCATGTAGCTATTGTTAGATAAAAATTCAGCAGTCCGTATCACACGCTTGTGAAAAAGCTAATTAAATAATCTCCTGTTCCCCATTAATGAAGTACTCATCAAGAACAAGTAAGTGAGGACCACATTTCCACCACTGTGGTATAAGACTGGGCTGACTAGTTCTTAGAGTGCTAAGAAAATTAAAGAAAAAGGATGACAAGTCCAGAACTTTAATAAATCAACCTTTCCCATCTGTTACGTCTGTAACAGAAGTCATCCCCAAATCCCTACTGGAAGCAATGAGTTAACTTCCCTCCTATGCACTCAGAATGGTACTTTGTATGTGTCATCTTTGGAAGTATTGATAAAATAATTCCCATCAGTCAAGCACCCCAGGACTTAATTCTCTCTTATAACCCAGTTGAGAAAGGCTGCTCTAAAGTCTTGGCTCAAGTAATGCACTGAAGACAGATGTCACCAAGATGGAAACACAGGCAGTTCCTGAATTTCCTGCTCCTGTGGACGTGCCAAATATACAGCTAGGCGGTGGATCGCTTCTCTCTGAGAGAAATCCAGAAACTAGTTACTCAACTCCTATCCATAATATAGAGAATTATCAGCGAGGTTGAACATGGTTATTAATGTAGGTGATTAAATATTTTTGGTCCAGTGTTTGCTGAGAAACATGGATTTATACACAAGATGATATGATTTATCTGCTCCTTAAGGACATTTTACACTTTATTAAGATGGTGATTTCAATATAATATGAATTATCAGTGTAACATTGTTATATTGTAATATACTATAGACAATGTTCTATTTAATATACTTTGTGTTATATATATTTAATGTTTATTTATTTTCCAGAGAGAGAGACTGAGTGCAAGAAGGGGAGAAGCAGAGAGAGAGGGAGACACAGAATCTGAAACAGGTTCCAGGCTCTGAGCTGTCATCACAGAGCCCGACGCAGGGCTCAAACTTGCGAACCCTGAGTTTTTACTCAGGGTTTTATGCATCTTTTACTGCATAGAAATATGTTAGAAATAGAAATATGTTAATCATCTTTCACTGCAAATTTTCACACAAATGGTATACATGAGCAAAATTGGGATTTTTTTTTTCTGTAAAATGACTATTTTTTTAAAAATGTGTTCTGTAACACAGAGATTTTTTTAAAAATTTATTTCATTTTATTTTTGAGAGAGACACAGAGTGTGAGCTGGGGAGGGGCAGAGAGAGAGGGAGACAGAATCTGAAGCAGGTTTCAGGCTCTGAGCTGTCAGTACAGAGCCCGACATGGGGCTTGAACTCACAGAGTGTGAGATCATGACCTGAGCCGAAGTCAGATGCCCAACCAACTAAGCCCACCCAGGCGCCCCTTAAATGATTATTTTTCTGTGCCCAGATAACAAATGCTCAGTTTGTTTACCAATCTATTCTGTTAAACTTGATCTTGATGTATTCTAACAAAATTCTTTCTTTTAACATTAAAAGTTCCTATTAATCTTTGCTTTCTGTGGAGATGTGTTTTTAAAACACAGTATGCTGTTTCTCTCTTGTCGTCAATCTGCCTGTCTCAAATTTAGGTCCCAAATTTGGAATAATAATATAATTGTTAAGATATCTTTTTATGTATAATCAATTTTTGGGTCCTGGCAATGCCCCGGGTAACACATTTATTCCTTAATTTTATTGAAAGGGATAAGGCAGGAATAATAAAAATAATCAAATATGATTGTCAGCCTCAAAATTTGAGTATTTCATAGTACCGTGAGAACACTTTATTTACTGAACTTAAAAGACCTGGTAAATCTAGAAGAAAGTACAGCTTTCTGGATTTATTACATAAAAGTCAAATAACTTAATGTGAATTAACAGCGATTGTAAAAAAGGATTACAAAACAAAAGATTAAAAAAAGGACACTCATGTTTCAGCACAAAGACTGGTATAATAATTATTTACAAAAAGCTTTTGCTTCTAGGATTCTGGATTTAAATACTCTTGTTAGTTGCAGGCACTTGGAGTTATATTCAAGTCCCCATTTTATTTGATTCTTCCTTACATATCAGATCCACCATGGTAGCATGCTGAATTCAGGAGTGTTCCTTTCTCTACTTGAGGAAATTCCTCAGTGGTTTAATCTCCGCTAGAAAATGTTCCATCCTGTACACAGGCCTCTTGTAGTTCTCTTAGATAATCCTGATTTAATTTTATTTTATAGTGGTTTACACTTCAAAACAAAAACTTGAAATCATCCTCTATCCATTAAGGATTCAAATTCAATCTTGCAACCTGATACGCTTCCTGCATTTAAATCAATCCACCTGACGGAGTTAATAATCTTCATCTGGGCTTTCCAAGGTCAAAAAAAAAAAAAAAAAAAAAAAAAGATCAAGATCAACATTTACACAATGATCATGTTCCCGTATATCTGGCCATTATTTGCTTATTTTCGGAAATCCCTTTCACTGAGAGATTTTTTTGTTTTTGTTTTTGTTTTTTTAATCTTTATTTATTTTTAAGAGAGAGAGAGACCGAGTGAGAGCAGGGGAGGAACAGAGAGAGAAGGAGACACAGAATCCGAAGCAGGCTCCAGGCTCCAAGCTGTCGGCACAGTGCCCGATGCCGGGTTTGAACCCACGAATTGTGAGATCATGACCTGAGCCGGAGTCGGATGCCGACTGAGCCCCCCAGGCTCCCCTCACTGAGAGATTCTTAAATCCCTCTGTAAGGCTTTACTTTTTGCTTAAAAAGTTTCATTGTTCTATCCTCCATCTTCAGTGCAAAGTAGCAAATGGAATTAAAAAAAAAAAAAAAAACAAAAATTGGTAAAGCTCTTAGAGAGTCTAGAACTTCCTTTGCCTCAGGGATTGCCACAAACCTTGACGGTACGCAGGATACAGACTCTTTCTTATAGATTAATAACAGGCCGCCCCATGCATTAGGCGACTTCCCTATTATGAACAGATATAACAAGATACAACTAGTGTTATTAAATAGGTACAAACAGTTTTTTTCGAATAACCACTCAACACATCCCTTCATAACTTGAACATGGACATTGAGTCCTCTCAAAGAAACGCTATACAAACAATTAATCCTGGTCTGGTTAAGCGCCAGAAAAGGATCTTACCTGGTATTGGAACAACTAGGACAGCAGTAAAGCTCCAAACTGTTGATCACTGGATCCATGTTTCCCAACCAAGAAGACAGACGCCATCTTCTCTTTATACCAGATATCCTCTTGGTCTGATCACTGCTGTCCTCTTCATTGAGGGACTTGAAGTTGGAGATTCCTACAAGTCCTCTAAAAAGAGACAGCTGCCCGGAGTAAAACATTCCCACACAAGGCGATAAAATAAAATAAAATTTTTGATTACCCACCATCTCCTTTCTTTCTGTTTTCTCTTCTCTAATCTTGCCTCCGACTGTATTTTACCACCCCATATTGACTGGCTGAATGATTTCCCAACAAGCTCAGCCAAGGGAGTCTTTCTACATCTTTTTACTGTTGACACGCTGTGGCCTTCTGTCATTAAGAAAAGCAAAATTTTCTTATGCATTTTCTGCAGACCATAGCAAAGAACTGATTGGCGGGTCTATTATCCCCCATCTGTTTTCCTGTCACACAACCAATAGCTGTTTCTTTAAAGTATACATTCTCAACAGGAGTGACACAACCTCTAAGAGAGCAAAAATAGTTCTAATGGGTTGAAAATGTCTTACTTTTTTAAGTTTAAGCATGATTATATATACAGGGCATAAATAGATATACAGCATATCTAAATTTATGGTATTAAAATTTCTTGGGTATGACAATTAGAAACAAACCACTTCAAAGGGCTCCTTAGGGGGACAAAATTGAAGAACGATTGGGAAACATTGTGAAAAGATTTCAAAAGGTAGATTTTGTTTTGCAGGACTTGTCCGCTACTTAAATTACCGTTACATTATTCATTGTAACCTTTAGTCTTGTAAAAATTGGGCCTTGACTCTCCCATTCCCCAACAGAATACTTCTATTGAGGTCACTGCATTCTAATCAGCTAAATCCAGCCCATGAGAAGTGTGCTTATTTCAGAACTATCATTGGAAAATAGCGTCTCTTCTGTTTTCTCAGAGACACCCCTGGTGGCTTTGCAGGAATTATTGAACTCTACTCAGAAAATGTGACCACCTTAAGGGACCGATGATTGATTCACTCCTGTTAAAATGAATGACACTTCTACTACCAACGGGGACGGTGCCCATCTAAGACATCACTGCTTAACATCGATACCACTTCGTCTCTTAAAACCCAACACGCCATTTTAAACTCACAACCAGATTTAGCATGGCCTATGATTTCCTCTTAAGGAACTCCCAAGGTGGGGGGTGTTTGTGCCTTGGCAAATCTTCTTTCTGTACCTCACGAATATAGTCAGTAAACAGCGCATGACTAAACTAACAGAAAAAGGCACATGGTTCTCTGAAACCGACCTAGAAGGATATTGAGACATGTTTTAATGGTCTGGGTTTAGTTATCTAGGATCCTGCCCTGTGATCTATTTCAAGGATTAATATCATTTTGTTGGCAGTCTGTGTTGTGGTTGACTGCGTTTTATCCTGGGTCTTAGGTGCTACTGCATAGTTATTATTACATCACGTGATTCCACAACTTCTAACAACAGCACGAACGAGTGCAAGCAACATTCTCTAGAAAATCTCCAGATTCACAGAATTTCAGCAATGGCAAAGACCTGGATATCACAGATTAATGTCCTATGGTTTGAATTCATCTTCCTTTAACCAAAAGCAGGGGCTTAAGATAGAAAAAAAAAAGCATCCCTGTCAGCTCTTAGCTGGTGTTCCTGCTGAACATAATAATTTTACAGAATACAAACATTACACAAGATCACTCTGGGATCATGTTAAAGTAAGACAAAAGCAAGGCCTAATCATATTTCGGACCGACACAGATCGGCACATTGGGCAAACTGATCACATATCTCCTTCTCTCAGCTACATACGTGATTCCAGCTTCTTTCTCAATTACACCTCACGCCTTGCTGTGTTCTTCCTGCCTCCTACATTAAGACTGTTAAGAAACCTTCAGGAATTACGCAGTGAAAAGAATCTCCAAAGAGCATACTTAAATAAAATTTTGATAAAGACAGAAGATCTATGCTTACAGGAGAAAGAAAACATAGGCAAATACCCCGAAGATTCTAGATATCCGTGCACATCTTCCAGGGTCCTCTTCCATCCACACAGAACATGCTTTGTCTCTGGAACATGAACCACCACGACATGTGGATGATATTTCCGTCTCAGGGAAATCAAGGGACAAGTCTATTGAGAGGTGTCTTATCTCCCTCCCACTGGTCACATAGCCAAAACCTACCAGTGAAACCAGGTAAACCCAGCACAGAACATCAATCTGTACGTTTTCAGTAAAAAATGTAGTTGAGCTGATAGAGGGCACATGCATGTGCTTTTTGGCACATTAAACCTCACATTATAAATTATAAACTAGTGAATTTCTTCAGGCACCTCTGGACACAATGATAGAGCTACCACAAAACAGCTGCAAGTTAGCTCTATCCCTCAATAATCAAAATCAACACTCAACAATCAAATTTGTGGACCCAGATGCTAGTTTCTGAAAGCATCAAATATAGAGCAAGATCAACTTTATGGAACCCTCCCCCAAATCACGTAGCATAATGCCAAGTCCTTTAACAAGCCCTTCCTAATACTTTCCTATTAAAATAGTCTACCGTGAAGGATAAAGTTGACTCACAGGTGAACTGGAACAGAAAACTGTAGCCTTATCTCTGACGACTGTTGATTGTCCGTCTTTGACTCTTGGCAAAAAAAAGCTCAGTAGGATTTGTGATGTGCTGTTTAAACTTCAAAACGTCCATGGTGACCCCTAGGGCTAGTTTGTTGACTGATGGTTTTCAACTGGTCCAACCAATTAGGCAGCCTGACGATAATGTCACCAATGGAGTAGGGATGGGAAATAGGTGGAAACTTCTGTTTTGAGCTTTCCCAGAGTTACATTCCCTTGCATAGGTATTGGTAGTTCAATCTGGAAATGGAATGCAAGCCATGTGTGACTGAGAACCCTGGGGTGACTGACCATGGAAGTCTCCAAGGACCCCAAATGTTTCCTACACATTCTTTCTCTGGCTGCACTATATCTGTGGCTTTTAGGTGAAAGACCGACATGCGTATGCTCTGTGGAGTCTTATAATTGCTCAGTTATTCAAAGTGTCCAAAATCTTGCACCCGTGGTGTGGGCATCCCTTGCAATAGCACATAATAACCCAGCTTTAACTCAGATTTGTTCTTTTTTTTTTTTTAATTTTTTTAATGTTTATTTATTTTTGACAGAGAGAGAGAGAGACAGAGCGTGAGTGGGGGAGGGGCAGAGAGAGAGAGGTAGACACAGAATCCGAAGCAGGCTCCAGACTCCGAGCTGTCAGCACGGAGCCCGACGCGGGGCTCGAGCTCACAGACCTGAGCTGAAGTTGGACACTCAACCAACTGAGCCACCCAGGCGCCCCTAACTCAGATTTGTTCTTGTCTGAAGCTGGTAGACGTCAATGTGGGAAATCAAGGGTAGAAATCTCAGCACTAAAGTAGACAGACATAGGTTACATCAGTGGAAAACGTATATCTATACTACATTTTACTTTTTGAACAAAGCATTCGGAGAGAAAACGGGTGGAACCGTAGCATATGGCTGAGTTTAGAAGAGAACGTTAATGTATCATTGCATGTATAAAAGAAAAATGTTCGTGGAGACAAAGAGAACTGAATTGCTCTGCATTTAAAAAAAAAAAGACTGTTAGGGGCGCCTCGGTGGCTCAGTCGGTTGGGCACTGACCTTTGATTTCAGCTCAGGTTATGACCCCAGGGTGTGGGATTGAACTCTGATTTGGGCTCTGTACTGAACAGTGGAGTCTGCTTAAGATTCTCTCTCTCCCTCTGGCCCTTTCCCTCTCCCCCTCTCTCTCTAAAAACAAAAAAGGAAGAAAAAAGAGACTTAAGATATTTTTTTCTTGGTTTTTCCTGAAGGATAGTAAAATAGGACAGCTGGAAATGATGCAGCAATTTAGCTAGCTAGAGGATAGAGATGAAGTATAAATGTGGCCACAGAACTATTCTCTTCCAGAACCCTCAAATATAAAGAAGAATGAACAACAAAAATAGAAAACTTGCATGAGTAGTGGACACTAGACTGTCTTCTGTAGGTATATGAGATCCAGTGGAGAAAGACAAAAAAAAAAAAAAAAAAAAAGATGCAAAAAAGACCTTGATCTGATGGTCTCTATTTAGAAGAGCAGTAAAACCCAGGGGAAATGTTTAGAAGACTCTTCCATAATCCCACTAATACTGCTCTATTTTAGGATCAAGTATAGATCGGCAAAACAGAGCAATTAGGTCCGTCTTTGGATTTCGCTGACACAAACTGAAAATCAGCATACAGTTAAAGCTCTCCCTTAAGAGAGATCGATGCCTAATCATAGACTATACAATTGCCTTTTTATTTTAAGAAAAGGGTACAGGTGAGCCTGGAAACTGGGGGCTAGCAGAGAAGCACACAGATTGACTTCCAAGGACAAAAACAAGGCTGGTCTCCACTTCGAGGCTATAATAACCAGAAGTCTACAAGTGAACCCCCACAGAGGTTTTGTGTAGGCTGGTATTAAGATTTTGACCTGAGAATACTACACGGAGCGTTATCAAATTATTCATGGATTTGTGGGGGGTGAGAGTCCGAAGCGTGTGAATGGGGATCGGGCTGGGAACAATGACAGCCAGAGGGAAAGCAGCAATCACACCTGGGGTTATTAAAGCCAAAGCACATTCTCAAGGTAGCAGAGGGGGCAGGTTGTATAAGGGGGGCTCACCCAAGTGGTCTCTAACGGAGGCTGCTTCCAATCTTTTGGGAAGTCCCTCCCACAGGTTGGGGGGGGGGGGTTGACCCTACAAGGTACCGAACAGGAGTGGCAGCCTCTCTCCTTGGGGCTGGGCTGTTCTTGCAATGCAAATGCATCGTAAGGAGCCTAGAGATTATCCTGGGGCAGGGGTGGAAGAGGAGTACGCATGCTCCCCACCGCCATTTTTGATCTGTCAGGCCCAAGGTCTGGGAAGCCACAAGGTCAGGATGTTGAGCTCCCTGGCTTATAATGTGTAGTTTATTTATCACCATTCTTACGTCCCAGCTCAGGTCTCCATCATTCCCCTTCACGGACTCGGGACTCTGCCTCTGGACGTTCCTTCTCCGGGTCTTATCTAGTTTCTACCTAACCGATTTAAGAACGTAAACCATAAGGTATCTTTCGTGGAAAAGAAACGTCACCATTTGACACGCTTCCTCTTTCCTGATGCCCTTGTTCACTTGCCTACTGGGGCACCGCCCTCTGTGGTTTTCCTTCTTCTCATTAGCGTCTTATCCACAGTCTTTGTTGAGTCCTCTGTTTCCGTTGTTCAGTGTGGGCCACCAGGGCTAAGCCCTCTTCTCTTCTCTATAACCCTTCATTCCCTTTCTCAGTGGCCTCATGTAGTTCCTTAGCTTTTGATGCCAATAACCCCCATATTTCTGCTTGCAGCCCAGAGCCCTCACCCTAATTTGAAATTTGTGTATTGAGTTACCTACGGGGAATCTTTAGTGGTATATCTAATGAACATCTTGGTCCCACTTGTTCAAAACAGAACTCTCAATCTACCCCAAACCTGCTTCTACCCAAAGCCTTCCCTTGTTTCACTTGAAAACAAATCTCCCCTTCCCGTGCTCAGGCCATAAAATCTGCAGCCATTCTGGACTGTTCTCCGTGTCCCATACCAATCTGTCTGAAAACTCTTTTAATTTTACCTTCATTTTTTAAAGTTCATTTATTTGTTAATTTATTTTTTGAGAGAGAGAGAGAGAGAGCACACACGGGTACACATGCAGGGGAGGGGCAGAGAGAGAGAGAGAGAGAGAGAGAGAGAATCCCGAGGAGGCTCCACACCAAGCCCACATATCCTCAGCTGAAATCAAGAGTCGGATGCTTAACTGACTGAGCCATCCGGGTGCCCCTTACTTTTACCTTTAAAATATATCCAGAATCTAAACACCTCTCACCATCCCCACTGCTGTCACGCTGCTCTGAGCGACCATCATTGCCTTCCTGTGTTATCACAACTGCCTCCTCACCTGCCTCCTTGCTTCTGTCTTTGCCCTCCATAGTCTTTTGTCAATACAGAAATCCAGTTGAACACCGAAAACTAAAACGTGAACCAAATCAAGCCCTTATTGTGCTCGAAACCCCACAATGGCTTCCCGTTTTCCACAGAGGAAAAGCCAAAGTCTCCACAGTGACCGACAGGTTTTACCTGATCTCACCTTGTTATCTCCCTGACATCAGTTCCTGCTACTGTGCCTTCATTTACATAGATCGGCCATTTTCACCTTCTTGGTGTTCCTGGAATATGCTGGCCATACTTTTGGTTTTCATTGGCTCTTCCTTTCACCTACATCTGCTTTTGCTGTGATATTCCATTGCCTGTCTTATCTCCTCATCTCTCCAAAGTTTTGCTCAACATATCTGCCCTTGACCATCTTATTTATTTATTTATTTATTTATTTATTTATTTATTTAATGTTTTTACTTATTTTTGAGACAGGGAGAGACAGAGCATGAGTGGGGAAGGGGCAGAGAGAGAGGGAGACACAGAATCTGAAGCAGGCTCCAGTCTCTGAGCTGTCAGCACAGAGCCTGACGTGGGGCTCGAACTCACAGACTGTGAGACCTGAGCTGAAGTCGGACGCTTAACCAACTGAGCCACCCAGGCGCCCCTTGACCATCTTATTTAGAACCACCACCATCCCTCAAATCCTTCACCCTTTGTTTCCTTTTTTCTTATTTTATTGCCTTTTATGCATTTACTTATAGCAATTATTTATTGTTAATCTGACCGTTATGGGATGTAAGCTCTACAAGGTCTGGGATGTTTCTCCACTGTATTCACTGACATGTCCCAAGTGACAAAAACTGGCAGACATCGTAGGTCAGTCGGTATTTTTTCAGTGAAGAATTAATTCTGAACTTTAATGGACCCCATACAGATTACCTACAGAAATGTTTAAAAATAGGTGTGGAATGTGTAGAATCAGAATGACACTGGGAAGCTTTGACCCACCAGACTTCGTAGTTTTTAGGTTCACTTGACTAAAGACTTCTTTGGATATAATAGACTGTAATACAACTACTAAGGCAGATTTATGTACTCTTTAAGTTCTGTACCTCAGAGAATACACCATTTCTTTTTCAAAAAATGCAAAGCATAAAGTTAAATGTATTGTCATTATTTTAGAAACCACTAAAAGATTTTAAACAAAAAACTCAATACTTGGAAAAAGGAAATTACTCTTTTAAATCATTCCTGAACTGAAGAGAGTTTCAAACAATAACTACAGAGTATTTACAATAAATGATATTGACAGCATTGCTGGGATAGGGGCCAAGTGTAGGATTGGGGCCAAGTTCCTACCCAGAAAGACGGTCATTGTCTTGAGTGTTCTTATTACTGATGAATAAGTTAAATATCCAAGAGGTTTACTCACTCAAGATCATACAGTCCTCTTGCTGGATTAGGACTTGGACCCATTTATTGTCTCATTGCATAACCTATATGACATTTCTGTTTAGAAAAGATTTTTGGAAAACAAAATAATAGCTAACCAACAGTCTCTCAGAACTCCTATCTCATCTCTGAAGCAAACAAAAAATTTTTTAAAAATAAATGAATTGGGACTGATATTAAAAATCAGACAGTGCTCATATGTAACACTGAGGGACAATATTTTCCAGATTGAAACATTTTGCTGAGACACGTAAAAACCGAATGCATATGTACTGTAATGACTTAAATGATTGGGTAGGAGCTCCTTTAGACCAGGACTTTTTTTCTTTTTTAATTTGATTTTATTTTTTAAATTTACATCCAAATTAGTTAGCATATAGTGCAACAATGATTTCAGGAGGAGATTCCTTAGTGCCCCTTACCCATTTAGCCCATCCCCCCTCCCACACCCCGTCCAGTAACCCTCTGTTTGTTCTCCATATTTATGAGTCTCTTATGCTTTGTCCCCCTCCCTGTTTTTATATTATTTTTGTTTCCCTTCCCTTATGTTCATCTGTTTTGTCTCTTAAAGTCCTCATATGAGTGAAGTCACATGATTTTTGTCTTTCTCTGACTGACTAATTTCACTTAGCATAATACCCTCCAGTTCCATCCACTTAGTTGCAAATGGCAAGATTTCATTCTTTTTGATTGCAGAGTAATACTTTATTGTATATATATATACCACATCTTTTTTTTTTTCTGTTTATTCATTTTTGGATTTTCTTTTTTTTTTTTTAAGCATGAAATTTATTGTCAAATTGGTTTCCATACAACACTTAGTGCTCATCCCAAAAGGTGCCCTCCTCAATACCCATCACCCACTCTCCCCTCCCTCCCACCCCCCATCAACCCTCAGTTTGTTCTCAGTTTTTAAGAGTCTCTTATGTTTTGCCTCCCTCCCTCTCTAACCTTTTTTTTTCTTCCCCTCCCCCATGGACTTCTGTTAAGTTTCTCGGGATCCACATAAGATGATAACATACGGTATCTGTCTTTCTCTGTATGACTTATTTCACTTAGTGTAACACTCTCCAGTTCCATCCACGTTGCTACAATAGGCCATATTTCATTCTTTCTCATTGCCACGTAGTATTCCATTGAGTATATAAACCACAATTTCTTTATCCATTCATCAGTTGATGGACATTTAGGCTCTTTCCATAATTTGGCTATTGTTGATCGTGCTGCTATAAACATGGGGCTGCATGTATGTGTCCCTTTGAAACAGCACACCTGTATCCCTTGGATAAATACCTAGTGGTGCAATTGCTGGGTCGCAGGGTAGTTCTATTTTTAGTTTTTGAAGGAACCTCCATACTGTTTTCCAGAGTGGCTGCACCAGCTTGCATTCCCAAAGACTTTTTTTTTTTTTAATGTTTATTTATTTTGAGAGAGAGAGAGAGAATCCTTGGATTCTTGGATATCCCTTGGATCCCTTGGATAAATACCTAGTGTATCCCTTGGATACATACCTAGTGGTGCAATTGCTGGGTCGCAGGGTAGTTCTATTTTTAGTTTTTGAAGGAACCTCCATACTGTTTTCCAGAGTGGCTGCACCAGCTTGCATTCCCAAAGACTTTTTTTTTTTTTAATGTTTATTTATTTTGAGAGAGAGAGAGAGAATGGGGAGGGGCAGAGTGAAAGGGAGAGAGAATCTCAAACAGGCTCCACGCTGTCAGCACAGAGCCTGACATGGGGCTCAAACTCATGAACTTCAAGGTCATGACCTGAGCCAGAATCAAGAGTCGGATGCTTAACCGACTGAGCCACTCAGGCACTCCAGAGACCGAGGGTTTTTTAAAATTTGTTTTAAGAAAACTAAAGTATCAGGTCGTTATAATTAAGTAGCATTAGTGACACCTGCATCACGATTTTAAGTTGGGGATGAAGAAGCAATGTAAATAACACTGTTCCAGTTTAGCGTGGCCAAAAAACAAATTACCACAAAACATAGTGGCTTAGAGCAGCCACAGTCATTTTATTATCTCTTACAGTTCTGAGGGCTGACAGAGCTCAGCCAGGCGGTTCTCTCTTTCTAGTGCAATTCCAGCCAGAAGGTCACTGGGTCTGGAGTCATTGCAAAGCCTCCCTCACTTAGGTATCTGGCAATTGAAGATGGCAGTCACTTGAAACTTCAGCTTAGACCGAAGTTGTCCAGAACACCTCCATGTGGTCTTACTTCTCAGCCTGGAGGCTGAATTCCAAGAGCAAGCTTCCCATGAGCTGTTCAGTGTAAGCAGAAGCTACCCTGAGTTTTGTGATCTAGCATCTGATGTCACATTTGGTATCGTCAAAGCCTGATCACATTCAAGGGTGGGGAAACTCAGACCTCTGCCCTAAATGGAAAATGTTAAAAAAAAAGGGGGGGGTAAGGGGAACATATTAAAATTAACACTGATATTGTAAGCAAAAAATATAAGAATTCATAATGCAGGTCGTTCTATAATAAAATTGGCCCAGACTCTTCAATATATAAATGCTGTGCATAAGAAAGAAAGAGCATATAGACTATTCTTTATTATAGGAGATCAAAGTGGTAATAACCAAACGCAGAGTGTAAACTTTGATTAGATCCTGGATTGAGGAAGGAAGTGGATTGAGGAAGGTAGTTCCAAGACCACTTGGGAAAATTTGGATTGAAATATATCTTACAATATACGCTTTGTATAGATTAATTTCTATGTACAACTTACTTTCAAATCATTCAGAAAAGAAGATCATAAAACGGAAGAGAGAGGTAAAGTTCAATGTGGAAAAGTTCTAACAATTATTAGATCTACGTAAGGAAAATCTAGGTAAGAATCTTTTTTATGAATGTGAAACTTCCCCCTCCACCCCAAACTGTTTTTCCAGTTGTAGTGGCACATTATAGTCACAAGGTGGCGATAGATTCGCTTTGAATTTAAGAACACTCCTGCTGTGAAAGGAGTATCCAGAAAAAAATACTTTTAAAAACATATATATTTATTTATTTTTGAGACAGACAATGTGAACGGGGAGGAGAAGAAGAGAGGGAGACAGAGGATCTGAAGTGGGGTCCGTGCTGACAGCATAGAGCCTGATGCCGGGCTTGGACTCAGAAACCACGAGATCATGACCTGAGCTGAAGTCAGATGCTTAACCGACTGAGTGTCCCCAGAAAAAAATACTTAACAAAACATCCTCAACTGTTAGCTCTAGGAGATGACATGTGTAAAAAATCTCGGGAGGTTAAGAATCCCTGAAAAAATTTGCACTTAAGATCGAGTAGTGAACATTCACATAGGCATGCAGGAAAGTGGAAGAAACACGGAAACAGGAAGAAGCAAGGACTGACTGGGAGAAATCCAGTATCTAGTCCTGGCTCAATTAATGTTTAATTTTGTGACCTTACCCAAGTCACCTATAAGTAGCTCTCATGTGTAAAATGAAAAACAAAACAAAACAAAAAACAAAAAACAAAATAGACTCAGGGATCTTTCACTTTCTTTTCATGTGTCAAAAAAGTCACATCTCTCTTTGGTCCAACTTGCATATGGTAACTAATAATGAACTTCTTGAGTCTAACTCCTCAGAGACCTTGACGCTGCTAGAAGGAAATGCCTGATAACTGACTTTCTGTTGCTGAGACTAGTTTCCTACGGAGAAGGAAACATAATTCCTCTTAAGATATACTGTACGTAGGGGCGTCTGGGTGGCTCAGTTGGTTAAGCGACCAGCTCTTGGTTTTGGCTCAGGTCATGATCTTGTGGTTTGCGGATTTGAGCCCCACATGGGGCTCTGCACTGACAGTGTGGAGCCTGCTTGGGATTTTCTCTCTCTCCCTCTCTCTGCCCCTCTCTTGCTTGCTTTCTCTCTCTCTCTCTCTCTCAAAATAAATAAATAAACTTAAGAAAAAAAGATATGCATATATGATAGGAGATGCCATAAAATATTCCTGTGCACTATATCTGTTTGCTATGCATGCATAGGTGTTTCTGAAAACATATATACATATATATAGTGGACAGTTCATCAGAGCCAATCACTCCTCTTCTGCTCTTATGCATTGTCACCCCACGTGTAAGCCACGTGGAGAGAGTAAAGGAACAAAACTATAAGGGATGAAGAAGGAGTGGGCAATAGGCCACAAGATAAAGATCTGTAAAGATTTAAATGATACATTTCTTTGATGAGGAAAGGAAATAGAGCTCGCTCTGAACAAATTATCCTGCGAATTTCGTCTTTCTCACCCTGCACCAATTCATCTTGTTCATGATCCGTGCTACTTTTCTGACATGCTATAACCAGGAAGCTGGTGTCCTTTTAATCTTTTCGGGGAGCTTCGAAAGCAACCAGATCTTCCCTCTTTTATCATGCCCACCATTATCAACCCATTTGCAGCTCTTTCCCTCCTCAAAACTCAAGTCCATTCCATAGGGAAAACATATCTTCAAACTAAGTGACAAGTTTTACTGATCGGAAGTCCCTTTTATACCTCCCCCCCCCTTCTAATTTCTGGGGCTGAAGCCATAGAATTATTGAATCCTTCCATTGAAAAATGCCTTTGTGGACATCTAGTACCAATATCCCAATTACTAGGAGAAAATTCTGCATATACGCTATGTGAAGTATGGTACAACCAGAAATCACTTTAAAGGGTTATATGCAGGGGCGCCTGGGTGGCTCAGTTGGTTAAGTGCCCGACTTTGGCTCAGGTCATGATCTAGCATTTTGTGAGTTCAGGCCCCACATCGGGCTCTGTGCTGACAGCTCGGAGCCTGGAGCCTGCTTCGGATTCTGTGTGTCTCTCTCTCTCAGTCTCTTTCTCTCTCTCTCTGTCTGCCCTTCCCCCACTTGCACTGTCTCTGTCTCTCTCTCAAAAATAAATAAACACTTAAAAGTTTTTTTTAAGGGTTATATGCAAATTGAATGAAAAGAAAGAACGCCGATACTGGTTCTGTCCCCCTCCATTGTACCCACGCCCTTTGTAGTGGGACTTTGAACTTCCTCCCATTAAGACCAAAAGTCTATTACCTCCACGCCTTGACTCTGGGCTAGTTTTTGACTTGATTTGTCCAATCAAATGCGGGGAGAGTAACAAGTCCAGCTGCAAACCTAGAGCCTTCTACCTCTTGGAACTCTCCCAGCCACCGTCTGATTAACTTGAGATAGTCTGACGGGGAATAAGAAACGCGTGGGCCTATTAGCCAAGTGGACAGTAAGCCAACTGGCCCGCAGCTGACTAAGGTCCTCCTAGCCCAGTCGGCCTTCAGTAGGTCAGTCAGCAGCCCCCAGGTACATGAGTGAGCCCAGACAAGACCAGCCAAACCAGGATCAGATCAGTAGAAGCTTCTCGCTGACCCATAATCTGGTGAGCAAACTAAATCATTGTGTTTTAATCCACTGAGTTTTGAGGTGATCTGTCACGTAGCAAAACTTAACTGATGCAGGTAGAAAATACGGTTGTATTTGTACTTACTGTTTCTCTTATAAGTCTATTTTGACATTATATAATCCCGTTAATTAAATGTGAAAAATTTTAAAAATAATTTGCTGAGGATTCTTTTGCTCTGATTTAACTGGTTAGAAATTTGGGACATTATTTTGGTTGGTTGTAGCAATCCCTCCTCTGTGTTGTTTCTGTCTGTCGCTGCCTGGTAACTGCAATGGATATTAATTCAGGAAAAAACACTGATAAGCCAGAAGCAGTTCAATTATATGCTGAGCCCCTAAGTAGTGTGAAAATTTGAAAATAAAATAAATGACCCGAAAGACCTGAATTTGTCTTAGCATAGTGACAAAATTGAGGAAGAAAGGAATTGATAATATATGTAATACAAAGCAGGTGGGTAAGGCTGAAAGTACAAGATTTCATAGAAAACAACATCTACTGTGCCGAAACAATCACAGGTCACTTTCTAGAAGATAGACTTCATTTGAGTGTTAAAAATATTGGAAGTTCCCAACAGTAAAGAGGAAAGAAGGGCATTCACTCAGAAAAGCAGCATGAACAAAGGCATTCACATCCCATATATCAGCTCCTAAATATTGTTTTATTAACTACCTCAAATTTCCTACAAAGTAAACTCTGACATAGAATATTTATTCTTTCTTTTTTATTTAAAAAATTTTTTTTTAAGTTTTTTTCTTTTTGACAGAGAGAGAGAGACAGTGCGAGCATAAGCTAGGGAGGGGCAGAGAGAGAGAGAGACACACAGAATCCGAAGCAGGCTCTAGTCTCCAAACTGTCAGCACAGAGCCTGAAGTCTCTAAACTGTCAGCACAGAGCCTGAAGTGGGGCTCGAACTCACTAACCACAGGATCATGACCTGGGCCACAGTCGGACGCTCAACCTACTGAGTCACCCAGGCACCCCAAAATATTTATTCTTCTTAAATCGTCATTCATGTACTATTCACTGAGTACCTGCCATATCCCAGACATCTTTCTAGGTTCTTGGGACACATCAGTGAAGAAACAAGCAGAGAAAATTGTGATTCAAAAGCTTGCATTCTGGATCCACTCTTCCATTGCTAGTTGGGCAAAATCACTTCACTAACAAATAATCATTAATTTAAATCATCCTATGTCCTCATTAGCACCAAACAAAGTACTAATAATTGGATACTGTTTTTGGTGCTTTCAGCCCCAAAATTATTACTAATGAATAAAAATATCTGAATAAAAGCCTGGAGAAACAAACTATCTGGAGAGAAACTGAAATCAGAATTGGAATTACATGGAGAGATTATGCCTATTGAATGCCTGCACCTGGGAATTTGTAGCCACGTGGCAGTTACCTAAAGTAGAATTTTGCAAGTTTCCCAGGGAGCACAAATGATAAATCCAAAGCACACTCTGGGTAGCAATGTTCGGATGTTTGTTTTGAAAAGGCCCTGATTGATTGTGTTGGGATAGATAGAGAGGTAGCCACGCAATTGGCTTCCTATACCTGGGAGGTCCGATTTGGGTTTTAGCTCTCTCAGTGGGTCATTTCCCGAATGTTGACAAGTCATTCTATGCAGCTTGTATTGTTGTTTGAAAAATGGGCTTTTTAGGAAAACTGTTCTTGTAATTCAGCCACCTTGCAAAGGTCTGTGGTCAGAATCAAGAGCCCCAGATGTTAGGCGGAAGGATTTGAAATAACATCAGCCCCAATGGCGTTTCACTCAAACCGCCTTAGACACTCCAAGCAAGAGCCATCTAGGCAAACCCATTCAATAAACAAATTCTACTGTACGTGATTTTAAGTCCACAAGGGGGCAGAATGGAGTCCACAGCAAACCACTGAAGTACACGTACATATCCCTTGTTGGCCTTGTATTTCAAGTTTCCAGGCTTGGTACCTAAGTCAAAAGTTATTCTGGTTTACCCATACCTGCATTACAAAGGAAAAGAATCTCATAGCTGGCTGCCTACACATCTGTGCATTGGAAACAACGACTTTTTGAAAAAGCTAAGTTTGGGGTGTCTGGGTGGCTCAGTTGGTTAAGCTGCTGACTTTGGATCAGGTCATGATATCAGGGTTTGTGATTCTGAGCCCCCGCCCAATGAGTTCCGTTAACGGCTCAGAGCCTGGAACCTGTTTCGGATTCTGTGTCTCCCTCTCTCTCTGCCCATCCCCCACTTGTGTTTTCTTTCTCTCTCAAAACAAAAACAAAAATAAAAACAAAGCTAGGTTAAGGTATCGAGGATATTTTATTTTTAGTTTTTAGTTTTTTCCACCATGTTTTCCCATGAGACCTACTTTTTAACAGGTAAGGTGCCTAATGAAGAGAGCTGTGAAGTGAATAGGTAGGAAGGTCAAACAGAAGCAAATGGACTTCAAATCCAAGCACGTAACATAGAAACGAAACAGAGGGGGTCTCACTGGTTCAGCTTCAAGGTCAATCTCCTACAACATAAACAGACTGTTACTGTGCCAGTTGGTCAGCTTAGCTCACTGTATCAAAAGGAGTCAGGGACTTCTCTTTTCTTCCCTCCATTGTTCTATCTTGGTACTTGTCCAACACTAGCCAGGAGAGCAGTGGAACCAGCCTTACAAGCGTAAAAGCAGCGCACGAAAAGACAGCAAAGGAGGAATGTAATTATATTTCAGAGGAGGAAAGAGAAATAAATGACAAATTGTGGGAGACAGAGAAGTTTGAGCAAAAATTCAGAAAGGAACTACCATTTGAGTTAAGCCTTCCACAACTACTAGGGTTCTTCTAGATAAAGAATAAAGATGTTGCGTGAAAACAGCATCACACCCTTGCGGGACAACAGGTATGAAACTCCGTAATCCTAAAACATCAGGAGGTGTCTGGAGACAGGCAAGGCGTCTGTGCCTGGAGCGTGTGGGCTGCTTAGAGAAAATGTAGATGGCAGATCTTGAATGACACGGGATCTCTTTTGACGTGTCTTGGAGTTGCAGTCGGCTTATTGTCAACAAACACTGACTCAAATACCGTAACCAAAATTGTTCCTTAGACCTAATATTTCTTAATCTGCCTAGAATACGGTTAGACCTGCCTTCCTCAGGAAACTGCATCCTCACCGTCTGAGTCTCGGAGATGCTCTCCGGTATCGTCCACCGGTAAGCCTCGCTGATAAGCTCATACTGCAATAGCAAAAGTCCAAGACCCTAAGTTCTTGGAGTCATTTTTTTTTTTTGTAAAAGTTTCTTATGGACGTGCACTTTGGGGCACTTCGTTTCAGATCTAACAGGTGTAGGAGAAGGAACAGGCCCATGTTTGGAATGCATTCTGGTTTAACTGGATGCACTTAGCCTCATCCTGATTCGCTTTAGAAGGTGCAACTGAATGTCATCCAAGGGTTGGAAATGTATGTTATCAGTTATGGAAACACTTTTTTCTTGCAACGCAGGTTTCTGTTCTTTGCAGGTCATTTCCTCAAGGGTGCCAAACATTTCATAGTCTCACTTTTATGTTACATTGTTTGTAATGACGCTCTTGTGTAGAATGTCTCCCTAAGTAATTTATTTCCCAAGTATCTGACACAAAATGAATTATGCTTTGGGGTTTGGATATATTCAAAATTTTATGTTAACTAGTATTATAAATCATCATGAAAAACAGAAATTGAAATATTTAGGTCATTATTTTATGTATTTGGATTTATGTAATTCAAATTGGCATTGAATGATCAAAGTAAGTAAATACCTATTTTTCAGAAATTTTATTGTAAACCTCCTTACACAATAAGTCCAGGATTATTATTGTTTAATCTCCATAGAAAATGTGGCATATTTTTAAAAAGTGAACACTCCCGACATTTATCTGAATAAATATTTCCCTTTTGATGAAAAAAATCGCTTATTTTCCACTAAATAATGAAAAATTTAATTACATATTTCCTACAGCCTGTGTGTGAGCCTAGAGAGAAAGGGACATAGAAGGAAAATAAAGAAGTAATGAGAAAATTAAAATAGGAAGAACACTGGAATGGCGGGAAGAGTTTAGGTCCCTTCCCAAGATCCTTTGGTCATGAGATTCTGATATCAGAGTCAAGAGAATGGACTTAGGCCAATGTTCTGGAACAATCCAGTTGTGTGATAATATGAAAAATCATAGACTATGAAATATCCATAGGACTTTAGAAATCTTTTACTGTAACTTTTCTAGAGGTGAGCTAAAGCATAGAGGGGATCAAGGAAGGCCACATGTATAGGCCAAGACTGGAAACCAGTCAGCTGGTCTGGGCTTCTCTCCATGGAACGTCACTGTATCTTAAAATGATACTTGGTTTCCCTATGTATTTGCTTCCTCATTCATACAATGAGTAGGTTAGCCGTGAACTTCTGTAAGATTCACGACAGTTTTAGAAGAGTCAGTATTGGTTCACTTTGTGCTTCTAGATATACATCGGGCCAGGTTAGCTGTATAGATGTGGAGACCTGTGATGGAAAGTAGAGAAATTGAGAGGGAATGCATAGTCAAGAGCCAGAACACGCCTTATTTCTGACAGGTTGTAGTTCTTTCTGGCAGATCCATTTATTGTCTGTGTCACAGTCCTCAGAAAAAATTCCTGTCGGTGAGACGTAAACACAGCTGTTTTTCTTAGTATAACCAACAATACGTAATCTGTGGAGCAAACGAAAAGCGTCATTTAGTGCTTGGAATTTTCTCACGTAATTCTCCTCATCCAGCCAGCGTCTCCTACAACTTTCAGGAAACAATGGGCTGCTAAAGTATTGAGTATAGAGCAAGCACACAGTCACAAACCTAATGGTGTAAACTTTTAATTTAAAGCTAATAATAAATCTCCGGCCCTTGCCAGTTTATCTTCACTGGAAAAGCATTCTCTACCAAGAAGCTTCAAACTAATATATACAAACAAACAAACAAACGCCAAGCTTTGCAAACTGGGGTTCTCTTCTTATTCTTATTCTGTCCTTAATACATGTGAAAAGTTTCTTAACTTTACTGAGCTTCAGTTTTCTTAAATAGAGAGGACAGGACCACCTGATATTTGGGGGAGGCATTGAGATAGCCCATGTGAAGGTCTGACAATGCTTCAAGTTTGCACTCAGTAAACATATTAAGTAGACAACAGCATATGACGGACATGCAGGGTCTACAGAATTTGGATTGGCTTAGAAAAGAGGCTTAGCCGGGCACCTGGGTGGCTCAGTCGGTTAGGCGTCCGACTTTGGCTCAGGTCACGATCTCACGGTCTGTGAGTTCGAGCCCCACATCGGGCTCTGTGCTGAGAGCTCAGAGCCTGGAGCCCGTTACAGATTCTGTGTCTCCCTCTCTCTCTGCCCCTCCCCTGCTCATGCTCTGTATGTCTCTGTCTCAAAAATAAATAAAAACATTAAAAAAAAAAAAAAAAAAGAGGCTTAGTTTGTGTGGTATGTGACCAGGGCCAGAGGCTTCCATTTTTCCTCATTCCAAACAGAAATTGGTGGGTGTCTGCTTCAAAATGTCATTGGTTCCAACACGCATGAGGCTTATGGCTCACTGCTGGTGGGGGGGTGGGACTAGTATTGGAAATAGGCAGCACTAGGGTGAGGTGCCAGGATAGGATGGTTCAAGACTCTCTTATCCATTTCAAACAAAGAGGATAGGGTTCTGTCACAGCTTTTCTTTGTTCCTTCACTGCATTTCTCCATGCAGCCCTTTCGGCCTGAGCAGCCAATCCGATTCCTTCCTAGTGTCTGACACCCTAGTCAACTTATGAACTTCTCTCAACTGGGCTATTGCCAAAGTCCGCCATGTTTTATCTCTTCTACCCATTTGATTCCTTCTTCCGCTTTACAAGATAACTTTTTAATGCTTAGATGGCCAAATCAAAGACTTTCTTTCCGAAAGATCGTCAATGGCTTCCTAGGCTTTCCTTAACCAGATCTCAGCCTGGTTCTCTACCTTATCTCATTTAATCCCTAAACGGTCCTGCAAAAACAATTACTATCACCCTCTATTTTTTTTTTTTTTTACCTGAAAGCCAGGCTGACAGTTAAAATGAAAGCAGAATTTAACGAATACTCTTTCTACTACAACCCCATTCCTTCCAGGTTTGCCTGATCACTGCCATATTTAATTAAAGCATAATTTTTATCTCAGAGTAAAATGGGAAGTTCAGCTGAATTTAATACATCCGCTCTACCTATATTTCCGCTCACGGACACTTCAGTGTTCTCCAATTTTATTATAAACTTCAGTAAAATAAATACACACACACTGATTTCAATTGACCCTAATTTGGGTATGAACAAAGAAAAATAAGTCAACATTAAATTTTCATTTATATGGGAATAAAGTACAGAGAGCAATCGCCAGAAAACATGTAAAAAATGAAGATAGATTTTTTTTTTTAAATTTGTGTGGTGTGTGTGTGGTGTATGTGTGGAGTACGTGTAGTGTATACGTGTGTGGTATACGTGTAGTCAGCGTATTTTGTGTGTGGCTTGTGTCGTGTATGTGTGATGTGTTTGATGTGTGTGTGTGGTATACATGTGTGGGGTGAAAGCACATTTTATCCACCAGAAAGAGTAGGCTTGCCCTTTCATAAATTTATTCTACCTCGGAACACTTAGACCTTAAAATAATTTTTTTTAATTTTTTTTTTAATGTTTATTTATTTTTGACAGAGAGACACAGAGCATGAGCGGGGGAGGGGCAGAGAGAGAGGGGGACACAGAATCTGAAGCAGGCTCCAGGCTCTGAGCTGTCGGCACAGAGCCCGACGTGGGGCTCGAACTCACCGACCGCGAGATTATGACCTGAGCCGAAGTCGGACGCTTAACTCACTGAGCCACCCCGGCGCCCCTAAAATAATTTTTTTGAAGAATCACCTTTAAAAAATATTTTAGAACTTGTGTCAAACAAAGTAAAAATTTGCTAATTAAGCCAACATATGTTTCAATGTTTAACACTTTTCCTTACACATTTACACTATAGTTTAGATAAACTTGGACATGTTCCTGTGTTTTAAGTCTCATGTGTTTTCCTCATATTCCTCATGTTTTTTGAATGATAAAAAAGTTTTAACTCTCATTTATACAAATGTGATTGAAGTCTTCACAGACTCAAAAACTGGAACACAGGGGCGCCTGGGTGGCTCAGTCGGTTTAAGCGTCTGACTTCAGCTCAGGTCACGATCTCACAGTTTGTGGGTTCGAGCCCCCCGTCAGGCTCTGCGCTGACAGCTCGGAGCCTGGAGCCTACTTTGGATTCTGGGTCTCCCTCTCTCTGCCCCTTCCCTGCTCATGCTCTGTGTCTCTCTCTCAAAAATAAATACACATTAAAATAAGTTAAAAAATAAAGCAACACAACATCCTCTCTTCTGAACAACTTATCAAAAGAAGTTCTTTACAGAAACATTATTTGGACGCATACTTTTGCTTCCGAGGAAAAAATTCTCTGCCTTTGTTACACAATTATCCATTAATTCTGTTAAAATATGTAATTTATTTGGGTAGTATCAACCCTCCTATCGAACCGATAATTTTCTTGGACATCTTACACAAAAAACTACAATGAGACACCCAATAGAAAATAGCTAATAGATCCTTTGTGGCCTATGCCATATTCATCACATCCCCTCAAATAATTGTCTCCTTTGCACCACTTGTTAAAATATACCGTTGACCTTTGAACATCATGGGTTTGAACTATATGTGTTCACTTCACATGGTCTTTTGATAAATACAGTGTGTTACTGTAAGTAAGTGTATTTTCTAGTTTTATGGTTTTCTTAATAACATTTTCTTTTCTCTAGCTTATTGCAAGAATACAGTGTAGAATAACTATAATGTATTTAAAGTATATGTTAATCGACTGTTTACGTTATCAGTAAGGCTTTCCGGCCTGTCTGGGTTCCACACTCTTGATATTTACTTTTTTTTTTTTTTTAATTCACTGAAAAACACTACTTAAATAATTCTGCATGCTAAAAGCCTCCAGCTAGAGATGGTTTAATGCGATCCCCATCCCCCCCACCCCGCCACCAAATTATCTATTCCTTGTTTCCTAAATCTCCGTTGTGGGTAAATATATATATATATATATATATATATATATATATATATAATATATATTGCTCTAAAGGGCTGATGTCTTTTCCCATATGGGACTTTCAACCAACCAGCTTCAGAATCGTTCATCTTCTAAGTCTATTCTGGATGTCTTGAAAATTTCTAAGCCAAATGGAAACCACAAAACTCAGTCTTTCATAACAATTTTACGTTCTCAAAATACAAAGCTGGTATAGAGTGAATATTCAAATTGGCTTATCAAATACTCACACGTTTGGATTTAAAAATGACCCATTTATCCACTTCCATTTCTTCTCTGATAATGTTAAATTTAATCCAATCCAAAACAGAAATTCTTTTTTAGGTATCAGGCTTTGTACGTGTCTCTATAAATAAAGCAAACAAAATGGCGGAACACTGAATCTGTATGATCTATTCATGGTTTGCATTTTTCTACTCTTTCTCTAAAACTGAGTTCAAGTCTTACCTCATCTATGATGACTTTCCTAACTCCCCATCAGAGTTGATTATTCCTTCTTTGTGATATTACTCTCTATATTTATATTGTTGCATTCATCAAATTACATTCAATTATTTCCTTATGTGTCTGTTTCGTCTCTCAGATTGTGAGCTTCTTGAAGTCAAAGTTGCTACTTGTATCTGCATAGCCCCTTTGGGCTGAACCCCAAAGGCCGTGGTAAGGTTAGAAAAAAGTGCTAAGTTCAATTAAGGTATCTTATTTAATTATTTACCAATTCTTCTGGATCTTGAAAAAGCAGCAAACTGGATTCTTTTGTGGAACAGTCAGCTAGACTGTAGTTCCAAGTGTTGGAAGCGAGAGAAAAAAACAAACATTTTTCTCGGAGTAGACGCCAATCTTTTGGGCACTTTAACAGATCTGGTTTCTCTGAAGTAAAGAGAAAGATGAAATAAATAAGTGTTCTAGTTCTCTCCTGTTTCCACCCACCACAACCAATCACACACGCACAAGTCATTATAAATGCACAGAAGTCTCTGATTATTATTGTGAGAACAATGAATGGATTGGCTATAATTTTGAGGTTTTTGACACTCTCCATTCTGATATCAAGAATTGGAAATCCATGACCAGTTGTATGGGGCATAAATGGAATCATAGAGTGTTAGAATAGGAAAAGACCATTAAAATCATTTACGCAGCCACATCTTACTTTTTAAGGCACTGACAGAATAATTTAAGTGCACATAATCAGATGGTGTGAAGAGTCAAAACTATTGCTGAATTTTCTCAAGCTCATCAGTAGTGTTGATCCCACTACATATCCAACAATATCAAACTTATCGAAAGGAGTTTTTACCTCAAACAACTTGTAAACTGCAAAGCAAATATAATTTATCGCCCTAAATTGATGACCAGTACTACGGAAAATTTCTAATTGCCAAAGTATATACTTGCTTACTTAGTGCAATCTGTTGGGTAACATTTTCCAGAAGGATTTTCCAGGTTACTTAAAATTGATGATCTGGGAGCATGTGCACCATCCACAATCATATTTTACTACAGTCATTCAACCACAGTGTCTTTATTAACGCACACTGCTTCGTGAAGCAAGATTAACCTTCTAGTCATGAATATGATAAATATTTAGAAACTTATTTTATATTTCAGTTTTACTAATTAACTTCAGTCAAAAGTTAACTGACATGCTCACTAAAATCATCCACTATTTCACTTAGGTGCGTATATTACTTCTTAACTTGTTATTTGGCTGTTAATTCTTGAATATTCTAGCAGCAACATCTGTGTTGGGCTGGAGTGTGTCAGGTAAGTGATTCACGATCATTGGCTTCAGAATACTTCTTTTGTTTCCTCTAAGTGTGGCAGTGTGACCTAGTGGTTAAGATCATCGGCTCTGAGGTCAGGCCACAGGTACAATTTCCATTGTCGCCTCTTACTTGGTGTATGACCCTAAGTGAGTTGCTTAACCCTCCCATTCCCCAGGTTTGTCAAACATAAAGTCAGAAAGCTCATACTATCTGAATATATGAGTTGTTAGGAGCCTTTACTAATGTAATGTATGGTATCGGTCAAATACGAGTTGTTATTTTTAGGAACTTCCAAGCTACAAAATTACCTGTTGTTTCATTCCTGTTCTCTTGAACATCCACACCGCTTTCTTCTATTGACGAGTTTTGCCTTAAGAATATTACTAGTAAATAAGGAGAAACCAGTAAGAAGATTAAATGCTGAATGTGGCAAAATGGATATGTTATTATCACTTCGGGAAACTCTGTTATCTCAACCAGCTTGAATGTGGGTAGAATATAAAGGCAATAGCTATGTAGTAACAAAGGGTCTAGTTAGAACACAGCATACGTAAACAAACAAACAAGAAAAAACACCTAACAATGAACTTACATAGACGTTGTTACCTGTTATCTACTCTTAAGTTGTTTATACTCCTGACCAAGCTTTCTCATATTCGGGAGGAATACAATTATGCCTACCCCATGGGAGAGATTGCCTAGTGCAATCTGGAATATAATAGGTACTGAAGAAACTGTAAATAATGGAAAATTTAAATTTTCTTTGTTATTGTCATGTCTTTATTAGAATGGTGATCTAATTTTAAGTTCTGGAGCACATCTGAAATACCTCATGAAGATGATCAGAACAATTAGGAACAGAAATCCAAAAGGCTGAAGTTTGCAGAGTAGATTTGGGCTGAGCAGTGTTAAAAGCATTGTTTTGTAATTGTTTTCCTTTCATCGGTCTTTCGCTAAGTTTGGGGGTGGCCAAGTTATTTGATACTCTAATGATAGGAACAAAATATGTATTCTGAAGCAAATGATCTTGAATCACTTACCTGAAATACTCAACCCAATCACAGTCAAGGTGAGAAGAATAACCCCAGTACAACCAAGTTTCAGAGCAAACTGATGCCAAGGTGGACCTTGACAGATGTCTGAGAAGTTAAGAAAATACACTTAGTTAACTGGTTGGGTCCATCTGGAACAAAAAGCAAAGGTGGTTTGGGTCGCATATAGACAGATTCAAGTTGGGAGCTGGGGGCAGGAAAGAACGCTTATCAGCCATATTAGAGCTCCACGAGATGGGTTCTCAGTCAGATCCACCTGAGATTTGGCTCATGAGTAAAACAGAAATATTTACGCTTGTCTTAGGTACAAAAGATTGGTGTAACAATCAAACGGGATAAATGTGAAAAGTTTCGAAAATTGCCAAGTGCTGTATGAAAATGAAGCACACGCCCTATTGTAGGAAGTAAGTCAAAGAATTTTGTCTAAAAAGGATGGCCTTCATCCAGTCAAGATATGTTAGAATGAGTTCTATGGAGGCTCTATTTTGTGCTAAGTACCATTTTAGCTTCTTGTGACACACAACAATTCTATTCTTAGACATGGATTCCTCTGCTTTATTGTTGGCTAAAGCAATTATCTCCAACTTGAATCAGAGAAGAGAGTTTTATGAGGCTGCATATTATTTTAGTATTTCGATGAATATAACATAACATGAGCTTATGTCTACAATGTTGCATAGTCTAACAAAATATCAAATACATTCGTTTTTCTCTGCAATCATATCATTTACAGTATACTGTGTCTCATGTTTATCATGTTTATCACAAATTATGATTATGGGGGAGCCTGGGTAGCTCAGTTGGTTGAGCATCTGACTCTTGATTTCTGCTCAGGTCATGGTGTCATGGTTTGTGAGATCGAGCCCTGCACCATGGTGTCATGGTTTGTGAGATCGGGCTCTGTGCTGACAGCATGGAGCCTACTTGGGATTCTCTCTCTCCCTCTCTCTCTGCCCTTCCTTTGTTTGCAAGCACACATGCTCTTGCTCCCTCTCTCTCTCACAAAATAAATAAACATTAAAAAAAGAAATTGTGATTATATTAATTAATGAAATGGAAGCATAAATTAATCATAAGTTTATCAATATATTTTGTTCTAGACATCTTTAAAACTATAAATTTCGTGGGGAAAAATAATGAGAGTAATTTTTTTTAATTTTTAATGTTCATTTATTTTTAAGAGAGAGAGAGAGAGAGAGAGACAGAGTGTGAGTGGGGGAGGGTCAGAGAAAGAGGGAGAGAGAGAGAGAGAATCCCAAGCAGGCTCCGCACTGTCAGCACAGAGCCCGACATGGGCCTTGAGCTCACAAATCGCAAGATCATGATGTGAGCCAAAGTCGAACGCTGAACTGACTGAGCTACCCAGGTGCCCCTGAGAGTAATGTTCTAATAAAAAAACTTGCAGGGAAACACCAGCTCAGATTCCAAAATTGAATCAGCTCTGATAGGAATTAGTCTAGTAATTCATACCTTAGTTACTGCACTTGAAATTGTATTTAGGTAATGCCTATACCTCTGACTTAATTATAAGACCCCTTTTGCTCTCACTTGGTTTGTAACACACACACACACACACACACACATGCACATATACACACATATATAACATATATATGTAATATAGCCATAACATGCATATATAGATACATATATATATACACACATATATATAATATAGCTGTAAGATATATTACAAGTTGTTTTCTAAATTATATTATTAGAGCAGAGGGCTTTTACAAGTAAAGGTTTTTTTAATTTATCTAAAGCTCTGGATTTATTTATATTATCTATTCTTTTTATATTTTTTTCTAATATTTCTCTATATAGACATTTATTTGTTTTGAGTCAGTTGTTAAGAATATTAGTACAAGGTTTGTTAAAATGGTATCTTTTATTCTTCTTAAATGTTCCAGAGTGACTTACAAGTCCATTTGCACTTTGTTTTTTTACACTGTCCCTGGCAATAATTTTGTGCAACCCAATTTGCAGAAAACTACTAATGGTCCCCTTAGTTAGTATATTGACATTCATATCTTAGCTCTTTCTAAAATGTTCCCCAGTAGATGGAATTTAGAATAGCTAATGTGATCAAAGATTATGGGAAGAAACAGGTGATCGATAAGATTCAAGGTAGTGACACATAGATTATCACCTATGAGTAAGTACCCAGAGGAGACTCCTAAACTCTGGGCATACATCTGGATCTGAGAACACCAAACTTGATTAACATTGACCTAGAACTTCTAATGAAAACCACTGTGATACAGAATGGCTAAATGCAGTCAATTAACCTAAGACTGGCCCTAAAATATCATTCCTTCCGGTTGTAGATATGTATATTATTTTACCTTTATGTCTCTTTCCTTCCTTGTCCTTTTTTCCCTTGAAACTTTGCAAAATGGAGACATATAGTGACTATTTTAATATTTATTACGGAAGCACAGCAGTGGTTAGAAGCAGAGGCTTTCAAATCTAGCACATCTGTATTTGAGCATGTTGCTTTGGGCAAGGTATTCTAGCTTCCTAAGTGACAAATTTCCTCATTTATAAGATGTAGACTAATATCTACTTCTTAAGGTTTTTGAAAGGACTATATGAAACAATTCTTCTAAAATGCTATGCATAGTATCTGGCACATAGTAATTATTCAATAAATATTAGGTTATTTTTCTTTTAATCTTTTTTAAAAACTACAAATCTTCCTCAATTTATTCCTTATGTATATTCCTTGCATCCCCATAAACCCAGTGAAAGTTGAAAAGATAGTCATTTGAAAATAGTTTTACTATCCCTAACCTATTGAGCATCATAGCTTAGCCTACCCTATCTTAAAAAGGCTCAGAATAATTACATTAGCCTGAGCTTGGGCAAAATCATCTAACACAAAGCTTATTTTAGAATAAAGTATTGAAAATCTCATAATTTAGGGAATAGTGTACTGAAAGTGAAAAGCTGCAGGTTGCACGGGAACAGGATGACTGTATTGGCTGTGACCTTCATGATGGTGTGGCTGATGGGGACCTGTGGTTGCCACCGCCCCGCATCACGCAATAAGATTGTGCCACTCCTTGCTAGCCAGGGAAGAGATTGAATTCAAAATTCAAAGTATGGTTCTGATGTCAGGGAGGTTGCACTTGTGTGTCCAACTTCCTAAAAGACTCTTCTCCCAGAAAGCATGACTTTGTCCCACAAGTCTTGACAGGTCTTGACTCAAATGTCTTCTTATCATCACCTCCTGTAATCCATTTGATACAGTACCCCCCACCAAACTAAATTCTACTTCTATTTTTTATTCTTCTCAATTTCACTCAATATCACGTGATCTTTTGGGGCATCTGGGTGGCTCGGTCGGTTAAACGTCCCATTCGGCTCAGGTCACGGTCTCGCAGTTTGTGAGTTCAAGCCCCACGTCAGGCTCTGTGCTGTCAGCTTGGACCCTGGAGCCCACTTCAGATTCTGTGTGTCTCTCTCTGCCCCTTCGCTGCTTGTTCTGTCTCTCTCAAAAATAAATAAACATTTAAAAAAAATGTTTTAAATATCACATGATCTTTTTACATATACTCAGTTATTTGTTTATTATGTCTCTTATAGTAGTATAATTGCAATAAAGGAAAATATTTTTTCTCTATTTTGTTCCCTGCTGTAGCTTCAAAACCAATAGTTTATTTTTGAATGAATAAACAATGTCTAGAGGCATTTTTACCAACACCTTACTTACTTTTCTAAGGGAGCAAACCATTGGCTGTAACAAAATAGGTCACAGCTCACATCTCCCTCTAGCTCGCTGACTCCTTTTGGTGCGTTCACTGTTTAACAGTTACCACAGCCTGAAGAGTTTAGCCAAGGAGCTCAGCAGTGGTTTCGCAATAATTGTAATATCAGATCAGTGTTTTTAAATTACACGTTTTGTTGGCCTTATTCTACTTTGTTTCAGATTTCCTTTCACGATGGTGAAATAGGACAAAAATATGATCAGACTGGACAAATTTTCTGGACGCACTGATTTGGGGTCATAGATAGTAATTTTTGAGGAAAATCTCACTGCTTTTCTCTGTATTCACTTTAGGTCATCCCTTTTAAACACCAGCCTCCTCCCTCTCCACCTTTGCTAGATCTGAATAGGGTAAGAGAAAGTCTCATTATTTCCCTAAAAAATAACTGTGGCCACACCAAACCCTGACTGTAGTTATCAAGATCCTCCAATTCCCCTTAACCCCCATAATGAAGAGTATAGTGAAACTTATTTGGTAACCCTAAGCCTTTTTTCCCGATTTAGAACATTGATAATTTAGTAGTTTCAAACCTATAGCAAATTATCTTAAAAGGCTATAGCCCAATGTTTAGCACAATATGAAATGAATATCAGGTTGGATAAAAATCCCAGTAATACATTTGGTTAGATTTCAGAACGTCATGATAATTCCGTGCATATTTTCTGCCTAGTTTCTGGTCTTTTTTCATCCATTTCCAGGCTATTGGCATCTGTCACCTATTACCTCACATGACCGTTACCCCTTTTTTTTTTCCCACTGACATAGAAAATACTAATTCCTCTGACATAGAAAAGTGCTGATTCCAACAAGTGTCAAATAGGTTCTTTTAATGATATTCTCCAGTGTCTCATGGCTTATCTCCGTCGAAACCAGGATACATTTCAAGTATCAAGTTTCAAAGTTAGAAACTATCAGATTATAATTACGTTGAAGTCTTTGATCTTGAATATGATATTCTTCCAGAAAAAATTTTCTCCTTCTCTTTGGATAGCGAAGGATATTAATCATTGCCCTTATACTTCATATTGGGGGGAAAAACACTATGGGAGGGAATGCAGTAAAAGTTAGCATTAGTATTTTGGGGAAGGATTTGGAATAAGGTACGTTACCATGATAGGAAGTCTCTAAAATATTACATTGTTCATACGTGTAAAATTATGTCTCTAAATTATTATGTCTCTAAGATAATTATGTCTGTAAAATATTACTTTGTTCATACGTGTAAAATATTTCTTCCTGGTTTTTAACCAAGGCTCAGGAATAGGAGTGATGTTCACTCTTCACACTAATATCTTGATAAAAGAAGAAACCTACAAGGTGTGTGCTTTTCGTCACAGTTACTGTTACCTACAGATAAGCTAAACTATACCATATATATATATCTTATATATATATATATATCCTATATATCCTATATATCCATATATATATGCTATATATATCCTATATATGGATATATAGGATATATAGGATATATATATAGGATATATATATATATATATATATATATATATATATAGGACTGCTGCTTATCCTCAGAGCTGTGATTTAAAACCATCAATATAAGAGAAAAGTCTAACTCTGAAAGACAAACAAATGCCAAATGGAAAACAAAAGGCACTTACCCTGAGGAAGAGATGGGGGTGATGAACTTTCCAGGCAAGGACCCCTGGATAAGTTTAAATCAGCATATGTCACTTGTCTGTCCATTGCAAGCAGGAGAACGTGGCACAAAACTTGTGCGTAAGGACAGACTCCAAGTGCTATGAGTCAAGATCAGAGAAAGGAAGTGCCCAGTCTGAAATGCTTTTTTGTTTCTTTTGTATCTCCTCCCACCTACACTTTTAGCTGTGAGGTTTCTCCGTAAATTAGTAAGACAATCCACTTACTGAGTTTCCAATATACTTAGATATGTAACGTCTACTTTGCGTAGTTAACTGGTCAGCTGTTTGACAAAATTTGGGGAAGATCTTGTTGTTGTTGTTCTAATCATCCCTTTTGAGTATCTTTCTCCAGGTCAGGACTGGCATGAGACAAATGAGACATTCATCTAGGGTGCAAATTTAAGGGACTCTCCGAAAAGATTCAGTAATCAAGAGAAATAACATTTAATGCAATGTTGTAAAAAGTAAACATTTATGCCAAAAATGGCAGGATGCCTTTCAAAAGTTCTAAATTCTTTGTGAAATATTTATGCTGTAGATCAAGCTACGAAATATGAAAAATGGCATTGTAAATGTGGACATGGCCCCTTAATAACATAATTTAAAAAAGCAAATAGCTAAAGATCCATAGACCATGCTTAGCTTAGTTCTAAAGGCACTCGTGACTATAACAGAGTCTCCACATAAGTACAAAATTGAAATCTACCAGAATTATAGAAAGTAGAGGCCTTGAGTCTGTAGAATTTCCTTTTTTTCAAGGATTTTCAGGCATAGAACCTTAGAGCAGGATCTTAGATGCCACCAAGTCTGACATTCCCACATTGCAAATGATACGAGAGAAAACCAGGGATTTCCTCAAAGTCACTTGCTGTAATCAGAGCAGAATTGTACCAAATGCTCAGAATCACTGAACACTGGAAGTGGTCTCCCGGCTTTGATTCCCCAGAAGGAGGAAGTGGCTATTCATAGAAGAAAAGTTTTCATTCTGTGCCTGTTATAGAGACACACGCTTATTCTTTAAATGCTACGGATACTTATGAAAAAAGTAAGCATGTGTGAGAATTGAAAAGAACGCATATGACATTTACAATCTATGCATCTTTAAGTGGATGGTGGGAAAAATAAAAAGGGTTGCTGTTTTTAGAAACATATGAAAAATATATTTTCCTGTATTATAAAAATATATCCAGCATGATTGATGGTAATATTCTGAATTTAAAAAATTTCTAAGCTATTTCTTTTTATTTCCTTGTGAGAGTTTAATTTTTAGAGTGATGCACCAATGGTTATCCACCAATATTTAGAAGGTGGATATTTCACCTTCCCCCAAAATTCTGAAAGTCTTGAGTATAATATATTGAATCACTAAAACAAGCTTAGGTTGATATGCTCTCTTCAGTGATTCAATGACAATGTTCCTTGAGTATCTGACTATTTGGTAACTAGTAGTCACTTTATTTGTGCTATGATATTTGGTTTTGTCACATACTTCATCTAAATCTTTAAAGTAAACATAATCTGCCAGAATTATGGAAGGGTATACTGGGTCACCTATATAGAATACTGTTCCTCAAATTTTAGTGTCTATATAGGGACCACCCGAAAACTTGTTAGTATTGTAGAATCTTGCCACATGTATTCTTCCTTTCCTAAGACACAGTTAGGCTAAGGTGGGGGATGTGCTAAAAAAAATCATCCCAGATTAATGAGGTGGTTCACGAACCACACACAAAGAAATAATCATGCAGCAAGTGAAAAGTGTGAGGATATTTGAGAAAGATCAACAGAGTGAACAGAAGTCTGATAATTCAGGGGATTTAAATCATGGTTTGGCATACTAGAGTTTCATTTAAATGAAGCATGACTGTGACTTTTGGAATCCACAGTAGCCAAATGAAAACTAATTTATTTGAGGGCTCCCTTCAAAGACATTTCCCTTCAAGCAAAACTTGTAGAAGTCTTGTGGGCTACGAAAGAATAAACTGGCTAGAAGTAGAAACAAAGAAGAGTCTTTAGTTGTCCATACCACATATGCAACACATTGATGTTTCATTTTGTTTGCTACAGCTGTCTTCACAATCATCTATCACAAAAGACTTTTATTGTGTAACCACTATTGTATACATAAAAAATAAAACCTTCATCTGAATTCATACGTGCAGAATGCTTTTAGTTATGTTCATCTAATTACACTTGGCACTTTTGCAAAAAGTTTATCAGAATTTAGGAATATACTGTCATATATATATATATATATATATATATATATATATGTAGTATACACACACACATACAGAGATAGGCACACACTTCATATATATGATGTTAAAACTGAAGATTTCAGAGAATGAGTGATTACAAGTAACTCTGAACTTGAGAATTTGCAACAGTAGCAATGATATTGAATAGCTCAAAAACGCAGATTTTTTTTTTTTTTTTTTACTATATGTCTTGTTTTGACATTGAGCTTTCCTAGATTAATAGTGGGAGTTGGGGTGGACAGGAATACTTTTAAATATGAAGAAGTATAGTAGAGGCCAGAATATGGCTAGGAAATGGAGAAAAGAGTGATAAAAGCATAATTCGGTACCAGAAGGTGAAAACACAAAAGGCAGTAAGTGGTAATCATGAGATAAGAGAAACCACTCTAGGCTGAAAATATAAAAGAAAATGGTGACTGCAGTAAGATGGCAGACCAGGAAGCTACAGGCTCACCTTCTTCCACTGAATTAACAACAATGTGTGGACAAGAACACCTCAGTAAGAACTCCAGAGATGAGCTGAGAAGTCGCAGCACCCAGAGGCATTGTAAAATTAAGAAGAGATTCCAACAAAAGGGGCATGATCGCTCCCGGCATTTGATACACTCATTAGTGCCCTTACTCCTACACAGCATATTGTGGAGATATCGTGAGGAAATCCCATGTAGTTTCTTTCATGATGGGGGGGGGGGAAAGAGTGGCTCGTGCATCCAACATTCCAGGTTGCTTGAGGACTACTTAAGGGACTGGTTTTTCTCTTGCTTAAGGCAGAGTGCTTAGGGGACCGGGTCAACTTTAGAAGCCACTGAAAACTGATGTGAGCAGCAAGCAGAGCTGCGGTACTGCAGGCAGACGTGGGAAAAAAAGAAAATGAAGAAAATTATTATGTTTACAAAAGCATCAAAAGGAAGAAAATACTGAAGAATAAACTTAATTCAGAAAATGAAAAGCTCGAACACTAAAAACTACAAAACATTGCTGAAAGAAATTAAATAATACACCAATAAATGGAATGATATCCCATGTTCATGGATTGGAAGATTTAATATTATTAAAATGTGCATAGTGCACATTTAACTCAGATTAAATGCAATTCCTATCAAAATTCCAGTAACACTTTTTTTCTCAGAATAGAAAGAAATCATCCTAAAATTCACATGGAATCGCTAAGAACTTCAAATAAATCAATCTTGAAAAAGAAGAACAAAGTTGGAGAACTTATACCTTCTGATTTCAGAACACATCACAAAGCTACAGTAATAAAAACAGTGTGAAACTGGTATAAAGACAGGCAAATAAACAAATAAAAACGAATAGGAACCCGAAATAACTCCATGTTTTTGGCCATATTATCTTCAACAAGGGTGCCAACACTACTTAATGGGGAAAGGAGAGTCTCTTCAGTAAATGATGTTGGGAAGTATCTGCCAACATGCAAAAGAACAAAGTTGGAATTTTATCTTACATTATATATAAAAATTAACTCCAAATGCATTAACAAGGTAAATGTAATACCTAAAATTATGAAACTTCTAGAAGAAAACATACAGGAAAATCTTAATAACATTGAACTTGACAATTATTTATTGTATATGATACTCAAAAAAAAAAAAAAAAAGGCAACCAAAGCACAGATAGACAAATGGGTACTACATTAAACTTTAGTCTTTCGTGCATCAAAGGACACAATCAACAGAGTGAAAAATCAGCTTACAGAATAGGAGAAAATGTTTGCAAATCATATATTTAATAAGGGATTAATATGCAGAATATATAAAGAATTTCTATGACTCATCTATAATAACAACAAAAAGATCAGAGTCTGATTAAAAAAATGAGCAAAAAACTTGAATAGACATTTCTCCAAGATGACGTAAAAATGGCCAATGAGTATATAAAAAAGATGATCAACATCACTAATCATCTTTTTTTTTTTAATTTTTTTTTTTTACGTTTATTTATTTTTGAGACAGAGAGAGACAGAGCATGAACGGGGGAGGGGCAGAGAGAGAGGGAGACACAGAATCGGAAGCAGGCTCCAGGCTCTGAGCCATCAGCACAGAGCCCGACGCAGGGCTCGAACTCACGGACCGCGAGATTGTGACCTGAGCCCAAGTTGGACCCTCAACCGACTGAGCCACCCAGTCACCCCAACATCACTAATCATCTTAGCAAATGAAAACCATACTACTTGGTGTGAAATATCACCTCATACCCAGTTAGTATGGTTATTACAAAAATATATATTACAAGTGTTGACAAGAATGTGGAGAAATTAGAATGCTTGTATATTGTTGCTGGAATAGTAAAATAGTGCAACTACTAAGTAAAATAAAATAGAGTTCCTTAAAAGTTTGTTTGTTTGTTTGTTTACTTATTTATAATATAATTTATTGTTAGGTTAGCTAACATACAGTGTATACAGTGTGCTCTTGGTTTTGGGGGTACATTCCCATGATTCATCCCTTACATACAGCAGCCAGTGCTCATCCCAAGTGCCCTCCTCGATGCCCATCACCCATTTTCCCCTCTCCCCTACCCCCAAATCAACCCTCAGTTTGTTTTCTGTGTTTAAGAGTCTCTTATGGGTTTGCCTCACTCTCTGAATCTTTTTTTCCCCTTTGTATCCCCCATGGTTTTCTGTTAAGTTTCTCAAGTTCCACATATGAACAAAAACATGTGATATTTGTCTTTCTCTGACTGACTTATTTCACTTAGCACAATACCTTCCTATTCCATCTGTGGTGTTGTAAATGGCAAGATTTCATTCTTTCTCATTGCCAAGCAGCATTCCATTGTATATATAAACCACATCTTATTTATCCATTCATCAGTTGATGGACATTTGGGCTCTTTCCATAATCTGGCTATTGTCAAAAGTGCTGCTATGAACATTGGGGTTCATGTGCCCCTATGCGTCAGCACTCCTGTATCCTCTGATAAATTCCTGGCAGTGCTATTTCTGGGTTGTAAAGTAATTCTATTTTTAATTTTTTAAGGAACCTCCATACTGTTTTCCAGAGAGGCTGCACCAGTTTGCATTCCCACGAAGGTCTATTCATGTCTTCTGCCTATTTATTCACTGGGTTATTTGTTTTTCAGGTGTTGAGTTTGGTAAGTTCTTTATATACTTTGGATGCTAACCATTTATCTGATATTTCATTTGCAAATATCTTTTCCCATTCTTTCAGTTGCCTTTTAGTTTTGTTGATTGTTTCTTTTGCAATGCAGAAGCTTTTTATCCTGATGAGCTCCAAATAGTTCATTTTGCTTTTATTTTCCTTTGGAGACGTGTCAAGAAAGAAGTTGTTGAGGCTGAGGTCAAACAGGTTGTTGCCTGTTTTCTCCATTAGGGTTTTGATGGTTTCCTGTCTCACAGGTCTTTCATCCATTTTGAGTTATTTTTGTGTATGGTGTAAGAAAAGTGTCCAGTTTCATTCTTCTGCATGTTGCTGTCCCAAACTCCCAACACCATTTGCCAAAGAGACTGTCTTTTTTCCATTGGATACTCTCTCCTGCTTTGTCAAAGAGTAGTTGGCCATACCTCTGTGGGTCCATTTCTGGGTTCTCTATTCTATTCCATTGGTCTGTGTGTCTGTTCATGTGCCAATAGCATACTGTCTTGGTGATTACAGCTTTGTAGTAGAGGCTAAAGTCCAGGATTGTGATGCCTCCCACTTTGGTTTTCTTTTTCAACATAACTTTGGCTATTTGGGGTCTTTTGTCATTCCATGCAAATTTTAGGATTGTTTGTTCTAGCTCTGAGAAGAAGGCTGGTGCAATTTGGATTGGGATTGCATTGAATGTGTAGATTGCTTTGGTAGTATTGACATTTTAACGCTACTTGTGCTTCCAACCCATGAACACGGAATGTTTTTCCATTTCTTTGCGTCTTCTTCAATTTCTTTCATAAGTTTTCTATAGTTTTCAGCATATGGATCTTTTACATCGTTGCTTAGGTTGATTCCTAGGTATCTCATGGTTCTTGGTGCAATTGTAAATGGGATCGATTTCTTGATTGCTCTTTGTGCTGCTTCATTAATTGTGTATAGAAATGCAACTGACTTCTGTACATTGCTTTTGTATCCTTCAACTTTGCTGAATTCATGTATCGGTCCTAGCAGCTTTTTGGTGGAGTCTTTTGGGTTTTCCATGGAGAGTATCATGTCATCTGTGGAAAGTGAAAGTTTGACTTCTTCTTTGCCAAACTGGATGCATTTTATTTCATTTTGTTGTCTGATTGCTGAGGCTAGGACTTTCCAACACTATGTGAAACAAGGGTGGTGACAGTGCACATCCCTGTCATGTCAATAATCTCAGGGAAAAGGTCTCAGTTTTTCCCGATTGAAGATGATATGAGGTGTGGGCTTTTCATATATGGCTATTATGATATCAAGGTATGTTCCTTCTATCGAGACTTTTTTTTTTAGTAAGAAAGGATTCTATGTTTTGTCAAATGTGTTTTTTTGCATCTATTGACAGGATCCTATGATTCTTATCCTTTCTTCTATTAAAGTGTTGTATCACATTGATTGATTTGCAAATATGGAACCAGTCCTGCAGCCCAAGAATGAATCCCGCTTGATCATGTGAAAAATTCTTTTATTATGCTGTTGAATTTGATTTGCTAGTATCTTGTTGAGAATTTCTGCATCCATGTTCATCAGTGATATTGGCCTGAAATTCTCTTTTTTGATGGGGTCTCTATCTGGTTTGGGAATCAAGGTAATGCTGGTTTCATAGAATGAGCCCAGAAGCTTTCCTTCCATTTCTATTTTTGGAAGAGCTCGAGAAGGATAGGTATGAACTCTGCTCTAAATGTCTGGTAGGATTCCCCTGGGAAGCCACCTGGCCCGGGACACTTATTTGTTGGGAGATTTTTGCTCCATCATTCAATTTCTTCACTTGGTCTGTTATGGGTTATGGGTCTGTTCAAATTTTCTATTTCTTGACATTTGAGTTTTGGGAGTGTGTAGGTGTGTAGGAATTTGTCCATTTCTTCCAGGTCGTCCAGTTTGTTAGCATATAATTTTTCATAGGATTCTCTAATCATTGTATTTCTGTGGTGTTGGTTGTGATCTCTCCTCTATCATTCATGATTTTATCTATTTGGGTTCTCTCTCTTTTCCCAGACTTCATAGAAGTCTGGCTAGGGGGTTATCAATTTTGTTTATTTTTTCAAAAAGAAAAACCAGCTGTTACATTCATTGATTTGTTCTAATGGTCTTTTTTATTAATCTATATTGTTTATTTCTGCTCTAATCTTTATTATTTCTCTTCTTCTGCAGCCTTTGGGGTTTCTTTGCTGTTCTGCTGCTAGTTCCGTTAGGTGTGTGGTTAGGTTTTGTATTTGGGATTTTTCTTGTTTCTCGAGCTAGGCCTGGATTGCAATGTATTTTCCTCTGAGGGATGTCTTTGCGGCACCCCAAAGGGTTTGGACTGTTGTGTTCTCATTTCATTTGCTTCCATATATGTTAAAATTTCTTCTTTAATTGGCTTTTGGCCCATTCATTCTTTAGTAAGATGTTCTTTAGTAAGATGCATTACTAGTAAGATGCATTTAGTAAGATGTTCTTCAGTTAGATGTTCTTTAGTAAGATGCATTTGGAGGCTTTCCAAATTTTTCTTGTGATTGGTTTCAAGTTTCATAGCATTATGATCTGGTATGCATGGTATGATCTCAATTCTTTTGTATTTATTGAGAGCTGTTTTGTGATCCAGTTTGTGATCTGTCTTGGAGAATGTTCCATGTGCACTCTAGAGGAACGTGGATTCTGTTTCTTTTCTTTTCTTTCTTTTTTTTTATTTTAACGTTTATTTATTTTTGAGACAGAGAGAGACAGAGCATGAACAGGGCAGGGTCAGAGAGAGAGGGAGACACAGAATCTGGAACAGGCTCCAGGCTCTGAGCTGTCAGCACAGAGCCTGACGCGGGGCTCGAACTCACGGACCGCGAGACCTGACCTGAGCCGGAGTCGGAAGCTTAACCGACTGAGCCACCCAGGCGCCCCATGATTCTGTTTCTTTTAGATGTAAAGTTCTGAACGTATGTGTCAAGTTTTAGGTCTAATGTCTCATTCAAGGCCATTATTTCTTTATTGATTTTCTGCCTGGATGATCTGTCAGTTTCTGTGAGTGGAGTATTAAAGTACACTGCAATTACCACATTCTTATCTTTAAAATTGCTTATGTTTGTGATTAAGTTCTTTCACATTGGGGACATAAAGATTTATAATTGTTAGCTCTTCTTGATGGATAGACCCTGTAATTACGATATAATGCCCTTCTTTATCTTGTGTTACAGTCTTTAGTTTAAAATCTAGCTTATCTGATATAAGTATGGCTACTCCAGCTTTCTTTGACTTCCAGTAGCATGATAGATTGTTCTCTATCCCCTTACTTTCAATCTGAAGGTGTCCTCAGGTCTAAGATGAGTCTCTAGTAGACAACATATAGATGGATCTTATTTTTTATTTTTTTTAATCCATTCTGATACCCTATGTCTTTTGATTGAAGTGTTTAGTACATTTCCATTCTGAGTGATTATTGAAATATGGATTTAGTGTCATTGTGTTATTTGCAGGTTTCATGCTTGTGGTGATGTCTCTGGTCCTTGGTAGTCTTTGCAGCATTCCACACACCGAGTCCCCCTTAGGATCTCTTGCAAGCTGGTTTAGTGGTCATGAACTCCTTTAGTTTTTGCTTGTCTGGGAAAGCCTTTATCTCTCCTTCTATTCTGAATGACACCCTTGATGGATAAAGGATTCTTGGCTGCATATTTTTTCCTATTCAGCACACTGACTGTTTCCTACCCCTTCCTTCTAGCCTGCCAAATTTCAGTGGACAGGTCTGCTAGTACCTATGTGTCTACCCTTGTAGGTTGAGGCCTGTTTGTCCCTAGCTGTTTTTAGAATTCTCTCTTTATCTTGGTATTTTGCCAGTTTCACTATGATATGCCATGGAGAAGGCCTATTCTTCTTCATCTGAAGGGAGTTCTCTGTGCCTCCTGACTTGGGTGTCTGCTTCCTTCCCCAGATTAGGGAAGTTGTTAGCTATAATTTGATAAGACTTTCCAGTAACCTTTCTGCCCCTTTCTCTCTCTTCTTCTTCTTCTGAAACTCCTATGACACAGAAACTCCTATGATACTCTCTAATTCTCCCCTCGTGGTCTAGTATTTTCTTATCTCTTTTTTTCTCAGCTTCATCATTTTCCATAATTTTATCCTCTCTTTCACTTATTCTCCCCTCTGCCTTCTCCATCCTTGCTGTCACTGCAAGTAGTTTATTTTGCATCTCCTTTGCAGCATTTCTTAATTTGTCGTGACTGTCTCTTAGTGCCTTGATCTCTGTAGCAATACATTCTCTGATGTCTTCTGTGCTTTTTTCAAGCCCAGCTATTAATCTTGTAACTATTATTATACATTCTCGATCAGATATATTGTCCATATCTGTTCTGAGTAATTCTCTTGCTGTCATTTCTTCCTGTAATTTCTTTTGAGGAAAGTTCTTCTGTTTTGCCATTTTGGCTAGTTTTCTGTCCCTTATGTGTTTTAATAGCTTATTATGTGTCCTGCTGCTGTAAGCACTATTATATTAAAAGGGGTCATACACTTCCCAGGGCCTGGCTCTTCAGGAGGTGTTTTTGGAGTATGTTGCATGCTCTCTGCTGTTGTGACTCTGGTTGATTTATCTCCCTATTCATAGTGGTGATTTGGATCTTCCATCAGGTGTGCTTTGATTTGTTCATTGAAGTACCCTGGAAAAAAATTAAAAAGGGGGGGGAGGTGGCAGAAAAAGCCTTATCCCCTACAAAGAGAGAAATGACAGGGGTGGGGAAAGAGAGAAGAGGAAAAAACATATTGACCAGGCAGAGAATTAGAAGAACTATATGGCTTAATCCAGAGAGAGAGGAAAATAAAGGAGGAGATACAGAAGTGGTGCAAAACAATAGATCAAAAATGTCTGCTTAAACAAACCACAACTAGAATAGAGAAGGGAAGAAACAAGAGGAAGAAAAGGAAATATATACATATATATGTATATATAAAGAATTGACCGAGAATCAAATCAGAAAATGCAAAACCATTGGACCAATATCTGATGGTGACTTGGAACAAGTGGCTGCTCTGGTCTAGAGGAGGGGCCATCTGGCTGGGTCAGGGTCAGTCTTTCTCCATTAGATACGCAGGTTACCAGAAGGGGCATGGTTTGTGTAGGTTGGCCCCGCCTCCACTGTGGACCCTCTGTCCCATTCCCTGAAGCCCCACTTTGTTGGTGATGGGGAGAAAAATCGTGACACCCCCGTCTCTCCTCCCCTGACCGGGTGTCCCAGACCACTCTGTTCAGGCCGTCCTCACAGTGCCTCGTGGGCATGAATCAGGTGGTTTATCCTGCTCCACAGTCTCCCATGCCTCCCAGGTGCTTGGTTGGATTGCAAACCCCAGTGTCTTAAAGGATCCTGATCTGTGTGCCCCTGTTCCAGGGTAGTGCCACTCCACCCAGCAAGCTGACAAAGGGCCTCTGGCTGGTGGGCTGGTGAGTGGCTACATGTTTTTTCCCCATAGCACTTAAGGGAGAGGACTGCTCTGTCCAACTATACCTCTGAGCTCACTACAGATCCCAGAGCTGGTCCTTCTTCTCCCATAGGCACGCATACAGGATGGCAGGCCCCAGTTCGGAGAAAGTCCTGCAACCCTGGATCATGTTAGAAATTGGTTCTCTCTCTCTCTCTCTCTCTCTCTCTCTCTCTCTCTCTCTCTTTTTTTCCGTTCCCTGTTCCATGATTTTTCTCTTGTCCAAATACAATCCTACACTTCCACAGCCTTTTTTTCTCTTCCTTGTGTCTCTCCACAGAAGGGGATCCCTCCTCTCTGTGCCTACACCACCCATTTTATTTTTCCCAACTTGCAATCATGCACCTATGGACCGCCAAGGTGTTCCCGTGGGCCCCTGGAGATGTTTCTGTCACTCTGTAGCCTGGATGCCCAGAATTCCAAGTCTTCTGGCCTCTATACTGCTGTGTTTGAGGGATGAGGAAACTTCGGGTCCCCCTATTTTTCTACCATGTTGACTCCTCACCTCACGATCTATTTCCCCTTCAGCTGTCTTTTTCTTCCCTGCATCTTGTCAGACACGTCAGGTCCTATGCTTGTCCGAAGGGTGTTTTTGCTTGCATCACACCTTCCTTAAAATTTTTAAGTGAAACTACCATATGACATCTTAACCCCACTTCTGGGGATACATTCAAAAAAATTGAAAGCAGAGGCCCAAAGAGATATTTGCATAATCATGTTCAGAACAACCCTACTCACAATAACCAAGAGTTGGAAGCAACCCATAGAGTCATTGAGAGATGAATGGATAAAGAAAATATGATACATTGACACCTTGAATGGTTAGAATCAAAAAGATAAGAAATAGCAAATGTTGGTGAGGATGTAGAGGGGAAAAAAAAAAGCAAAACTTCATGTGAGATGGGTGGGAAGGTAAATTGGTGCAGCCACTGTGGGAAACTGGGTTTTTTATGGAGGTTCCTCAAAAAATTAAAAACAGAAATACCATACGATCCAGTAATCCTACTACTGGGTATTTACCCAAAGAAAACAAAAGCACTAATTTGAAAAGATACATGCCTTCCTACATTTATAGCAGCATCATTTACAAGACCCAAGATATGGAAGCAACCCAAGAAGTAGCCATAGATAGATGAATGGATAAAGATATTAATCAGCCATAAGAAAGAATGAGGGCTTGCTGTTTTCAACAACATTGATGGTCCTGGAGGGCTGGAGGGTATTATGCTAAGTGAAATGAGTCAGTCAGAGAAAGACAAATACTACCTGATTTCACCCATATGTGGGCCCTAAAAAACAAAACAAAAAAATAAATGAATAAAAAAACACTGTTCAAGAACTGGGTCCTATGAGGCCAGGAGTGAGGATTTCGCCACGGATGAGGACAGTGAGGAAAGCATTCACAAACTGAAAGAAAAGGTGAAGAAATGGAAGGGACATGGCTTTGGCTTCAAAGAAGGGTCTCAAGCACGGACGTGGGAGGATTATGACAGTGTGGAACAGGATGGCCATGAACCTGGACCACAGCACTCTATTGAAAGCTGAATTCTATTTGTCACTGGAGTCCAGGAGGAAGCCACCGGAGAAGACACCCATGACAAATTTGGAGAGTGTGCGGAAATAAAAAAACATCCACCTCAACGTGGACAGGCACACAGGATACCTGAAGGGGTATATTCTAGTTGAGTAAGAAACATTCAAGGAGACCCAGGTTGCTATGGAGGAACTCAGTGGCCAGCATTTTATGGGACAGCATTTATGTGCCACCAGTGTGGACTGGTGTTTTGTTCAAGGTCCACCCAAGGGCAAGGGGAGAGGTGACCGAAGACGCAGCAGGAGTCCAGACTAGAGGCAGCACTGACTGCAACTCTGTTGTCCAGATATTCTCTCCAGAGATTCTATTTGACCATGGAGGCTTGGAGAAATAAGGGTGGGGTGGAACTTGCTGTGTTTATATTTCATCTCTCACTCTGTGTGTTTGGAGGGTTTTTTTTGTTTTTGTTTTGTTTTTGTTTTAGTTATAAATAAATGTCCCATTTTTGTTTCGTAAAAACAAAAGAAACAACAACCACAAAAAAACCCACTCTTAAACACAGAACAAATTGATGGTTGCCAGAGGGAAGATGGGTGGGGGAATGGGTAAAATAGATAAAGGGATTAAGAGGCATAAACTTCTAGTTATAAAATAAAGAGTCATGAAGACAAAAAGTACACCATAGGGGATATAGTCAAGAATATTGTAATAATGTTATATGGTGACCACACTTACCGTGGTTAAGCACCAAGTAATGTAGGAAATCGTTGAATCAATATGTTGTATTCCTGAAATGAATATAACATTGTATGTTAACTACACTTCAATTAAAAGAAAGAAAAAAAGAAAGGACCTCAACATATGGTATATACATGCAATAGAATATTATGCAACCTTGCAAAGGAAGGGCGTTCTGGCACATAGCACAACACCGTATGGTAAATCTTAAGGATGTTATGTTAAGTGAAGTAAGCCAGTTTCAAAAAAGACAAATAGTGTATTGGCTCACTTATATGAATTATCTAAAGTAGTAAAGTTCACGGAAACAGCAAGGAGACCACTTGGTTACCAGTGGCTGGAGGTGGGCGGGGGGGGGGGGCAGTGGGCAGTACTTTGTTTAATGGGTTTGGAGTTGCAGATTTGCAAGATGAAATGATTCACAATGCAAATATAGTTAACAGACACTACCGAACCATATGCTTAAAAACTGTTAAGAAGGTAAATTTTTGGTGTTATTACCACAATAGAAAAAAAAAAAAATTTCTGACCTGGTGTTCAGTAATGAGAAACAGGGGAACAGAGGTGACCTTATCCAAAAATCCTCAAGATGCAAGGACGGTGTTTTCAGTAGAGTGTCTTCCCCCTTCCCTCCCAGAGAATTGGAGAATGGTCGATTGTTGGAGGAATGCAGAGGGGTATTGGAAGGTGAGAGAGAAGTGAAGAGTGCAGCACTATCACCCCACTCACGTTCCCCTCATTTAACAATGACACATGGGCCTGTACGCACCATTCACTAGCTTTTTTCAGATACGGAAATGTGAACAAAATGATTCCTGCCGGATTCAAACAGTTAAACCTATTGCCTTTTGAGAATGTTTTAAGATATTAAGAGCGTTAGGCATGGTTTCAGAGAACTGAGAGAAATAAATGCTAACCACTAAACAACTTATCAGTTGGCTGTGGGTTGTCATCGCTTTGCTTTGCTTTCTCGCTCATTCCTGTCCGGCTGCCCTGCTTAAGTAGCAATTTTGTTCTTGTTGTTGTGTAAGTCTCAGGACTTCAGTGTTCCATGAAAACAGGTACACTTGGTGTCTTCTTCTGTGTGCCTGCAGAGTTTGCATGCAAAGCACATTTATAATTTATTTGCAATATGGTAGTATCTATGTTTTGGCTGTTAGATTGAAATTTTCCCTTGAACCATGACTGTTTTGTAATGCCAGAGGATAACTACATGCGTACATACTGAAGGGATGAATGAATGCATGATGCACTTGTTGTGATTGTCCTGTGCTGTGTATTTGCAGTGGGGATTAGATGCATAACACTGCCTGTATTGGTTGCTAGGGCTGCACTAAAAAGGTGCCACAGACCGGAAGGCTTAGTTCTGGCAGCTGGATGTCCAAGATCAAGATGTCAGCAGGGTTCATTTCTTCTAAGGCCGCTCTCCTTGGGTTGGAAACGGCTGTCTTTTCTCCATTTCTTCACGTGATCTCCTCTCTGCATCTATGTCCTAATCTCCTCTATTGACAACAACACCAGTCATTGGAAACAGGCTCACCCTAAAAGCCTCATTTTAACTTAATTATTTCTTTAAAGACCATTTTTCCAAACAGTCACAACTGGGGCGCTAGGGCTAGGATTTGAATATATGGATATTTTGGCAGGGAGGGGAGTATAGTTCAGCTCATAAAATATCCTAATAAGTTTTGCACTTTTAAATCAGGGTAATGGTTATATTTGACTGTAGATGGTTTGTGTGTGTGTGTGTGACTAAATTTGGAATTATTAATATAAGCTGATCATCCTGCAAAAATTAAAGATATCTAAACACCAACTGAACCTACTGATTAACCCAAGGCAAAATACAAACTCTTCCAAATTGTTCATGCACTGTCTATAGCTCGTTTCATAAGGAGTTACGCCAATGCTGAGAATGTTTTCAACATTATAATGAAATAATGATACTGCACACAAATGATTTCTGTTCGAGGTTCAGAAATTTCCACTGCGAACAAAATTAGGCCAGTTGCCTTGATGCACAGGAAATACATACCACAAATAACTTCCTAGAAACATTTACACATTTTACCCTTCAAAAAAATGTTTGTTTATTTTTGAGAGAGTGAGAGTGCATGCGCAGAGAGGGGCAGAGAGAGAGGGGGACAGAGGATTTGAAGCAGGCTCTGTGCTGATCCAGACAGACCAATGTGGGGCTCAAACTCAAGAGCTGTGAGATCATGACCTGAGCCAAAGTCAGACGCTTAACTGACTAGGGCCACTCAGGTGCCCTGAAACATTTACGTTGTTTTTTTTTTTTTTATTTAGTTTTTTAATGTTTATTTAATTTTGAGAGAGAGAATGAGAGAGAGACAGAGCAGGAGCAGGGGAGGAGGAGAGAGAGAGGGAGAGACAAAATCTGAAGCAGGCTCCAGGCTCCAGTTGTCAGCACAGAGCCCGAAGTGGGGCTCGAACCAATAAACTGTGGGATCATGACCTGAGCCGAAGTCGGACGCTTAACTGACTGAGCCACCCAGGCGCTGCCCATTCACTTTATTTATTTATTTATTTATTTACTTACTTACTTATTTATTTATTTAAATATAATTGGCTGTCAGGTTAGCTAACCTACAGTGTATACAGTGTGCTCTTGACTTTGGGAGTAGATTCCCATGATTCATTGCTTACATACAACATCCAGTGCTCATCCTGACAAGTGCCCTCCTCAATGCCCATCACCCATTTTTCCCCTCCCCTGCACCCCGCCCAAAAAAAAAGTCAGTTTATTCTCTGTATTTAAGAGACTCTTATGGGTTTGCTTCCTTCTCTGTTTGAAACTATTTCTTCCCCTTCCCTTCCTCCATTGTCTTCTAAGTTTCTGAGATTCCACATATGAGTGGAAACATATGATATTTGTCTTTTTCTGACTGACTTATTTCACTTACCATAATAGGCTCCAGTTCCATCCACATTGTTGCAAATGGCAGGATTTCATTCTTTCTCACGGCCAAATTGTATCCCATTGTATATATATACCACCTCTTCATTATGCATTCATCAGTTGAAGGACATTTGGGTTCTTTCCATGATTTGGCTGTTGTTGAAAGCGCTGCTATAAACAATGGGGTACATGTGCCTCTATGCATTGGCACTCCTGTATCCCTTGGGTAAATTCCTAGCAGTGCTCTTGCTGGGTCATAGGGTAATTCTATTTTTGAATTTTTGAGGAACCTCTACCTTGTTTTCCAGAGTGGCTGCACCAGTTTGCATTCCCACCAACAGTGCAAGAGGGTTTCCGTTTCTTCACATCCTTGCCAACATCTGTTGTTTCCTGAGTTGATAATTTCAGCCACTCTGACCAGTGTGAAGTGGTATCTCAATGTGGTTTTGGTTTGTATTTCCTTGATGATGAGTGATGTTGAGCATCTTTTCATGTGTCTGTTGGCCACCTGGATATTTTCTTTGGAAAATGTCTATTCATGTCTTTTGCTCATTTTGTCACTGGGTTATTTGTTTTTCAGGTGTTGAGCTTGGTAAGTTCTTTATATACTTTGGATGCTAACCCTTTATCTGATCTTTCATTTGCAAATATCATCTCCCATTTCATTGGTTGCCTTTTAGTTTTGTTGATAGTTTCTTTTGCAATGCAGAAGTTTTTAATCTTGATGAGGTCCCAATAGCTCATTTTTGCTTTTACTTCCCTTGCCTTTGGAGATGTGTCAAGTAAGATGTTGCTGTGGCTGAGGTCAAACAGGTTGTTGCCTGTTTTCTCCACTAGGGTTTTGATGGTTTCCTGTATCACAGTTAGGTCTTTCATCCATTTTGAGTTATTTTTGTGTGTGGTGTAAGAAAGTGGTCCAATTTCATTCTTCTGCATGTTGCTGTCCCAACCTCCCAACACCATTTGCCAAAGAGACTGTCTTTTTTCCATTGGATACTCTCTCCTGCTTTGTCAAAGAGTAGTTGGCCATACCTCTGTGGGTCCATTTCTGGGTTCTCTATTCTATTCCATTGGTCTGTGTGTCTGTTCATGTGCCAATAGCATACTGTCTTGGTGATTACAGCTTTGTAGTAGAGGTTAAAGTCCAGGATTGTGATGCCTCCCACTTTGGTTTTCTTTTTCAACATAACTTTGGCTATTTGGGGTCTTTTGTCATTCCATGCAAATTTTAGGATTGTTTGTTCTAGCTCTGAGAAGAAGGCTGGTGCAATTTGGATTGGGATTGCATTGAATGTGTAGATTGCTTTGGTAGTATTGACATTTTAACGCTACTTGTGCTTCCAACCCATGAACACGGAATGTTTTTCCATTTCTTTGCGTCTTCTTCAATTTCTTTCATAAGTTTTCTATAGTTTTCAGCATATGGATCTTTTACATCGTTGCTTAGGTTGATTCCTAGGTATCTCATGGTTCTTGGTGCAATTGTAAATGGGATCGATTTCTTGATTGCTCTTTGTGCTGTTTCATTAATTGTGTATAGAAATGCAACTGACTTCTGTACATTGCTTTTGTATCCTTCAACTTTGCTGAATTCATGTATCGGTCCTAGCAGCTTTTTGGTGGAGTCTTTTGGGTTTTCCATGGAGAGTATCATGTCGTCTGTGGAAAGTGAAAGTTTGACTTCTTTGCCAAACTGGATGTGTTTTATTTCATTTTGTTGTCTGATTGCTGAGGCTAGGACTTTCCAACACTATGTGAAACAAGGGTGGTGACAGTGCACATCCCTGTCGTGTTCCTAATCTCAGGGAAAAGGTCTCAGTTTTTCCTGTTTGAAGATGATATGAGCTGTGGGCTTTTCATATATGGCTATTATGATATTAAGGTATGTTCCTTCTATCGTGACTTTTTTTTTAGTAAGAAAGGATTCTATGTTTTGTCAAATGCTTTTTTTTGCATCTATTGACAGGATCCTATGGTTCTTATCCTCTCTTCTATTAAAGTGTTGTATCGCATTGATTGATTTGCAAATATGGAACCAGTCCTGCAGCCCAAGAATGAATCCCGCTTGATCATGTGAAAAATTCTTTTATTATGCTGTTGAATTTGATTTGCTAGTATCTTGTTGAGAATTTCTGCATCCTTGTTCATCAGTGATATTGGCCTGTAAGTCTCCTTTTTGATGGGGTCTCTATCTGGTTTGGGAATCAAGGAAATGCTGGTTTCATAGAATGAGCCCAGAAGCTTTCCTTCCATGTCTATTTTTGGAAGAGCTCGAGAAAGATAGGTATGAACTCTGCTCTAAATGTCTGGTAGGATTCCCCTGGGAAGCCATCTGGCTCAGGACTCTTATTTGTTGGGAGATTTTTGCTCCGTCATTCAATTTCTTCACTTGGTCTGTTATGGGTTATGGGTCTGTTCAAATTTTCTATTTCTTGACATTTGAGTTTTGGGAGTGTGTAGGTGTGTAGGAATTTGTCCATTTCCTCCAGGTTGTCCAGTTTGTTGGCATATAATTTTTCATAGGATTCTCTAATCATTGTTTGTATTTCTGTGGTGTTGGTTTTGATCTCTCCTCTATCATTCATGATTTTATCTGTTTGGGTTCTCTCTCTTTTCCCAGACTTGAGAGATGTCTGGCTAGTGGGTTATCAATTTTGTTTATTTTTCAAAAAGAAAAATCAGCTGTTACATTCATTGATTTGTTCTAATGGTCTTTTTTTATTAATCTATATTGTTTATTTCTGCTCTAGTCTTTATTATTTCTCTTCTTCTGCAGGCTTTGCAGTTTCTTTGCTGTTCTGCTGCTAGTTCCGTTAGGTGTGTGGTTAGGTTTTGTATTTGGGATTTTTCTTGTTTCCTGAGCTAGGCCTGGATTGCAATGTATTTTCTTTTGATGACTGTCTTTGCTGCATCCCAGAGTTTGGACTGTCGTGTTTTCATTTCATTTGCTTCCATATATTTTAAATTTTCTTCTTTAATTGCCTGGTTGACTCATTCATTCTTTAGTAAGATGTTCCTTAGCCTCCATGCATTTGGAGGCCTTCCAAATTTTTCCTTGTGACTGGTTTCAAGTTTCATAGCATTATGATCTGGTATGCAGACTCCTTTATCCAGCAAGGCTGTTATTCAGAATAGAAGGAGAGATAAAGACTTTCCCGGACAAACAAAAACTAAAGGATAAGCCAGCCCTACAAGAGATTCTACAGGGGGCTCTGTGAGTGGAACACTGCAAAGACTACAAAGGACCAGAGACATCATCACATGCATGAAACCTACAGATAACACAAGGACATTAAATCCATAGCTTTCAATAATTACTCTGAATTTAAATGGATTACCAAATTCTCAAAGTCTTTTTTAAAAATATTTATTTATTTTGAGAGAGGGAGAGAGAGAGAGAACAGGGAAGGGACAGAGGGAGAGCAAGAGAGAGAATCTCAAACAGGCTCCGTTCTGTCAGTGCAGAGCTGGATGCAGGTCTCGAACTCACCAACCATGAGATCATGACCTGAGCCAAAATCAAGATGGATGCTTAACTGCCTGAACCACCGAGGCACCCCACAAATTCTTTCTTTTATAAAGTTATATGATCCCCTTGTCATGTGAATCCTTCTACTGGTATTTGGTCCATATTCATGAAGGATTTACTATGTTATGCTTCATGTTATTTGCTTGGAGGGTTATATAAGTAAAATTTAAATATAAAATACAAATACACAATACAAAGTTAGCAACAGCAAATGTTAAGCACAATTTAGGTTTTCAAAAAAAAAAAGAAATAAAAGCGTTGGGTAAATTCACAGCTGATGTTGGGTAAATTCGCAGCTGATGTTGGGTGGGTGGTTGTGGTATAGGAAATGGTGGTGAAAGTAAGAGAATTTATCTGAAGAAAAAAAGTCTTAAAATAAAAGAGCCTTGGGTTTTGAACACGATGCAATGTAAAAAAATACATAAAATGGTTTTCTGTGTTATTTATTAATAAATATTTATGGTAAATGCATAAAAAACATGCCTGCAAATTATCTGCACCAACCTCAGTTTAGATGGTAACTTTGGGAGAAAGAAAAGGAAAAACAAATCGCTTTAGTGGTATCTGTAAATTTTGTTCAGTTTTTAACTTGACGCAAGTGAACTGTGTGCAAAAGTGTTGATTTCTTACATATGCGAGGCATTATTTTATTGAATCACTAATTTATTTAATTTTTTTACTATAAATCCCAAACAGGTATTGGCCATATTTTTATTTTCAATATCATTAGTCATTTTGCTTACATGCATTTCATAATCAGCAATTTTTATTTTATACAAGCAGCAACTTCAACGGATGCTTTATCCCATTTATTTTTGTTGATGTAACAGCTTACCCATAATTTCATCTCCTTATTTTGTGTGTGTATTTGTGCATATGTGTTTTATGATTATTTTTTGCTATATGATCTATGTTTTCTTTGTTTGTCTAGGACATAGGTGCACATCTTTTGGAAATTTGAAAGTTTTATAATGTTATTAAGGTCTTTAGTGGTAATATTGAATCTATTTATTTTATTTATTTTGTTAAGTTTACGTTGCTTTTATTCTGAGGGAGCTGAGTATCTGCTCAATGCTTTAGAGCCATTTGTAGATCCTTCTGGTAAATGTTCTGTTTTGGTCATTTGACTATTTCTATATTGAATTACTAGAGGTTTCCTCAGTGAATATTTAAGGCTCTTAATATATTAAAGAAATGAACCCATTTAACCCAGATTGATATGTAACAGTTATTCTGTTTGTACTCAAACAGTTAAGGGACATGATAATGTGGGTGTCCATTTTTTCCCCATACCATTTATTGAACAGAATATTGTTTCCCCATTGCATCTTCTTGGCTACCTCACTTTGTTCAAGCTCTTCTAATTTATAACTTTTATATCAGGAATCAAGGAATGTGTCAAATCTTCCTGCCACCTGCTTTTTTATAGCCAGCAAACTGGAAACATTTTTTATTTTTACCTTTTTCATTGCTGAAAAAAATTTTTAAAGAATGTTTCGTGGTATATGACTTTCATACTTAATTCACATTTAAATATCTGGAAATAAAGAGCTTTTTATTTGAGTTTTTTTTTTAATTGAGATAAGATCAACATATAACACTGTGTAAGTTTAAAGCGTAAAACATGCTGATTTGATACATTTATATATTGCAATATGATTACCTCATAGCATTTCTGACATATCATATGATTATTATTACTTTTGTGTAGTGAGAATTTTTAAGATTTAGTCTCTTAACAGCTTTAAACTACATAATACAGCATTGGCTATAAGTGCTATGCTGTGCTTTGATCTCCATAGTGAATTCATTTTCTAACTGCAGGTTTGAAACCCAATTTCCTGAAACCCAGCCCTTGATAACCACCATTCTATTCTCTGTTTCTACAAGTTTGACTTCTTTAGATTCCACATAGGGATTGCTATCATATAGTATTTGTCTTTCTGTGTGATTTACCTTACTTATCATAAGGTCCATCCATGCTGTCGCAAGGGGCAGGATTTCCTTCTTTCTCCTGGCCGACTAATAAATCCCATCTTAAATACCACATCTTGTGTATCCATTCATCCATTGATGGACATTTAGGTTATTTCCATAGCTTGGCTTTTGTGAATAAGGCTGCAATAAACATGGGCCTGCAGCTATCTTGTCTTTTTTCTCCCCACTTTTCTTGAGATATAATGGGTATATAACATTGTATTACTTTAGGTATCCAACATAATGAGTTCATAAATGTATCTATTTTGAAATGATTACCATGATGGATCTAGTTAATGTATATCACCTCATGTGGTTGTAACTTTTGTCCTGTGGTTAAATCTTTTACCTTAGCAACTGTCAAATGTATATTATTGTTAACTGTAGTCACCATGCTGTGCATTATATATCCAGAACCTACTTATTTTGTAACTGTTAGTTTGTATCTTTTTGACCACCTTCCCTCGTTTCTCTCAACCCACATTTCCTGCCTCTGGGAACCACCAGTATATTATCTGTTTCTATGAATTCAGTTTTTTTTAGATTGTACATATAAGTAATATCATACAGTATTTGTCTTTCACTGTTTGACTTAACTCCTTTGCATACTGCCCTTAAGTTTCATTCATGTTGTCACAAATGGTAGGATTTCCGTATTTTCGTGGCTGAATAATATATTCCATTAGGTAGGTAGATAGATGGATAGAGAGGTAGATAGATAGATAGATAGATGGTTAGATAGGTAATAGTTGGATAGATAAATGATAGATAGATACATCTACCTGTCTATATAATATCATTTATAATATCTGTCTACTTCATATTTCTTTACCCATTCATCTGTTGACGGACAGTTAGTTTGTTTCTATACCATGGCTATTGTGAATAATGCTACAGTGAACATTGGAGTGCAGATATCTCTTCAACATAATGATTTTGGGGTGCCTGGGTGGCTCAGTCAGTTGAGCTTCCGACTTCAGCTTAGGTCATGATCTCATGGTTCTTGGGTTCGGGCCCCTTATCAGGCTGTGTTGACCACTTGTTCAGAGCCTGGAGGCTGCTTCAGATTCTGTGTCTGCTTCTCTCTCTGCCCCTCCCCTGCTCACGCTCTGTCTCACTCTGTCTCTTAAAAATAAATAAATGTAAAAAAAAAATAAAAATTAAAGATAATGATTTCTTTTCCTTGGATATATAACTCAAAATGGGATTCCTGGATCATATGGTAGTTCTATCTTTAATTGTTTGAGGAACCTCCATACTGTTTTCCATAGTGGCTAAACCATTAGTTTACATTTCCAACAATAGGGCACAAGTGTTCCCTTTTCTCCACATCCTCACTAAAACTTGTTATTTCTTGGCCTTTTGATGGTATCCATTCTAACAGGTCTGAGGCGATATCTTATTGTAGTTTTCATTTGCATTACTCTGATGATTAGTGACATTGAATATCTTTTCACTGACCTGTTGGCCATGTGTATGTCTTCTTTGGAAAAAAAAAAAAATTCTATCCAGATCCTCTCCCCATTTTGTTTGCTTGTTTTCATTTTGTATTGAGTTGTATGAGTTTTTTTTTAAATATATTTTGAATACTAACCCCTTATCAGCTAGATGGTTTACAAATATTTTCTCTAGTTCTATAGGTTGCTTTTCATTTTGTTGATCATTACTTTTGCTCTATAGGAACTTTTGATAGCACCAAGCCCCATTCAGGGCTTGAACCCATGAACCATGAGATCATGATCCAAGCTGAAGTTGGATGCTCAACCGACTTGAGCCACCCAGGTGCCCCTGTACAGGAACTTTTTAATTTGCTGTAGTCTTGCTTGTTGATTTCTCTTTGGTTGCTCGTGCTTTTGGTGTCATATCCAAAATACTATTTTGAAGACCAATGTAAAGGAGATTCTTCCCTATGTTTTCTTTTAGATGTTTTATAGTTAGGGGTCTTATGTTTAAGCCCTTTATCCATTTTTAGTTAACTGTTGAGAGGTATAAGTGTTTACCTAATTTTATTTCCTGCATGTGGGTATCCATTTTCTCCCCATACTATTCATTGAAAAGAATATTGTTTCCCCACTGGATCTTCTTGGCTACCTTGTCAAATATTGGTAGACATTAATTGGAGGGTTATTTCTGAGCCTCCATTCTGTTCCATTGGTCTATGTCTCCATATTATGCTGGTAGCACGTCATTTTGATTATTATTGCATTACAGTATACTTTTAAATAAGAAATGTGATACCTCCAGTTTTGTTCTTTCTGAAGATTACTTTGGCTATTTGGCTAGCCATACAAATTCTAGGATTTTTTTTTCTGTTTCTTTGGAAAATGCCCCTTGGAATTTTAATAGGGATGGCATAGAATCTATAGGTGACTTTGGGTATTATGGACATTTTGACAATATTAATTCTTTCAATCCATGAACACGGGATATCTTTCCATTTGTTTGTGACTTCTTCAATTTGTTTCATTAAAGTCTTGTAGTTTTCATTGGGCAGGTCTTTTATTTTTTGGTTAAATTTATTCCTAAGTACTTTATGTTTTCGATGTTATTATACATGGGATTGTTTTCCTGATTTCTTTTTCACACATTTCATTGTTGGTAGATAGAAATGCAACTAATTTCTTTATGTTAATTTTATATCCTATGACTTTACCGAATTTGTTGATCAGTTCCAACAGTTTTTTCGGTTGAGTCTTTAGGATTTTCTGTATATAATAAGATCATATGATCTGCAAATAGAGACAGTTTTGCTTTTCCCTTTCTGTTGTGGATACTTTTTATTTCTTTATCTTACCTGATTGCTCTAGCCAGTACTTGTGGTACTATGTTGAGTGAGTGGTGAGAATGACACCCTTGTATTCTTTCTGATCTTAGAGGAAAAGCTTTTAACCTTTCACCATAGACTATGATGCTAGCTCTGGGATTGCTGCATATGGCCTTTATTATATTGAGATACCTTCTTTCTATGCCCAATTGTTGAGTCTTTTTATGGAATGATGTTGTATTGTGTCAAATGCTTTTTCTGCCTCTATTGAGATGATCATATAATTTTTAAAATTATTATATTAGTGTGGGGTATCACATTTATTGATTTACTTATGTTAGACCATTCTTGCATCTCAGGAATAAATCCCACTTGATCATGCCATGGGATCCTTTTCATGTGCTGTTGATCATGTTTTGCTAATATTTTGTTGAGAGAGTTTGTATCTATATTCATCAGGGATGTTGGTCAGTTTTCATCAGGGTAATGCTGGATTTGTGAAGAGAATTTGGGAGTAGTCTCTCCTGACCAATTTTTAAAAAAAAGTTTGAGAAAGATTGGTATTAATTCTTCTTTACTTTTTTTTTAACGTTTATTTATTTTTGAGAGAGAGAGAGACAGAGTGTGAGCAGGGGAGGGACAGAGAGAGAAGGAGGCACAGAATCGGAAGCAGGCTCCGAGATGTCAGCACAGAACCCAACGCGGGGCTCGAACTCACAGACTGTGAGATCATGACCCGAGCTGAAGTCAGACACGCAACCGACTGAGCCACTCAGGCATCCCGGTATTAACTTTTTTTTAAATGTTTGGTAGAATTCACCAGTGCGATCATCTGGTCTTCGGCTTTCCTGTGTTGGGAAGCTTTTGATTCCTGATATTCTCTTTACTTGCTATTGGTCTGTTCAGACATTCTAATTTTTTGTGCTTCATTTCTGGTAGAAAGGAATTTATCCATTTCTTCCTTGTTATCCAGCTTGCTAGCATATAATTGTTCATAGTAGTCTTTTAGGATTCTTGTATTTCTGTGCTATCAGAAGCTGAAGTGAATCTCGTACAGCATATTGTTGGGTCGTCTTTTTTTTTTTTTTTCCATCTAGCCACTCTGTATCTTTTAATTGGAGAATGAAATCCATTTATTTTTAAAGTAAATATTGATATGTTAGGACTTCATAATGCCATCTTATTAACTGCTTTCTATTTTGTAGTTCCAAAATATTTTGTTCTTCTTTTTTCTCACCTGCTGCTTACCTTGGTGAAATGGTGATTTTCTATGGCAGCGTGCTCTGATTTCCTTCTCTTTGTTTTTTGTGAATCTACTATAGTTTTTTTTTTTTTTTTTTTTTTTTTGCTTTGTAGTTACTATGAGACTTAAATAAAATGTCTTACAGATATAATAGTCCATCTTATGCTGATAGCAACTTAACTTAGATTGCATACAGAAACTCTACCCTTTCAGCTCTCCTTTTTTGTTTTTAATGTCACAATTTGCCTCTTTTTACATTTTGTATTTAAGTAAGTATAGTAGCTCTAATTGATTTTAATACTCTTTTGCTTTGACTTTTGTAATGTAGTTAAGTGATTAACACACTATCATGTTACAGAATTGAAGTTTTCTGAATCTGATTACACATTTACCTTTACCAGTGAGTTGTATAACTTAGTATATTTTCATGGTACTAATTAGCATCTTTTCATTTTCAGTTTGAAGAACTCCTTTCAGCATTTTTTATGAGGTAGTTTTAATGGTGATGAACTGCCTTAGTTTTTGTTTGCCTAAAAAATCTCGATTTCTCCATTTCTAAAGGACAGTTTAGCCAGCTTGTGTATTCTTGGTTGGCAACTTTTTTTTTCAGCACTTTGTTTGTTTTTTTAACTGTTTATTTATTGAGAGAGAGAGAGAGCACAAGCAGGGGAGGGGCAGAGAGAGATCGAGAGAGAGAATCCCAAGCCCACTGCATGCTCACCATGGAGCCCAACACGGGGCTCAATCTCACGAACCATGGGGATCATGACCTGAGCCAAAATCAAGAGTCCGGGGCTTAAGGGACTGAGCCACCCAGGCGCTCCTAGTTTGGCAAAATTCTTAAATTTGTATATCTTCTTTTCACCTTATAACAAACAGAGCAAGCTGGCTTTGGTAACCTTTCTTTTCTTTTCCTGAAGGTGGTGCTACAGCTGAAGCTTGTGTTTCCTCCCTTGCGTCAAACTCTGGCTTGTTTTCTGCACATCCTCTCTTTGTCTATTTAGCTGCCTCTTGCTTCCACCCTGGGAAGTGCACACACAATGCCAGTCACGGAGTGGGATGAAGTGTGAGTTTGGTACTTAGGGCCAGCTCGGGGAGTGCCCAGGTGAGGTTTTCCCAGCTCTTGGCCAGATGTCCTGCTGGAGCCTCGAAGGCAATTGGCAAGATCAGTGTCACTTTAAGATCAGTGTCTCTGATATTCTCATCTCCCTCTCTCCCAATCTCCCTTCTCGGACTCACAGAATTCGTACGTTTATGCTCTGGGTTGTGTGGGAGAGAAGGCCTTCTCTAGCAGTGTCCTGCATAAATTGGGTAAGCCAGGCGCTCACTTGGTCTTCCTTTTTTTCTCATGGGAGGAATACCAGCTTTCTTTTTTTTCTCTAAAGTGTGCCACCTTCTGGGAGGAATAATGCTTGCAAAGTTCCTCCCACCCACTCCAAGGCATCCAAACTCTTCTGGGTTGTTTTTTGTTTTTTCGCGCTGGAACTTTTCCTCCATAAACCTGAACTTTCACGAAGGCACTCTTGTCTGTAAATATCTGCCCAAGTCTGTGTTTTCCAGGCACCACGACCAAAAGGGATTGGATCTGGTTCACAGGATCCTGCTGGTTCCACTGGGGTCTATCTGCCTATTATCCTGTTCACAGGTGAGTAAGGCTTCTCCTAAATCCCTTGGCATGTGGTGCTAGGTAACACAGGCCCCCACGGAAGCACTTTCGTTCCTGGATAGATGCCCAATTTTAGATGTTGAGAGAGGGCAAATGAGGAATGTCTTACGCTGCTATGATGTTGCTCTGTAACTTTTATGATTTAAATTGATTTTCTTAATTTCATATTTGTTGGCTGACCAAACGTCTATCCCACGAATTTCTACCTTTGCCAGAAGAAGAATTTAGCCACATTTACAATATATATTATCTATCTATCTATCTATCATCTATATATATTTAGGTCACGATAATTTCAATTGTAGCTCAGCCTTAGTTCTTACTTCATCATACATAGTGTTGATATTCGTTATACAGCACCTACTTGAAACTTCATATTAAATACAGTCATTAACCCCAGTGAACAATTTGCATTTCCAGTCATTTCATACGACGTCTTTATCCTTTCTGAGATCCTTAGTTTTAATCATCCGTTAGTTGGCTGGGCTTATTCATCAAGTTGTTTATTTTTAGAACGATATATGTTATATTTATCATATTCAATAAGTTCTTAATGTTAAGTTTTGGTTTTAATTTGCATGACAACTCAATGGATATAAGCACTTGCCTCTTTCGCTGTTTTTCTCAGACAGTGTAGACATTATTCTTCTATTTCCCGCCATTGATGGGCCTGCGGCAAAGTCTAGGGTGGGGTTCACATTCTGCATTATAAACAACAGATTTTTCTTTGTACCGAAAAATAAGAAACTTTACCCAGACTGCTTTATTTATTTATTCAATGCTCGGATTTAGTTGTCTTCTTATTTCAATGAAGTTTTCTTCTATTAATGCTTAGCCGTTTTCCATTGTAGGCTGGTCTTCAGGAACACCGATTCTATGCATGTCAGAACTGCTTACTCTTTCTTAACAACCATTTTCTCATTGCTTTGACTTGGTTCACAGAGTCACTTTGACATCATGATATCTCTAACGTAGTTTCCCTTTATGAGATATCAGAAGGCATTCTTATCTTTCTGATAAAAATATCAGAGGTATTTTTCACCTCCCTTTTCTGTGCTGACTGCCTCCAGCTCATGTTTCGTCTCTCTGTTATGTCTTTACCCTTTCCATTTTACCTGTTAGAGGAGTTCTATTTCCAGTCTGAGTTGTCCATAATTTCTTCAAGTATGAAAAAGTATTTCTATGCAATTACCTAATTTCTCCCGAAACATGGATTCTCATACAAAGTGTTCACCTGCTTTTCTATGCTAATTTTAGTGGGGACAGCAATAAAACAGGTGAAGAGGGTGTCTATGCATGGATCCCCTGGAACTTCTTTCTGGACATTGTTCATGTTGTATGGGGTAGCTTGGCTTGAAAAGATTTGTTCAAAGATAGTTTTGGAAGGGATGGGTATAATAATATAGACGATCTGGAAATTTCCAATTTTATACCAGGGATGGTATGAAACCATCAAAAGATTTTAGTAAAGAGGGAAATCATATAGACACACATTAAGAACAATGCAAGCAGAATTTGTGTGGAATAGAGAAGGAAAAAACATATAAATAAATATGATACCATTTTGAAACAACTGATAGGGAAAAAAATCCATTGTTTGTCTCTAAATACCTATGGAGAGCTCTTAAAATCAGCTCATTTTCCAAACTTTTCAACCACCCCCCACCATTTTCTGATGGTATTCAAATGGTCTTCACCTCCAGAACCCTGAGTGAATTCTTTTATTTTATTCCAACTAGTTATTTCATTGAGATATAGTGGACATACCCAAGTGATTTCTTTAACACTTAATGTCTCATTTATGAGAAAAGTATTTTAAGTATTAATAATAATACTATTCGAATTTGGAAACTTTGGCAGTCCATAACCTACATTTAATCCTCTCCTAACCCACTTCACATTTTCTATTTCTTGACTCCTCTTTGATGGGTTTTTTGGTTTCCTTGTTGTTTAACAAATCACCTCCAAAATTTAGCCTCTTAAAACAACAAACATTTATTATATTGCAGTCTTTCTAGATCAAGAACCTGAGTGTCCCTCAGTGAGATGCTCTGCCTGAGAGTTTCCCAAGATGTTGGACAGGGCGACAGGCATGTCAAGGTTCAACTGGAGGACGTTCTGTTTCCAACCTCATTCACATGGCTGCTAGCTGGCTTCCGATCTTCAATGCCTTTTGGCTGTAGATATCAGTTGTTTGACATGTGGATCTCTCCATAGGGTCCTAGCAATAAAGAGGAAGAAAGTTTATGGCACACAGAATTCAGTTTTTTGTAGCCTAATGTCAAAAGTGACATTCCATCATTTTGTTGTATTCTGTGCATTAGAAGTTAGTTACCAGGTCCAGCCCATGCTCCTACGTGCAAAATACATTCACCCTCCCAAGAGCCCCAAACATCTAATCCCACTAAAATATCAGCTCCTAGTGTGGAATCTTATCAGATAAATCAGGTTCTTAGGTGGATGTTTCTTTGGACATAGTTCTTTTTTTTTTTTCTTTTTTTTTTTTAACGTTTATTTATTTTTGAGACAGAGAGAGACAGAGCATGAATGGGGGAGGGGCAGAGAGAGAGGGAGACACAGAACCGGAAGCAGGCTCCAGGCTCTGAGCCATCAGCCCAGAGCCCGATGCGGGGCTCAAACTCACAGACCGCGAGATCGTGACCTGAGCTGAAGTCGGCGCTTAACCGACTGAGCCACCCAGGCGCCCCATGGACATAGTTCTTTAAGTACAGTTTCTCTAGGTATACAGATCTGAGAAATTAAGGAGACAAGCTTCCCATAAACAAAATGTACACTGTCATACAAATGAGGAGAGATGGATTTTTGTCCACACTGTTTATCTTCGGGTCTTTAAGGTCTCAAAAATTTTAAGATCCTCGATCTCTTGCCAATTGTTTTCTACAAAGGTTGTGTCAATTAAATTCCATGCTGATTAAGCATAACAGTGCCACTTCTCATTCTTAACATCCCCAAGAACTTTCCTTTCATTTCTCTAATATTTGCCAGCTTAATAGGTGAAAATGGTACTCACTTATTTGGTACTTTATTCTAGTCATTTTGTTGTCATAGGGATCATTCATTCATACTTTTAGCTTGAATGTACCTTAGTAGAGTGTAAAGGATTGAGCCTAGTTGTGGTTCAGACCCACAGAATTGTGCCTGACTTAGGTTTCACTTAGTAGTTACAACATACTAGGTCTTTCAACTGTCAGTTTGTATAAACCCTAGAATCAAATTGTGAGGATTCACGCCCTCCCTTTCCTGTTTACTTATTTTGTTGCCTTGGACAAGATATAGTAATCTTTTCAGACCTATTTCTTAGTACGATGAGGAGATTTCTTAGTACAACCAGTACAATCGGGAGATAAGGGTGCTTTGTGGAGACTGAGACCACATGTGTAATGGGTTTAAGAAAGTTTCTGGGGGGTGCCTGGGTGGCTCGGTTGGTTGAACGTCCGACTTCAGCTCAGGTCATGATCTCACAGTTTGTGGGTTCGAGCCCCGCATCGGGCTCTGTGCTGCCGGCTCGGAGCCCGGAGCCTGCTTCAAATTCTGTGTCTCCCTCTCTCTCTGCCCCTTCCCCGCTCATGATCTGTCTCTCAAAAATGAATAAACGTTAAAAAAAAAATAAAAAAAAAAATAAAAAGAAAGTTTCTGGCTGGTGGTAGGTTCACTCCTCTGTTGGCCTAATATATGTTGCCTATGCTAAGTTACAGTCTCTACAAAAATAAACACACACACACACACACACACACACACACACACACACAAATTATCCATAAAAGTATATATAACGTCCTTTGATCATTCAAAAAAAGTCATGGAAAAGGGTGTTATTGTTATCTTTTAAGTAATTTGTGAAGTAGGGAGGAAAGTCATTATTGTGCATATCGGATTTTTAATCTGCAAAGGCTTCTTTGCAGTTTTGCACAGGAAGCACTAAACTTTATCACAGGGTGTAGCCCTCATCTGCACAGTCAACAACACAGTTATTGGTGCATCAAACTAAATAATGTGGATTTAGGCACTTGGCAGGTAGCTTTAACTTTCTTACTTCGGTATACAGCTATGCAAAACTCAGGTACAAGGAGGGATGCAGATTACTTACCTAACAAAGATTTCAGAGTCAGTTTCAGACTTCTTTAAAGCCCAAGAAGTTTTTTCTCTTTAAAACTACACTTCTTTCTGTGCCTGGCAATGGGGAAAGAGGGAAAGAGCAACTGAATGGTTTTGAAGGTGATGGAGACAGACGTGGGAAGCAACTTTCTCACTGGGTGAGGAGTCTATAAGGAAAGTGAGTTAAGGGAGGAGGTATGGTTGGCAGTTATGGGTACTCCCCCCCTGCCTCTGGGCTATCTGGGACGCGCATAAAGGGAAATTTACTTCAAGAGTATGTGGAAAGAATTAGAGGTTTATGGAATGGCATTCGTGGTGTTAAGAACAAAACAACAGGTCCCAAATGGAGTCACTTGTGTTAAGCTCCACATTACCGAAAAGACTTAATTATAATTTCAGATTTCCCAGAAATGGCATATTAAGCCAGGCAATCAGAAATCGCCTGATCAGTGCTAGCGAGGTTATTTGCCTGATAGACCCCTGCGATCCCCTAAAGGAAGGTAACTTTGTGAAGATCGACCTAACTTTTTTTCCTAATACAACTTCCTTGATGCTACTCCCTTCTTTTATCTTGTAGAGTCTTTCATTTTGTAAAACTCTTCAAAGCTTCCTTCCGTCTGCTAGACTGGATGCTGCTGACTCGAATCCATTTTCGTTCAAATAAACCCTCAGCATTTTAAATATGTTTCAGTTTACCTTTCAACAATGGGGTGATATCTCCAGGGAGCCGGTCATAGGAGAAGGTCGGAGTTTTAGAGGTCAGGGTATGTCCACTTACCAACCTACGTCCACATAGTAACAGATGAAAATAAGTTCCCATATGCCAACTTTCCCCTCCCTTCCCATTTTCCCCTCTTACTGACATCTTGCATTAGCGTGGTGCATTTGTTGCCAAAAAAATCCATACTTTCCATTAAGGCTGTCTCTATTTATATATTCTCTGTGTTTTGACAAATCTATAAGAACATGTCCAGCATTACAGTATCAGAATAGTTTCACTGCCCTGAAAATCCCGTGGGTTCTGCCTCTTTATCCCTCCCTTCTCTTACCCCTCAGCCTTGTGAATCACAGATCTTTTCACTGTCTCCATAGTTCTGCCTTTTCCAGGATGCCAAATTGTTGGGGTTTTATAGTATGTAGCCTTGTCAGATCGTCTTCTTTCACTTAGCAACATGCATTACAGTTTCTTTTAGGTCTTTTCTTGACCTAAGGACTGCCCCCCCCCCCCCCCACTCCTTATTTAAGTCCCTAGATAATATGCCATTGTTTGGATGTTCCACACTGCTTATCCATCCATCTACTGACAGACATGGTGGCTGTGGGACAGACAGACAAACAAGCTGCTACAAACAAGCTTGGGCAGGTATTTCGTGGACATCGGTTTTCAACTCCATTTTCAACTCATTTGTGAAATGCCCAGAGAATGAAACTCATTTGTGAAATGCCGAGGTCTGGATCCTAAGATAAGCATATTTAGTTTCTTAAGAAACTGCTGCCTTTCACAGTCAAGTGCTTTGTTATTATCATCACCTGCTGAAACTTCTAAAATGTATCAGAAATTAAAACAGTCCACGGAGGGGAAAAGTGTTGAAACTAAGACCGATTTCCTCAGTTACTGTCTTGTTTTAATAGAAACACGTGTCATTGCTGCTCCAACTGGACAAATCTCACTGTGGACCATCGTCGGCTTTGAAATCTAATCCCCCCCCCCCAAGAAAATCCAAGAGAGGGTGATGGAGACAGACTTAACCCAAAGAGGCAGAGCCCTGTCGCCATCTTTGCTAGGCCAGGCCACGCCCACGATGTAGAGTCCGGAGCAGACTTTTCCCCTGCAGTGAGTGGCCCAGCAGGGCATGGCAGGGGCCTTGGGAGGAGCTCCGTCCCCACTCAGGACAAGGGTAAAGGCGTCCCCACAGTTGTCCACCAGGACCCCAAACAGCAGGTCGAGCGGCCCAGCTGGATGTGGCAAGGAGCCAGTGAACCGCTTTGGCTTCCTGTTTACAGGCTTGCGCGGCTCCGTTCTTCCTCTTTGTCTATTTCAAAACTCGTCGCAGCGAATAGAAACACAAAGAAGTGAAACTGAGAGTAAGAACCCGACCAAGTGGCAGTCAGGCCCCGTTCGTGGTTTGGGCGGCTGCCGGCGCCACCTGGCACGGCCCTGGACAGGCCTGTGCGGCCTAGAAGCTGGGGCGCGGAGCACAGGGCTTCTGCAGACGCCAAGGCAAGGCCTGCCGAGGTGGGCAGCCCTAAGACTCCTCCGTCCCCACTTTTCCTCTTTCTCCGGAGTTCCCAGAGAGTGAAGGAGGAACCAGCATCGGGAGCCAAAAAAGGCGGAAGAAGAAAAGGCTACCCGGGTTTCTCCCAGGGTGTGACCTCGGAGGGCCTTCTTAGCCTGGTGAACATGCCTTGGCCAGGCCACTTGAAAAAATACGACCTAAGACCCCCACCCCAGACGTCCTGAGCCCCTGACCTATTCTGTTCATCAGAGTTTGCAGAACTTAGGGGCGGGGTGGGGGGGGGGGGCGAGTAACGGAGTCCCTGGGACAGACCCCATGGGCTGAGGCTTCAGGACTTTTGGAAAGGCTGCAGGGGGAAACAAGTGTTTAGTGTTCCAGTTCAGGGTCCCTGCCCTTCTTATTTCTCAATATCGTCCTCCCCCCACTTGTCCCCAACTCCTTGGCCTTCCTGGGTGGAAAATCTGTGAAAGCTGCTCAAGAAGCGTTGGTATTTTAAGTGGAAGGTAGAGATCCACTTGGAACTGGTCCCTGTCTCCTTTTCCACGAACACAAATACCCTAACTTTTGGGGGGAGACTTGTTTTTAAAGTGGGTCTTGGGGCGCCTGGGTGGCTCAGTCGGTTAAGCGTCCGACTTCGGCTCAGGTCATGATCTCACGGTCCCTGAGTTCAAGTCCCGCATGGGGCTCTGTGCTGACAGCTCAGAGCCTGGAGCCTGCTTCAGATTCTGTGTCTCCCTCTCTCTCTGACCCTCCCCCGTTCATGCTCTGTGTCTCTCTGTCTCAAAAATAAATAAACATTAAAAAAATAATAATAAAAATAAAGTGGGTCTGGGTGTCCTCAAGCCCCTGGTGGCAGAGCAGGGGTGTGTTAAAAAAAAAAAAGTTCCTTTATCAGGCAGCTTATCTGTGCCACTGTTTTCCTAACGTATTGCTCTTGGCTTTGCCATGGTTTTCAGGGTACGATCTAATCATGACCTTTTGAGATATCCTTCTCTTGACTAGACACCACCCACCTTGCCTGGCTCATTCTGGAAAATCTGTCCAGCCCTCTCTTGCAGAGGTCAAAGGTGCTTGCTCCCCTTCTCTCCCCGCCCCCCTCAGAGTATGCAAAACTTTCCTTTCTCAAGCCACAACAGTAAACATTCTACAAATATTTGGTGATTGGATAAGAAATGACCAGTTGCAACTTGTTTTTAAATCCTTTTTAGCGACTCTGTGCCTTTTGATTGGAGAATTAAAGTAATTACTGATAAGTAAGGGCTTGCTAACACCGTCCTGTTGTTTTCTGACTGTTTTTGGAGTTCTGTGTTCCTTTCTTTGTCTTTTGTTGGCTTTCTTTGTAGGTGATTGATTTTCTCTAGGGGTATGCAGTGGATTTGGTCTGTTTATGCTTGATGAATTTACCATGGGTTTGGGTCTGTGGTTACCATGAAGGTTACATAACATGTGTTGCATATAAAACAGAGCATTTTATGCTGAAAACTTGGCTCGCTCACAAAAACTTTACCCTTTTACTTACCCCTCAATGATTTGTGTTCTCAGTGTCCTAATTTATTTCTTTTTATGATGTGGGTCCATGAAAACAGTCTCGTAACTATAGTTATTTCTTAACAGTTTTGCCCATTAAGCCTTTATGCTAAAGCCATGGTTACATAGCACCATAGTACAGTATTTGAATATTCTGAACTTGACTATATATATTTACTGTATATGTCTTTACCAGGATGTTTTACAATTTCATGTTTTCTTGTTACTAATTAGCATCCTTTTGTTTCATCCTGAGGAACTCTTTTTTCAGCATTTCTTGTGAGGTAGGTCCAGTGGTGGTGAACACCACCAGTTTATGATGGTTTGGGAAAGTCTTTATCTCTCCTTTATTCCTGAAAGACAAATTTGCCCTGTAAAGTAATTTTGGTTTGCAGGTTTTTTCTTTTGCTCTTTAAATATGTCATCGCAGTCTCTCTTGGCTCGCAAGGCGTTTGATGAGAAATCTAATAACGTTATGGGGGTTACTTTATTTGTGAAAAACTCATTTTCTCTTGCTCCTTTAAAGATTCTCTCTTTGTGATTTTATACCGTTTTGTTATTTTGTGGTTTGGAGAAGATTGTTTTAGGTTGAAAGTGTGGGGTGACTTAATTGCTTCGTGAACTTGGATATCTAAGTTCCTCCCCATATTTGGGAAGTTCTCAGATGTTCTTTCTTTAAACAAACTTTCTGGGGTGCCTGGGTGGCTCAGTCGGTTAAGTGTCCGACTTTGGCTCAGGTCATGATCTCACGGTCCGTGAGTTCGAGCCCCGCATCAGGCTCTGTGCTGATAGCTCAGAGCCTGGAGCCTGTTTCAGATTCTGTGCCTCCCTCTTTCTCTGCCCCTCCCCTGTTCATGCTCTCTCTCTCTGTCTCAAAAATAAATAAACATTAAAAAAAATTAAAAAAATAAAAATTAAAAAAAAATAAACAAACTTTCTGTTCCTTTTGCCCACTCTTCTCCTTTGGAGGGTCCAGCAATGCACAGATTATTTCTTTGCATGATATCCTATAATTCATATAGGCTTTCTTCACTCTTTTTTTCATTATTTTTCATTTTGCTTCTCTGGCCATATGATTTTAATAGACCTGTATTGTAGTTCACTACTCCTGCTTGTTGCAGTCTCCTGTTGAAGCTCTCTTTGAGTTCTTTAGCGCAGGCATTGCAGTCTTGGACTCTAGAATTTCTGCTTGACTTATTATAATGTTTTCTGTTCCTTTGTTGAACATCTCGTTTTGTCTATGCATTGTTTTTTGAATTTTCTTTAGTTGTCTATCTGTGTTTTCTTAGAGTTCACTGGATTTCTTTAGGAGGATTCTTCTGAATTCTTCATCAGACAGTCCATAGATCTCCATTTCTTTAGGGTCCATGGTGTCATGTTTCCTTGCTTATTCATGATTACTGTGGCCTTGTATTGGTGTCTGTACATTTGAGGATATAGGCACCTCTCCAGTCTTCACAAACTAGTATTGGAAGGCCAGCCTTTCACTACTCAGCTTGTCCAGAGATTCAGGTGGGCAGTCTAGTGTTATCCAGGGGTGGGCTTGCTATTGGAGTCCTTGGGTGACCTGATGCTGAAAATGGTTGTATGTCTGGACCAGCTGTATTCACCCTGATGTTGAGCCCTAGTGGGACCTTGGGTTCATAGGTGTTGCTCCCATGGAGCTAGGGTTTGTGGGTATTGATTGGGAGCCTGAGTTCATAGGAGTCACCCAGAGCCATGGGAGCCAGCTGGAGCTACCTGGGGCCATAGGGGCCTGATAGGTGATGGAGTGGATCAGGGGCCCGAACTCATGAGAACAGTAAAAGATACCTGGAGTTATGGGGGCTCCCTGTGGCCACTGAGCCACTAGGGGCTACTGGAGCTAGCTGGCATAAAGGTGGGCCAGGAGCCTCATTTCCCAGGGGCCCTCTGTGAGGCCGGGCCAGTGAAGCTGCCTAGAGCGTGTAGCCTGCCTGGGGTCACTGGAACTGGAAGGTTCCAGAGTGAACCAGGGTCTGTTCTCATGGGAGCGTCATAGAACCTGGTGCCATGGGAGCTGCCTAGGGCCACGGGTGCTTCCCTGCCTGAGTCAAGGATTCCACGTGGGGCTGCTGGAGCCACATGGGGCTGCTGGGGCTGCCAGATTCCTGGATGCAGTGAAGGCCTAGATTCTTGGGAGCCTGCAGGGAACCTTGCCTTGGCAGCTGCCTGGAGCCGTGGATGGTGTCTGGGACCTCTGGATCAGGCAGGTGCTGGATGAGCTGGTTTCATGATTCCTGGGAGCCTGCAGGGGAGTCACAGGAGTGGCTTTGGGGCCATTGGAGACAGCAGGTGCCTGGATGAAATGACGCCTGGGTTTCCGGGACCCTGCCCGGATCCTGGTCACTGGAGCTGGCTGGCACTGGTGGGGGGGGAGGCCCTAGGTTAGTGGGAACCTGCAGGGAGCCACTTAGACCTTCTGTGACTCAAGCTGCCATGGTTCAGTTTGAAACCCTGGAAGAACTGGTAAAAAATGTTTTTGGATCATTCTGTTTGTTGAATACTTCGCCCTCTGAGAGGGGTAGACTGCATAGGATTAAAGCTGAAGGATAAGGAAGAACCCTATTCCAGCAGACTTGGGAGCCTGGGTGCATATTAGTACCTAACATTTATTGTATTCTCTTCCTGGAACCCTGTGAGGTATTTTAGATCAACTCTTTCATGTAATCTGCATAATTAGCCTACAAGACTAGCTCTGTCGCTCCCACTGTATGAAGAAGTATGGTGATCATATAGTTTGTCATCTAAATATCATCTTAATCATCTTCATTTAAGAAGTGAAAATGACCAGAGGGTTCTGTAGCACAACAGGCATAAACTGGGACTTCCCTGAGCTGGGATTTTTGGTCAGTTTCACAAAAGTAAGCTGGAATCAGAGACATTGAATGAGTTAAGCTCGAAATTGGGAAGTCAAACCTCAAAGTCCGTGCTTCTCCTTATTACCATGCTACCACCCACAAAGAGAGAAGGCTGTAGAGAAGAGAGGCCCAAGAGCAATGTGACAGAAAGATAACACATGTACTTACTTCCTGTAAGTAGAATTTCCTTTTAGAATAGAATTTCCTGTAAAGATAAAAAGCCCTTCTGACCTTCAGATAGGCCTTAGCAGAGAATCATCCCATCACACTTGGAAATGTACAGACAACACTGAATATAGCGTCTGGTATATTTTGAGCTTTCTTTTCTTTCTACTGGGATTATGTATGGCTCACACATGGACATTGTATTTATGGGAAAAATTTAACCTCATGGAACACGTATTGCACAATGGGATAAGATATATAAATTCTTTTTGCGCTCTTCCATTTATTAAATTATTTTGATAACCAATGAGAAAAATTACAAACTGGCCTGCGACTGGCCTTTAAAAAGTGTTAACACATTCAAAATTCTCTCATTGTCCATTACAGTTATATAGGAAAATTTGAAAAGTGCTGAAACTCTTTACTTTGTCCTCTGTATGTTAAAAACTTAGAAACACTGAAAAGTGCTTTTTGCACTTTAATTCTTGGTGTTTATGTCTTAAATTACAGGGTGCTAAATAAATATACCTATAAACCAATAGCACTCTTTATTTTACCTTTTCTTGGCTTTAAAATTCTGTTTTTATCCCAGATTAAATCACAAAGAGTTAATTTCTTGAACGCTTTATGCATTCAGCACCCAATGTCAAGGCTGTTTCTATACTATTGAGTTTTAAAAAACAAAATGTTAAAAATCCTTATAGTGTTAGCTACACGGGACTGACGGATCCCCAAAAGAACAAATAGGAATTGACACTGCAATTTTCCCTTATTCCATTTCTCCTCCTTTGTTGGTGTATCTGTCAATTTCTTCTTGTAATTCCATGAAATTTTTATTATATATCCTTTAAGGCTATGTTATTAGCTGCATACAAATACATTTCATTCAGGGATTAAATCTTTTTTTCCAGTGAGTAGTAACTTTATTTCACCCTGAATATGATGCTTTTTGCCATCCAATCTGTTATAGCTCAGGGTTTCCAAGAGGCACGAACTCCCATCTAGTTCACGTCTGTATCCTCAGAGACTAGCAATGTGTCTCAAATATAGCACATGTTCGAGACTGGTCTGTGGACATGCCTTCATTATTATAAGACTCTTCCTGTGAACTTTTTGACGAAGACGGGTAAATTTCTCCAGATGTCTGGAGAGTAAAAAACAGAACAAAGCAAAAAACCCCAAGACTTTACGTTGATAAACTGTGTGTGACTGACTCACAGATGAAATTTGAGTCAAAGCGTGGCCCTAACCTGGTGTTCTTTCACAAACTAGGTTCCGAGGCATATATCTAAAGCATGGATTCCATTTCTCAACCGGCTGTGACCTTGATCCATGACCAAGCCCCTTGAGCAGAATGTTTTCATATGAACAGTAAGTATAAGAAGAGCAGTTTCACTGCCTAGGGACAAGGTTCAAATGAGATAACATGAAAGTCTTTGCCAGCATGTGAAGCTCATAGTAAATGTTAAAATGTGTTGTTCTTCCATTATAGCTCTATGGAAATAAAAATAAAATACCAGCAATAGTTCTGCTACCAGCGTGGGGAATTCAAAGTGACGTTAAGTTCATCGTCCGTCTTCTGCTCCTCCCAGCAGGAAGTCAGTGAGCTGTTTAAGTCAATTGCTGATACTTCTGTGGAAATCATGATTAGTTCAATTAATCATTCAAAGTGCATGTGTGAAACATGTCCTTATAAGAACAAGCTTGCAAAAGTACACGGTTTATAACAGAAAAAGTCTAGGTAATTTGGGACTTACCCAGTTCCCTAATTTAAATACATTCTGATTCATTCTTCACATTGTGACCAGAGAGATCATTTTAATACGGATAGGATCAGGTCACGTTCTTGCATAAAATCTTTCTATAATTCCTCCTCTGCTCTCAGTGTGCAACCCAAACTCCTAACAGTAGCTAAGGCCACATGATAGAGTTATGTCACTGTTTCCTTTCCATCTCTAAAATGCCTGTGCCCCATCTCCCCGACCTTGTTACCAAAAAATAAATAAATAAAAGAAATCGTACCCTAAATACATTTCCGGCCACTAGATACCTCCGGACTGGTGGAAGCGTTCCAGAATGTGCAGTAGTCAAGCCAGAGCTCCGTGGTGTTCACGTCCACTGGAAATGATAGCAGGAGTTGCCCACTTACACACGGTCTCTTTATTCTGTGGTTTCAGAGACCCTTGGTAAACTGTGGTCTGGAAGTAGACGATTGTCCTGACATAACATCGGAAGGTCAGCAGTAGCCTAACACTACATCTCCCTGCCTGCCTACATCATTCACCTCAGTTCATCTCATCACATAGGCATTTTATCGTCTCAACCATCGCACGAGGAAGGGTGAGTATAAGAAAAGCAGATCAATTGAAAGAGAGACCGCAGCAGCGTAACTTTTATTACAGCGTGTTGTTCCAGTTGTTCTCTTTTCTTATTGTTATTGCTTATCTCTTGCTGTGCATAGTTTATAAGTTAACCTCTGTCGTAGGGGTGTGTGTGTGTGTGTGTGTGCGCCCAGTACTATCTGCAGTTGCAGGCATCCACTGGGGATCTTAGAACGTGTTCCCTGTGGATACAGGGGGACTGCTGCATTGCTTTTTTAGCAACTTGAGAAGCATTCAGGGCGCAGCCGTCTAGGAGTAATTGGGATTATAGTCGCGTCAGCAGCTGGGGTTCCATAGACCTGAATTCTGGCGTAGACGATGGAGAGAGACTGAAGGAGTGGATCAACTGGGGGTGTGGTTTATGTGTAGAGAGCTGCAACCACAAAGGAGTTTTGTCAACTCATCCTTAGTCTTCATTTAATCATGGCCTTTCGTGGAGATACTTTCTGAGTTTCTCGACATGCTTGTGTTCCCAAAGCTGTTACTTCCCCAACAGAAACCTCATTACACTGTTTCTGTTACTTACCCAGTTTTCTTATTTCCCAATAACAGTGTTGCAGCATGCAAGGAGAAGTCACAGTGACTTCTTGCTTATGTTCTCATTGTTTTGTGAGGTCCCTGACAGTAGTAATTCAATTAAGTTAATTAATATTTTGGGGTACGTATTGTGGTTTCCTTCAGTTTCGTGATCACAATAAAAAGGGAAAGGATTACATTTTTTCCTAAATATTTATTTATTTATTTAAATCCAAGTTAGTTAACATATAGTGTAATAATGATTTCGGGGATAGAATTTGGTGATTTATCACTTACACAGAACACCCAGTGCTCATCCCAACAAGTGCCCTCCTTCATGCCCATCACTCACTTAGCCCATCCCCCCCCAACACCTCCAGCAACCCTTAGCTTGTTCTCTGTATTTAAGAGTCTCTTATGGTTTGTCTCCTTCTCTGTTTTTATCTTATTTTTCCTTCCCTTCTCCTATGTTCATCTGTTTTGTTTCTTAAATTCCACATGTGAGTGAAATAATATGATATTTGTTTTTCTCTGCCTAACTTACTTCACTTAGCATCGTCAATCCTAATTTCATCCACGTTGTTGCAAATGTTAAGATTTCATTCTTTTTGATTGCCAAGTAATATTCCATTGTGTATATATACTACTTCTTTATCCATTCATCAGTCGATGGACATTTGGGTTCTTTACATAATTTGGCTAATGTTGATAGCACTGCTATAAACGTTGGGGTGCATGTTCTCCTTCAAATCAGCAGTTTTGTATCCTTCAGATAAATACCCAGTAATGCAATTGCTGGGTCATAGGGTAGTTCTATTTTTAATTTTTTGAGGAACCTCCATATTGTTTTCCAGAGTGGCTGCACCAGCTTGCACTTCCACCAGCTGTGCAAAAGGGTTCCGCTTTCTCCACATGCTCACCAACATACGCTGTTCATTTTAGCCATTCTGACAGATATGAGGTGGTATCTCATGGTGGTTTTGACTAGTATTTCCCTGATGATGAGTGATGTTGAGCATCTTTTCATGTGTCCATTAGCCATCCGGATGTCTTCTTTGGAAAAGTGTCTATTTATGTCTTTTGCCCATTTCTTCGCTGGATTATTTGTTTTTTGGGTGTTGAGTTTGACAAGTCCTTTATAGATTTTGGATACTAACCCTTTATCACATATGTCATTTGCAAATATCTTCTCCCATTTCGTCGGTTGCCTTTTAATTGTGCTGATTGTTTGCTGTGCAGAAGCTTTTAATCTTGATGAAGTCCCATAGTTCATTTTTGCTTTAGTTTCTCTTTCCTCTGAAGATACGTCAAGTAAGAAGTTGCTATGGCTGAGATCAAAGAAGTTGTTGCCTATTTTCTTCTCTAGGATTTTGATGGCTTCCCCTCTTACATTTAGGTATTTCATCCATTTTGAGTTTATTTTTATGTATGGTGTAAGAAAGTGCTCCAGATTCATTCTTCTGCATGTCACTGTCCAGTTTACCCAACACCATTTGCTAAAGAGACTGCCTCTTTTCCATTGGGTATTCTTTCTTGCTTTGTCAAAGATTAGTTAGCCATATGTATGTGGGTCCGTTTCTGGGTTTTCTCTTCTGTTCCCTTGATCTATTCTATGCGTCTGTTTCTGTGTCAGTACCATACTGCCTTGATGATTACAGCTTTGTAATATAGATTGAAGTCTGGAATTGTGATGCCTCCCACTTTTGGTTTTCTTTTTCAACATTACTTTAGCTATTTGGGGTCTTTTCTGGTTCCATACAAATTTTAGGATTGTTTGTTCTAGCTCTGTGAAGAATGCTGGTGTTCTTTGGTAGGGATTGCATTGAATATGTAGATTGCTTTGGGTCGGATCAACATTTCAACAATATTTGTTTTTCCAAACCCATGAGAATAGAATGTTTTTCCATTTTTCTGTGTCTTCTTCAATTCCATTCATAAGCTTTCTATAGTTTTCAGTGCATAGATATTTCACCTCTTTGGTTAGGCTTATTCCTAGGTATCTTATGGTTTTTGGTTCATTTATAAATGGGATCGATTCCTTGATTTCTCTTTCTGCTGCTTCATTATTGGTGTATTGAAATGCAATAGATTTTTGTGTGTTGATTTTATATCCTGTGACTTTTAAAAGATTAAAAACAAAACAAAAAAAATCAAAGGAAGCTAGATTTTAGGTGTGTTTCAGTGTCCTTGTTGAAAGAAGCTTGATAGAGAAAAAAAGGGAAAGGAAAGAAAAAATTAAAAAATTTAAAAAAATGTATAATACAATAGAATATAAAATGAAATCGAATAAAACTTTTTAAAAAATAAAAAATAAAATAAAAGGAAATACATTTTTCTCTTTCTGTGTCCAAGAGAAAGAAAGAAGGAAAGAAAAAAAGAAAACAATTTAAGCAAAAACAGAAGCAAAGAGAATGAACGAATAAATGAACCAGCAAACAGAATGAAACCCAAATGAAGTTACATCCTGTTTCCCCTAGAACTGAAACTATGAAGCATTCTATAGTCCATACGCTAAGCAGGTGGAGGGACTGTGCTGGTCTTCTGGGGGATGTGCTTGGATTAATGGTATAATGGCTTGGTATAATAGCTCCTTTCTCCACTAAGTGTTGCTGCTTAACTTACTGCGGTGGATCTGTGTGCGTGTGAGAGGTGAAAATGGCTTCACCCAGCTCCCTAGTCTCTGGGGAAGGAACTTCTTGCTCTCACTGACCTGCATTCAAGCACCTCCCCTTTGGCTCAGGCCTCCGTCTACTCCCCACCTCTACCCTGTCCATGTCCAAGCTGTTTGCCTGTCAGGTGGCAGTTCACTCCAGAGCTTTATCTCAGATGGGGTTGTGTTCCAAACCCCACACTTCAGAGATCCCCGTGGCTTGGACCCCCACTGACTCTCTGGGGGAGGGTCTCGCTGAACAATGGCTTGCCCCAGAAAATGTTCTTATGATCACGTAGTAGCGGAGGTTCAGAGATACCAAGTCACAACCCGCAGCCCAATACCAGGTTTCGCCGCACTCTGGTTTCTTTGTCCCAATACCAGCAAATGTGGCTGCTTTCCAGGGTCCGCTGGGACCTTTGACTGTAGGGGGGCAAAGGCCCTCCAAGCAGGGGAACCGCTTCTCTCCGGCATACAGACCCCTCAGACCCCACTGCTTGCTCCTGGGAATTCACCCTAGTTCCTCACCAGAGCACCGCCAGTTACTAACCTCTGAAACTTCAGACTCTGCACTCCACTGTTTATAGAATCTTGGTGGTATTGAATCCCTCTCCTTTCTCCCCATCGATGATTTTGGGGAAAAGTTTTCTTATTTAGTCCCTTGCGAGCATTTTCACTCTTTCTCTCCAGATACTTTCAGGGGGAGTACTTTTCTTGCACAATCCCAGTGTGCCACAATTCCCCCCTTTCTCTTTCTCTCTGTCCTCTCCCTGTGAAAGTGGCTCCCTACTTTTTGTGGCTTTTCTCTCCCCCAGTTCACCTCTCTACACCAGGTACCTGCTGAGTTCTGTGGCTCAAGTTATACGGATTGTTACGTTAATCCTCAGATCAATTTCCTAGGTGTTGAGAATGGTTTGGTACTGATCTAGCTGCGTTTCAGGGACAAAGACAAGCTCAGCGTCTCCAAGCTGCTCTGCCATATTAACTCACCATCCGTTTATTTTTCAGAGAGAGAGAGAGAGTGGGGAGGAGGAGCAGAGAGAGAGAGAGAGAAAGAATCCCAAGCAAGCTCCACGGTGTCATGAACCGTGAGATCACAATCGAAGCCCAAACCAAGAGTCGGACACTGAGCCACTAGGCATCCCAGAAAATCGGATTCTTTCAGCATTCCCGTTAGGTCTAAGATTGGACTTCTGTGTCTCTCAGAATACAATGTAATAACCAGAGAGACCACTGAGACCTCAAGAGCAGGGATAACCACAGAATAGGTGGAGAGCAAGACGTGGGAAGACACAAAGTAATAAAAATGGAAAAGGAGAGAAAGACAAAGGAAGTGAACTTGGATAAGATTTATCACAACAGGAACTCAGATAGAAAATGTGGATGGGGCCATAACTTCTGTTAGGACAAGCTGGGCTAGCATTATCTGTCCATGATCCCCGTCTGAAAATCACACCAGGGATAGGCAGTCGAGAATTTTTAAAGATGGTGAGATGGAAGGGAGCTGGTTTGGGATCCTAGAACTGGAGAACTAACACAGTGGCAGGGCACCTTGTATGCCCTTTCCACTGTACCTAAAAGAAGTCAACTACAGCTTGGTATTTCCTGACTCCCAACCTAACAATAAAAGACAACCCAAGTAGATTCTTCTCTTGCACTGATGGATGGCTTCCCACTAACACTACCAGGCAAGTCCAGTAGGGCTAGTGAAAGGGATCTACTGGGATCCCCACTGTCAGTAAGCAGCTGAAGAAAGCACTCACCCTTCCAGACCTGAGACTCTCCTCTCCCATGCAGAGACACCACAAGGCCAGGAACGCCAGCAGGGGTGAACACACCCTAATGAGCACACTGTCCAGGCAGTTTTCTTCATTTCTGTGGCTGAAGGCTCCCTTCTTCCAGCTGGATGCACCAGGCTGGGCGGGTTGAGAACGCTCCTTCAGCCCCCCTCCTGCAGCACCAGGAGAGACCACGGGAGCCCCTGTGGTACCAGATAAACCAAGACCAAAACAACCCTGACTCTGAAAATTGTCACTGGAACCACAGAACTCAAAAGGGGGCCAGAGTGTGCATGCTACATCTAAAGAAGCTGACTCCCTACTAAAATAAGGACGTATAGCTCCCAGAGTCTCCAAACGTAATGGTCAGAATAGAGAATCATGTTCCTTAGTATTGACCCAAAGAAGCTGGAATCTTACATCCGCATAAAAACCTGCACAAGGACGTCAGCAGCCTTATTCATAATTGCCAAAATTGGGAAGCAATCAAATGTCCTTCAGTGGCTGAGTGGTTAAACAAACTACGGAACATTCAGACAAGGCAGCATTATTCACAGCTATGAAGAAATAAGCTATCAGTGCATGAAAATACTTGGAGGAAACTTAAGTGCGCATTACTAAGTGAAAGAAATCAATTTGAAAAAGTTTATGATCCCAACTATACGACTTTCTGGAAAAAGCAAAACTATGGAGACAATAAAAAGGTCAGTGGTTATGGTAGTGGGGGGCTAGAAGGTGATAAATTAGCAGAGCAAAGAGGTTTGCCCTATTATTGTGGTTGAGATGTGTTTGCCTTCAGTCTAGTTGTCTGCAATGGCTCTCTTGGCCTGTCATAGGCAGGGTTTGGTCTCCATGATGTTAAAGGGCCAGTCTTAGGCCACCTTGGGCTTGAGTTGGGTCAGACCAGATAGACGCCCGGTCTCAGCCCACTGCTGGGGCTAGAGTCATACTTACGTGTGTGGTTATCTTACCCTCTCCCCAGGACAAGTCACTTTGGAGTGGTGCTGGCCATTGTTGGGGATGAGACCTGCATCCACTTTAGAGGGACTCTGCTGAATGAGGATGGTTGGAGGGTGTAGTCTGCAGGAGAATGTGGGGGCAGGGTGCACCGTTAGCAAAGCTAGGTGGAGAGTCTTTGGGCTGATTCCCACAGGTGTCCATGTATCTAGGCTAGTGGGCCGAGGAGAGAGATGGCACCAGCCAGATGGCACTTCTTAGAGAAGTGTCCCAAAGATATCTGCCCCTCCTGTACATGCTCTGAGGCCAGGAAATAAGTCTACCTTACTGTATACCCCATATGCTATGCTTTTCAAACTGCTGCTCTTATGCTATATCTGTGTAGATGGGGTTGTTTCTTATGCTTTTTTTTTTTTAAGGGTTGGAACTCAGTTTCCCTGTCACCCTCAAGCTCCCTCAGAACCAAACCTGCTAACTGTTAGAGTTTCCGGTGTTAAGCCCTGCTGATTATAAAAACGTGTGAAGTTAAGCCCCTGTGATTTTCTTTCTTTTTTTTTTTTATTTTTTTTTTAACATTTATTTATTTTTGAGACAGAGAGAGACAGAGCATGAACAGGGGAGGGGCAGAGAGAGAGGGAGACACAGAATCTGAAACAGGCTCCAGGCTCTGAGCTGTCAGCACAGAGCCCGACGCGGGGCTCGAACTCACAGACCGCGAGATCATGACCTGAGCTGAAGTCGGACGCTTAACCGACTGAGCCACCCAGGCGCCCCAGCCCCTGTGATTTTCAAAGGCAGACATGATGGGGATTCATCTTCTCAGTGCAAGTCCCCCTTGTCTGGGGTCCCCGGCGTGGGTCTCTTCCTCTCCCTTCTCCATGCCTATGGTGTACCTCCCTATTGCGGTGAGCCTTGCAGGTTAGTTTGGTTCCCAGCCTGTCTCCAGGCCATCTTTCCAGTTTTGATGTGGCCTCCTCCCTATGATTAAGAGTGGAGAGGGGCGCCTGGGGGGCTCAGTCAGTTGTGCATCCAACTTCGGCTCAGGTCATGATCTCACCGTCCGTGAGTTCGAGCCCCACGTCAGGCTCTGTGCTGACAGCTTAGAGCCTGGAGCCTGTTTCAGATTCTGTGCCTCCCTCTCTCTCTGTCCTTCCCCTGCTCGCATTCTGTCTGTCTCTCTCTCTCTCTCAAAAAATAAATAAACATAAAAAAATTAAAAAGAGTCTGTTGAGCAAGTTTGGGATCATTTTCTAGGTGAGCTACACTGATGTGTGTGTTATTTAGGTGTACCAATGGGACCAGGTGAGCTCAGTATTCTCCTACTCCACCAGTCTTTCTGGAAGTCACAATATTTTCGTTTTTTTTAATGTTTATTTTTTTTTTGAGACAGAGACAGAGCATGAGAGGGGGAGGGGTAGAGAGCGAGAGGGAGACACAGAATCCGAAGCAGGTTCCAGGCCCTGAGCTGTCAGCACAGAGCTCGACGTGGGGCTCGAACTCATAAGCTGCAAGGTCATGGCCTGAGCCTGAAGTTGGACGCTTAACCGACTGGAAGTCACAGTATTTTAAACTCTGTTGCTCATTAAACCCTGGTCTTTGTTCTTAGTGACCCCCGGAAGTTTCAGGTATGCCAAACTCCATCAGAATTAGCATCTTATTGGCCTCATTAGCTTTCTGAGGCAGGCAAGTTAGACATTGATGGTAACATGTCAAAGCGAGCAGGCAAAGTGGTCATGTGATTTGTGTGGTCCAACTCCTTTTAATGGAAAGCTGACGTGGGGCTTGATCCCACAAACCATGAGATCATGACCTGAGCTGAAACCAAGAATCTGAAGCTTAACCAACCGAGTCACCCAGGTGTGCCTAAAAACGTGTAATTAAAAAAAAAAAAAAAGAAAGCTATATTGGACGAGACAAAAACTACGCCACCTCTTTTATGCACAAAGGGTCAGGGTCCGCTACATAATTTGCACGGTCACGTGCAAAATAAAAGCGTGGAGTGTCTTGTTTAGATATTAGTAATAAGTTGAAGGCATTGAAGGTAGCATATTAAACTGAGTATAAAGCCCCTTTGAGCATGGAGATCGGCTCCTGGACAGACTGGATGTCCATGTACCTGGTCCTGCACAGAGTCATTTTTCTCCCCAGTTACAATTCATCATTAACTGCTCATGTTCAGTGTTTTTGCTTCTTGAAGAGGGTGCTTTCTTTACTGAGCTACTTAGCAATAATCGCTTTGTCTGGAAGGCTTCCCTCATTTTTCTCAGATTCTTTTCAAGATGCACTAGGATGAAACACACCATTTCTCTTACCCTCCCCCGGCTTTTTCTAATATTTATTTTTGAGAGGGAGGTGGGAAGGGTAGAGAGAGAGGGAGACAGAGAATCCAAAGCAGGTTCCAGGCTCCGAGCCGTTGGTGCAGAGCTCGACACAGGGCTTAAACTCACAAACCATGAGATCGTGACCTGAGCTGAAGTTGGACGCTCAACTGACTGAGCCACCCAGGCGCCACCCCCCCACCATGACTCTTACCCTTGAAGAAACATTGATGTTCAGAATATTCTAACCCAGGCATGAGCCAATCAGAGTAATCTCTGGCCAGTGGTCCACTTGGGGAAAATGGCTTTATCTGAACCCGGCAGAAAAAAGGTTGTCGGTATTCTCCAGACCAAAGCTTCAGCAGGAAGATGTTAGATACTAAAGTTCATAATGTTTCCTGAAGCAGGCATAAATTAATAGTTATTGGATACTAAGTATTAAGCTGAAGTTTATTGGACACCTTTACCTAAATCATAGATTTCGTTTTTCAGAGCAAACCTGTCACCATATAGATCTTGCGGGTGAGAGAATTTAGTTAATGTGCTGTAATAATTTGTGAAATAATGAATTACCACACATTGTGGTTTAAAAACAATATGAATTATTATCTTATAGTTGTGGAGGTCAGAGTTTCAAAATGGATCTTAATAGGCAAAAGTCAGGGTGTTGGTAGAGCTCTGTTTTCTTTGGAACTCTGGGGGAGAATCGATTTCCTTGCTTTTTGCGGCTTCTAGAAGCCACTTGCATTCATTGGCTTGTGGCCTCTTGCTTCATCTTCAAAGATGGCAGCACAGCTCCTTCAAGCCTTTCTCTGGGTAACGCTACCACCTTCCTCGAACAAAGATCCCCATGTGATTAAATTGAGCCACTCACATATTCCAGAATAATTCTCCATCTTAACAGTCTTCATTTAAAAAAAAAATTTTTTTAACATTTATTTATTTTTGAGACAGAGAGAGACAGAGCATGAATGGGGGAGGGTCAGAGAGAGAGGGAGACACAGAATCCGAAACAGGCTCCAGGCTCTGAGCTGTCAGCACAGAGCCTGACGCGGGGCTTGAACTCACGGACCGCGAGATCACAACCTGAACCGAAGTCAGATGTTTAACCGACTGAGCCACCCAGGCGCCCCAACAGTCTTCATTTTTTAAAAAATTTTTAATTTTTCAAAAATCTAATTATTTAAATTCAAGTTAGTTAACATATAATGTTGTATTGGTTTCAAGGGTAGAACCCAGCGGTTCATCACTTCCATATAACACCCAGTGCTCATCCCAACAAGTGCCCTCCTTAATACCCATCACCCATTTAGGCCATTCCCCATGCACCTTCCCTCCAGCAAGTCTAGGTTTATTCTCTATAGTTAAGTCTCTTATGGTTTGCTTCCCTCTTTTTTCCCCTTCCCCTATGTTCATCTAATTTGTTTCATAAGTTCCACATATGAGTGAAATCATATGATGTTTGTCTTTTTCTGACTGGCTCATTTTGCTTAGCATAATACCTTCTAGTTCTATCCACATTGTTGCAAATGGCAAGATTTCATTCTTTTTGACCATTGAGTAATATTTCATTGTATATATGGACCACATTTCTGGATTCTTAACCACATCTTCAAAGACCTTTTTTGGTTTTTAATTTAGTTTTATTTTTTTTAATGTTTATTTATTTTTGAGAGAGAGAGAGAGAGAGACAGAGTGCCAGCAGGGGAGGGGCAGAGAAAGAGGGAGACACAGAATCTGAAACAGGCTTCAGGCTCTGAACTGTCAGCACAGAACCCGATGTGGGGCTCGAACCCATGAACTGTGAGATCATGACCTGAGCTGCAGTCAGATGCTTAACTGACTGAGCCACCCAGGTGCCTCAACTTTCTTTATTTTAAATAAAAAATTTATTTAGAGGGAGAGAGAGTGTGAGTAGGGCAGAGGGGCAGAGGGAGAGAGAGAGAGAGAGAGAGAGAGAGAGAGAGAGAGAGAGAGAGAATCTCAAGCAGGCTCCATGCTCAACATGGAGACCCATGAGGGCCACGATCCCATAGCCTTGGATCATGAGCTGAACTGAAGTCAAAAGTTGGATGCTTAATTGACTGAGCCATCCAGACACCCCTCTTAAAGACATTTTTAAATTTTTTTCCATGTAAGGTAACATATCCACAGGCTTGGAGATTAGGACGGGGAATCTTTGAGGGGCCAATATTCTGCCTACCATATACACGTAAAGTTAAACAACTACCAGGCTATAAGACTTGTGTTTGAGTTGAGAGTATTTTGCTCCAAAGGCCATGTTCTTTCACACAATCTTTTATGTTTCCTCACATTGAATACATCTGTCATCTGTTCTGTTGTCAAAACCAGAAAGGCCAAAGAAAAGTGGGGCAGAGGTAAAGTAGGACTAAATACTTTTCATGAGGTTTTGCTCTTTCCTATAGTTTCTTATCAGTGAGCTGTTCCAACAAAACAAAATCTGTTAAAATTAATTTTACATTAGTCACTTGAGAGAGTCCCTTCTATTGAGTAGCGATGGGAACCTTGAAGGGCTTTTTGCCACAGCCAGACAGTCACTCATTTGTGCCTTTTAAATATATGCCTCATTTTAAAAAATCTTGTTTGGGGAAAGAAAAAAAAATCCTTTTTTCTAAGTGAAATTTGAAATAACTGTCTGGGTACTCTGTCTTTTCACCGTGTAAAAACATGCCAGTATATCGTGTATAGGGTAACACCTGTTAGACACAGGATTTCATAAGAAGAGTGAACAGAATCCTAGGGCTTATAAGTCATGAAATTCACACAGTTTAATATAGAGCCCTTGTATTTTAGAAATGTAGTTTTTCATGTAGCTAACACATTATCAGGACTGTATGCACTAGTTTTCCGTTTCTTTTGCTCATTAAGAGGAGCTGTTTCAGGAACAGAAACTGAGAGGGTTTTTTGTGGCTTTTTGACTAACAAGGTCAACATTTGACCTTTACTGACTATGGAGGGTCTTAGTTTCAAACTAGTTCCTCAGACAGATCATTTAATCATGGCATCTATCAGTAACTGAATGTAGACAAATGCCTTTGCCCTTAACTTGAGGAGCTCATTTTAAAATAAAAGTAATAATGTCAGCCCCGTTATTTAGCGGCACCAGTTAAATGAGAACACGTGTGTAAATCTTTTCTGCGTGTTCCTAGATCATGGTAAAGGGTAATAAACTGTAGGTTTTTGTTATCATGCCATGATAATAATAGTAAAACTGATGTTTTTAATTGTGCCACCTATGTAGGAACTCCAGTATAGTGTGAAACCTATCAAAGTTTACTTTCTGTCCCCTTTGATGACAAAATCGTGAAAAAATACAAAAAGGGCCAGCTTGACAATTCATATTTACTCTGCCGATGGTATTACAAGCTGAGAGACCCCAAGCTTACACTGAGAACCAGAAGGGGCTGATTAAAAAAAAAAAACAAAAACAAACCAGAAACACCTCTTTGAGGGCATTGGAGCAAACGTCTTTTAAGGTATTGGAGAGTTTTCAGGGTTAACTGGAAGACCAGCAAAGATTCTGGATTTAAAAAAAAAAATTTTTTTAAGGGAGAATGAGCTCTTGAGAATAAGTTTTAATTGGAGATTAGGATTGCCCTTGCTTTTTTATGTGCATCATATTTACTGCCCCTGAGAATCACCTCCTCCATCCTCACAGCAATACTTCTGGTAATGCTCAAGCATTAACAAATTTGTTCCCATGACCGAGTTTTAAAGAAATTTTTGCAGAAAAAAAAAGAAAGAAAAGAAAAGAAATTTTTGCTAAGCACCCACCTTCTCTGAAGGCAAGCTGCTTTCTGACTCATGTGGTCCCCTGTCTTTTTGTGAGGCGGGTGTGTAAATGAGGAAGTTCTAAACTGAAAGGAGAGGTTGTTCTCTTGGCTTGGAAGCGATCTGAAGCCACTTGTTAGCTGTCTGCGATGTAGGGGCAAAATGCGTGATAGCAGTTGTGTGGAGAAAGCCTGTGTGCCGGTGGAATTGCTGAGAAACCCAAGTAAGAAGCTGGTCTGTATGCAGTGACTGTGGGAATTGGGGCGGTAAGATAAGAGCAGTAATGCGGGTCTGGTTTCTGCACAGGGAAGACAGTCTTTTGGAGAGAGTTTTCAAGGCTGAGAGATGGAATGCTAGAGGTTATAAATTGCAGGTTTACTATTGGTATAAAAATATGCAGCTACTTGGGTACACTTGCGCCAACAAGTGAGGAGGGAGAACTGTTAAGGAAAGATGTCAGAGAGTCGAGTCCGGTTCCATTGATGACAGAGGATAAACCTTGTAACAATGAATCTCACTGACATATACAGTCATATTTTATTAATAAATATCAGTTCACAAATAGTAAAAATTCAAACTTAAGAAAATGGAATTAAAAATTAAATTACGAGGTTAAAACTTAGTAAATGTTAATAACAGTGAATTTCACTGAAAAGAACAATGCACATTTTAAAGTGTCATACAGATGCAGGGTATTATCATTGGTAAATAAGGTAGAAAATAAGGGTGCCTGGGTGGCTCAGTCAGTTAAGCGTCCGACTCTTTATTTTGGCTCAGGGCATGATCTGAAGGTGGTGAGTTTGAGCCCCATGTAGGGCTCCATGCCCAGCAGGGAGCTTGTTTTGGATTCTTTCTCTCTCCCTCTACTCACTGTCTCTCTCTCTCTCTCTAAAAATAAATAAATAAACAAACAAATAAATAAAATGAGGTGGAAATCTACAATGGAAGCTCATACATAGGAAAGATGGAAATAAAAAGCAAAGAAAAGGCAAACAGTATGGAGTTTTTTAGCAAGTAAAAAAAGTAAACAGAAGGCAAAGGAAAAACAGTACAGCATTCAAATGGAATTATCTAAAATTGGAGGCACAGTAAGAAGAAAATAATGTATATACACACATATAATCTCATATATATTATATGAGATACGTTATATATTATATATATTATACATTATATGTATATTATATATATTATACATTTATACAAAGCTTGAAACTATAAAAAACCACTTGTATTCAAGGCTTTATGTGATGACTTAGTAAGTGGGGGAAAAAAAAAACGTTTGGACCAGCTGCAGAAAATCGAAGTGGCATAATTTAGGAGTGAAAAAAATTTCTTTTGTCTTTGATAAAAGTTGTCCTCGACTTAGAGAAAAGGCAGTTCATATGAGGGGAAGACGATGTCTAATCCTTGTTGAGTGACTTCATTTATTTCTTTATTCCTTTGGGATTTTTGCATATTTCCATAAGAGCTGCTTTAAAGTATATGTTAGATAATTCCAACATCTTGTCATCGCAGCATTGGCTTCCGTTGACTGTCTTTGGCCACGTTCGTTGAAATTTTCATGGCATCTGGACATTTTGAATGAACATTTTGTTACGAGACTTTTGATTTTGTTTAAATTTTGGGGTGTATTGATATTTTTGGTTTTAGCCGGCAATTACTCTGGCTTGGTTCAGCATTCTGTGGGCTCTAATTCCAATGTCGGCTCGGTGTTTGGATCCTTTGTAGTGTTATTCAGATCTTTCCTGGGTGTGCATCAACCATTGATCGTTCTGGGAAACATTAACGAGAAACTTTCTAGTGTGGATAGAATGTTACAGGAAAATATGCCTGTTTCATCAAGAAAGTCTTTAAAAGAAGTAGCTAAAAGTGTGTATGGTGGCCACGTGATGGACTCTGAAGAGGGTTCCAACAGGAAATTTTACAAGAGGGTTTAGGGGCACCTGGGTGGCTCAGTCAGTTAAGTGTCTGACTTTGGCTCAGGTCATGTTTTCATGGTTCGTAAGTTCAGGCCCTCCATCGGGCTCTCTGCTGTCAGCACAGAGCCTGCTTCAGATCCTCTGTCCCCCTCTCTCTGTGCCCCTCCCCTGCTCATGGTGTCTCTCTCAAAAATAAACATTTAAAAAAAAAAACATTTACAACAGGTTTTAGATAACATAGGATCTTTTGAGATACAACACAAATATAGAAAAGTGTACAAAACACATATACAGCTTAATGAATTATTCTAAGGTGAGCATCCTTGTTAAATGCTATCTTTGTCTGGGGTGCCTGGGTGGCTCATTTGGTTGGGCAGCTGACTCTTGATTTTGGCTCAGATCATGATCTCACAATCCATGCTGGGTGTGGAGCCTGCTTGGGATTCTCTCTCTCCCTCTCCCTCTGCCCCATCTCTGCTCACACACTCTCTCTCTCCCTCCCTCCCTCTCTCTCTCTCTCAATAAAAAAAAAAAAAAATACTATCTTTGTCAGATAAAGAAGCTTGCCACCCATCTCAGCCCTCTAGGCAGTCTTTAGGAATAACACTAAATTGACTTTTATGAGAATCATTTTCTCACTTTAATTTTGACTTAAATAAAAAGACTTTTAAGTCCCTTTTAATGAAAAGATACCCCCGTGATTGCTTTTTAAAATGCGCTTTCCATGTTTTTTTAAGTTTCAAGATAATTTATCACGTAGAATTTACAACAGTCTCAACTTTGTTGATTTCGTTCCTGTCATTTAATTAACATGATTCTCCCTCTCTTACATTTCTGTTAAATTGGTAGCTGGATCTGGAAATAGAATAAGATTTGTATTTAGTTTTGGGGGACAGGTGCAAAGCCACTTCATGGCTTGTGCACTAAGATCAGTTCTTCTGTGAGTAAGTAAACTCCAGAGACAAAATTGTACATTCATAAAATGACAGGCCAGTTGTCCCCTGTAGTGAAAAGGAATGAAGAGGAAGTAACATTTTGACGGTTAATGCTTCTAGCAGTCTGACGTCTGTTCTGCAGTTAACATGGAAAAAAAAAAAACAAACCTAAAACAAAAACGTGTTTTTCATTATGTTTTTTCCAGATTACCTGCCTTCAAAAAAGCATTCTACTAAAGTTAAACCAAATAGAGCCTTTTCCTTCATCATCACATGTTTCATACTTACATTGAGTGGAATAATTATATATGTTGTAGGTAAGTAATTTGTAATCTTTGTTCATCTAGAGAAGTCCACTTTCCAAAAGAAGAGAGGACTTATTGATGATTTCCCTGTTCTTTACAGTTCCTAAGTTGGTTTTTTTTTTTCATTTCACCAGTTGAGTTAAATTCCAATAACCTTGTAAGTGGGGTCTAAGATTTTAGTTGTGTAACATAAAGGTCACATTATTACAAACTTAATAGAATGCTCAGAGTTTGCAGAAGGTAGAACCCAATTGCCAGTTATATTGTGCTTTAATTTATATTATTGCTAGGCCTTTTATCAAGTAGTCTTACTATATATATGTATACATTTATATATATATTATATATGTATAAATATTTACTTACAAATATATATTTATATATTTAATATATTTATATATAAATTTACTCTCAAATTACATTTTCTTTTTAAAAATTTTCTTAGGTTAAGGATATATCAAAAAAGAGCTATAGTTGGCATAAAACATTATGTAAGTTTCAGACATACAATATAATTGAAATCGGGGCGCCTGGGTGGCGCAGTCGGTTGAGCGTCCGACTTCAGCCAGGTCACGATCTCACGCTCCGTGAGTTCGAGCCCCGCGTCGGGCTCTGTGCTGACTGCTCAGAGCCTGGAGCCTGTTTCCGATTCTGTGTCTCCCTCTCTCTCTGTCCCTCCCCCGTTCATGCTCTGTCTCTCTCTGTCCCAAAAAAAAAAATAAAATAAACGTTGAAAAAAAAAAAAAATTGAAATTACATTTTCAATTAAAATTACTTCAAAGATCTTGTGTGTAGGTCCTGATGGAGGACGCATCCAAAGAGAGCTGTAGAAACTGATGTGTTTGATTCATGAAATTGCATTTGTGCTTGAATATTTGCCAAGAATTCAGTAATTTTCTTTAATGTTGACTTTTTTGAGGGACAGAGACAGAGCGTGAGCAGGGGAGGGGCAGAGAGAGAGGGAGACACAGAATCTGAAGCAGGCTCCAGGCTCTGAGCTGTCAGCACGGAGCCTGACTTGGGGCTCGAATTTCTGAACCGTGAGATCATGACCCGAGCTGAAGTCAGATGCTTAAACTGACTGACCTCCCTAGGCACCCACAGTAATTTTTAAACAATGTATTAATAGGATCTAGGCTGAGATAATATTCAAAAAATAGAGGACCACAAAACCATGGTGGCTTAAAAAATAGAGACTTCTTTGACCTCTCAATGCTGTCGTGAGTGAATAAGACCGTGGGGCTGCTATTTTCCATCATTCTCTTAAGATATCATTGGCTTCTGTAAGGTGCCACCATCAAGGCTGGGTTTCCTGAAAGAAAGGAATAGGGTACAATGAGGAGGGCTGCTCAGTCTTTTAAGGTCCAGGACAGAAAGTAGCATAAATCCCTTCCAACTCAAGTTTCATTTGTGGAAACTTAGTAAGAAAGCCCCACGGAAATGAAACTCTGTCTCTGTCTTTGACCTGACAATTTATTAGGATTTGTCTCAGGGTGAGGTTTGGGCGTATTTATCCTACTGGGCATTGGCTGAGTTTTTGAATGTTTAGATCATGTATTTCATCACATTTGGGAAGTTTACAGCCATTACTTTCTCCAGTAATCTCTCTGCCACTCTTTGTCTCCCTACTTCTTCTGAGACCCCTGTGATGCATATGTGGGTTTGCTTCATGGCATCCAACAAGTGCCTTAAGCTCTGTTCATTTTCTTCATTCTTTTTTTTTGTCCGCTCCTCCTACTTGATAATTTCAGTTGTCCTACTGGTAACTTCCCTGAATCTTTCTTCTGCTGCTCAAATCTGATATTAAGTCCTTCTGAAATTTTTCCTTTTTAGTAAGAGAAATGTCTGTCCTGCTCCCTCCATTTTGAGAGAAGGAACAGGGGACGGGGCTGCCTTCTACTTTAGGCCCAAACTGCCGCTGCACTAGTCAGAAGGTATTCCATGCATGAGAAGAAAACACGTTTTCCTACCATTTTGAAGATGGCCTTTATTGATTGGGTGTTGGCTTGATTTGTGTAGACTTTTATAAACCTTTGTTTTCCCGAGGTCTTACCAGTTTCAGTCAGCTAATTTCTTGGGCTTTTTTTGGTTTGTTTTTATTTTTTAAGTTGTTCTTGTGGAGGAACAAGAACTTGGGGTTTCCCAGTTCACCATCGTACTGCCCTCTACTCCTGGGGATGGGGAGATACTTTTGAGGGAAGTATGCAAGTGCATGCTGCCTTCCACTGTTTTCTCCTTCTGACTGCAAAGAATATTTGAGAATTACTGTGATAGAAGAACAGTCCGCCAAAGAAAGTTATTCATTCATTTTCTCAGTGAAAGGTCTACTGTTGAATCATAGCCTTGTCAAACTTACATGCCCCAGGAGACAGTGATGGTTCACAGAAGGTCAGACTCCCTGATAAGCCCTGGCATTAGCAGAACAATATGGAAAATTATGCCCTTGAGTAACATAAAACAAAATCCGTGATGCAATTCACACGCAGGTAATAATTGGTTAAAGTACTACGTTCACGTCCGCCTCCATTTTTATGTCTTTTCTCATCCTCATCACACCTAATTACCTACTTCTTAGTCCTTCATAGGTCGATCAGAGTACAGAGTTTAAAAGCACAAATATGAGTACAGAGTCTGGATTTAGATGGCTTGGGTTTGAATTCTAGCTCTCTCGTCTGTGCAGCTTTGTAAACTTGGACAGCTCTAACACCCTCTCGGTGCTTCAGTTTGCTTACTGTTGTTGAAATAATGAAGTAAATTTGTGTATGATTGAACTTGGACAATGTCTGGAGCACAGCTGGTAGACGATGACTACTGCTACTTGTTAGAAAACTCAAATTTTTTTCAGTTAAAACACAGTAGCGGACTCTGCATGTTGGTAAAAAATTTAAAATTTCATAGAATCATGTGAATCCACCATAAATGTGATGAAAATCAGAAATGGTTGAATAATTGTCCCAAAGTCATGTATTTCATCTATGGCATAGGCAGGACTCTGACTAATTATTTTGGCTCCATTAGAATTGACTTCCTTTTAAAGCAGGTGTACGTTCAGACAAATTTATAAAGTGCTTCCATTTTTCAGGAATAATATATTAATATTGATTGCACCCCTGAGTTCTCATAGCATTTGTTATCTGATGGTTATAATTATTAATTTATATGTGCTTTTTTTACGTTTGCGTGAGCAACTTGAGGGAAAAATACCATTTTTTTCCTATATCATTAGTCCCTAGCTTAGTACAGAATAACTGTTCCATAGATGATCACTGATTGTATAGATTTCTAATATTTTTATCCTTTTGAATATAATCTTAAATATGTAGCTTCACTTCCAGTTTTCCAACTTCTCTAATCATACTATCCATACTATAATTTTGGATAGGGATTTTTCCTTCTAAAAGTTAGAAAAGTGGTGTAGTCTAGTGATAAGGCACATCCACATTTTCGCCACCAAACTATCTGAGTTCAAATCCCAAATCTGCACTTGTGAGCTGTGGAACTTTCAGAAAATTAAATGTCTATTCCTAATTTCTTCATCTGTGAAATAGGGATGATAAATCAAACCACTTCATAAGGCTGTTATGAGCATTAATAAGTTAATATAAATAAAGTATATAAACCAGTAAATAAAGTATATAAAGATTTTTTTTTTTTTTTTAATCATTTTCTGCTCTGGTTTTCTTCTGCATGTTCTGTATAGCCACTATGGCTGATAGGTGAGGGACTAATTTTTCAATCCTATGTAGACTACTGCACTTTTATTTGTTTTTAAATTTCTCATATTATTTTGACAGAAAACTAATTTTGAGCCCTGTGATCCAAACCACTCAGCATGGTTGATGGGTAAAATAACTTAATACTGCCCTACCTTGGACTGTGAATTTTGCTATTATTCAGTCATATCAGACGTTTTGAAATCTGTGACTGCCCTCTGGTGTCAGTAAGAGATTATACAGGCTCTGTTAGCTGAAAACAAGTCTGCTTTTATTAATTTATTTTTAATTTTTATTTTAATCCCAGTATAGTTAAGATACTGTGTTATATTAATTTCAGGTGTACAATAGAGTGATTCAACATTTCTGTAATTACTCAGTACTTGTCAAACTAAATATACTCTTAAAAAATTTTTTGGGGGGGCACCTGGGTGGCTCAGTCGGTTAAGCGTCCGACTTCAGCTCAGGGCACGATCTCGCGGTCCGCAAGTTCGAGCCCCGCGTCGGGCTCTGGGCTGATGGCTCAGAGCCTGGAGCCTGCTTCCGATTCTGTGTCTCCCTCTCTCTCTGCCCCTCCCCCATTCATGCTGTGTCTCTCTCTGTCTCAAAAATAAATAAACGTTAAAAAAAATTTTTTTTCTTTAATGTTCAGACAGAGCATGAGCAGGGGAGAGGCAGAGAGAGAGGGAGACACAGAATCGGAAGCAGGCTCCAGGCTGTGAGGTGTCAGCACAGAGCAGGATGTGGGCCTCGAACTCATGCACCATGAGATCATGAACTGAGCCAAGGTGGGCCGCTCAACCCACTGAGCCACCCAGGCCCTCCAAGATACACTCTTAATCCCTTTCACTTATTTCACCCATGTCCTCACTCACCTCCCCTCTGGTAACCATCTGTTCCCTATAGTTAAGCGTCTATTTTTTGGGAGCACATGGGTGGCTCAGTCAGTTAAGTGTCTGACTCTTGATTTTGGTTCAGGTCATGAGCTCACGATTCGTGAGATCGAGCCCCATGTCCACAGAGCCTGCTTGGGATCCTCTCTCTCCCTCTCTCTGCCCTTCCCTGCACATACACGTGTAAACACGCTCTCCCTCAGAATAAATAAAGGAGCATTAAAAAATGAATCTGTGGGGCGCCTGGGTGGCTCAGTCGGTTAAGCATCCGACTTCGGCTCAGGTCACGATCTCCCAGTCCGTGAGTTCGAGCCCCGTGTCGGGCTCTGGGCTGATGGCTCAGAGCCTGGAGCCTGCTTCAGATTCTGTGTCTCCCTCTCTCTCTGCCCCTCCCCCGTTCATGCTCTGTCTCTCTCTGTCTCAAAAATAAATAAAAACGTTAAAACAAAAAAATTAAAAAAAAAATGAATCTGCTTTTTGTTCGTCTCTTTACCTTTCTTTTGTTCCTTTGGTTTTGTTTCTTAAATTCCACGTATGAGTGAAATCATATGGTATTTTTCTTTCTTTGCTTTTAAATATCTGGGTTGCAAAAGGCCACTAATAGACAAGACGCGTGGAATTTACCTTTAACTCTAAAATGGAAAGGTAATGGAGTAAGTAATTGTAAATTTCGTGTATTGAAATATAATCAGGATTAAATAATTTGATGCATTAAATAACTGGATACACCTAATAAAAAATAAAATCTTCAAAAACTGTTTGCTGCTATTTTGTTATCATAAACGGTATCACTATCACCATTACCATCTTTAATGGAAATGTTAGAAGCTTACAGATAAAGAAAAGATAAAACAAGTAATAATCCACCGTGGTCATCCTCGGTTTAAAGATTTCTCAGTGTGACAGTTGCTCAGGATTACCTCCGGACAGAAACCCCGAGTAGAGTGATTGCTTATCACTTTCTCTGCCTAAACTTGAACTTTGCAAAACAAAGACGAAGAGGGGAGACTCGTTTGAAATTGGTCAACAAGCGCAGCAGTCTCTAGTTTGAAAGTTGGGGACAAAGATTTGATTTTACTTTGGACTCTCCCATGTTCCAGGTGATCCATATTTCTTTTTTAATATTTTTATGATTCCACAGAGAATGATCTATTCTTGCCATTCTGTTACCAAAAAGAAAATCTCTTATACATTGATGAAGCAAAAATAAAGCTACAGAGATTTAAATTAACATTACTTATTTAAGAAAGAAGCTGTGAGGTTACTTAGAGAAAATGGTTATAGAAATAAAAGTCTCACCTACTAGCAAATCAGTAAAGGCCACCTGGAGAGACTTTTCTTCTTTTTAATCTCACCTTTAGAGAGCATCTCTCCTGGTTATATGGGAAGTGTATCAGAAAAGCTTACCCCATGGAGTACTATCAGCTTCAAAATAGAGAAAGCCTCACAAAACTTCCTTAGTTGAAGGAAGTTCTTTAGTAGAAGGACACGCAGGGTAAACCCACTTCTTTCGTCATCATGGGACTCTTTACACATCTATCCGACCATTTCATTTCCAGAAACTTTATTCACAAAAGGTATCTATGCCCTGTCCCTCATTTTATTTAGGAAGGCGTCTAGAGCTCTTGAACTATCTGTTCTCTAAGGCTGGTAAAATGTTACTGATGTGCCTAGTATTTTAAGAAAGGTAGCATTGTTGAAATCTAAGTAGGCAGGTCTATAGTCCAGATTTTAAGACATTAGTAATTCTTTATTCAACTCATCCACTAACTAAGGCATTAGTTTGAATCTCAGCTTTGACATTTGCTGTGTAATATATGCAATGACTTGCAGAATCATATTCCTTGTTTGAAAAATAAGGATCATATATTTAGCCTATCACACAACTATGGAAAAATGTATTAGAAAGCACTTGATAATGTACATATAGGAACATATAAAAGTAAGTTGTTTTTATTTTTAGTAACTAGAAGAAAATTCCATCAAATACCGCCAGAGTGCCTTGAAGCTGCATGCCCAGAAAACTGGATTGGTTTCCAAAGAAAGTGTTTCTATTTTTCTGATGACATCAAAAATTGGACATTCAGCCAGAGGTTTTGTGTCTCACACGGTGCTGATCTTGTTCAGATTGAAACTCTCCAGGAACTGGTAAGAAAATAGTTCTGTCTAGAATAAAATAATGTGCCCCATCAATACACTACGTAATTCTATGTGAGAATGTCTAAGGTGCAGGTTTAGACACTTGCCTAGACATTGATTTTTTTAACATAAGGAGAGAAAACCAGCAGGTGCTACATTCTGCAGCAGATCATCTACAGTTACCTTAACATTCATAGCAGAAAAGTGGCCAGAGAGCAAGACAGTGCTTTCTCTGACTAATGAGCAAGGACTGTGCAAACAGAATTAGAAAATTAAAGAGGGAAACATCATTTTAAATCTGCATGAAGTTAACATTGCTTCAAAATAAATCAGGCTGGAGTGATGTCAGAGAAGATGGCAGAGTAGGAAGCTTTGAAATCTGTACCTACACCTAAACACCTATTGGACTGGCAGAAACTCTCAACGAATCTGGAGCTCTGGAGTCTTGCAGCATCCAAGGGATAACTTAATGAAGAGGTTAGTAAATTTCAGTTAATCTCCATGAATTTCAGCCTTCCCACTCAGTGGTTACCATTCCCCATACACCATCATGTTCTACAGTCATGGGGACTCCTGGCCATGTTCCTGGTAAAGCTTGCTGGAGCCAGGATGGTGAATAAGAACATTGTGCTTCAAATATTGTGGTTTTGTGGTGTTATTTTTTATTGCTGCTTTTCTTTGCTGAGGGACAGACACAGAGGTGGGCTGCCATTTTTCATTCAACTCCTACCAAATGAAGTGATTTTCAGAGCATTTAAAGAAACAGTACTTGTTTCCCGACCCCCCCCCACCCCTTTTGGGAGCTAGACATTTAAGAAAACCTGTGGCAGTTAACTGGCTGACCATAAAAATAACAGAATAGAAATTTCAGTGACCACACACAGTAGGTAATGCACATTTTGCAAAAATTGTTTGGAAAAGTCACAACCAGGTGGCTCTGAATCTCAGTGATCGAAATTCAACAATCACTGAAGAAAAGAAGTATATTCCCAGAGTTAACACAATAAAGTATTCATAATGTCCAGTTTTTAACAAAGAAATTACAAAACATATAAAGGAATAGGAAGGCATAGCTTATTCGCAGGAAGAAATATCTGACAGAAACCATCCGTGAGGGAGTCCAGACATTTGAAATATAGTCAAAGATGTTAAATCTATTGTATTAAATATGTTCAATGAGCTAAGGGAAACAATACACCAAAAAAGTAAAAGAAATCAGGAAAAATGATATGTAAATAAAGTAAGAATATCAATAAAGTGGTAGAAATTATTAAAAGGAACCAAATAGAAATTCTGGACCTGAAAAGTAAAATAATTGAAATGAAAAACTCACTAGAGGAGTCAAAAGAATATTTGAACAGGAAGAAGAAAGAGTCAGCAAACTTGAAGATAAGAAAGTTGAAAGTATCCTCTCTAGCAATAGAAAGAAAATTTAAAAATAAAAACAAACATCCTGAAGGAAGTGTAGTATACCGCCAAGCAAACCAACATATACATTGTGGGAATCCTAGACGGAAAAGAGAAAAAGAAGTAGAAGAAATATGTAAAGAAATAATGGACAGAAACTTCCCAAAGTTGAGGAAAAAGATGAATATACATGTCCAAGAATCTCAACAAACTCCAAGCAGGATAAATTCAAAGAAAACTACATGAAGACTAAAATTAGAGTCAAGTTATCAAAGCCTAAAGAGAGAAGTTTGAAAGCAGCAAGAGAAGGGACTAGTCATGTACCTAGGATCCTCAATAAAATTAACAGTTGATTTATCCTGAGATACCATAGAATCCAGAAAACAGTGGAATGATGTATTTTAAATTCTAAAAAAAACCCTGCCAGTCTAGAATTCTGTATGTGTCCAAACTATCTTTAGTAATGGGAAAAAATTTAAGGAACTTCTAAAAGAACAGCAAAGTGAGTTTCTTATCAGTAGACCCATCCTATAAACAATGGTAAAGGCTGAAATTAAAGTGCATTAGATAGTAACTCAGAGCCAAAGGAAGAAACAACACTCATAAAAGTAACCACATAGATCAATATAAAAGCCAGAATTAATATACTTTTGGTTTACTTTGTAACTTATCTCCTTTCATATATGATTTAACAGGTGAATTCATAATACAATAATTATAAATCTATGTTAATGGGTATATAGCATATACATATATAGTCTATGACAATATTATGAAGAGAGGGTTGGAGATGGGGCAAAATGTTCATTTGCCATTATAACCAAGTTCATATTGTAAACTATGTTGTTATAAGTTTAAAATGTTAATGGCAATCCCCAAGGTAACCACTAATAAAATTACTAAAATATATACAGTAAAAGAAGGAGGGAATAAAAATGGTACTTACAAAAACTCAATTAAATAAAAATCACAATAGTAGAGGAATTAGAGAATAAAAAACATATAAGACATATAAAAAATAAATAAATGGTAGAACTAAGTCTTTTAATGATAATCACATTAAATGTAAATGGATGAAACTATCTGATTAAAAAGCAGAGACTGGCAGTTGGCTAAAAACAAAACAAGATCCTTCTATATGCTATTAGAGACTCACCATAGATCTAAGGACTCAAAGAAGTTTAAAGTAAAAGGCTGGAAAAAGATATGGCATGCAAACAGTAACCAAAATAGAGCTGTGTGACTATATTTTTGTTGGACAAAACAGATAAAAGCAAAAAAGTTTACAAGAAACAAGGAATATTATATCTTGATAAAAATTTTGTTACAGCAAGGAGATATAACCATTATGAACATAGTGTACCCACAGCACCAAAATATATGAAGGAACAATTGATAGAATTGAAATGAGAAATAGATAGTTTTATAATAATATTTGAAGACTTCATGATTCCACTTTCAATAATGGATAGAAAAACCAGACAAAGGAACAATGAGGACATACAAGTCTTAAACAGTACTGCAAACCAATTCGACCTAAAAGACCTGCAGAGAACATCTCCCAACAATAGCAGAGTACGTATTCTTCTCATGTGTGTGTGGAACATTTTTCTGGATAGTTCATATGATAGGCCACAAAACAAGTTAGTAAGTTTGAAAAGATTGAAGTCATGCAAAGTTCCTTTTGTAAACACAATGGAATGAAACTAGAAATCAACAACAGAAGGAAAATTGGAAAATTCACAAATACATAGAAATTAAACAGCCCACTGTTAAACATTCAGTGAGCAAAAAAAGAAATCACAGGGGGAAATTAGAATTGAAACAAACGAAACGAAAACATGCAAAACATAAGTGTTTTGTAACATACCGAAACCTATGGTATGCAGCAGAAGCAATACTAAGTGGGAAATTTATAACTGTAAATGCATCCCTTAAAGAAAAAAATAAATAAATACTTGAAGTCAGTATCCCAACTGTACATGTCAAGGAACTAAAAATGGAGAAGTCAAAATAAATGTCATCTTCAAAGAGTAAAGATTTCCCCGAGAAGTCCACTAATCGTAAAGGAAAATGATACATTGAATTATATAGAAATTAATACTCGTAATCATAAAAAGACACTCTGCCTGTTGACAGAGATGTGTAACGTGGAAAACTGCAATGCTGGTATGAATACGATTTGTTACAATTATAGAATCAGAAAATAATTAGGTGTCATTTGGTAAAATTGACAATAACCGTTACTGTGACCTAATCATTCATTCCAGGACAGGAGGACAGGGGCCACGAATGCCATGAAAGCATTCATAATAGCTTCAAACTTGAAATAATACTAGTGGAAATCAATAATAGAATAGATAAACAAATTATGAAGTAGTAAGACAAAGTGGCACTATGCTGAATTAAAAGCAAACAAGTTATCAGCAATTTCTCTCCGTTTTAATATTCGTTTGTGTGTGCTACTGTAGCATATCTATTCTGTATGTATTATCAAACAATACAAAATTAAAAAGAAGAAAATTGTGAGAGCAGTTGAGAAGATAGCATAGAAGCAACATTTCTTCTGGGAGAGGCCAGATAATGTCGGGTTAATGCATATCATCTTTGTTTTCTGAAAGGATTTCCTGTTGCGGTATAAAGGCCCCTCTGACCACTGGATTGGGCTCAGCAGAGAAGAAGGCCAACCATGGAAATGGATAAATGGCACTGAATGGACCAGATGGTGAGTTCTGAAAGATATGGTGGCAATATTTGTACCATACTGTGCACATATCTAGTGTTTAAAGGAGCAAATATTTTGAATTCACTTTGCAGGAAACCAAACACAGAAACCAGTGTGTTCTCTAAAAATTTTTATTTTGCGATTAGTCATAAAGGAACAAAGTGAAAAAGTGTAGACTGCAAAGGTTTTGCAACGTCCTCAAACCGCTACAAAATCTATCATAGGTGGCACAGTAGAATGGTGGTGAACTTGACTCCAGCCTCGGCTATGTCATTTACCAGCTCTTTCACTTTGAGCAAACTACACACTATCTTTAAGTCCATTGCTTACTCCACAACAAAATTAGTCGTACTTGCCCAATTGATTTCACAGGGTTGATATGAGAATCAGAGATTTTGATATTTACCATGGCACCATTTAACTTTAAATGTCATATCAATGCAAGGTAAATTACTATTTTCGTTGATCGCTGCATCAGTCTTCAACCATTTACATAGGGATTATGAGGGATGGTAATAACGTCTATTATTTATAAGATCATCATTACAATGTTTAGGACAGGTGCAGTTAGCATTGTCACATTTAATCTCAACTGCATATCTGTTGGATCTTTATATCACTAGAAGAATTTTGGATAATGTCGGAAGTCTTGGATTCAGGCAGCCTCACTACATGTTTTCTTATCTGAAGATAATGAGGAGGTTTTGAAAAGTTGCTTTATGATGATAAAGTAGTCAGCATTGGAAATGTCACTTTATTTAGTGGAAAGAGCAATGGATCAGACATTGGTAATTTTGAAAACTGGTTCTTACCTATTAGCTTTTTGATCTTGGACAGACACTAAGTTTTAGGAATTAGAGCTTATATTTATACACTGTTGCATCTGCAGTGCCTAGCCCATTGTGGGTGCTTGATAAATATTTAGGATTGACCTTTACTTCTCCCTTTATAATAGTGAAACAGTAATGTTTACTTCATCTAATTCTCTAGTGTTTAAGGAGCAAATATATTGCTAACTGTTCAGTCATTGAAAATGGTTCATCACCATAGAAGTGAAAAATACATTTATTAAGGGCTAGCATGTCTTAACAAAAGGCAAATCATGTCACCCTGAGCAATTTCAAACAGTACAGGGGAAAAACTTCTAGTCTAAATGCTGACCCAGATGTCTGAGCCAGGCTGCTTAAATGCTGAGTAGACAAGCATTCTCTCTCCTCTTTCCCAAAGGGAAGAAGGTGGGAATAGCGTGGACCCTGTATTTTCACTGATTTAGTTATGAATCCTCGTTTCATTTGTTATAGAATCCTGGGAAATTCTGTGAATTTTGTGTGTTGGCTTGTTGTGGGTTTTTTTTTTTTTTTTTTTCCGGCCTGTAAAAAGAGATGATCTGTATCTCACAGGGTAATCTTTAATATCGAAGAGAGAATACGGGGCGATGCACCTTATATTTTAGAGGCTGAATTAATGTTAGTTTCCTGATTTCCTCATCTGTGTTCCCTGTGCTTTTGAAGAACTATCCGGCGGCCAACTGAGCGACTCTGCTTTTTCATTGCAGTTTTCCTATTAGAGGAGGAGGAGAGTGTGCCTATTTGAATGACAACGGTGCCAGTAGTGCTAGGCACTACACGGAGAGAAAGTGGATCTGTGCCAAAGAGGACACATACACCAAGATCAGGAGGCAAAATGCAACGTAACTCTTCCCTTGTGAATTGCACTCCTTCCCTAATGTGTCTTAGCTCTGACAGTGTGGAACCTGCTGCGGATTCTCTCTCTTGCTCCCCATCAAAAAGAAACATTATAAAAAATGAGCACCCGGAGAGACTGCCACATATAATTGCTTTGTATCCGGGTGCTGTTGTGTTACTCAACTTTGTAACTTTTTTCCGAAAACCCCGAGCAACCCAAAAAGCTTTCCTTCTAGAATCCTCATTGAGAGAATAAAAGCGGTTTCTTTTGTACATAACTTCTTGGCCTGATTGCACTTTCAGAACATTCCCTAGTGTTGGCAACATAAGGTGACATTCTTTACGTGCCTTCTCACTTACATAAAATATGAGACTGAATGAAAAGGGAAACATCTTTTGAAAAGTCCTTGCGTACTTTACAAGTTTTAATTCCTCTTGATTGGAAGATACTCCTTAAACATCAAAAATCTCAGCATTTTTTTTCTCCTCAACCTCATTAAAATGTTAACTTTTTTTTCATTTTTATTGAGTTTTAATTTTAATTCCAGTAGAGTTAACACACAGTGTCATATTAGTTTCAGGTGTAAATACAGTGATTCAACGATTGTGTACATTACTCAGGGTTCATCATGGTAAGTATACTTCCTAAAGGAGGACACTTGTGAGGAGCACTGGGTGTTGTATGTAATTTAGTGATGAATTACTAAGTTCTGCTCCTGAAAATATTATTACACTATATGATAACTGACTAGAATTTAAATAAAAATGTGAAACAAACAAAAAAGAGATTAAAAAGTGATAAATGTACTCTTAATCCCTTTCACCTATTTCACCCATGCCCCCACCTATCTCCCCTGAGCTAACCATCGGTTTGCTCTCTATAGTTAAGAGTCTGTCTCTCTTTTATCCTTTGATCATTTGTTTCATTTCTTACATTCCACATATGAGTGAAACCTATGGTATTTTCTTTCTCTGACTTCTTTTGCTTACATTATACTGTAGCCCCATCTCTGTTATTACACATGGCAAGATTTCATTCTTTTTTATGGCTGAATTGTTTTTTGAGTTTGATAACTTCATTATAGATTTTGAATACTAACCCTGTATCAGATATATTGTTTGCAAATATCTTATCCCATTCCATAGATTGCCTTTTAGTTTTGTTGATTGTTCCTTTGCTGTGGAGAAAATTTTTATCTTGACAAAATCCCAGTAGTGCATTTTTGCTGTTTACCTTGCCTCTAGAGACATGCCAAGTATTCATTGATAGATAAGTGGTTAAAGAAGAAGTGGTCTGTGTGTGTGTGTGTGTGTGTGTGTGTGTGTGTATATATAATGGAATATTACTTGCTAACAAAAGAATGAAATCTTGCCGTTTGCAACAACACAGATGGAGCTAGAGGATATGATAACCTAGTGAAATAAGTCAGAGAAAGACAAATGCCATATGATTCACTCATATGTGGAGATGAAGAAACAAAAAAAAAAAAAACTAAGAAAGAGACGAACAAAAAAACAGAGTCTTCTCCCTCCTGGTGCTGCAGGGTCCCCCCCACAGGGGACCACCGATGGCAAAGCTAGCTAAGCTTGCCTCTCCTGCCCTTGTGCACCTTGCGGATCCACCCCGTCTAATATGCCCTTGGCCAGATCCCATTGAAGCAGCACCACAAGCCTGGCAGTGTGCAAGCAGCCCAGACAGGGACCACACCACTCCACAATGAGTCCTGCCCCTGGAAGAGGGGGCGATAAGGTACACACTGGTCTGACTGTGGCCACAGCGGGGGGCTGGGGGCAGACATCAGGTCTGACTGCGGCCCACCCAACAGCACCAGTTACTCCAGACAGCACAGGGGAAGTGCCCTGCAGTTTGGAGCTACCGCAGGGACTGCCCAAAATGATGAAACGGAAGAATTCTCCTCAAAAGAAACTCCAGGAAGTAGCGACAGCTAACAAATTGATCAAAACCGATTTAAGCAATATAACAGAACAAGAATTTAGAATGATAGTCATAAGATTAATCGCTGGCCTTGAAAAAATCATAGAGGACAGCAGAGAATCTATTGCTACAAAGATCAAGGGACCAAAAAATAGTCATGAGGAATTAAAAAAATGCTATAAATGAGGTGCAAATAAAATGGAGCAGCCATTGCACAGATCGAAGAGGCAGAGGAGAGAATAGGTGCATTAGAAGATAAAATTATGGAAAAAGAGGAAGCTGAAAGAAAGAGAGATAAAATAATCCAGGAGTATGAGGGGAGAATTAGAGAACTAAGTGATGCAATCAAAGGGAACAATATCCGTATCATAGGAATTCCAGAAGAAGAAGAGAGAGAAAGGGGCTGAAGGTGTACTTGAGCAAATCATAGCTGAGAACTTCCCTGATCTGGGGAAGGAAACAGGCATTGAAATTCAAGAGGTACAGAGAACTCCCTTCAGACATAACTTGAATCGATCTTCTGCATGACTTTCATAGTGAAACTGGCAAAATACAAGGATAAAGAGAGAATTCTGAAAGCAGCTAGGGATAAACAAGCCCTAACATCCAAAGGTAGACACATAAGAATAGTAGCAGACTTATCTACTGAAACTTAGCAGGCCAGTAAGGAATGGCAGGAAATCTTCAATGTGATGAACAGAAAAAAATACACAGCCAAGAATCCTTTAGCCAGCAAGTCTGTCATTTAGAATAGAAGGAAAGATAAAGGTTTTCCCAAACAAGCAAAAACTGAAGGAATTCATCACCACTAAACCAGCCCTACAAGAGATACTAAGGGATACTCTGTGAGTGAAGTGTTGCAAGGACCACAAAGTACAGAGACATCACTACAAGCATGAAACCTACAGATATCACAATGACTCAAAACCCATATCTTTCAATAATAACACTGAATGTAAATGGACTAAATGCTTCAACTAAAAGACATAGGGTATCAGAATGGATAAAAAAACAAGACCCATCTATTTGCTGTCTACAAGAGACTCATTTTAGACCTGAGAACACCTTCAGATTGAAAGTGAGGGGATGGAGAACTATCTATCATGCTACTGGAAGTCAAAAGAGAGCTGGAGTAGCCATACTTATATCAGAAAAACTAGACTTTAAATTAAAGGCTGTAACAAGAGATGAAGAAGGGCATTGTATAGTTATTACAGGGCATTATATAATAATTCCATCAGGAAGAACTAACAATTATAAATGTCTATGCGCTGAATATGGGAGCCCCCAAATATACAAAACAATTAATTACAAACATAAGCAACCTAATTCATAAGAATTTGGTAATTGCAGGGGACTTTAATACTCCACTTACAACAATGGATAGATCATTTAGACACAGAATCAATTAAGAAACAAGGGCCCTGAATAATACATTGGATCAGATGGACTTGAAAGATATATTTAGAACTCTGCATCCCAAAGCAACAGAATATACTTTTGTCTCGAGTGCATATGGAACATTCTCCAAGATAGATCACATACTGGGTCACAAAACAGCCCTCCATAAGTATACAAGAATTGAAATCATACCATGCACACTTTCAGACCACAATGCTATGAAACTTGAAATCAACCACGGGAAAAAGTCTAGAAAACCTCCAAAAGCATAGAGGTTAAAGAACACCCTACTAAAGAATGAATGGGTCAACCAGGCAATTAGAGAAGAAATTTAAAAGTATATGGAAACAAATGAAAATGAAAATACAACGATTCAAACGCTTTGGGATGCAGCGAAGGCAGTCCTGAGAGGAAAATACATTGCAATCCAGGCCTATCTCCAGAAACAAGAAAAATCCCAAATAAAAAATCTAACAGCACACCTAAAGGAACTAGAAGAAGGACAGCAAAGACACCCAAAACCCAGCAGAAGAAGAGAAATAATAAAAACTAGAGCAGAAATAAACAATATAGAATCTAAAAAAACCAGTAGAGCAGATAAATGAAACCAAGAGTTAGTTTTTTGAAAAAATAAACAAAATTGATAAACCTCTAGCCAGGCCTCTCAAAAAGAAAAGGGAGAGGACCCAAATAGATAAAATCATGACTGAAAATGGAATGATTACAACCAATCCTTCAGAGATACAAGCAATTATCAGGGAATCCTATGAAAAATTATATGCCAACAAACTGGACAACCTGGAAGAAATGGACAAATTCCTAAGCACCCACACACTTCCAAAATTCAAACAGGAAGAAATAGAAAACTTGAACAGGCCCATAACCAGTGAAGAAATTGAATCAGTTATCAAAAATCTCCCAACAAATAAGAGTCCAGGACCAGATGGCTTCTCTGGGGAATTCTACCAGACATTTAAAGCAGAGATAATACGTATCCTTCTCAAGCTGTTCCAAAAAATAGAAAGGGAAGGAAAACTTCCAGACTCATTCTATGAAGCCAGCGTTACTTTGATTCCCAAACCAGACAGAGACCCAGCAAAAAAAAAAAAAAAAAAAAAAAAAAAGAGAACTACAGGTCAGTATTACTGATGAATATGGATGCAAAAATTCTCAACAAGATACTAGCAAATCGAATTCAAGAGCATGTAAAAAGAATTATTCACCATGATCAAGTAGGATTCATTCCTGGACTGCAGGGCTGGTTCAACAGTTGCAAATCAATCAATGTGATACATCACATTAATAAAAGAAAAGAACCATATGATCCTGACAATCGATGCAGAAAAAGCACTTGACAAAATTCAGCATCCTTTCTTAATGAAAACCCTCGAGAAAGTCGGGATAGAAGGAACATATTTAAACATCATAAAAGCCATTTATGAAAAGCCCACAGCTAATATCATCCTCAATGGGGAAAAACTGAGAGCATTCCCCCTGAGATCAGGAACACGACAGGGATGTCCACTCTCATCGCTGTTGTTTAACATAGTGTTGGAAGTTCTAGCATCAGCAATCAGACAACAAAAGGAAATCAAAGGCATCCAAATTGACAAAGATGAAGTCGAGCTTTCACTTTTTGCAGATGACATGATACTATACATGGAAAACCCGATAGATTCCACCAAAAGTCTGCTAGAACTGATACATGAATTCAGCAAAGTCTCAGGATACAACATTAATGTACACAAATCAGTTGCATTTCTATACACAATTAATGAGGCAGCAGAAAGACAAATAAAGAAACTGATCCCATTCACAATTGCACCAAGAATCATAAAACACCTAGGAATAAACCTAACCAAAGATTTAAAAGATCTGTGTGATGAAAACTATAGAAAGCTTATGAAGGGAATTGAAGAAGATACAAAGAAATCAAAAAACATTCCGTGCTCATGGATTGGAAGAATACATATTGTTAAAATGTTAATACTACCTAAAGCTATCTACACATTCAATGCAATCCCAATCAAAATTGCACCAGCATTCTTCTCTAAGCTAGAACAAGTAATCCTGACATTCATATGAAACCACAAAACCCCCAAATAACCAAAGTAATATTGAAGAAGAAGACCAAAGTGGGAGGCATCACAACCCCAGACTTTAGCCTCTACTACAAAGCTGTAATCATCAAGACAGCATGGTATTGGCACAAAAACAGACACATAGACCAATGGAATAGAATAGACACTCCAGAATTTGCCCCACAAAAGTATGGCCAACTCATCTTTGACAAAGCAGGAAAGAATATTCAATGGAAAAAAGACATCCTCTTTAACAAATGGTGCTGGGAGAACTGCAGATTTTTGTGTGTTGATTTTATATCCTGCAACTTTGCTGAATTCATGAATCAGTTCTATCAGTTTTTTGGTGGAATCTTTTGGGTTTTCCATATAGAATATCATGTCATCTGTGAAGAGTGAAAGCTTGACCTCCTCCTGGCTGATTTGGATTCCCTTTATTTCTTTGTGTTGTCTGATTGCAGAGGCTAAGACTTCCAATAATATGTTGAATAACAGTGGTGGGAGTGGACATCCCTGTCTTCCTGACCTTAGAGGGGAAGCTCTCAGTTTTTCCCCATTGAGGATGATATTAACGTTGGGTCGTTCATATATGCCTTTATGATCTTAAGGTATGCTCCTTCTATCCCTACGTTCTTGAGGGTTTTTATCAAGAAAGGATGCTGTATTTTGTCAAATGCTTTCTCTGCATCTATTGAGTGGATCATATGGTTCTTGTCGTTTCTTTTATTGATATGATGAATCACGTTAATTGTCTTGCGGATATTGAACCAGCCCTGCATCCCAGGAATAAATCCCACTTGGTCGTGGTGAACAATTTTTTTAATGTATTGTTGGATCCGGTTGGCTAATACCTTGTTGAGGATCTTTGCATCCATGTTCATCAGGGAAATTGGTCTATATTCTCCTTTTTAGTGGGGTCTCTGTCTGGTTTTAGAATCAAGGTAATGCTGGCTTCATAGAAAGAGTTTGGAAGTTTTCTTTCCATTTCTATTTTTTGGAACAGGTTCAAGAGAATAGGTGTTAGCTCTTCCTTAAATGTTTGGTAGAATTCCCCTGGAAAGCTGTCTGACCCTGGACTCTTGTTTTTGGGGAGATTTTTAATTACTAATGTGATTTTTTTTACTGGTTATGGGTCTGTTCACATTTTCTATTTCTTCCTGTTTCAGTTTTGGTAGTGTATATTTTTCTAGGAATTTGTCTGTTTCTTCCAGATTGCCCATTTTATTGGCATATAATTGCTCATAATATTCTCTTTTATTGTTTTTATTTCTGCTGTGTTAGTTGTGATCTCTCCTCGTTCATTCTTGATTTTATTTATTTGGGTCCTCTCCGTTTTCTTTTTGATCACACTGGCTAGTGGCTTATCAATTTTGTTAATTCTTTCGAAGAACCAGCTTCTGATTTTATTGATCTGTTCTACTGTTTTTTTTTTGTTTGTTTGTTTCGATAGCATTAATTTCTGCTCTTATCTTTATTATTTCCTGTCTTCTGCTGGTTTTGGGTTTTATTTGCTGTTCTTTTTCCAGCTCTTTAAGGTGTAAGTTTAGGTTGTGTATCTGAGATCTTTCTTCCTTCTTTAGGAAGGCCTGGATTGCTATATAATTTCATCTTATGACTGCCTTTGCTGAATCCCAGAGGTTTTGGGTTGTGGTGTTATCATTTTCATTGGCTTCCATACACTTTTTAATTTCCTCTTTACCTTCTTGGTTGGACCATTCATTCTTTAGTAGGATGTTCTTTAGTCTCCAAGTATTTGTTACTTTTCCAAATTTTTTCTTGTGGTTGATTTTGAGTTTCATAGGGTTGTGGTCTGAAAATATGCACGGTATAATCTTGATCTTTTTGTACTTGCTGAGGGCTGATTTGTGTCCCACTATGTGGTCTATTCTGGAGAACGTTCCACTTGCACTGGAGAAGAATGTATATTCCGCTGCTTTAGGATGAAATATTCTATTAAGTCCTTCTGGTCCAGTGTGTCATTCAAAGCCATTGTTTCCTTGTTGATTTTTTGATTAGATGATCTGTCCATTGCTGTGAGTGGGTGTTGAAGTCTCTTACTATTATGGTATGACTATCGATGAGTTTCTTTATGTTTGTGATTAATTGATTTATATATTTGGGTGTTCTCACATTTGGTGCATAAATGTTTACAACTGTTAGGTCTTCTTGATGGATAGACCCCTTGATTGTGGTATAATGCCCTTCTGCATCTCTTGATAAAGTCTTTACTTTAAAGTGTAAATTGTCTGACATAAGTATGGCTACTCCGGCTTTCTTTTGTTGACCATTAGGGTGATAGATGGTTCTCCATCCCCTTATTTTCAATCTGAAGGTGTCTTTAGGTCTCAAGTGGGTCTCTTGTCAACAGCATATAGATGGATCTTGCTTTCTTAGCCATTCTGGTACCCTATGTCTTTTGATTGGAACATTGAGTCCATTGATGTTTAGAGTGAGTACTAAAAGATATGAATTTATTGCTATTATGTTGCTTGTAGAGTTGGAGTTTCTGGTGGTGTTCTCTGGTCCTTTCTAATCTTTGTTGATTTTGGTATTTATTTATTTATTTGTTATTCATTCATTCATTCATTCATTTATCTTTTTTTTTTTTTTCATCTTTTCTTCCCTCAGAGAGTCCCCCTGAAAATTTCTTGCAGGGCTGGTTTAGCGGTCAAATTCCTTTAATTTTTGTTTGTCTGGGAAACTTTTTATCTCTCCTTTTATTTTGAATGACAGTCTTGCTGGATAAAGAATTCTTGGCCGCAGGGGCGCCTGGGTGGCTTGGTCAGTTAAGCATCCGACTTCAGCTCAGGTCACGATCTCACGGTCCGTGAGTTCGAGCCCCGCGCGTCTGGAGCCTGCTTCAGATTCTGTGTCTCCCTCTCTCTCTGCCCCTCCCCTGTTCATGCTCTGTCATCTCTCTGTCTCAATAATAAATAAACGTTAAAAAAAAAAAAGAATTCTTGGCTGCATATTTTTCTGATTCAGCACATTGAATATATCCCGCCACTCCTTTCTGGCATGCCAAGTTTCTGTGGATAGGTCTGCTGCAAACCTGATCTGTCGTCCCTTGTAGGTTAGGGACTCTTTTTCCCTTGCTGCTTTCATGATTCTCTTCTTGCCTGAGTATTTTGTGAATTTGACTATGATATGCCTTGTTGATGCTTGGTTTTTGTTGAATCTAATGGGAGTCCTCTGTGCTTCCTGGATTTCGATGTCTGTGTCTTTCCCCAGGTTAGGAAAGCTTTCCACTATGATTTGCTCACATAACCCTTCTACCTTTATTTCTCTCTCTTCCTCTTCTGGGACCCCTATGATTCTGATGTTGTTCCTTTTTAATGAGTCACTGTTTTCTCTAATACTTAAATTGTGCTCTTTTGCCTTAATCTCCCTCTTTTTTTCTGCTTCATTATTTTCCATAAGTTTGTCCTCTATATCACTGATTCTCTGTTCTGCCTCATCCATCCTTGCCACAACAGCATCCATTCGAGATTGCAGCTCAGTTATAGCAGTTTTTATTTCATCCTGACTAGTTTTTACTTCTTTTATCTCTGCAGAAAGGGATTCTAATCTATTTTCAACTCCAGCTAGTATTGTTATTATCTTGATTCTAAATTCTGGTTCAGACATCTTGCTTGTTTCTCTGTTGGTTAAGTCCCTGGCTGTCGTGTATTCCTGCTCTTTCTTTTAGGGTGAATTCCTTCGTTTCATCATTTTTAAGGGAAAAAAGGAATTAATGAGGTAGAAAAATTAAAATTAAAAAAATTAAAGTTAAAAACCTATTAAAATTAAAAAATTAAAAACAAACACACACACACAAAAGTGAATAAATGATGCTAGAACCTAGGTATGTTTGGTCTGGGTGTTGAAAGTGGTTTGATAGATTAGAGAAAAAAGGGTAAAAAAAGAAAAATAAAGGAAATCATTTGAAAATTTGAAAAAATGAATACACTGAAGTAGACTAAAATGAAATGATGGAAGTAAAATAGAATTTGAAAAAATTTACACATAAGTTAAAAATATAGTAGAAAAAAATCAAAGGAAATATTTTTAATAAAAATTAAAAATAAAAATGAATTTTTTCTCTTTCTGTATTCAAGAAAAAGGAAAGAAACGAAAAAGAGAAAAAAAAAGAAAAGAAAATAAATTGAATGGTTGGACCAGCTAACAAACTGAAGTATGACTGAAATTACTTTGTTTTCCCCTAGAAGTCAAACAATGAAGTGCTTTATAGTCCATAAACTAAGCGAGCAGTGAGACTTGTGTTCTTTTTTTTTTTTTTTTAATTTTTTTTTTTCAACGTTTTTTTATTTATTTATTTTTTGGGACAGAGAGAGACAGAGCATGAATGGGGGAGGGTCAGAGAGAGAGGGAGACACAGAATCGGAAACAGGCTCCAGGCTCCGAGCCATCAGCCCAGAGCCTGACACGGGGCTCGAACTCACGGACCACGAGATCGTGACCTGGCTGAAGTTGGACGCTTAACCGACTACGCCACCCAGGCGCCCCGAGACTTGTGTTCTTGAAGAGGGAGGTTGGCCCAGTTGGGCGGGGCTCCATGTAATGGCTCCGTTCTCCACTAGATGGCGCTGCTAGCCTACTGGGGTGGATTGTTGTGGTGCTTGTAGGTGTGTATGTGCATGTGCGGGAGCGGTGAAAATGATGTCACCCAGCTATCCAGTCTCTAGCATCAGAACTCTGTTCTCCCCGATCAGTAATCATGCACCCATCCTTCATCTTCAGCTTCTCTCTACTCCCCACTTCCACCGCTGTCTGTGACTAAGCCCCAGGTAGCACCTCCCTCCCGTGTTTTGTCTCAGATGTGGCTGCCTTCCCCGGTCCCCCACTTCTGAAGGACTGTAGCTTTGACCCGCTCCGCCCCTCTGCGGAGGGTCTCACCGAGCAATGGCTGGGTGCTGGCCACACCCCGGAACGCTTGCAGAACCGTGCTGCTGCTGATGCCCAGAGACTGCAGCCAGGTGCCATCCCGCCCCAGAAAAAGTTCGTGAGACAGTGTAGCAGCAGCTTTTCAGAGATTATGGAAAATCACAACACACATCTGGCACCCCAACGACCTTGTTCTAGCACCAGCGAATGTGGCTGTTCTCTGGGGTCTGCTGGGCCCAGGTGGCCTCACAGCCTCTACCAAATGTGCTTCCAACAGTGGAACCACTTCTCCCAGTGTGGCCCGAGAACCTCCTGGACTTACTCTGCTCCTGGGGATTTGCCTTTCCCACCAGATCAGCACCACGTATTGAGCTGTGGAGTTTCAGACTCTGTACTCCCCCTGTTTATAGTCTTAATGGAATTTAAACCCTATCCTTTCTCCTTTCTCCCTTTTTAGTTCAGTCCCTGTGGCTGTTTCCAATTTTCAACTTCTCTCCAGCTGCTTTTGGGGAGTGGTGCTTCTCCCGTATTCTCCCCGCCTCCCCCCCCCGCCCCGCCCCATCTCCATCCTCTCTCTGCATGCAAAAGTGGCTCCCTGCCCTCCGCGTCTTCTGTCTTCCCAACTTCACCTCTCCACACCATGTACCTGCTGAATTCTGTGGTTCAGGTTTTGCAGATTGTTGTGTTAATCCTCCAATCAGTTTTGTAGGTGTGTAGGATGGTTTAGTGTTGGTCTGGCTATATTTCATGGACACGAGACACACAAAAACTTCCTTGCTGTTCTGCTATCTTGGCTCCTCCCTGTTGGGCCTTACATTTAAGAGCATGGTCCCTGTAGGGGTGTTTGGGTGGCTCAGTCGGTTAAGTGTCCCACTTTGGCTCAGGTCATGATCTCGTGGTCCCGAGTTTGAGCCCCACATTGGGCTCTGTGCTGACAGCTCAGAGCCTGGAGCCTGCTTCAGATTCTGTGTCTTCCTCTCTCTCTGCCCCTGCCCCACTCACGTGACATTTTTGTCCAAGAGGATATCCACAGAGTACCTTGTGGGCACAAGCTGATTGTAGTTACAAACTTTCACCTAAGACTTGAACTTGGTCTTTGACCTCTAGGCGTTTTCTTCTTGCCCATGGCAGCTGTCACTTTGAGCAGATAGCAGTCAATTCCAGCCAACAGAACATGGCTCTATGAACAGTCTGAGGCGCCATTATCAATGGTCTTCACCATAACTACTCTGTGTCCAGAGTAATGTCCAGCCAGGAACAGCACCACTTTTCTGGGTTCCATGAACTTGCCCATCTTGACATAAGGCACTCGAGCTTACAGCAGAAAGCAAAAAAGGGCCGGAGCTTCTCCTCTTGATTTTGATATTTATGTTTTGTTTGCTTTTGGTCTTGCCACACAGGGGCATGAAACTGACACACACACGCACACACACACACACACACACACACAATGATGTTAAACCATCGATAAGTCCACGGTGATGAGCAGAAACAAATACAAAGCGATTCTGGAATTGGAGTATTATTTAGACATAAAAAAAAAATGAAGCACTGACACACGCTACAATGTGGATGATCCTTGAAAACATTATGCTAAGTGGAGGAAGCCACACAAAAAAGGTCACCCAGTGTAGGATTCCGTATATATGAAATATCCAGAGAGATGAAAACACAGAAACAGATGCAGCTTGGTGGTTGGCAGGGGCTACCTGTGGTGGTGAGAAATGGGGTGCAACTGCTTAACGAGTATGAGGGTTCCTCTTGTGATAATCGAAATGATTTTGAACCAGGTAGGGGTGGTGGTTTAGCAATGTTGTGAATGAACTAAATGCCACTGAGTTATTCACTTTAACTTGTTTTTTTAATGTTTATTTATTTTGACACAGAGAGAGTATGAGCAGGGAAGGGGCGGAAAGAGAGAGGGAGACACAGAATCGGAAGCAGGATCCTGGCTCTGAGCTGTCAGCACAGAGCCCGATGTGGGGCTTGAACTCACGAACCGTGAGATCACGTCCTGAGCCGAAGCTGGATGCTCAACCGACTGAGCCACCCAGGAGCCCTGAGTTATTCACTTTAAAAGAGTTGATTTTACATTATGCCGATTTTACATCAATTAAAAAAAAAATTAAAAAAAAAACAACCATTCTGGAGTGACACTTCCACAATGTGGGAAAATTCATACTGAAGGTTAGTTCATAATAGAAAACCAAAAACACTATCTGAATCAAGAGAAGCAACAAACAGGAGGATTAGAAACAGAAGAACCCACAACAAGAACTTATTTATTTATTTACTTATTTATTTTTAGAGAGACAGAGAATGTGAGCAGCAGAGAGGGGCAGAGAGAGAATCTCAAGCAGGCTCCGTGCTTAGCACGGAGCCTGAGGTGAGGCTCAAGCACATGACCCTGAGATCATGACCTGGGCTAAAATCAAGAGTTGGATGCTCAACCAACTGAGCCACCCAGGCACCTCAAGAATAACATTTTTACATAAGTGAATACAGCTTTCACAAATGAAAAACATAATAGTAAATTTTTTAATGAAGTGGAGAACAACTGATTCAGTTAAAACGGAGGATAATGAAAAGATTAAAAATATGTAAGACATTTCAAAACTTGAATGATGAATGAGAACATTCCAGAAAATGTCTAATAAAAATTCTAGGGGAAAAAAATAAAAGAAAAAAATAAGAGAGGCAATATTTGAGGAGTCAAGGATCAATCATTTTCTATAATTCTCATTATTGTCTAATAAAAGTATAAATGATTACTGTCAGCCCAGAGGCCAACACGGGGCTTGAACCCACAAACTGTGAGATCATGACCTCAGCTGAACCAAGGGTCAGACATTTAATAGACTCAATTATACAGGTGTCCCAGTTAAATTACTTTTAAGAAAAATTTGTCAATATCTAATAAAGTTGAAGAACATATATATATATATATATACTTTCTACAAATATAGATATAGATATAGATATCGAAGAATATATATACTTGTACTTTTTAAGAAAAATTTGTCAATATCCAATAAAGTTGAAGAATGTACTTGCAATATGTGTGTGTGTGTGTGTGTGTGTGTGTGTGTGTGTATATATATATATATATGAATGTATATATACTTGTACTTTTCTAATGGGGAGAAAATCTCAGAATAAGTACCCATGCAGTAATGTATCTTGCAGCCTTATCTGTTTTTTCCTTTTACATTTTATGTTTATTTATTTTTGAGGAGAGAATCAGAGTGCAAACAAGGGAGGGGCAGAGACAGAAGGAGACACAGAATCTGAAGCAGGCTCCAGGTTCTGGGATGTCGGCACAGAGCCCAACCTGGGGCTGGAACTCACAAACCACGAGATCATGACCTGAGCCAAAGTCGGATGCTTAGCTGACTGAGCCACCCAGGTGCCCCGCAGCCTTATTTGTAAAAGGGAAAATATGGGACCCTATTAACTGAATCACTCCCAGGACATCTTTGACACACGCTGCTTCTGTACATTAGGAAATGTGCATTCAGTCACCAGAAACTGTATACTACTCAAGAGTTAAAACATTTGACTAAATTTTATTTGAGGAAAAAGTCCCGTAATTGAGTTCAAAATAAAAAATATAAATTAATAAGCAGAGACATAAATACTTTAAAATACCCTGTCAATTTATAGAGGTCTGCTGAAACAATGTGCTCAAAATAAAGCTAATATGTACCTTTCAGAAGAGTGTCCCATTCCGATCTGGATTCAAAATCAGTTTTGTAGTTATACTATGCACAATTCCAATGGGCTTGACTCTTCGATCGGTTCACAAGCTATATATAAACAGTGGATGAGAAGTAAGGGATGAAAATATGCCTACAGAGGAACAGGAGTTTAAGCTGCAAGGGATGACAGCAGCAATAAAAAGCAGACGGATTGACACAAAAGTCTTGTCACTTTGAGTCCCTTAATTTGGAGTTGTACAACCCTGTGGACCCGTTTTTCTTGAAGCCTTCATTATATTATGGTATGGCTTTAAAGTCCATGTTCAGAGTAAATCATTAGCCCACATTTCATTTTGTTCCATACGCCGTTTAAGACAGTAGGTTAAGAAGAATGGACTAGAATGTGTAGACACGAAACACACGATTGAAGAAAGATAAATAAAGGGGAAGGTTCTTAGAGCTTACGCCGGCAGTGTGAACTCAAGGCATGCTGCTGGGTAGGTTAACTTCAGGAGCCAGATGCCCTTAAAGTTGTGTGATTCTCCTGAAGCAATACCTAGAAGGCAGGGGTGACATCAAGGAGATCAGCTGTCTGCTCTTTCAAGAAATAAATGGCATGCAAGCAAAAAATGATGTCGTTTTAAAAAATAGTGTATCCTATGCACTATGATCCTCTCTGATTAAACTCTCTATAAACCTTCAGTAACACATATGCGTCTTATTATGCTCTGGAATGAAGGATTTGTGATGGTGACAGGGGATGGTGTTGAGTCCTGCCCAACGAGCAGTGAAAATAAAGAACTGCCGGCGGGTACAGCTAAGAGTCAAGTTCCGGCCAATGCTTTGTCGTGGAGCTAAGGACATCCCCATTAGAAGCCCTGTGTGAAGAGCAGGTCATACTTCATTTGGGAAACAGCAATGAAGATCTAAACTTGAACAACATCGCAAAATTACATTATCAGCATTGCTGATAGGATATTTGAGCATTTTTCCGAAAGGCTCTTTGACAGCAAAAAATCCTTGACTATCTCTGCTAGTTCACTCTATGATACCCTCAGGTGGAGAGGCACCTGTCTGTTATGTTTCCTAGGAACTAAAGATAGTAACCAATGGGTAGTTACTCAATGACGGACTCAAAATCCTCTTCTCACAATGGATTATTAGTATTTTTTTTTGTTATGTCACAAAAAGGAATAACAAAAACATAATTGCAGAGACAATTCTCTTACTAACTAACTAACTATGGACATTTCCAGGCATGTATTCAAGTCCTCACGTGTTTGTTTGGATTCTGGGTCATGACCACAGCAGTTATGTTTTTCTTTGCACCTTGTTCGGCTCTCCAACCAGGTGTCATCCTTCTCTGAAAACCACTAGCACGTTTCTTGGTAAGGCGATCTCTCTGATGAACAAGTAGAGACCTAGAGGCTTCCGGTGGCAACATGTAAATAAGATAATGTGACGACTGTCAGCATGGGGAGCCTCCGGAAACCTTGTGAAGGATATTGTGTTTTTCTTATTGCCATTCAACATTATTCTTTCAGTGTTCTTCCCAGTTTCTACTCCCCATCTTGAAACTTCGATGCTACAGTCCCGCCACAGTCCCCTGTGACCGGACCCACCCTTGCAAACAATGTTGCTCTTATCAGATTACTCTCGATCGATCGTTAGCCAGCCACTCCATCCAAACTCACTTTGCGCCCTAGTGCCTAGGAGATTAATTCTCTGGCAGGGGTAAAACGATGGTTTTAAGCAAACCGATTTAACTCCTAAATAAGTTAACATAAACCAATGTCTAGAAAAGTTAAGGATCCTTTCGGGTTAAAGATCTATAGCTTTAACCACGATTGCACTGTGTCGATTACAATTCCCAGCGGTTACAGCTCTTCAGAAAGGAGGCCTACAATCCCCTCTTCACTTCTCCTCGGTCCTCTCTTGAACCCATAGGGGTAAGTCTGGTTTGTTTGCTTGCTTTTGTTTTTCCCTTACCACGTCACCAAAACTGGCCCTGTCCAGGTCACCGGGGGCCTCCCTTAATCCAAAATCAGCGTCTCCTCCCCGGCCAGCGCGTCCCCCCTCCCCCCTTCTGGAGGGATGGCACCGGGGCAGGAGCCCTGGGTAGCAAAATAGCTGAGGGTGAGAGGGGGTAGGAGGGATGGCAGCGTCCCTGGAGCTCCGGGGAACTCGCCCGCTGGGCAGAGGAGGGAGATGTCGCCACTTCCCCCGACTCCTCCAATCCCGGCTAGAGAGCGCCACCGCACGCACGCAGAGGCGCCGGGGGACGCGCGGAGGAAAGACCCGGCAGCGCGCCCTGCACTGCGGGGACCCGCGAGCGCCGGATGTCCCCACCCACTTATCCGCACTCTGGGACTGGGGGACGCGCGGGAGGACCTGCCGGCTAGCGCGCGCGCCGCACTGCGGGGACCCGCGAGCGCCGCATGTCCCCCACCCACCTCATGTCCCCACCCCCACCCCCTGCTCCCCTGCTTCCCACCGCCTCTGCAAGGAGAAAAATAAGTAAATCCGGTGCACCACTTCCTCCGGCTGAGACCCGATAACGTTGTTTCTTCCGTTGAGGGTTCTGCAGAACCCTCCAGTTTCATCACGGAACAGAAAGAAAACACACCGGAGAGCACTGATTTCTTTACGGGGAGGAGCATCAAACCCACCGCTGGTCCTGGCAGTGAGCACAACGGTGTTGTGCCTGTGTGCCCAATATCACGAAAGCCTTCCGGCTGCACAGTCCCTATATTTGTCAGTTGCACAGAACGGCATCTCTGAGGCAAAATACTCCAGCCAGTGGCGAAGGTAATTTTAAAGCCAACAGTTTTGGGTTAAAAAAAAAATCTGCCAAAGCTGTATAGGGAGAAAACGGCGAGAGGAGCGATCAGGTGTAAGAAAACCCAGAAATCCTGCATCTGGGTGGGTTGCGAAGGCGGCGCTACCCCAGGCCCAGCTGGGGCACCTTTATGTAATTCTTCAACACAGAGCAGATACCTTTAGGAAAAGTATCCTTACCCACTCCGTCCTCCACCAGGGGAGCTTTTCCCCCTGTGTGTGAAGGGTGCCACATGGCCAGCAGTGGTCTTGGCTCAGCCCCCCAGAATTTACAGGGGGGTTACTCTGGCAGTTAAATTCTCTCCAGTCTATTTGAGAAGGCAGCTTCAGGCCGTGGGCCCCTTGGGGCTTCCCTGAGGGAAGTGCATCAACAACAACTCTAAGAAACCAAGAGGGAGGTGAGAGATTGTGGAATCTGAACCTCTTGGGACTGGGAAGGCCCCTCTGATTTTGCCTGGGGAGTAGCTTTGTCAAGAGCTCCAGCATCTTGACCACAGAGGGTAGTGGCTTGATATTAAGCGTAGGAACCAGGCTGCCTGGGGGAAGCCTCGACTTTCTGCTTATTTCCTCTGTGACTCTGGGCAAGCTACTCAACTTCTACGTAGTTGAGTTTTACCTTCTAGAACAATCCTGGCCGAAGTAATAAATACTTAATGCCTATTTGTAAAAAAAAGATAAAAATCTCCCTGGCATCAGATTTGAGAAGGGGAATGCTGACGTTCTTTTGTAAAAAAAGAATAGAGCTTGGAATAGTGTGATTTGGGCACTAAATGAAAATATGACCTGGCATATGACCTGGCTAGTAAAGACAGATATTTGGGGTAATAAAAATAGCAAGATGCTGTATTTTACTTAACTTCTCTTTTAAGCTATCGCTTTCATTTTAGTCAGAGTACACTTATGGAAGTGAAAGGATCACTTTTGCAATAACATGCAATAATTAATAACGCAATATTGTATGATAAGAAGAATGCTGGAGAGAGAGTCGGGTAGGCTGTGTTCCAGTTTCTTCTTTATCACAGTTATCTGGGTGAGCAGTTAACATCATAAGGTGTGTTTTCTTTTCGTTTTCAAAACCGAACTGTTTAGGTCGATGGCTCCATGTTATGATGTGAGTCATAATAATCTGGAGAGTTTTTGTTTAAAATATATATTCGCATGTACTGCCCCAAGTCTATTGGACTAGAATCATCTGGGTTGGGGACCAGTAATCGGCACTTTTTAAGAGCTATGATGACAAATTTGGAGCAACGCTTAATATCTACGGTTGATTTCAGCTTCAAAGTTATGCAAGTAGTCCATTTCATTGTTTCCTTGTACACTCAAATTCTATGATTCACAGTTGTGTATTTCATTAGTTACTAAGACACCGTTTACACCACTGTAATTATTTCTACATTGTGCCCATATATACTGTCTCCCAGGATCAACAACTCAAATCTTTATGTTAACACATTGGTACCAGAGGAGTTATGAGACGCAATCCTAAAAGAATGTTTTAGTTCCGTTAGTTTAGGATTTCTTGTCAATTGTGTTAAATTTTCATCAGCGCACGAAGAACAAAGGAAATTTTTCCACACATAATGAGTTGCCGTGACCAAGCCCTGTAAGAGTTTGTGATTGAGGTCGGCTTTTCTCTGCTGATCGTGTAGAAATAACATCAGGTTACGTGTGAACAGGTGATGCGATTTTTCCTTTTCACAGAAATCACACTTGATTCTCTGACCAGGGCTTCCTTTCTCTAATACTCAGGAAATCAACTCTTTCATTCAGTGAGTATTGTTTCAAAGATGACCTGATCATTATCTTTCGTAAGATTATTTAGAGTATGAAACCAAATAAGAATATTTGTACTTGTTTGGTCAGAAAAAAAAAAGTAAATTAATAGATTAAATGCTCATTTCGGACTTGAGACTTAGAGACCCATTTTTTTTTTCAAAGTATAAGACTATTGGAGTGTGCCAAAATGTTTCAAGAATCTGAATGAACATTTTAAGTAAAAAAAAGTGCATATATTTCTGTCCCATTCTATATATTTCCTCACTATAGCTCAGTAATGAAAAGCAGTCTTTCTTTCTATTTGTGAGATGTGAATTAGAATTCATCATAGAAAAATAGGAAGCAAATAATTTTAATAATTTTATGAGAGGAAAAGCATTTCATGATTTCAACTACCTTATTAATAAGGAATAAAACAATCTTAAGGTTTAAACAGATATAAAATTCTCTCATGTATGATTAAATTTTTTAAAAATGGAAGAAAATGAATGGAACATAATCTCAATGTTGAAACAGTAGTATAATGAGTTTTTTCTGGTCTCAAATTGTAGATAAACTATCAGGAGAAACTGGTACTTTAACTTCTCTGGATATTCTGATATCTAGTAGAAATTCAGTGATTCTCTTAATAAAGTAATGTTGGCTTACCATGTCTTTAATCCATCTGAGATCCTATCCTGTTACTTCTCCATAAACCACCAGTCACAAGTTTTGATTTTTGACTGAGAGCTAAAACGGTTCTCGAAAGACTTAGGTTATATATCCTTATGTTCTAGAAGTCACTTCTTTAGTCTCAAGAGCAGCAGATTATTCCCTCCTACATTTGTTTCCTCCGCCTCTGTCCACAAATATAGATGTGTGTCATTCCCACACTAGATTTGTTCACAGCGGTGATGTTTTCTGATTTTTAAATTGTAATGCAGATTCTGCTTCTTCTTCAGTTGGAACAAGGGGAAACCCTCCTATTTAAAAATAATCTTGGGGCGCCTGGGTGGCTCAGTCGGTTAAGTGGCTGACTTTGGCTCAGGTCGTGATCTCGCGGTCCGTGAGTTCGAGCCCCGAGTCGGGCTCTGTGCTGATGGCTCAGAGCCTGGAGCCTGTTTTGGATTCTGTGTCTCCCTCTCTCTGACCCTCCCCCTTTCATGCTCTGTCTCTCCCTGTCTCAAAAATAAATAAAACGTTAAAAAAAAAAATTTAAAACAAATATAAAAAATAAAAAAATAAAAATAATCTGTAATGTATTTTTGATACCAGCATGGTTGACCAACACTTGTTTTATATGATTAAGAGCTTGAAAATGTTTTCTTTTTGAAAATCACAACTTGTTAATGGTAATGTTAATGCTTATCAAGTTATTTCCTAAAATAGCTGTAAGATTTGGGAACATTTCAAGTATTCTTGTTCAGGGATGAATCTTAAATACTCTTTGACTCGATGACCTTCATTTTCCAATGTGTCATAGATGTCCTCATGCCAGTATATTTTTATGTTATCCTACAGGAAAGAAATATTTTGTCTAAGAGTGGACGGGAATCCGTCCTCCGCTTACAGTTTTACTTGTGTGACTCTTGGAAGAATTTTCCACAGACTAAGTTATGGCTTTGTACATTTCAGATCTTGTTTCCGCCTCATTTCCTACGTGCTTCTGGTTCTGGCTGCCATGGGATCCAGTCATATCATGATATGATTTCTAGTCTTACATCTCTATGTCCTAATACAAGGTATTTAAGAGTATTCCTGGAATACAGGGCAGTTAAGAATATTCCTGGAAGCCATACTTGTATCACGAAGGCTAGCAAGAATATATTGATCCCTGAATAGACTTTGATATGACAGAAAACTACATAGATTCATGAGAGTTGACTAAGCTGAAAATGCCATCTCAACTTCTCCTTCAGAAAAGAAGAAGAAAATACTGGCCTCCAATGCCATCCAATACAAGTGGAAGGAAATGTGATGCAATGGAAGGCAGATCAGAACAGAAAGACGCAGTATGGATGAGTTATATCTTAGGCTTACAAACCTGTGACGACACACAGCCGTGAGGACACATTGCCAAAGTTCATCCAATGCCTTAGAAGGGAGTCAGGCAAGAGAGGAGTTTGAATCTTCAGCCTCACCAGCTTTGGAGTAGATCCACTGGGGGACAGATTCCTGTGCTTTTCGGAGAGTAAGCGCTGCATGAATGAATGACTCTTAATGTGGAAGTCTAAACTGGGAGCTGAGAAGACAGATCACTCCAAGTGAGTGGAAAGACCTGCTGGGGCCCTTTCCTTCATTTGTGCCCCACGTTTGCCACATCCAGTTCAGAGCAATGCCCAGAACTGAGTGCAGTATTCTGGGAGCAATCCACTTCATGCAAGGCAGGCAAAGCAGAAACATTGTCTTGCCCATTCCAGACCGTTCATCTCTGTGAAGCCAAACTAAAGTTGCTTAGCTGGGTTATTTCCTTTCCTTCTCTTTGGCAACCTTGCTATGACACTGATGCACAGTAAGCTTGGAGTCAATGAAAACCTTTAAATTTTTCACACTTGCTAAACCAGTTCTCTCTCAGGCTGTAACCAAGCAATTTAAGGTGCACGTGATACTTAATTTTGTGTGTTAACCAGGGGACGGGCTACGCCATAGATGTGTACTTCTGCTTGAGTCTGCAAAAATGTTTCTGGGAGAGGTTAGCATTCGAATTGGCGGGTTGAGTAAACAAGGTCACCTTCATCGATACAGGTGGACATCATCCAATCTGCTCAGGGCCTGAATTAGAGCAAAAAGAAGGGTGAATTTGCTCTGCTTGCTTCAGCTGGGACATCCATCTTGTCTCTGCCTTTAGACGCCGTGGCTATCTGGCCTTTGAACTAGACCGAATTACACCACTAGGTTTCCTGGTTTTCTAGTCTGCAGACAGCAGATTGCAAGATTTCTCAGCCTCCATAACTGCACGAGTAATAAACTGTAATAAACAAACAAACAAACAAATATCTCCTATTAATTCTGTTCCTCCCATTTGAAACAAGTGAAAAACCAAACTGTATCTACAAAAATCGCTTTTAGGAACACTGCACATCAGCGACAGTCATCACTGAGAAATGGGAAATAAATGAGGTATGCTCTGCGATTGCTCTAGCTTACTGACTTGAGGATGTTTCCAGGCTTCAGTGCAGTGAGACTCCAGATAAAGCCCATCCTGGTCATCTCCCTGAGTTGAGAAGAAGCCTGAAGACCGGAGAAACAAAGGCTGCTGGAATTTTCAGGACAAGAGAAAAGCGTGCCGCTATTAAGTTTTTAATATCCACATTCATAAGTGGTATCCTGGACACATTTTTTCATGTGCTTATTAGCTGCTTATGTATCTTCATAGGTGAAATGTCTATTCCTGTATTTTGAGCACTTTTCATTTAGGTTCCTTATTTTCTTATTATTGAACTGTAAGTGTTCTTTACACAGTCTTTATCAAATATATAATTTACAGATATTTTCTCCCAACCTGTGGTTTGCATGAATTGACATTTATAGAACATTCCACCCAGTACCCGCAGTATATATATATTTTTCAAGTGCAGACGGAATGCTTAATGGGATAGGCTACATTCTGGGCCATAAAACAAGACAAATCTTAACAGATGTAGAATTACTCATTATAAAAAACATGCTGTTAGACCAAAATGGAAATAAATTAGAAATCAACAACTGAAAGATATCTAGCACATTCTCAAATATTTGTAAGCTAAACAATACATTTATAAATAATTTGTGGGTCAAATAAGAAATCCGGAGAAAAATTAGAAACTATTTATAAATTAATACAAACACAAACATTTGCAAGATGTTTGTAAAATACTTATTCCAGTATTAGTAAAGCAATACTTATTCCAAAATTTATAGGTCTAAATTCCAAATTAAAAATGAAGAAAAATCTTAAATGAAGGATTACAGATTTTGTCTTACAAAACTGGAAGAAGAGCAAATTAAATCCAGTGTAAGCAGAAGAAAGAAAACCTTAAGATAAAATTGAAAAGTTGATGAAATAGAATACAGAAAAACAATATAAAAATCAATGAGAACAAGAGCTGGTTCTTTGTCAAGAACATTAAGATTGATAAACCTCTAGCCAGATGGATGAGGAAAAAAAAGGAAGAAGACAGAAGCTCGAGTATCAAAACTGAGAGAAGTGACGTTACTACAAATTCTACAGACTCTGAAGGAATAGTTAGGGAATACTATGGACAACTTTATCCTAATAAATTCAACTTTGATGCAATGAACAAATTCCTTGAAGTATACAATCTATCAAAGCTTAGTCACTCATACATAGATACTTTGGATATATCCCTATACCTACATAATAAAAGTGAATTAGCAGTTAAAAATATTCCCACCAAGGACCTCCAGGCCCTTATGGCTTTACTGAGAACTTTACTGAAGACATTTAAAAAAGAAATGAAACAAGTTCTTCCTGAAAATTGAAGGGGAGGGAATATTTTCTGACTCATTCTATGAAGCTCGCATTAATCCAATAGCAAGATAAATGACATTACAAGAGAAGTATAACAGAAATTATTATTCCTCATTAATATAGATGCAGAAGTTCTTAGCATTGAAAATGTAGATATAAAGAGATAATTCATCATGACCAAGTACAGTTTATATATGCATGTGAGGCTTAGTTAATCTATTCACCTACTAATAGAGAAAAAAAAGGAAAATATATGATCCTTTCACACCCAACATTCATTCTTAATAAAGCTTTTCAGCAAATTAGTAGAAGGAGGTTTTCTCAACCTCATAAGGAGTATCTACAAAACCCTTACACCTAACAGTATACTTAACTGTGAAGGACTCAATGATTTCTCCCTAAAATTATTAACATAAGCAAGATAGGGATGTCTGCTATCATAACTTCCTCCAAATTTTGTACTAAAAGTACAAGATCTAGTCACTGCAGGAAGCCAAGACAAGAGGATAAAAGGTATCCAGACTGGAAAGGCAGAATTGTAGGTGACTTGTAGAAAATACTAGAGAAAATAGAAAAAAGTTGCTACAATCAACAAATGAGTTTAGCAATATTGTAGCATATAACATCAATATGCAAAAATAATGAACTTAAGTCTATGATTCACACCATATACAAATATTAGCCTGGGGATAAAGTTAATTATCGCTAAATTAATCTACTAATCATTGATCTACTATAAAGCCTTAAGCTATAATAGTTCTAGAAGAAAGCAGGAAAAAACCCTTTTGAGCTTGAGAGAAGTAAAGATATTTTCAAGATACAACCCCAAATACAGAATATGCAAAAGAAAAAATAAATATAAATTGGACTTCACCAAAATGAAGAACAGGTCTTTGGAAGATGCTCTTAAAGAAAGAAAAGACAGGCCACTGGGTAGGAAAAACATTTTTGCAAAGCCTTTCATAAAAGGCTAAAAAATATGTATTTTATATCTGTTATAGATAAAACATATTTATATATTGATATTTCTTATCTATATCCTTCCAAACTCGATGATAAGACAAGCAACTAACAAAAAAATTTGAGTGGACACTACACAAAAGAAGATACATGGGTGGTAGATAACATGTGAAAAGATGCTTACCATCATTGGTCATTAAGGAAATGAAAATCAAAGCAAAAATCTGATATGAGGACACCTGCATTATAACATACAAAATCAAGAAATTTGATCACATTAACTGTTGGCAAGTACACGCAGCTGCTGGAACTCATACGATGTTGGTGGGGAAACAGAAAATGGTACAACCTCTTTGGAAAAGAACTTGGCCATTTCTTCTTTTGTTGCTGGTTTTTCTTTCTTTCTTTCTTTCTTTCTTTCTTTCTTTCTGTGTTTTGTTGGTGGTGGTTTTTTCTTTTTAACAACGTTGCCATTTCTTGAAAAGGAAAACGTGCTAAGCGACAAAAGGCCACGTATTATATAACATGTCCATACACCGAGAATAAACAAATCTGTAGAGATAGTAAGTAGATTAGTGGTTTCCTAGGGTTTGGGGTAGGTAAGGACCGGGGTGGAGACGGGGAGCGAGTGACTACTAATGGGTACAGAGCTTTATGTATGATTGTACAACCCTGTGAGTATGCTAGAAACTTTGAATTGTACATTTTAAGCTAATGAACTTTATGGTATGTAAATCCTGTCTCAATAAAGTTATTTTTAAAAAGGTAACATACACATATCATATGACTGAACTATCCCACTCTTTGGGTTTTGTTTAAGGAATAATGAAACCACACGTTCATACAGAGACTCGTATACAAATATTCATGGCAACTTCATTTGTAACAAGCCCAAACCGGAAATAAGCCAAATGTCCAACAACAAGTGAATTGGTTGAAGGAATTGTGGTATATTCATATAAAAGAATACTATTCGGTGATAGAATAGCAATGACATAAGGCATATAAAATACCACCAATGAGTGTTCAAATAATTGTAGTGAAGGAACTAAGTCTGTTTATAAACCGGTGCATACTTTATTATTCAACGTGCATAAAATTCCAAAAACAGTTCAAACCTCACTACGGTGACAGAAGACATAGCCTAGTGATTGAGGTGGGGCAGAGAGGGGCATTTCGGAGGGTCACAGAGGAGCAGAAGTAGTCTCGAAGATAATGGGTATGTTAGTTATTTTAGTTGTGGTGATGGTGTCAGGTGCATACATATATGGAAATTTATCAATTTGTATTCTATAAACATATGGTTTTTATGTTATATCAATTACACTGCAATAGATCTCTTAAAAAATTTTAAATATAAGAGAAAATATAATTAATCAACTAACATATAAAAAGGTGTGTTTCTGTCATCAGGTGAGTCCCCAAAGAAGTCCACAGGGAATTTTTCTAAAAGCTGGGTGTTTTTCTAGTATCTCAACTAGACACGCCCAGGATGACAAAGTGGGCCAAAGATCACATGATTCCTCCACTATGTTACATTTAACATACTAAAATCTCCTCCCCCAGAGCGTTATGACAGGCAACCCTTGGCCAAATAAGAAAGAAAAAGGGAGTGGCCCATGTTCCTGGAAGTTTCCACCTCCTCCCCCTGGAATCTGGCTGACATCAAACAGAGCGGGTCTGCCTGAGCCCTGTCATATACACCCCCCCCACACACACACACACCTCTCAGGAGAAGGTGCCTTTAGAATACGAGCTCCCCTTACACATTCTCTGGCCATTGAATAAATTACCTGCTTGCCGTCCAATACTGCTTTGTTATTTCACTATGTGGCGAATGGTATTGAAAAGGGAAGGCATCTACCAATTCCATAACATTTCATGCATTTTTGTGGGGTACTATAATCTTTAATAAAATTATACATTGTAGTCTAAACAAATGGAGAGACAGTCAATGTTCTCAGATGGGCTATTTACTCATACAAGTAAGAATTTTTTTCAGGTGGGACTGACAATGTATTTTCTTCTTTCATAAATGGTTGGTGCATATTTTCTGCCCTTTTTGTGGGGTTCTTTTTGTTTGTTTTGTTTTGTTTTTCACTGATTAGAAAGAGCCTCTTATGTATCAAGACTCCTTATTTTATATATGCATTGCAGATGTTTTCCATACTATTTTTCTTTCATTTTTGGTATGGTATACACAAGTTTTACATTTGTTTATCTATCTGTTTGCAAATCTATCTGTCTTTTCTTTATGGTTCCTGTCTTTTCTAGACAGTTACAGAAAATCATTCTCTTTATAACCTATTTCTCCTTCTTGAATCTTTTGATCTAGCCTCCACATGACTAAATTGTTGTGTGGTTGTCCAAAGACCACTTTGCTCTGCTCGCTTAGTCTTGGAGACCCTGAAGTTCCTCATGCTCATTTTGACTATTTTACCTATCAAAGTGTTTCTTTAATGACAACTAATTGTTATTATATTACTATATTATTATTATTTTATTATTATTATATTATTCTTGGTTGAACCAAATGCACAGTAGGTGATTAAAAAGATGATTATTCACACATTGATAATAACAGGTAAAATTTCTCATAGAGTAAACAGATAATGGAGACTTTTAGATGGTTTGGAATAGATGCCTTTGGGAAAATGTGTGTGTTTGTATGTGTGTTTTGAGAGATGATATAACCATAGGTTTAAGAGTTCAGACTCTGCATCAGACTGTACAGATCCACATTCTAGCTCTCATAGAGTGGTTTGAATGGTTAAGTGAGATAATATGTGTCCATTTAATATTGTAAATAATCAATGTAATTTATTTTTTTAATGTTTATTTATTGTTGAGAGAGATGGAGACAGAATGCGAGTTGGTTAGGGGCAGAGAGAGAGGGAGACACAGAATCTGAAGCAGGCTCCAGGCTCTGGGCTGTCAGCGCAGAGCCCGACACGGGGCTTGAACTCATGAGCTGTGAGTTCATGACCTCTAAGCTGAAGTCAGACACTCAACCGACTGAACCACCCAGCTGTCAATTTAATTTAATACAATTTAAAAATACAATTTAAAAATAATATCTATTATTTAAGTAAGTGATGGAAGTCATAAATTATGTGTTTATTATTTCAAAATAAATGCATACCTATCTCATCTTTTGCATTTTCTGTCTCCAGTCATAAGGCACACAAATCAGAGTGTGTTTGTGTAAACAAACCGCCCTTTGCATCAACTGGACTTCATCAACCCCATTCATGTATTTGTTTATTCAACACACATATTAAAAAAATTTTTTTTAATGTTTATTTACTTTTGAGAGAGAGAGAGAGAGACAGAGCATGAGCAGGGAAGGGGAAGAGAGAGAGGGAGACACAGAATCCGAAGTAGTCTCCAGGTTCCAAGCTATCAGCACAGAGCCCGATATGGGGCTTGAACTCACGAACCATGAGATCACGACCTGAGTTGAAGTCAGCCACTCAAACAACTGAGCCACCCAGGTTCCTCCAACACACATCTATTTTTCAAGCTACATTTGTCAGTCATTCTACCAGGTGATGTAAATCCGAAGATAGACAAGAAATTATGTCTACTACTTATACAGGTTAACTCCAATATTCATAAGGTAAGTAGAAGAATTCAAAAAATTCTTAGTTACTCAATGATCTTGGAAGTTAATCTTAGCTTTTTACTCTGCTTTTTATTTTTTTTTATTTTTTATTTTTTTTTATTATTTTTTTTAATGTTTATTTATTTTTGAGACAGAGAGAGAGCATGAACGGGGGAGGGTCAGAGAGAGGGAGACACAGAATCTGAAACAGGCTCCAGGCTCTGAGCAGTCAGCACAGAGCCCGACGCGGGGCTCGAACTCACGGACTGTGAGATCATGACCTGAGCCGAAGTCGGCTGCTTAACTGAGCTACCCAGGCGCCCCTTTACTCTGCTTTTTAAATTACTAGGAATTCTATTGCCATAATCTTGTTACCATTTTCTTTTTAAGCCTCTGTCATTTTTCTTCACATTTCCCCCCAATATTCTGCCCTCTATTTCCTTCACTGCCCTCCAGCCTTTTGGAGAGTAGTCTCTTCAAGCAACGATACCGTTGAAAGAGCCTCTCCTTTACTTCCAAATCTTCTCCTTTTAATATAATACACATGATATTATACACACACACACACACACACACACACACACACACAGATAATATAGTTAGCTTCCAAGCAGTCAGTTTGCTGTCATCTCCATTTAAATGCGTGCTGGTCTAATTTGTTATTTTTTCTGCAAAATTTCAAACAAATCACGAAAGCATAGGACATATATGAAAGTTTTAGGTTAACCACAGTCTTCAGAATATACCCGAGAAATGCCAGAACCACTGCAGAGAGGAAATGAGTAGCCAGCAGAGGATGAGATTGTGCTTGCCTTCCACAGCTGCTTTTCTTTGATGTACAAAAACAATTTGTAGTTCTGCACACAACTCTCGGCAGATTGAACCAAACGTGTCTAGAATTCAAAGCATAGAATCATCCTTGTTCTAGTCACCAACAGTATATATTTAAAACCTTTATCCTTACCTATTTTCTCCACTGTTCCAGTAGAAATAATGTTTTTGCTCCTGTAAGAAGCCAACCCAGCTACATGTACTCTGAAACCCATTTTCTCTTGACCTCTCAAAAAGCTATTGAATTATTCCTCTTCCACTCTTTCTTGCACTGTCGATTTTTTCCTTTACACTGATTCATTTCTATTATCATAAAATGCACCAGCACTCGCTATATTTTTTAAAAACTCCCTTGACCGGGGGCGCCTGGGTGGCTCAGTTGGTTAAGCATCTGACTCTAGATTTCAGCTCAGTTCATGATCTCACAGTTTATGGGTTTGAGCCCTGTGTCAGGCTCTGCGCTGATGTGTGGAGCCTCCTTGAGATTCTCTGTGTCCCTCTCTCTCTGCCCCTCCCCTGCTCATGCTCTGTCTCTCTCTCTGTGTCTCAAAATAAATAAATAAACATTAAAAAAAACCCACCCTGATCAGACATATTCCTCTAGCTACTATCCCATTATTCCTCTCAGAGTATACTTGTCACAGAGTTGGCTAAGTTCACACCCTCAAATTCCTCACCTTCTGTTCTCTTTTCAATACATTCTATTCTCTTCACAAAATCATTTCTGACAACGGTCACTAGGAATTCCACATTGCCAATTCAATGGCCATTTTGCTATCGTTGCGTTTCTTGACCTTTCAGCAGCATATAATACAGCTGACAAAAACTTTTTCCTATGGATTTCTGAACATGCCTTTGTATTTCCTCCTCTATTCTTCGCTGCCTCTTCTCCGTCTTACCTACTGGCTCCCCTCTGTTTTAGCTTTCCAACAGTCAAGGTCATGATCCTCAAAGGACAGGACTCAACCCCGTGTCAGTACTCTTTATCTAGGTGAGCTCCCTCTGCTTCACGTACGGTTCTTTTTCTTGAGTTCCTGGTACAAATATCTAACTGCCTATTTGACATTTCCCTCTGGATATCTAATAGATATCTCACATTTATGTCCAAAATCATATCAGTCTTTTTCCAATTATGTCTCCTAAATCCTTTATTTCCCTATCTTTTTATTTCAGTGAAACACAAGCAAGCACACCATGGTACCCCACTATGAATTGCAAGAACTGCTAAAAGAATCTGATGTAGACGTATGAAACAGCCTCACTGAAGGATGTGGGGATAAAGTCTGTAGATCTAAGTAATCTTGAAAATGTGTAGTTTTAACTTGTAAGACTAGTAACAAAAGGAATTGTACATAAGCACTGTCTTCGGTAGTTTCCCACAAGGTACGAGATAACAATTCTAAAGCCACAAAAAATGTATCCTGGAATTGAGCAATAAAGTAAATAAATGGTGATGGTGGCAGCCATGTTTCTCACCTGCTGGAGCAGGAGGTAATGGAAGTGGAAGGGTGGGGGTTAGGATGATCCGTGCTGTAATTTATTGAAGTTCCTCCGCATGAACTCATGGAACCAGCTGAAAGAGTTCCAATGGCCAAACTGGAACGGTGTGAGGAGCAAAATAAATAAGGTAGTATTGGGCTAGAACGGAAAGTATAAAATGAATTTGAATGAGTTTTACTGATACAAATGATTGAATCAATAAGTAAATGGGAGACTACGCAAAAATCACCTGCAGATTTCTAAATAATTTATGTAGATACTCTGTCATGGAAGAGGTGGGGCATAACTCTCCACTTCTTAAAGTGTGGGCTGTACATATTGACTTCCTTTCAAAGGGTCCAGTATGGAAATGGAGAAAAAAGAGTAACTTTATAGTAGATTAAACTGAAAAACACGACTGTAGCCACGTGATCAAAGATAATAATAGTGATAAGCCATGTTGGTCCTACGCACTCTACAAGATGTGATAAAAATGGCAATTTATCCCTATGGTCTTCCTCCAAAAACCTTTAACCCAAGTGTAATGATGAGAAAAACATCGGACTCTTCCAATTGGAGAATATTCTACAAGACATATGATCAACAGTTCTCAAAACCGTAAAAAAAACCCCAAAACTATACATCAAAAACAAGAGAAATTGTCAGCCAAGATTATCCTAAGAAGACATAAAGAATATGGGGTGTCTGGGTGGCTCAGTCGGTTGAGCGTCTGACTTTAGCTCAGGTCATGATCTCGTGGTTCATGAGTTCGAGCCCCACAGCTCAGAAGTTGGAGCCTGCTTCAGATTCTGTGTCTCCCTCTCTCTCTGCCCCTCCCCTGCTCACATTCTGTCTCTCTCTCTCTCAAAAAATAAATAAAAATTAAAAAAAAATTTTAAAGAATAAATAGATACTGTGGTATCCAAAATGGGGTCCTTCAATAGAAAAGGTAGTAAGTAAAAATGAAGTAGAGACTTTAATTAATAATAATGCATCAATATTGATTCATTAATTTTGACAAATGTCCCATACTAATGTAACACGGTAATAATAGAGAAATTTGGGTGCTGTGTATATGGGGATTTTCTGTACTAATTTCACCATTTTTCTGCCTACCTAAAATGATCCTGAAAGGAATAGTTTATTTAAAAAAAAATGAAGGTCGCCTCACTCTTAAATCATATCCTTTGTGGTTTTACAGCTGTTGGGTTTATTTCAATGCCACAGTTCTGAGAAACTGACTCTGCTTTGATCAGGTAATGCCTCTCTTTCCATCTCATTCAAATATGGATTATTCTATTTATAGGATGTTTGGACAGATGCAAAACACAGAGGGATCAATGATGCAGAAGACAAGAAAACATCCCTATCATTGTCAACACAAGTGGACATGCAAAGGTAGGAATCCATAACCTCCCATTAGACCACAGATTATAATATAGCTAGAATTTTCTGTGGGTCTTTTAATCCTAGACTTTTAATGAGAAATTTTAAGAACTTGAACTAGAATCTGTTGTTGAGAAACGTTTTTATCTTATTTTTAAATATGTTTACATAGATACCTCTTCACTAGACTGTACCCTTTTCTATATCTGTAGCTTCACACCCATTTCAGCCTCTGGTATGTAGTTATGTCCTTATAAATATTGTGAACTTGAATGTAATTGATCAGGTGTGATTTGACCTGGGTTGAAGATTGTGAAAGTGTTATAATGCTGCTGTATTAGGCAAAGTACGTAATTATAAAAGTTAGCATCTGAGTTTGGTTTCATTAATTGATATAAATATAAAAGTTTTATTTCAAACAACATTTGAGAAGGCGGCTACAATACTCAATCTTATGTTTCTTTTTTGGATGCTCATTTTTATTATTAGTCAGTTATTTTGGTATTACTTATATTTTGCCTTCCCGGACTTCAAACCCACTGAATATTACCTGTGTGATGGAGAAAAGATGTAAATGAAGGTAGATGACAAATTTTAGTGGAAATGTTTTAACTAAGCAGTTGATCAGCTAATACCCCACCCATTTGATTGTTTGTGGATTGGAGTTTTCTCCTAGAAGTGTTACATAAAAAGGATAGTTAATAAATAGTAAATAAAAGATATTGACCTCTTAGAATCAGTAAATCCAATTCTTTCAAGATAATTATGTATGTGATCATATCAAGGTAATTTAAACAGAGGCTGTATATTTCTTTCCCCCCTCCTTAAGACATAGTGTACCCTCAGAATTTTACATTTCTACGACACATTTCCAAGTTCATTTTTAATGCCTATATGTTTCAAAAAGAAAAATTATTTATTACAGATTACCCTAAATGTCCCAAGTGGCATCAAACTGCTCTGAGATTGTCCAGCATTGCACTGGTTATACTCATTGCCATAGTGATAGGACTAACCATTTTGGGTAAGTAAATTGAAAGCTCTCTGTTCAACTAGAGAGGTTAATACGTTTTCCTTGGCGTTTACCTTCATTTCTCTAACTTTTCCAGAGTCATTTTTCACATTTACCTGTTACTTCAATTGCATCGATATTAAAGGACACAGTTGATAATTTCATTAATGCAAGTATTTTTTTTCTTATACACAGGAAACAACAAACTTGTTAATTTGTAAAGTCTATTCTGCTTATAATTGTATTTATTTAATTTTTTTTAATTTTAAAAAAATTTTGAGAGAGAGAGAGTGTGTGGGGGAGAGGCAGAGAGAGGGGGGCAGAGGAGGATCTGAAGCGCCCTCTGTGCTGACAGCAGAGAGCCCCACGCGGGACTTGAACTCGTGAACCATGAGATCATGACTTGAGCCAAAGTCGGATGCTTAACTGACTGAGCCGCCTAGACACCCCATAGTTATTTTTTTTTAAGTTTATATATTTATTTTGAGACGGGGTGGGGGAGAGAGAGAGAGAGAGAGAGAGAGAGAGAGAGAATGAGTGGGGGAGGGGCAGAGGGAGAGGGACAGAGGGAATCTTAAGCAGACTCCTTGCCCAGAGTGGAGCCAGACACGGGGTTCAAACCCACAAACTGTGAGATCATGAGGTGAGCTGAAATCAAGAGTTTGATGCTTAACCAACCAAGCCACCCAAGGCGTCCCCACTTATAATCAATTGGTAAATAGTGTGGGTATGGCTGTCACAATTCTGTGAATTGAAATTTTGTATTTTGGTAAAAGCACTTCATTTTGTGGAAGTTGATTTGGCCCTTTACATAAAACTTTTGGACTTTAGGGGTAACTTGATTTTTTGACGTTTTGACAAAATTTATGAGCTGCTTAAAAATTTAAGGCCCAGTTAAAGTTAAGATATAGTCCTAAAATGAGCTCTGCTTCAAGAAGAGCTATGGGTAATTATATCTGTTATTGTTTCTATTTGTTGTGACCCTTTATGTGTTAGGAATTGTGTTAAGCATTTTACATGCATTATTTTTTAGCCTCAAAACACTCCAGGTTTGTTCAACATTTTCCCCTTTTATATATGAGGGAACTGAGAAACAGAAAAGGCTAGTAATCTGTTCAAGATCACACAGCAGTCTAACCTATCATACTTAACAGATACAAATTTCAATATAGTTTCATTTTATTTAGATAATTTGTTATTGTTTGTTTCTACTTACTTGTTCTCAAGTGGAAATCTCCAGAGTCTCTAAGTTTATTCATCCTTTGTCACATTATAGTATTGAAATGCTATAGACCGATTTCTCAACCAGCAGTGTGAACATTCACTTGTAGTTCTGCTTTAGTGGATAATTAAAAGGCACAAGGTCATACCTGTAGAAATCTAACTGGTATTACTACTTTATTTGCTAGTATGTCGCCTAAGTAGTGAGAAAGGAACCAAAGATTGTGATGGCATGAATATTTCTCCCAGGAAACAACAGGACAATACAAACTTCACAAGTAAGTGGTTATATTTCATTGCATTGTAGGGGAGGAAAAACTTTTCCTCCACCCTCTTAAGTTACTACCAGGGGGCATGTGAATTAACTGTCAGAAGACCAATGAACAAGAAGAAAAGTTTTATTTGCAGTCATAGGAGAGGTAACAAAAGAAGTAGCTGCCTCTGCCTGGTTACAGTTAAAGGTTTCCATACCTAGCTTAATAGGAGAAAGGAAGGGGGAAGAATTTCTTTGGGAAAAACAAGTACATTTCCACAGGAAAGACAAGCAAGTAGGTGTTTCAGGAGACCGAATTGGAGAAAATGAAGTTAGTAATGATATCTGCATATACAGGTGGTGAGTAGTCTTTCCCTCTTCATAGTCATAAATTCATCCAGAAAGGGGATTCATGGTAGAGTTCTTAGTCTTTTTTTACCCCTGGGAGTAAACCACTCACTCCAAAGAGGAATTTATGGCAGCCTCATATCTCAGAAGCTTCTATTTTTAGTCAGATAAGGGATGCTCCGAAGAGGCTTCTCTCTGCACCTGTTGATTGCATTAGGCATATACAAAATAATTGGTTTACTGACAAGATAGCAAAGAATTTAAGCAAAAGTCCCTGCCCTTACCCACCTCATGATTAATGCGTGAGATCATAAAGTCAAATGGCACTGCCATATGCAATTTGATAAAACTTTCCCGGGACATTATACCAGGATTATGTACCTTTTTTTACCCATGTGGATGTCACTTCTCTACTATGTCGGTTGCCGTTTTTGTAATTATTATTTGTTATGCTATGTGATTAAGGCGTTAGGTCACTCTTTAAAAATCAGTATGGAAAGATCGAATTGTAAGGCATTTGGAGATCAGTATGGCTCATGAAGAAGGGGATTACTAATTACCAATTTACTCTCATCTAGATTTCTATTCGTTTCCACACCGCAGCCAGTAGGATCTTTCTAAAATGCAAACCAGTGGCCAGGGCACGGTAGGCAAGGAAAGATAATTTCCCCTCTACCTTGATAGGTTTTTGACTCAGACCCCCCCCGTGCAATAAATGACAGATTAATAGGAGAAATACGGAAGTTTTATAACACTTCTATATCTGGAATCATGAAAGATACCCAGGAAAACTGGGTGACTTCCCAAAATAGCCCAAGCCACCACCTTATGTACCATCTCCAGCTAAGACAAAAGAAAATGGGGGCAGAGGAGTCAGGGTAGGGGCCAAGGGCAGGCTGCCCATAAGTACCACAATAACATATTAATTATTTTAAATTGGAGCTACTTGGGAAATATCTGTCCCCCTGAAAGCGGGAAATAAATCTCCTGTATCAAAGGTACCCTTCTTAAAAAAAAATTAATGTTTATTTATTTTCGAGACACACACACACACACACACACACACACACACACACACACAGAGTGCGAGCGGGGGAGGGTCAGAGAGAGAAGGAGACACAGAATCCAAAGCAGGCTCCCAGGCTCTGAGCTGTCAGCACAGAGCCCGAAGCCGGGTTCAAAGCCATGAACAGTGAGATGAGACCTGAGCCCAAGTCGGAGGCTCAACCCACTGAGCCACCTAGGAGCCCCCAAAGGTACCCCTTTTACTAAGAAGTGGAAAGACATCCTTATCACCAGAGATAGAAACTTTAATGCCAAAAAATCTAAAACAAACCTTGTTCCTTTTTTTCTAATCCACTACCTTAGCCCCACTTCTTAGAATTCCTTGCTAATTAAAGCTCCCAAACACGTTTGCTTTATCCTGTCAATGCTTCACAAATTTATTGTCTCTTAGTCTAAAATGTATAAAAACTGCCTGACTCCGTCATTTGTTTGGGTCTCAAATTCATTATTGGGCCTCCGTGCACGCGCAAACTTTGGTGTTTGCTTGTGTTAAGCTGTCTCATGTAAATTTCGTTGTTTTTTTTTAAAGTTTATTTATTTATTTTTGAGAGAGAGAGAGAGGGAGAGAGATGCGTGAACAGGGGAGGGGCAGGGAGAGGGAGAGAGAGAGTCTCAAGCAGGGATTCCCTACTCGGGGCTCCATTCCACCAGCCGGTGAGATCATGACCTGAGCCAAAGCCAAGAACAGGATGTTCAATTGACTGGGCTACCCAGGTGCCCCAAGGGAGTTCATTGCTTAAAAGTGGGGCAAAATCTTTACTTTTAAGGGAAAAGTTTAGAAATTAGTGCATTTTTTTGATATTCAAACCTTACTCTTCTGTTTGTTCCATTTTTTTCCATTTCAGCAAAGTCCACGCTAAACTTATGCCCTAATAACTGGCTGCAGAAAAAAGGGAAATGCTATAATTTCTTAAAAACCTTTAAATCATGGACCGATAGCCAAAAATCCTGTTTAATAATGAAATCACATCTCTTGATGATCCAAGACATGGCTGAACTGGTAAGAGCTAATTTGCCAGGGAAATTAACGCTTCTAAAACCGAGAGAAACAAGTAAATTAAAAAAAAAAAAAGTTTGTTTATTTTTGAAGGAGAGAGAGACAGTATGAGCAGGGGAGGGGCAGAGAGAGAGGGAGACACAGAATCCAAAACGGGCTCCAGGCTCTGAGCTGTCAGCACAAAGCCCATCGCGGGGCTTGAACTCACGAGCTGTGAGATCATGACCTGAGCTGAAGTCGGATGCTTAACTGACTGAGCCACCCAGGCGCCCCCAAAGTACATTTTATGATAAAGGAATTATACTGCTGATAATTACAGCCATTTATTGAATTCCTAGCATACACCAGGCACTGTGGTAGGCATGCCACAAATTATATAAAACTTAGTGCTCACAATAACTTTACGAAATAGGCAGTATTTTCCATTTTCATAAGAAGAATCCGCTGAACTTGACAGGTTGTGTAACAATGCTATTTCACATGTCAATGGCAAAGCTGGGATATCGATGCTGTCTTTCCACATCACTTCTTGGGGAGAAAGATACAAGCTCTTTGAGCATTATCAGTATCTGGTAAAACTTTCTCAAGTCTGGGCGAAGATCAGAAGAGGCTATTTTACTGCATTTAACTCCGTTACCTCTGGGTTCTCTTTCACAGAATTTCATACAGAGTAGTATACCGGATGGAATTTACTTTTGGATGGGTCTGAACATCACGCACCCACAAAAGGCATGGACCTGGCTGGACGGCACCCCATTAAATCTATAGTTGTGAGTATTTGGCATTGGAGTCTCTCACCAGCCAACTCGTGCTGGGGGATGCCCGCCTGAAACTCCAGATGGTCAAAATGGTTCCCAGAGATGGAAGACTTTGATTTGTTAATGTGTGAGTGATTAAGCCACTTACCTTACAGAAAGGAAGCTAATTTATTGGCTTATTTGGGTTCTCTTTTAGTTTATCCATAATGCTAGAGATGTAAATGGAAAATTGTAGTTAACCTGAAATTCTCTAAATTTCATTTCTTTTGAAGTGTTTCTTAAAAGTTTACAAAACAACCCTTATTTTAACTCACAGGAAGATTTCAATTAGTGGGAATATTTCAAATATTAAGGAATATGTTATGGGTAATACAACAAATAGCCATTTGACTTGTTTTTAATACTGTCACCCTAATCAACAATATGTGTAGCTACTTTCTGCTTCCGTTCCATTCATTCTGCTTAATTCATTCTATTCATTCATTTTTGTTTAAACTCCATGGGTAGAGAGTGCTAAAATCTTTGGGCGCCAGGCCCTAACTAATCCCCAGAACACAGGCAGAAGCTCCTGGGGGTCCAGGGTAAAACTTGCTACTTTCAGCATCAAGGTTTTGGGGATCATCGAAAGTTAATTTTACTTCTTGAAAATTTGGAGTTTTGTTGTGTCATCTCAAAGAGATGTGAAGGAGGTTTAGGGAGACTATAGATGGTCTGGAGTGATAGAGCAGGCCCACTGGACTGGCTGAGGGGCAGTAAAAAAAAATGCTCTGAAACAGAAAGTCACCCTATAAATGAATATGCTTACCCAAAGACTATTTATAATATTTCTTTTAAAACTTGCACTCTATACCCACCCATAGCTTACTCTCTGTACATCACGCTAAAATAATTTTAAAACTTGATCTTTATCGCTAATAGAAATCTATCATCATGTTTTTAAAGCGATGCTCTGTCAACCCACTTGCAAACTGGCTTAGAATTATCTGTTTGTTTTTTTTTAATTGAGGGGTTTTGTCTGATTTTTTATTTTAATTTTTTTAATTTTTAAAAAATGTTTATTTATTTTCGAAGGAGAGAGAGACAGAGCATGAGCCGGGGAGGGTCAGAGAGAGAAGGAGACGCAGAATCTGAAGCAGGCTCCAGGCTTAGAGCTGTCAGCACAAAGCCCGACGCGGGGCTTGAACTCACGAACTGTGAGATCAGGACCTGAGCTGAAGTCGGAAGCTTAACCGACTGAGTCACCCAGGTGCCCCTTTGTCTGACTTTTCAGATGCCTTATGGCTTATTTGTCTAAGACAAGAAAGGTTGGCTTAAATATCATGGAAAAAAAGAATTTAGGGGAATTTTCCTTCTTTTGTATAAAGGGTAAAAGGATTTGGGTATGCCCATATGTACACAAATGAACAGAAATTCTCTTGCTGAGGTGTCTGTGTGAGTTTAAAACATTTATAAATGGGGAGGTCTTCTTCCTGGTTGCTCACCCCAACACTCACTCCTTCCCCCATTCTGTCTGGGGTTACATTTAACATGTAAAGTATAGAGGTACCAGAGTATTCTTTCTTAGGATCTTCTGTAGAAGCCAGATTGCTTATTATAGGCAAACAGTGAAGGAAGATTTTTGAAAGGTGTGATACTTGGGATTTGGGTCTGGAAAGTGAAAAAGGTTAACAGTTCAGCTTTCCTCAGAAAGTCAGTTTAGTACTTTTTGAAGAACATGCATGTTTTGGATGTTTTTAGATGTGTTGACATTTCTAAATCTTAGAATGATAAATATGAGATTGTCCGTTCTAAAGGGGGTATCATTCCATTGTTGCACATACTCAGAAAGTTGAATCTGGAATCTTTTGAGTAATAAAATGAATTTTTCTCCTAAAAGGGCAGGATCGTCCTCTGTCTTAGTCCATTTGGGCTACTATGACAAAACACCACAGACTGAGTAGCTTATAAGCAACAGAAATTTATTTCTCACTGTTCTGGAAAATGGGATTCCAAGATCAAAATATCAGCATGGTCATGTCTGGGTTAGGGCCCTCTTCCTGGTTGGTAGCCACATTCCATCCACCATGACCTCACATGGTGAAAGGAAGTCAGGATCTCTCTGGAGTCTCTTGTATAAGGAACTAATGAGAGTTCCACCTCATGACTTAAGCACCTCCCGAAGGTTCCACTTCCTAATATATCACTTTTATGGGTTAGGATTTTAACATATGAATTTGGGAGGGGAACACAAACATTCAGACCACAACAAGTAACAGCCCTCTAAGATCTTTATGTTTTTGTATGATGGCATGACATTGGGAAACCAGTGTTTCTTATTCACATTTTTATTTTTATTTTAATTCCATGCAGCATTTCCATTTACCAATGGCCATTTTTGGTTAAGAAACTATTTGGAACAGCTACCTTCATTAAAGATGTCATTTTTTAACGGGTGCTCCTTGTCCGAAAATTTAGAGAGTCTTAGATCTCCAGCTTGGAGAGCACATGGCTCCCAAGGCAGGAGATAAACACACAAAATTTCACGGTTGTGTTTTTAGCAGAATGAGAACAGAACATTGTCTTTTCATCTACAGATTTCAAGTCATGGGCCAAGTTGAAGATAACGCCTGTGCCGTAATAACAAAGAAGGGTGTGTTTTCCGAAAAGTGTTGTAATGAGAGTTACTGGATTTGTCAACATGTGATTTCTTCAGACAATGACTTCTAAATTGATTGCAGTCTATCCTTCCTATCAAAAAAAAAAAAAAAATTCGGAAGTCTTTTTTTATTTATGTATTTTTGTAGATGTACATCATTTTTACAACAAATATTATGGTGATGATGATGATAATGGTGTAGATTTGTGTCACTATAACTCTGGGCAATCAGGCTTAACTCATTCTTTTTGGCCTTGTCACTCTTGTCACTGGTGCTATAATTCAGCAGTCATCCCCCATTCATCATAGTGGCTCTTTTAGACAGAAGTTGGCCTTTCATCTCTTCAACAATTCTCTCCCGACAGCCCCCATTCACCATTAGCAGGGGAGCTTTTTTTTTTTTTTTTTTTTTTTGAAGAGAAGCCATCAGATGATACATTCATGAATTTTCCACCACTGAGTCTACACAATTGTCTGCATCTTACTTATTTCTTTTCCTTCTCCTCCTATTTCCAAAGAAGGGGTCTTCTTCTGTCTGGCTAAATCAAATCTCAAAGTCTACAGCCGGGATCGCATCTCTTTTCATTTTTTCAAAGAGATTCCTTCCTTCATCACCTCCACTTCTAACCTCTCTCTTCTTACGCCTCCTTTTCTTTCGACAATGAAAATGCAAGAACGCAAGAAAATTTTCCCTGAACCACTTGTGGCTTCCAGTTTCTATCCAGTGTCTCCCACCTGTTTTCAGTCAAACTTCCGAGAAATTGTTTATACTTGCTTTTTCCTCTTTTCACCTCCCACTCCAGGTTCTTCTGCAATCTGGTTTCTGCTTTTCCCACTATTTCACTAAAGTGTTCTCATCACGTCAAGAATGCCTTTCTTCTGCCTAAACACAATGACAGCTTTTTAGCTTTCCTCTTAACTCTCAGCAGTGTTGTTCATTTGTGGCCTATCCTTTCTTCTAGAAATATTCTCTGACCTTGGCATCTATGACACAATGCTCCCTTCAACTTGTATCTACCTTCCTTGCCATTGCTCTTCAGTTTTTTGTTTGTTTGTTTGTTTGTTTGTTTGAAGCATTGCTTCTCTCTTCTGATCTCTTAAATATTGACATTCCTTGGAGTTTTGCATGAATTCTCTCATACACAATTCTTGGCTAAACTCATCCACTCTGTAGGTACAGTTACCATCAATTTATTGATAACTCCCAAGCCCATATTTCTAACCCAGACCTTATTACAGCAGATTGCCCACTGGACATCTCTGGTTGGACGTCTCAAAGCCCCTCAATCTTCCCATGTTAAAAATTAAACTCATTAGCTTAGTGAATGGCAGCAATGTGCCCATTAGCCTAAGCCAGAGTCCTTGGAATCAAACATGACTTTTTTTTTTCTTTTTACCCTCGATATTCACTCATTTAAATCCTGTCAATGTGACTACATAATTATTTTTGAATCCATCTATATGTCCTCATAGCCACCTTATTGTCCTCGATTCCTGCAACAGTCTTTTTGTCTGCTTTTAGTTTTGTCTGCCAAAGTCCATTCTCTATCTTGTGATCATAGCAATTGTCTAAACCTCCTATCAGGCCACATTACTCACTACTTGATTTCCTTCAGGGACTTTTCATTGCTTTACCTTGTTTTTCATTGATCATCTCTTACCAGAACCTGTGTGTCTTCGCCCGTGTTCATTTCTTTCCCACTGCCATGCTTCTGATGATGCAAACACACTAAATTTTGTTCAGTTTCCCAAATGTGTCATGCTTTCTCTTGCCTCTAATCTACTCATGTCTGCCTCAGCTTAACATTCTTCCCTTTCGTACTCCCCTGTTGAACTCCTGCTTATTGTTCAGATGGCCAGTTAAACGCCATTTGGTGGAAAATATTTCCTTAACCATTCTCCGCTCCAGACTAAATTACATGCATTTGTGAATATGTTCATAGTTTCCTGTACTTATCTAATCCTAATATTTGATACTGGATTTTTGACCACTGTTTATTTATCTGTATTGTGAGCTCTGGGAGGACAACGATCCCCATTATTGTACGGAGGGACAAGATGCCTGTGGCGTGATGGATGAAGAGTAAGCTCTTGTTATGTTGTTGAGTATTATTTGTAACATGTCTTAATGTTTCCCCAGAACAACTTTTCCTAGTTGTGGAGAGCTTCCCTTGGTCTAGATAATCACAATCTGCATGTAGACAAATAAACCACTCTGTTTTATTTTGTTTTGTTTTTTTCAGGAAAGGTCAGTGTTAGGTTTACATGGGCTAATAGATGATATTTTCCAGGTTTATTGTCTGTTTGTTTCTGTTTCTAACCTAGAGCCTATATGGAGACTTGGAGCAGAGAGATTATTACATTAATATTTGTTAATTAAATATAAATTCATCAGTGGGAAACCTGCTTTAAGGTCTTAGATCCACTAGGAGTAAAACTGAAAGGTCATACATGAATTTCTAAAAGAAAAATGATTCCAAATTGATATGTGTGAACAGAAGTAATTATAGTTTACAGGGAATGAAATATAAAAACTTCAGCTGATTTTAAAAATTAAACACAGCACAAATCCGTGTTTATTTAGTATAAGGAATGCAAATATACATATTATTTTATTAATGTGAACATTTGAGAAATGTGGGAAAAAATGATAGGAGAGAAGTTACACTTAAGAGGAAGGGAGAAAAAAAAATGCTGAAAGATCAAGAGTCTGTGGATCTTTTTATTTTTTATTATTATTTTTTTTCTTGTTAGGATTGTTTTATTTTTATTTTTATTTCAATATATGAAATTTATTGTCAAACTGGTTTCCATACAACACCCAGTGCTCATCCCAAAAGGTGCCCTCCTCAATACCCATCACCCACCCTCCCCCCCTCCCACCCCCCATCAACCCTCAGTTTATTCTCAGTTTTTAAGAGTCTCTTATGCTTTGGCTCTCTCCCACTCTAACCTCTTTTTTTTCCTTCCCCTCCCCATGGGTTCCTGTTAAGTTTCTCAGGATCCACATAAGAGTGAACACATATGGTATCTCTCTTTCTCTGTATGGCTTATTTCACTTAGCATCACACTCTCCAGTTCCATCCACGTTGCTACAAAGGGCCATATTTCATTCTTTCTCATTGCCATGTAGTACTCCATTGTGTATATAAACCACAATTTCTTTATCCATTCATCAGTTGATGGACATTTAGGCTCTTTCCACAATTTGGCTATTGTTGAGAGTGCTGCTATAAACATTGGGGTACAAGTGCCCCTATGCGTCAGTACTCCTGTCTCCCTTGGGTAAATTCCTAGCAGTGCTATTGCTGGGTCATAGGGTAGGTCTATTTTTAATTTTTTGAGGAACCTCCACTTTGTAGATCTTTTTAAAATTGAGGGGCGCCTGGGTAGCTCAGTCGGTTAAGCGTCCGACTTCGGCTCAGGTCACGATCTCACGTATGTGAGTTCGAGCCCCGCGTCGGGCTCTGTGCTGACAGCTCAGAGCCTGGAGCCTGTTTCAGATTCTGTGTCTCCCTCTCTCTCTGACCCTCCCCCGTTCATGCTCTGTCTCTCTCTGTCTCGAAAATAAATAAACGTTAAAAAAAATTTTTTTTAAAATAATAAAATAAAATTGAAAGTCAAGGGGCGCCTGCGTGGCTGAGTCAGTTAAGCGTCCGACTTCGGCTCAAGTCATGATCTCACAACTCGTAAGTTCGAGCCCCGCGTTGGGCTCTGCGCTGACAGCTCGGAGCCTGGAACCTGCTTCGGATTCTGTGTCTCCCCCTCTTTTTGTCCCTCCCCTGTATGCATTCTGTCTTCCTCTCTCCCAAAAATAAATTAAAAATAAAAAATAAATAAAATTCAAAGCCAAGTTATCAATGCTCCTTGAAACTCAGATTTTGGTTTAAACTTTTAAGCATTAAAATAATTAAATATTAAAACATACAACAATTAGTCTACCTGGATGTTTAAAAAATTCCTATCTAAGGGGTATTCTCAAAATAATATATCTGATTAAGTTGTAAAATGTGTGTTTGCACATAAGGAAATATTAAACTGGTGAAATTTTGATATGAGAATTCTAAAACTACTGTGAATTTAATTAGCCATGTCTAAAAATCCTAATAGAAAGCAAAGCTTGTCTTATTATTTCCATTATATATCTACATATGTGTATATTTTAAGGGATTAGATCGCCTGAATCACAACTAAAGTTATTTTTAGATTACCCAGTTCTCCAATTTAATGTTCTTAATTATATAGTGATTCTAATTGTTGGGAAGGGAGTATATCAAATAATGTAAATTAGAAGATTCTCAGTGAAGGGAGGCTGGGTGGCTCAGTCGGTTAAGTGTCTGACTTTGGCTCAGGTCATGATCTCATGGTCCAGGAGTTGGAGACCCACGTCAGGCTCTGTGCTGACAGCTCAGAGCCTGGAACCTACTTCAGATTCTGTGTCTTTCTCTCTCTCTGCCCCTCCCCTGCTCACACTCTGTTTTTCTCTCTCAAGAATAAATAAACATTAAAACTTTTTTTTTTTAAAGAAGATTCTGAGTGAAAAATCCTTTAGCAATAAATTCATAATTTATGACACCTTAAAAGTTTTTATCCTTAAGCTTCAGACTTCTTTTGGAATTCATGTATGTTTCTGTGTATGTATGTGGCTTGGAGAAAATTATTGCTTCAGTAGGTAAAGACTTTGATGAGACCACCTTCAACTTCCCACTTATTTTCCTATTATAGTCGAGTGCCAAATCTGCCTCCCTTTCCCCAGAAAGGAAGAAGGGCTGAGATTCCTTTGCTCCTGAAATTTTACTATGTCATTTCCTGCTCCCATTGTTCCCCGGCCCTTTCTTCCCTTCTTTGACAAACTTTATATTATATGACAATTTTTCAACTCATCTGGTATGTTACCTCTAATAACAGAAAAAGACCTAACATTAGGGTGGTTAGAAGTGTGAAAAAGAGAAAACCAGTTGTACTGCACCCCGGCCCCTCTCAGCACGTTTCTCTCTAACACTGTGTTCACATAGGAAGGTGCACCTCAGTGCATGGCCCCCTTCGCGTTGATTTGCTGGGTAGCCAGGTCACCAAGGTGAACCTGTTGGAATAGCCTTGGCTAAGGAACTCTCCATACTACTCTTCTTCTCTACTCTTGAGGGTTCCCTTTCTGCCATTATTATTTTCCCACTGAACTTTTTTTAATTCCCAGAAACCAGTTTGATTATCCCCCCCCCCAAAAAAAAGACCAAAAAATGAGATTATTTTAATAGTTAAAATGCACATTGGATGATATGGCAACTCCAAAGTGGTAGGTCTGAGATACATATCAGATATGGCATTGGGCCAGATCAAACGCAGAACTCGCAAGAAGAAGAGAATCTTTCAATAAACCCTCAACAGTAAGCTGTTCATGAGTATTAAATTACTACTCTGGGAACATATCCCCGTAGATACTGTATAGCAACTGGAGTAGTATTCCCATTTCCAAGTAAGCATTTTTCAAGTCAAATGAAGTATCATATATTCACTCTTACACAATGATAACGTTGTATTCCTAAATATCTTTTTTTCTTCATTTATCCTCATTTGTCTTGAACACCCTGGCTTCTCCACTAATCACTGTATAAATTGCCATGTTACTTTCATACTTTTTAATACTTGTATGTGTATAAAAATATATACACTATTGATTATATATATACTATAAATATATACATACTAAAAATAAAAATATATACTTCGTGTGTGTGTGTGTATATATATAACATATACATATATACTCCTACTTAAGTGCATATAGATAGTATACTTAAAAGTATAAAAAAATTTTCATCAAGTATAAACATATTTTAACTTTTACAAGTTGTCTTTCTGATGAACATAAGGGAAAGGAAGCAAAAATCATATAAAAACAGGGAGGGGGACAAAACATAAGAGACTCTTAAATATGGAGCACAAACAGAGGGTTAATGAGGGGGTGGCGGGAGAGGGAGGGGCTAAATGGCTAGGGGGCATTAAGAAATACACTCCTGAAATCATTGTTGCACTATTTGCTAACTTGGATGTAAATTTAAAAAATAAATTAAATAAGATGGTAAAAAGAAAAAAAAAAGAACTTGTCTTTCTAGAATCTCAGGGATACGCACTTCGAAGCATAATTATTCTTTATTGTCTTGGAAGAAAGATGTACGAATATTTTTATTTTATTTACAAAACACCAAAACTTGAGGGGCCTGGGTGGCTCGTCGCTTAAGTCTCCAAGTCTTGATTTCGGCTCAGGTTGTGATCTCACAGTTTGTGAGTTCGAGCCCCATGCCAGGCTCCGTGCTGACAGTTCAGCACCTGCTTTGGATCCTCGGTCTCCCTCCCCCCACCCCTCACTTACCCCCATTTACTCTCTCTCCAAGTAAATAAATAAACAAACTTAAAAAACCAAACCACCAAAACTCTCAACTTGTTTTCACAGGAACAGCTTTATTTCAGTATTAATTAGTAAACTTGAGGCAGACAACTTTAAAATCTGTATGCAATAGCATTGGATGCCATAAAAGCCATGAGTCATACAAAGGGATTCTTGACATTTTTGCTTTACTATATAGATACAATGATCCCCTCATTTTTAAAACTGTAACTTGAAAGGGCAAAGAAACATTTTACATTTCCCTATGTGATCTTGGACACTATCCAGTATTGGAAGTTTTGCAAGTCCAACCATCTTCAAATGTTTCGGCATCTCATCTTCTGAAAACTATGCACTTCTCTCATTTAATAGTTCTGTAAATACATATGAACTAATTTATTTGTCTGAAATTATACTATTGTTCTATTAGTGCTCGTATGGGCACAGATTCAGCTTTGTGACTAAGACTAAGCAATCTAGCTTTACAGCCTACCTAAAAAATAAAACAAAAATCAAGTGACAAGCATTTGTAAAAGAAAATCATTTTCTCACTAGGCAAGCAATGACTCTTTCCTACCAAGGGCTTTTTTACTTTCGTCAAGTCAACATATTCCCTCGGACCTCTGGGGGCTCTACTCGTGTCCATGTCGTGTATCCAGCCCAGACTTGCTCATGAGTTCCAGAACTGTGCATTCAACGGCTTGCTCGGAGCCTGGAGCCTGCTTCAGATTCTGTGTCTCCTTCTCTCTCTGCCCCTCCCCTGCTCACGCTTTGTCTCACTCTGTTTCTCAAAAATAAACAAATATTTAAAAAAAAATTAAAAAACAAACAATATTTCCCCTGTAATGATTTCACTGGGAGTCTCCTTCTCGGCTTTGGGCACGCACTTCCTTCTGTTGCCGCTGAACCTTTCCATACAAGATATACATTTGTTTGTGCACTTCTTCTACTGTTTGATAATTAAACGTGAAAGGTTCATCTGTCCCATCTCTGATTTTCTGAAGAATAGGAGAGAGGGAAGTACAGGGAGGAAAAGGAAGTGAAAATGAGGGTGCGGAGAGGGGATGAAAACATGGAAACTTTGGCCTGGCTTGGAAAAGATACAAGAATGAGACCCCACTGCTCTTTTCCTAAGTTCTTACTTGTCCCGTTCTCCAGTCTGTGTTCTGTGACAACTGTTTTCATTTCTAGCAGTGAACATACATTACGCACCCATAAGATGCAGATCACGGATTTCACTTTAATGCAAGGATCATTTTTAACAAACAGATCTGGTTAACCTTGAGTAAATGGGAAGATCATATTCTCTGAAAATTTACACATTCTGCCACAGAACCTGATTTGTCGTTTTCTCAACTAGAGGCTTGAGCAGCAGAGTTCAAATACCTCTTTCACCCATTTGTTCCCCAAATTTATACTATTGATATTGTCCATTGTACAATAGGTTCCTGGCATTCGGTACTAGACAGGTGCTAGTTCAGACTATTTACTCAAAATCCTGATGGTCTGAACATGATGGCCTGTGGGGTTGGCGCATGAAAGCGATTCGTTTAGCTAGTAACTCAACGCATTTCAACACGAGGCTTGTGTTTCCATAATGCTACATTCACGAGTGACTCTCATACATATTGCAAAACCGAAAGCACATCAACAACTAGTATCGATAATAAAAGTAAGGAGGCAGGGCAAAAATATTACAGTTCTTAGAAGAACAAGCCACTTTAAATGACATTAATCTGAATCCATAGGAGTAAATACCGTAAAATGTCATTTAAGTTTTTCATTCGTATTTAATGTATTACGTATCAGAAGTTTTATTCTGTGAGATTTGGGAACGGACGTTGGGGCATGTATTTCTTGAATCCTAAGACTCTAGAAGATTTATAAACATGGATTTAGAGACGCGGAGTAAAACACCAATGGAAATTTCTAAACATGAATCTCATGTACTTTCATATTAATATAATATGTTTCCTTCAAGAGGAATAAAAATTATCCCTTTTACACTATTTTACGTAAAATATCTTAGATCCATGATGTCTTAACTTCTGGGTATGCATATGTCTGATTTGCTACAAATCCATTTTCTAACCAAGCGGGTACTGGAGCCTCTGATCCCTGTTTTGTGTAGATAGGCACATTCTCCAATTCCAATGACTTGAAACCTAAAACAAAACACAGAAGGGGGAAAAAACAAAGGCGACAGGATGAGTGAGTCCTGACTGGAGTGACTGCAGAAAAATTTTCCTCTGCTGGGAGCGTTTACTCTTACCCAACACGGTAGTGTTTGAATATAACGCAAAGTGAACTCATATGCGTTGTTGGCCTTAAATGCGGCTTCAGAAACTCAAAAAAACCTGTAACCTATATGGTGAAGAAGTGCAGGATTTACCGCTAAGTACGTGTTAAATATGCGTTGTGAAATTCTAGAAGCATTCACATCTCTGAACATTGATGTCTCGCCCCCGTAAAGTGGAGATAAATATGCCTATTTCCCACGGCTGTTGTGGAAGTCAAATGATATGAAACATTGTTGGAATATTACAAGTATTAAATGCTTTGTACAATCGTTTTTTTAATGTTTATTTATTTTTGAGAGAGAGAGAGCGAGAGAGCACAAGCAGGGTAGAGGCAGAGAGAGAGAGAGGGAGACGGACTCTGAAGCAGGCTCCGCACTGCCAGCTCAAAGCCCGATGTGGGTCTCGAACCCACAAACGGTCAGATCATGACCTGAGCCAAAGTCAGACGCTCAAGCAACAGAACCACCCAGGCACCCCTTTACTCTATACAATAATTTATATTACCACTTTTTCTCTGGGCTCATTTTACTCTCCACCACAAAGGAAACTTCCAGGAGAATGGTGTGTATGGATTTTAGCTCAGATCTCTCTGTGGTGGTAAAGGGCTTAGAGCCCCAGCTTTCGGTGGATAAATTACAGACCCAGGACTTACCAACCACTGTATATGGTTCCATCTATCCACTTCCAGCTCTGTCCTGCTTCTCGACTCAGTCCAATCCAATATTGAGAGTGGTCAGAATATCGCTTCAGGAAATCCTTTAAGAAAGTATATTAGGATGAATAGCAAATGCTTCGTTCGGTTGGATTTTCTTTTGTCTCGTTATACTTTTTGGAGAAATACAGACTTTCATATTTGGAAGGCGGCAGTGTCCTTATCTGGTTCACAGGTTAGTTCATGGGTTCAGTTACTTCTGTAACAACTACCCTAGTAAATTGCATTGGGTAGCTTTCTTCCTATTCTATTTCCTTTTTTAAGAAGTGTTTGTTTATTTTGAGAGAGAGAGAGAGAGAGAAAGAGAGCAGGGCAGGGGCAGAGAGAGAGGGAGATAGAGAATCCCAAGCAGGCTCCGCATTGCCATCACAGAGCCCGATGCAGGGCTCAAACTCATGAACCATGAGATCATGACCTGAGCCGAAATTAAGAGTCGGATGCTTAACCAACTGAGCCACCCAGGTGCCCCTCTTTTTCATTTCTAAAAGAATTGTTGGAAGACAGACATGATCTGTTCTGTTATGGCTTGGTCAAATTTGCCAGTAAATCTTAGGTTTGGTGCCTTTTGGAACAGGACAATCTTAGCAGTAAAATATGTTGAACAATTGGTTCATTCTGGTTTTATATATCTTCGTAATTCATTCTGATACATTATATTTTCTGATATTATTACCAATAGCCTAGCTTTTACGTTTTGTTTGGATTTGGTTAGTAATTGCTTTGCATATATTTCCTTTCATTTTTCTGTCTAACTTTTATGTGTGTGTTCACACGTGTGTGTATGCGTATGCACTTAAGTATGTCTCCGTAAGTAGCACGTTACCGGACTTTATTGCTTTTTTTTTTTTAAACCATCTGATAATTTTTTTTCATTTAAGAAACTAAAAGCATTTAAAAATCATTTTATCACGATTGCTGTCGTATTTGGATTTGTCAGTGTCGTGTTTGTTGACTACTAGTTTTTTTCCCCTTATTTTAGCTTTTTGTGAATTCTGTTGGGTTGATACTTTCTCTATGTCTTTAATTTATTTGAACGCTTTAGTTTGTTTGAACACTTTTTACCCTTTGATGCTTACAATTCAATTTTTTAAAAATATGTCTGTCCATACATATCCAAATTTCGGTTGTCTACACAACTGTTTAAATAATTATTTAGACAATTATCCATTTCTTCAAAGTTTTCAAATTCATTGGCATAAAATTATTTGTAAGATTTTATGCTTTTAGATCTCTACTGTTTAGGGGCACCTGGGTGGTTCAGTCGGTTAAGTGTCCGACTTCGGCTCAGGTCATGATCTCGTGGTCCGAGTTCGAGCCCCGCGTCGGGCTCTGTGCTGACCGCTCAGAGCCTGGAGCCTGCTTCAGATTCTGTGTCTCCCTCTCTCTCTGACCCTCCCCCGTTCATGCTCTGTCTCTCTCTGTCTCAAAAATAAAAATAAACATTAAAAATTTTTTTAAAAAATTTTCTATTGTTTATAATTTTTAAAATTAAAATTTTTAAAATTAAAAAAAAAATCTCTACTGTTTATAATCAGGTGCATAAATCTGTTTTCTTTTTCTGTGATCAATTCTATCTATGTACAGAAGCAGCATTGCTTTTGTATATCCTCATTATTTTGTTGAACTCTTGTTTGTTTATTGCAAAAATTATTTCAGTGACTGTGCTTTTCAAAGTATTTCCTTTGTTTTGTTTCCATATTCATCTGATACTTCCCGTTTTTTCACTGCTCTAGTTTCTTGATTTATTATTCTATAGAATGGAATGTATGACTTCATTTCTACTTTTCAGCCATCTGAATGTACTTATCCAAAAATCCTTGTCAGAACGAGCTACAAAATTAGTTCAAATTTAGGACAATCCCTCTTCTGTCCTTTCCTGGTAGAGTAAGGGTTCCATAAATGTTAAATACATCCCTGTGCTCCTTGAGGTCTTAACTGTTTTGTCTCTTGCCACCTCTATTGTTCTCTATCTCTATTATTTCTGGTTGGGGGAAGTTTGTACTGTGTGCTTTTAAGTTTTTCCGTTAACCCTTTTCTATGCCTTGAACCTACCAGACCCTCTTGGTTATGCTTGACTCCTTTATTAATCCTTTCCAGTATCTCTGACACCTGGTTTGCCATGAATTTCTGCTTATTATTATTTTTTGAATATAGTTCCACAAAAAGCAACTTTAATTTGGTGTAAAACAAGTAGGCAATAACAGTTCATTACTGAGGGCTTTATTATGGCTTCATGGGTCTGAGCTTCGTGGGAAGTGGTTTTGGACTTTCCCTGGATTTTGCTGCTGTATTTCACTCAAAAATATAGAGCTAGCTAATTATGCAGTTGCATTTTTTTTGAAGAATAGTCGGATCTTTCTGGTGGGAGATATACCACTCTAACCCTGCTTTTAGAGTCTAGGAAGGAATATATAAGCTGCTCTATATTAGGCATAGGGAAAAATGCCTAGTATGTAACTTATTTCTAAATCTTTCTACTCCCAGTTAGAAAAGTCAGGTGGGGAAAGTCATGTCCTAAATGTTGTCTAATAATTTTTACTCTAAGGGTTGATCTGACCTGACCTGGGAGGTGAGTGTGGTCTGACCTGAGCTCTTTCTTTGATTAAGCTGATGTGGAAAAAAAAAGGGGGGGGGGTTTCTTCTATGATGGATGAGAGGGTCTTTTTTGGACCATTTCCATTTCCAGTGTGCATCCTCCGTATCAGCTATAACCCCCAAGAACAGAATCATAATTTAAAAGAATTGCCTTACCAGTTCTTTTGTGGTGTTGAAGACAGCAAGAGTGGCTGCATGAGAGGCACAGAAGTTCTGGCTTGCTGTCCAGGTTCTTGTACTTTCGGAGAAATAGAAGCACTTTCCTAGGTAACCAATCCAGCCATCCAAGCATGACACGCGTTCAGCGGAAGATTTGTGTTTTTCAACTGAAAACAATTTCCTGATATATTAACTACTGAGGCGGAGGCACGCCCTGAATGTTCTGCTCTGAGACGCATTAGAATTTGATGTAAAACAATTATCTTATCCCTAGATATGAAATTCACCAGATTAGCTTTTGGCCCTTCAGTCTGAAGTTTCGGGATTTCCTTAGTCATTCTTCGTTTTTCTCCAAATGAGGACAGATCGTACATTCTCGTTTTTATTTTCTTGCTAAGTTGAAAGAAATCCATGGCAGACGCCACTCGTGTAGATGCTGGCATTGCTCGGATTCAAGACTCCCTGCTCTTCTCCGGTGACACACTCCTCCTAGGTGAGCACACTCATTCTCATGACGCTGTCATGCTTATACTGATAATTATTGAATTGATGTGCCCAACCCAGGCCTCTCGTCAGAGATCTCCTATATACAATTGCCTAATGGACACTCATCCAGTCAATAAAATAAAAATATTTGTGAGTGTACCCTATGTTAAGCATCGCTGTGTGTATTTATTACAGACATGGTCCCTGCCATCATTGTGCTGAGAGCCTAGTGGGGCAGATAGAGAGTGAACAAGTAATTAACAAATTTCAAGGAGTGATACAAAAGGGATAGCCACGGGTACTAAGAGAACAAGAGTTGAGGGGAGTTGGTCCTGCTCAGGGGTGGGGGTTGGAGTCGACATTTCAGGTGACACCTCAAGGATGCAGAGAGCTAGCTCACTAGACTAAGGATGAGGAGAGCACGTTCTCAGCAAAGAGGAAGTGAGCGTGTAAAGGTCCTCGAGGGTAAAGGTCCTTTTCACTTGAGAAAGGAAAGTCAGCATGAGTGGACCATAACCAAGGCCAGAAAATCGAACAGGAGGTAGGTGTTGCTTATACACGTGGTTAAGGTTTTACACCTTACACTAAAAGGATTGTCTCAAAATTAGAGATAGGTGATGATGTATGGACTGGATTGATGGCCTGTTGATTCATTAAAATTCTTGTTAGAAGAAAAATAGATTTGGGGAAAAGACAAGTGTTCAAGAGACTTAAATACAGAGAACAAACTGAGGGCTGATGGGGGGGGAGGTGCGGGGGAGAGGGGAAAATGGGTGATGGGCATTGAGGAGGGCACTTGTGGGGATGAGCACTGGGTGTTGTATGTAAGCAATGAATCATGGGAATCTACTCCCAAAGTCAAGAGCACACTGTATACACCGTATGTTAGCTAACTTGACAATAAATTGTATATTAAAAAATAATAAAAAAATAAAGTGCACAAAATAACTAAGTGGGAGATACTTGTTCCGGTTCTGCATATGCTTCTATGATGCTTAAGTTATGTTTCAAGTCTAACTTTTTCTTTGAACTTTAATGAAAAGTGCATCAGAATTTGATTTCTGTTTACATCTGCAGCTTTATTTCATCTGATTTTTCTGTAGGCCCTCTGTTTCTGTCTCCATTTTCTTGTTTACCAAACTTCTCCTAGTCCCTTTTACATGTCATGTTACTTTAGGTAATATCTGGGCCTTTGCTCACGCTGCTCTGTGTTCCTCAATGCCATACCCCCACCTTAACTTGCAATAAAACAATTTCATCCTGTCCAACTTGTATTTAAATGATCTATTATGTTACAGCACAATTTCCTCTATGAATTTCCTCCACTCCATCCCATTGGAATTGATCATACTCTACTTTCCATGCTCTTGGCTTCTAATAGACTACCAGATTTAATACATTATAGCTATGACATTATATATATAGCTATAGCTGTATTCATATATACATTATTATATATTATATATATTATATATATATTATTATATATATATAATTTTTGCCTCTTCTCTCTCTATCTCATCTATCTATCTCTATCTCTCTATTCCTCTCTATAGGTAAATCGTTATACCTGGTGATTATGTCATGTCTGATTGCTGCATAAATCAACAAAATATATAGCAGTCATACCCATCCAAGAAAAATCTATATAACTGTTCTCAAGTATACCTAAGTGAAGGAACAATTTTTATTCTAGACCTGATTAGACCTTTGCCTATTTTAACCTAAGTATTCATATCTATTAAGTAAGAAAAGCTCGTTTTTACATCAATGCACAAACTGCATCATCTGATCTGGGTCACAGGAATTTAGCATCCTAGGTTGTGTTAAATAACCTTTACTTTTGCTTGATAGCTTTAGGAAATCAGTGAGTTTTAGCATCACAAGCAGCACTAAAAACTATTGAATCCAGTCCTCTGCTGTATAAATAGGGACACTGAGATGCTAGACGCTGGATGACTTATAACCAAAGATAAAACCGGGAGATGGAATTCTGGTCCCACAGTTCAATATCACTACAAGATAAAGCATATTAACCTTTATAAACTGTCTATAGCGTTGTGTGACCCAGTTCTCTTGAACATGGCTTGAATCAGAGAACACAAATGAGGATCCTTAGGAAGTCCACTGAATAAATTCCACTGAGAGAAAACTAGGAGCATCTGTGAGCATGGCCTGTACTGACTGCAGTAGGCGGCCTGGAAGAAACCCTACATTTCTAAGAATAGGTTGCACATATTTCAGCTCCTTTAACAAATAAGTGGGTATTTATTTTATATAAACCATAGGAAATAAGCTCACTTAGAAAGAGACAGCATTGGGGGCTTCTGGGTGGCTCAGGCAGTTAAGCGTCTGACTTCGGCTCAGGTCATGATCTCACGGTCCACGAGTTCGAGCCCCGCATTGGGCTCTGTGCTGACAGCTCAGAGCCTGGAGCCTGTTTCGGATTCTATGTCTCCCTCTCTCTCTCTGCCCCCTCCCCTGCTCGCCCTCTGTGTCTCTCTCCCTCTCAAAAGTAAAAATAAAGATTAAAAAAAATTAACAAAAAAGAGAGAGACAGCATTGTAGATATTGTAAGAATGATGAATAAAATGCAGAGGACTTGGATTCAGGTTGCAACTTGGGTCTACTCAACAGTTTTTAGACAGCTGCTATCTCTGACATTCAAAGTCCTTGTGTATAGCAAAAGAAAATAAGAACACTAATACTTTACTACTGCTCTGGGTCACTAGAAAATGCAAGTAAAATGTTGTGTATTAAAATATTTTATAAAGCATAAAACAGTTTACAAATATGTATTTTGTTTTATCAAAAATCTTTCTCCTTCTCCTCCTCTCCCTCCAACTTCTCTCCTCCTCCTCCTCCTTCCTCTTATTTTTATTATTTTGTCCAGAGAAGTTATATGACTGTAATTACAGTGTAATTTAAGCTGAGTAAAAATATCAATAATGTTTATTTCCTTAACTTGACCAATAGATATCATTTATGCTTTTACTTGGGCAACAGTCTCCTTAGTTTATAGTTAGGTATAAATTATAACTTTAGACCATGCCTCAAAGAGGAGTAGTTTGGTGCTAAAATTTTTACTGTAAATATTTAAGCCCATTCGCCTAATATGATGTCATAGTCTTTTTGGCAAAGCTGTTTACTCACCTGGACTTCATTACCTATGTCCTCCTCATGGAACTCATCATTCTTATTATTTGACTCATGACTTTGCTTTGTTGAGTAAGTTCCATGAGGGCAGGAATCGTATCTGTCTTGTTTGTTGTCAACACACAGCCTAATGCCGAGTTTATATAATGATTTCTTTCTCCATCTCCTTATCTAATTATCTATTTATATACATACAGGGTATTCACATGTGTATATATTTCTATACATGTACAGAAATATATACACATATATATGTACATATACATGTATAATACATATATTCATGTGTAAATCACATACACGTGTATACATGTGTATACATATACATATACATGTGTATAGAAATATATGCACACATATATGTACATATATACATGTATAATACGTATATTCATGTGTAAATCATATACATGTGTATACGTGTATATACATATACATATGTATAGAAATATATACACATATATGTACATATATACATGTATAATACATATATTCATGTGTAAATCATATACACATTTATATATGCCCACCAAATGCATATATACTTATGCATATATTTTGAAACATCTCATTAAAATCGTTTCAAGTTATTTTCAGAAAATATGTACACAGTTTGCTGTCATGAGAGGGCGATATACCATTCTAAACTTCCTTTTAGAATCTAAGAGTGATTGATATTTTGTGTACAAAATACGGTCATTAGGTTAGTAACAATTTCTTCTTGTCCAATTCTCTGTAGACCATATGTATAGTTGTGAATTATAATTGGAGCTTGGTAATCTGACCCTGTCATTGGAAGCTGCACAACAAGACACAGATCGAATGTTTTGCACCTTAAACTCAATTTCCATTCTTATCAACATAGTCATTGACTAGAAGCAGTTTAGAAAAAAAAATACTAATATATATGTAAAAGTATATGGTTTAGGGCAAGGTAGTCCCCAACTAGATAATATTCCATAAATTGCTACCAGTCCACAGGGAGATAAGGACCTGGTCATTCATTGTTAACTATGCTACAAATATACTGTGCAGTTCTTTTTATATTTCTTCATAATGAGACTTTTTTGATGAAGGATGCAGTATGGAGATGTACTATTTTACCATGAGCCCCTTTAAGTACTGTAAGTCACACTGGTTTAGAAGACAGTTTCATATGCATTACTGTTATCCTCACAGTATGAAATACAGCTATTATCCTCATTTTATAGAAGAAGAAACATATGTCCATTCCATGCACAAAGATGTTCAAGAATTACCCTTAAAGCACACATACGGTGAAATATTTTATAGTAGAGTTAACATGAGCGTATTTGGGAAGTGGGCAACTCACCTGCTAAAATTGTGGCCAGGGTAGTTATCAAAATCATCAGAAAGAACATGACAATGGTGATAACTTTACAGATACAAAGTCTCTCTTTATTCCTTTTTGAGGGTCCTTGTGGTTTGTTGGTAAGGTTGAAAGTGATAATGTCTCCTATTAAAAAAATCAATCAGTTTTTCATTACTAACTCGAGTTTGGAATGGTAGAAGAACAAGATCCGTATATGCAAACTGACCATATTTATCTACTCTCAGTGATCAATGGAAAATTAAAATATACCATTTACAGTACTGCATAAAATATTGAATACTTATGGATAAATCTGACAAGAGACATGCAAAAGTTGTACACTGAAGACGACAAAACACTGCTGAAATAAATTACAGACATGAATAAATGGAGAAAGATACTGTTTTCGTGAGTCAGAGGACTTCACTTTGTGAAGTTGTCAGTTTCACTCAAATGAATGTATAGCTTCATCACAATCCCAAACAAAATTCTCAGCCGGCATTTTTTTTTTTTTTTTTTTTTTGGAGGGGGGGTGGAAATTGGCAAGCTGTTTCTAAGCATTTCAATGTATGTCAATTTTATCTAATGATGCTGTTAAAAATAGTAGAGAAATTCGTTATCTTTTATCCACACAGTGTGGATCTGGTTATAAGATACTTTGGATCGATAGCTGAAAATAGTATGCCACGGCTAGAAGAAATGAGCAGGGAGATACCAACTCTCTGAGGAGAGTTAGGACTCAGAATCGATAGCAGGTGCCCACCAAATGTAAATTTGTTTACTGCACACATAGCACCTAGAGCCTGTCACGCGTGCGTTTCTTACCCTTAGACTGGAAATCTGAATTCCCCAGCGATAGTCCATCCTCCATATCTCTTTTTCAGCAAAACAACGATACAGATTGGTCGTAGGGAATGCACAGGATTCCAGATCTCCGCCCGCCGGTTGGATTTAGTGTCAGCAATACGAAGACAAGCTAAAATGAGAATGTAAAGTTAAGGCAAACTAAAATGAGAATTCCACATCAATATCAAAATTATGACAAACCGCCTCGGAAGTCTGAGCAATCATGCAACTCCCGTCCTTTTGCTACATTGCCATCCGGAAATCATTCCGCTTCCCTGTGGTTTGAGGAGACACTGGAGGTGGTGGGGGCCTCCGAAATGATTCTTTTGACTGTGGGGTTCAGTGGAAAGGAAGTGAGGTCCAGTAGTTTATGAGGCCGACAGATAGAGTTTTCACACCGTCACCTTGACCTACCAAAATTTTTAGTTAATTCTGACCATGATGGATCCAAGCCACAGACCAATTCTAAAGAAGTCCAGCGTGAAATAGCAATTTACACTGCAGTGAAAAGAACATCGCATCACTTTACTCTAATAATAATAATAGAAACAATCATACCTCAGGTGTATTGTGTGTTCACTTTATGGTAGCCCTGGTTCTGAGCTTTTCAGTTTTAGGACTTAATTTATACTCACAATGAAATGAAACAGGAGCTTATTATTATCATTACTTTACAGAGGAAGTAACCTCCTGAAAGTAACAGAGAGGTAAAAAGGGTTCTTAAAGTAATATAGCCAGTATGTGGCCAAACTTATATATTCGTTGGCTCTGATCACTGAACGACTCTGCTCTACTGTACTGCTTCTGTCTGTTCTGGTCCTTTCTGTGAGCGTTCTCATATGCTGAACTTCTATTTCCAGATGTAGAAAGCAGACCTCCCGTTCAGCAGCAGCATTTCATTTTTTTTTTTTTAAGTTTATTTATTTTTGAGAGAGACAGAGACAGAATGCGAGTGGGTTAGGGGCAGAGAGAGAGGGAGACCCAGAATCCGAAGCAGGCTCCAGGCTCCCAGCGGTCAGCACAGAGTCCGACGCGGGGCTCGAACCCAACCCACGAGCTGTGAGATCATGACTTGAGCCGAAGTCAGACGCTCAACTGACTGAGCCACCCAGGTGCCCCAACAACAGCATTTCGAAGTCCCCTCCTTGGGAGACAAACGGAAAGTAATGGGTTGACAGTTTTTAAAGCTGGATTATAAGGAACAGAGTTCTCTCTAATTTTGCATATTGATGTTTTTAATATATGATTATTAATTCATATCCCCAAATAAAACGTTTATTTCAGGAGCCATGGCTATGTGTTAGAAAGAGAGAGAGAGACAGAGAGAGAGAGTGAGAGAATGGGGAAATCTATGGCTAGGTTAATTTTTCAAGCCTTTATCCGAAGCAAAGATTATCCCAACACTCTACGTGCTACTTAAAAAGCATACATTTTCCCTGAGTACCGATTAGCTCTTGCCGTATTCAGGCTATTTTACAAAGCACGCCCCTAACCCTGGCTCACTCGCTAGCCTGTGCTGCGTTGGCCGAGTTGTCTGCGTTGTCCGGTCAAGGCTGATTGCGGCTGTGACCCTGCCTCAAGCCGTGAGTCTGGTGTGCTAGTTTCTTGGCTACCCCGGGGTCCAGGCGGAAAAGTCAGCCGATACTCCAGAAGCTCTTCGCACAGAGATGTCAGAGGTACAAGAGGGTAAGCTCATCAATTCCGCTTATTTCAAGTCACTATTAACATCTCATTGGCTGAAGGTTATCTCCTGGTTGACCTCAAAGGCAAGGAATGGGGAAGTGCACTTCACTACCCTTAAGAGGAATTGCAAAGCTGTATGGGTACAAGGAGTGAACTAGGGCCACAACCTAACTTGCTGGAGCACTTCTTGAACCCTCCTGGTCACATTTTGCCTTTTTTTTTTTTTGGAATCAGTCTCTTAGGTCTTTTTTGTTTTGTTTTTAATGTTTGGTTATTTTTGAGGGAGAAAGAGAGAGACAGAGCCCGAGTCGGGGAGGGGCAGAGAGAGAGAGGGAGACACAGAATCCGAAGCAGGCTGCAGGCTCCGAGCTGTCAGCACAGAGCCCGATGCGGGGCTGGAACTCTCCAACCGTGTGAACCTGAGCTGAACTCTGATGCTTAACTGAGGGAGCCATCCAGGTGCCCTGATTTTGTTTTGGTTTTCAGTGAAGAACTTTACCTAAGAGTGCTGCTTTCTGCCTCTGATTTTCCCTTATGGGAGATAGCATCTTTATACTAAGTAGTAAGATTAATCTTTTTTTCAAAATTAGTTCCATGTAAACTTTTCATATTTTTTCTGTTTATTATCACGTTCCTTTTTCCTTCACTCCTCTATATGTCCATTTCCTGCTGGCTCTGTTATGTTTTCAAAAATAAATGTTGCAGATCCAGTAATCTAACTCTGCAAGGACAAAGTTGTATAGCAATGCAAAATTAATCCATATAAGTAGAGTCATGATTTTAGAGACAAAAGACCCTATTTCAACCACTGAATTTTACAGATAAGAGAAATGAATCAAGGCATAAATGCATAAATTATTCAGGGTACTCAGCTGATTGGTAAAGGCTTCTGACTCTGTTTGCCAATTCATTTTCTCTCCAGCCTCTATGTCCAACTTTGTAGATAAATTTGCTTGGGATTTGAAAGCCTGTTCTCAACTCTCATATGACGTTCAAACCAGAGACTGAGGACTAATATTCAACTTAAATATTCTCCTACGAATAAGATTGGTCACAATTATACATAGATATCTCTCTAATGTGTATATTTCTTTCCCACTCCAATTCTACTAAATATTTTAGCGTCTTATCGTCTCTCAACCACACATCTATGACAGCCTCTAACTAATTACTTTTCCTCCAGCCCAATCTTTTCCTTCTCTTTCAGTCCAACTTTCACATTACTCTCATTTTTTTCTCCTACATCATAAATCTCTTCAGAAGTCTCGTTGCTTAATTGTTTTCAATTCTTCTCTGTCATCTCCAGAATAAAAAGTAGGCTCCTTGGAATGACTCCAAGCAATTCAAATGTGAAATTACATCATCCAGGTCATTTCTTTTCCTTCTTTTCCATAGTGGACTTTGCATCATTTTCCAAACATGCACATTTTTTTCTTCCAATGTTTTATTTATTTATTTTGAGAGAAAGAGAGAGAGAGAGTGTGAGCAGGGGAGGGGCAGAGAGAGAGGGAGAGAGAGAATCCCAAGCAGGCTCCACACCCGGCACGGAGCCTGATCCGGTGCTCGATCCCACGAACTGCAAGACCATGACCTGAGCAGAAATCAAGAGTCAGATGCTCAAGACTGAGCCACCCAGGTGCCCCTAATCTGCCTTCAAAATAGTTGTACCCTCTCATAGTGTCGATAGAACTTATTTGGAACTCTTCATATATGCATGTATTTGTAATGATATTTTCATATGAGTGACCTCCCTTCTTTTACTATATAAATATTGTTTGAGAGAACCAGTGTGTAGAGTCTTTCAGGATAGAGAATTTTAGTACATGTCCAAGGGACATGTACTTTCCAAGGGAAGGAAAGACCAGGGTTTCTCAAATTCTTGTTCATTGCGCTCTTCCTCTTACAGCTAACCATAAATGCTGTTGTATTTATGCATAAAACGCATAACATGCATAAAGGCTGTTGAAGATGAGAAGTCTATTATAAAATATTAGGGCAGGTGGTTTTTCCACCTCCATTACATCACTTTTCATATTTTCAGAAAAAAAAAAAAAACATGCTTTTGCTCACTGTGCCTAAGCAATCACTACTATTTGAGATTTCTTTTTGTTCGGGGAAAAATGCCATTGATTTTAATATTTCTAACTTATGAGTTTAACTTCTGAATTCTACATGGGAATTCAATTCATTAATACTGAATATAGAAACTCTAGTCAAGACCAGAAATTTTTTGAGGCCATGCAACTTAAACTGTGCTGCGTACCGCCATTTTAAAAACATTTTTCTTATAATTTTTAAGAATGCTTATTTATTTTTATTTTGAGAAAGAGAGAAACAAAAAGAGAGTAAGCGGGGGAAGGGCAGAGAGAGAGGGAGAGAGAGGGAAGCCCAAGCAAGCTCTGTGCTGTTTAAAATTTAAAAAAAAAATTTTTTTTAAAGTGTATTTATTTATTTTGAGAAAGAGACGGGGGGAAAAGAGAGAATCCCAAGCAGGCTGTGCACTGACAGCACAGAGCCTGACACGGGGCTTCATGCCATGAACTGTGAGATCATGACCTGATCTGAAATCAAGAGTTGGACACTCAACCAACTGAGCCACCGAGGTGCCCCTGTCCTTTTTTTTTTAAAGGGCCAAAGGAGGTATAGTTAAATATACATTATAAAATAAGGTCTTGACTTTCAAGAAATATATGAACAATTACAGACATCTGGAAGTGTGAGTGTGTTTACGTGTCTGTTTTTACATGTTTCTGTGCCATTTCTTTCACCGGACCCCTAGAGACCTTCCTGTAAGAGATATTTGTCAGTTGTTGGTAGCCTTAAGACATAGACTTATCGTGTCATGTATCCCTGTATTTTAAAATGTATTTACTTAGTATGCCTTTATTTTAAAATTTGTCTTTCTGGGGCGCCTGGGTGGCTCGGTCAGTTAAGCGTCCGACTTCGGCTCAGGTCATGATCTTGCGGTCCGTGAGTTCAAGCCCCGCGTCGGGCTCTGTGCTGACCGCTCAGAGCCTGGAGCCCATTTCAGATTCTGTGTCTCCCTCTCTCTCTACCCCTCCCCTGTTCATGCTCTGTCTCTCTCTTTCTCTGTCTCAAAAATAAATAAACGTTAAAAAAACATTAAAAATAAATAAATAAAATTTGTCTTTCTGTCGACCCTCTTTAATGTCATACTATGGCCCTCTGCTCCACTTTTCTTTGTCTCCATCAAGATCCATGCCATGAAGGGGCACCCAGGTGGCCCAGCCAGTTGAGTGTCTCACTCTTGATCTTGGCTCAGGCCATGATCTCACAATTCGTGAGAGCGAGCCCGTGTCAGGCTCTGTGCTGACAGCGTGCAGCCTGCTGGGGATTCTCTCTTTTTCTCCCTCTCTTTCTCAAAATAAATAAATAAACTTTAAAAAGTTCAAAAAAAAAAGATATATCCCATCAAAGATTTATGCGTGGAGACAGATAATTGTAGGATAACTTGCAGGCATTTGATTTGGGTGACTGGGAAGAATATGGTGTAGTGGATATTTATTTGTCATCATTTCAGATGTGCAGCAACTGAGTCACTCTCCTTTGCTGAGGCAGTCTTTGCCACATGAATCCAGATGGTAGGCAAGCCCTTCCCCACCATAGAAGCTAAAAAAGCTGTCCACTTTCCCAACCTCCCCTGGAACTTAGGATGCTGAGGGGCATATGGGCTATGTCCATTTAGATGTGCCCTAGTCAAACCTTGAGTAGGGAGCTATTTATGCACAGAAGCATTGGAAGTGGGGAAGTCAGTCTCAGGTAGGAGTGGCATAATAACATGAGCAATATTTAAATTGCGTTCATGGGGTCAAAAACGTTTTCCATTGGTGCTAGCGGATTTTGTTTGCTAGAGCTATGATCAGAAACACAGGCACGCCTGGGTGGCTCAGTCGGTTAAGCGGCTGACTTGACTCAGGTCATGATCGAGCCCTGCGTCGGGCTCTGGGCTGACAGCTCAGAGCCTGGAGCCTGCTTCAGGTTCTGTGTCTCCTTCTCTCTCTGCTCCTCCCCCGTTCATAAATAAATAATCTCTCAAATATAAATAAACATCTCAAAATAAATGTGAAAAAAATTAAAAAAAAAAAAAAAGAAAAAGAAAGAAGGAAATACAGAACAAAAGGGGCACCTGGGTGTGTCAGTCAGTTAAGCCTTCGATTTCAGCTCAGCCCACATTGGCCTCTGTGCTCACAGTGAGGAGCCTGCTTGGGATTCTGTCTCCCTCTCTCTCTCAAAAAAAAAGAAAAGAAAAGAAAAAAGAAAAGAAAAGAAAAGAAAAGAAAAGAAAAGAAAAGAAGGGGAGGGGAGGGAAGGGAAGGGAAAGAAAGGAAGAGAAGAGAAGAGAAAGAAGAGAAGAGAAGAGAAGAGAAGAGAAGAGAAGAGAAGAGAGAGAATGGAAAAGAAATACAGAACAAACATAGTGATAAATAGTTCATGTGGGGGCACAATGATATTGAAGTTCCTCTGAACATCTAAGTAAAGTTGTCTAGTAGGCATTGGTATACAAGATTCCAGATTTTAGGGAAGAGATATAATTAAAGCTAAAGGCTTAAAATTGTCCATATGTAGGAGTCGGCAGAAGCTTTGGGTATGGAAAAAAGCCTAGTCGACTTTTGAACAACGCATGTTGCAACTGCGTGGGTATGCTTATATGCAGAATTTTTTTGATAAATGTAGTATAGTCATGATCTTTCATGATCTTTCTAAGAATTTTTTTGATAAATGTAGTACAGTCATGATCTTTCATGATCTTCTAAATAACATTTTCTTTTCTTTACCTTCCTTAATTTTGATAATAAAGTATATATACAAAATGTATATTAATCAACTATTTACGTTTCAGTAGGTTTCTGATCAGCAGTTGACTAATAGTATATAGAAAATATACTAATATATATATTAGTATATATATATATACTATATATATAAAATATACTAATAAAATAACATTTTCTTTTCTCTACCTTCCTTAATTTTGAGAATAAAGTATATATATAAAATGTATATTAATCAACTATTTATGTTATCAGTAGGCTTCTGATCAGCAGTTGACTATTAGTAGTCGGGTTTTCCAGGAGTCAAAAGTTAACTGGATTTTTGACTGTGTGGTAGGTAGGTCCATGCCCCTGACCCTGCCATTTGTTCAAGGGTCAAGTGTACATATAAATAGTGTATGGAGTAAGCATAAAATTTTTATATAGGAGTATCATATTACTCACATTATTTTATAATTAACATTTTTTTTTCCAAAAACTTTGCTTCACTTTTAAAAGGAAATTCTTTATACTTTTTTCCTAATATGTTGCCCAATCTTATTCTTTGGACCGCTTCCCCTTTGTTCTCCCCGATTTATCAGGCAACATGGCTTCCTTCTTTTGTGTGAAACCTGGGTCCCAGGCCAAAGCTAACTGCCAGTCAACAATTCAGTTTAGTTCCATTTTTTTGCAGAAACTGAGCTCCTATCTATAAATAGATTGAACCAACGGATAGGAAGAACAAATGTTTTATTATTACGTTTGTATTCGTGGGTTCTGTGGATTGTTTCAGAGCAATAGAAAATAACGAAAGTCGAATCCTCACTGACAAAATTGGAGCAATTTTCTTTGCAACAAATATGGTACCTTCATTTTCATAGACTATTCATAACTTTGTTTCTATAACACAAAGTATTTATTAATTTGCTTATTAATGCAGAATTAACTATTTGTACATATGAAATTTTTCTATGTCACGTTAACTTTTACCTTTAAGAATCAACACATACCCATTTTCCCTACCATGAGTGATGATGGGCATCGAGGAGGGCACTTGTTGGGATGAGCACTGGGTATTATATGTAAGTGATGAATCATGGGAATCTACTCCTGAAGCCAAGAACAGACTATATACTCTGTATGTTAGCTAACTTGGCAATAAACTATATTTAAAAAATAAAAAATAAATAAAAATAAAACCTCCATTCCTAGGGAAAAAAAAAGAATCAACATGTATATAAATATCTCACATGCAATTTTGTAAAGTTAAGATCTACTGCACTGTGTTTCAAACCTCGTATATGGGATGTGAAATAATTTATTTTTTCTTTTAGCCTCAAATTTGTTTTTTGATTACCAGTTATTTAACTTTCTTTAACTCAGCATTCTTTAAAGCATTTGATGTTTGGAGGGCTATCTACTAATTCACTACCTGCCACTAGATTGCTTGATTGACATATTTTTAAACAGACAAAAACTAGCTTAATGTTTATTTTTAATGTGTTTATTTTCTCATTACAAAAGGACAATGGGGGAGCCTGGGTGGCTCAGTCGGTTAAGCGTCCGACTTCAGCTCAGGTCATGGTCTCCTGGTTCGTGGGTTCAAGCCCTGCGTCAGGCTCTGTGCTGACAGCTCAGAGTCTGGAGCCTGCTTCGGATTCTGTGTCTCCCTCTGTCTCTGTTCCTCCCCCACTTGCACTCTGTTTCTGTCTCAAAAATTAATAAAGATAAAAAAAAAAAGGCCAGTGGAAGTAGATGTTACCTCTTTAGTACAGGTGTTGTGCATTCCTTACTTGATAGCATTGACCTCGGGGTAATCCAGGATGTGATCTTCTGTTTTTAAGATTGGAGATGGGAGACGGGGGCATATGAATTCTGGATCATCGTCAGAAGCTATCTATACAAGGGAGTTTGTATCAGCTGGCATTATTCTACCAGATAATTTACACTGATGGCAAAGAAGGTACAGACCTGTGAGGCCTTCATGAAAAAGTAACCAGCATTTTTTTCCTTCTTGCTATTTCCATCACCCTAAACTTCTTCATACCTTGACCCTAGGCTAGTACTATAACAGACGAATTTTTTTTTTTTCCTTTCCCAGAAGCTGTTTCCATTGCTGCCTTAGCGGTCCCAAATTCAGGCAATAATATGCCTCTTGGAGGGACAAGATAGGGTTAATGTTCTGCTGCAGTGGGGCCTTCATTTAGTGTTTCAGTTTTACTTTGCTACCTCATTTCTACTTTCCCTACAGGGAGCAGATGCTTGGCCACCTGTTCATGGATCACAATTCTCACCTTCTCTGGAACAATTGCCCTTCTTCTTCTTCTTCTTCTTCTTCTTCTTCTTCTTCTTCTTCTTCTTCTCCCTCTTCTTCATATTTTGTTTTATTTTATTTTATTTCATTTATTATTATTAATTTTTAAAATTTTCATCCAAATTAGTTAGCATATACTGCAACAATGATTTCAGGAGTAGATTCCTTAATGCCCCTTACCCATTTAGCCCATCCCCCCTCCCACAACCCCTCCAGTAACCCTCTGTTTGTTCTCCATATTTAAGAGTCTCTTATGTTTTGTCCCCTCCCTGATTTTCTATTATTTTTGCTTCCCTTCCCTTATTGGAACAATTGCTCTTCTAATCCAGACCTAGGCAAATACCAGAGGCCCTTACTTTTGGAATAATTATGGCTATGTCTTTTTTAATTAACAGAGAGGTGACTGACCCAGCTGGAGTGTAGGTTTACTTTGAGAAGTGGTAAGTAACATCAGAGGGAAAAGATGGTCCAGATGATGGTAGGGCTTGCATAACAGTGAGAAAGTGAGAAGATTCTTGCATCTGTGTTTTTTCTTTTCTTTTCTTTTCTTTTCTTTTCTTTTCTTTCTTTTCTTTTCTTTTCTTTTTTTCTCTTTCCTTTCCTTTCCTTTCCTTTCTCTTTTTTTTTTTGCCTTTTTTTTTGGTTTTATTTTATTTTTTACATCTTCCTGTTTTCCAAAAGGAAGAAAGTTTGAGGTCAAAAGTGTGGCATGTAACCCCAAACCTAAAAAAAATTTGTCAAAGTTTCAGAAAAGTACAATCTACTTTCCCATGTAAAGCTGATCCTCATGAAAATTCTGTTTTCTAGGTAGCAAATATTTTACTATGTGCATTTTAGAGAATAGGAACCAAAAGATTAAGCAACTCGGTTTGACACACCTAAAAATAGGTTGTCTGATTCCCAAATTCATGTTTTTTTCCATTGCGTTTCTCTTCCAAAGCCAAATTCCCTTTTGTATATTTTAGATCTCCTTGGGGAAGTCTCCAATTCAAAAGTTACAACCAGGTGACTTATCGATGGGATTCAATCTTTATACTTCCTTTGTATTTTATAGTTTTTGGTGCAATTGTAAATGGGATCTATTACTTGATTTCTCTTTCTGCTGCTTCATTATTGGTGTGTATAAATGCAACCGATTTCTGTACATTGATTTTATATCCTGTGACTGCGGAATTCATGGATCAGTTCTAGTAGTTTTTGGGGGGAGTCTTTTGGGTTTTCTACATAGACTATCATGTGGTCTGTGAAGAGGGTAAAAGTTTGACTTCCTCCTTGCCAGTCTGGATGCCTTTTATTTCTTTTTGTTGTCTGATTGTTGAGACTAGGATTTCCAACACTATATTGAATAACAGTGGTGAGAGTGGACATCCTTGTTGTGTTTCTGACCTTAGGGGGAAAGCTCTCAGTTTTTCCCCATTGAGGATGATATTAGTGGTGGGTCTTCTGTATATGGCCTTTATGATCTTGAGATATGATCATTCTATCCCTACTTTCTTGAGGGTTTTTATCAAGAAAGGATGCTGTATTTTGTCAGATACTTTTTCTGCATCTATTGAGAGGGTCATGTGGTTCTTATCCTTTCTTTTATTAATGTGATGTATCACATTGATTGATTTGCAGATACTGAACCAGCCCTGCATCTCAAGAATAAATCCCACTTGATTGTGGTGAATAATTTTTTCAAAGTATTTTTGGATCCAGTTGGCTAGTATCTTGTTGAGAATTTTTGCATTAATGTTCACCAGGTAAATTGATCTGTAGTTGTCCTTTTTAGTGGGATCTTTGTCTGCTTTTGGAATCAAGGTAATGCTGAACTCTTAGAATGAGTTTGGAAGTCTTCCTTCCATTTCTATTTTTTGGAATAGTTTCAAAAGAGTAAGTGTTAACTCTTCTTTAAATGTTTGGTAGAATTTCCCTAGAAAGCCACCCAGCCCCGGACTCTCATTTGCTAGGAGATTTTTGATTACTGATTCAATTTCTTTACTGGTTATGGGTCTGTTCTAATTTTCTATTATTTCCTGCTTTGGTTTTGGTAGTTTATATATTTCTAGGAATTTTTCCATTTCTTCCAAATTGTCCAATTTGTTGGCGTATCATTGCTATAATATTCTTTTATTATTGTTTGTATTTCTGCAGTGTTGGTTGTCATTTCTCCACTTTCTATTTGGGTCCTTTCCTTTTTCTTTTTGATCAACCTGGCTAGGGGGTTATCAATTTTGTTAATTCTTTCAAAAACCCGTTTCTGGTTTCATTGATCTGGTCTATTGTTTTTTGTTTTGTTTTGTTTTGATTTCGATATCATTGATTTCTACTCTAATCTTTATTATTTCCCTTCTTCTGCTGATTTGGGCTTTATTTGCTGTTCTTTTTCCAGCTCTTTTAGGTGTAAGGTTAGGTTGTGTATCTGAGACCTTTCTTCCATCTTTAGGAAGTCCTGAATTGCTACATATTTCCCTTTTATGAATGCCTTTGTGGCATCCCAAAGGTTGGGGACGGTTGTGTTTTCATTTTCATTGGCTTCCATGTACTTTTAAATTTCCTTTTTAATTTCTTGGTTTACCTATTCATTCTTTAGTAGAATTTTCTTTAATCTCGAAGTATTCCTGGTCTTTCCAAATTTTTTTCTTGTGGTTGATTTTGAGTTTCATAGTGTTGTGGTCTGAATATATGCAAGGGATGATCTTGATCTTTTTTGTACTTGTGGAGGGTTGATTTGTGACTCAGTATGTGATCTATTCTGGAGAACATTCCATGTGCAGTTGAGAAGAATGTGTATTCTGCTGTTTTAGGATGAAATATTCTGAATATATCTGTTAAGTCCATCTGGTCCGGTGTGTCATTCAAAGCCATTGTTTCCTTGTTGATTCTCTGCTTACACGATCTGTCTATTGTTGTAAGTGGGGTGCTGAAGTCCCCTTCTATTATTGTATTATTATCAATGAGTTTTTTTATGTTTGTGATTAATTGATTTATATATTTGGGTGTTCCACATCGGGGGCATAAATATTTACAATTATTTGATCTTGGTGGATAGACCCCTTAATTATGATATAATGCCCTTCTTCATCTCTTGTTACAGTCTTTATTTAAAAATATAGTTTGTGTGGCTGCTATGTGGCTACTCCATCTTTCTTTTGATGACCATTAGCATGATAGATTGTTCTCTATTCCCTTACTTTCAACATGCAGGTGTCTTTAGTTCTAAAATGAGTCTCTTGTAAGTAGCATATAGATGGTTCTTGATTTCTAATCCGTTCTGACCACTTATGTCTTCTGATTGAAGCATTTAGTCCATTTACATTTAGAGTGAATCCTGAAAGATATGAATTTAGTGCCATTGTATTGCTTGTAGAATTGGTGTTTCTACTGATGATCTCTGGTCCTTTCTAGTCCTTGTTGCTGTTGGTCTTCTTTTGTTTTGTTTTGTCTTTTCTCCATTCAGAGTCCCCCTCTTAAAATTTCTTGCATGGCTGTTTCAGTGGTCACAAACTTCTCTAGTTTTTGTCTGGAACTCTTTATCTCTTCTTCTATTTTGAATGACAGCCTTGTTGGATAAGGAATTCTTGGCTACAGAAGCACTTTGATTTTAAAACACACATGCCTAGGTCCCACTTGTGACCAACTTCATGGTAATCTTTGAATGGAGGCTCAGCCATACTTAACTCTATGTGCAGACACTAATGTGGCATATGTGTTCTTTGATTTTCCATGGTCTTCACTAAACTTCCACACTCACATGACTCCCTGACTTTTGTAGAAGTTTGAGTTGTCAATTCTGTTCTATCACATTCTCCACTCCTAACTCAATTGGCAATTTGAACTTCTGTATTCAATAACTTAAAGTTCATTGGTTTTCATTTTCCTTACACTCAAAATATTATGTCATCCTGTTTCAAATGTGTGGAATCAAATTGGAAATAATCAATGCACAGTCTAGGAATTAGAGTTTGTAAGCCTTTCTATTATAGTTCTTTTTATAAGAGGAGCTGGGGACAAGTGTTTTCTCTGTGTCTTTTTGCTTTTGTGAATGATTGCAATCATGAAACCTGGTGATCTGTTGTTTCCAGAATGTACCAATTACATGGAAAACTTACGAGAATGCAATCTTATTTTTAGGACATTCTTAATTTATTTTGTGCTTCCCTCCTTCCATGAAATTCTTCCAGAACACCAAAATCTGTACCGTATGATCACTACACCGCAGTTCTCTCCATACTGTTTTGAAAACCAGAGATATTTTATGTTGATGTCAGGAAAGCCAGTAATTGCAAAAATGAATAATTTTATTCCACTTTATTTCAAAATATTGATGGGCTGTGCTGGGTCCAGTCCACAGATGCTAATTCTATAGAATGAGACCTCTGCAGTGTTGCTCATATTTACTCATTCTCTGAATTTAAGGGGATAAAGTTAAGTTAAGGTGAAGATTTGAGGTGAGGACTTTTCAGGCTGAGGACTTCTGAGAAGGTAGGTCTACTATAGGCTGAATATGCCTCTATGAAAGGAGAAGATGTTTTCCCCCAGTGTTTTCTTTTTTGCCCCAGTAAGAATAGGGACTTTCCAGAAAAGCTGGCAGTTTCTGAGTCTTCCACTCAAGAAGTGAAAGCAGAAGTTTATGTTCTTAAATATTCAGCACTGAGGTTAGAAATCTATTTCCTTTAAATATTCCATCCTGCCCTATCGCTGTCTCTCATCTTGAGTCAACTCTGGTTTAATAGAAATAAGGACATTTCCTCCCGAGATCCTTAAGTTCTGGCTATTATATCCTATTGCTCCAGGATTAGATAGTTGGATCAATCTAAAAGGACATTATTTTATTTCTTGAATGAAACAGAAACAGGATATCCATCCAGCGCCTACTGGTTACAGTGAATATGCCAGTATAATTTGTCAAATTTAGAGGAAGGGTTATTTTATTGCCCACAAGATGGAGTCAGAGCTGTTTCTCAAGTTGTGTGCGGTGGCCTGAATGTTTGTAGTCCCCCAAACTCGTATGTTGAAATCCTAACGCCCAATATAATTGTATCAAGAGGTGGGGGCTTTGGGAGGTGATTAGTTCTTGATGGTGGAGCCCTCATGAATGGAATGAGTGCCTTGTAAAAGAGACCCCACAGAGCTCCTGGTTCTTTTCGCCATGTGAGGATACAACTGGAAGTCTGAAGCCTGGATGAGGAGGCCCCTCCCTCGACTATGTTGGCACTCTGGTCTGCACTTCCAGTCTCTAGAACTATGTGAACTAAATTTCTGTTGTTTCTAAGTTACTCGGTCTGTGGTGTTTTGTTACAGCAGCCCTAACTGACTAAGACAGCGTCTTGAGAATCCTTTGTGTTCCAGAGAGATGTTTCAAGACCATCATGGACAGAGAGTGAGGAGAAGGAGGAGAAGTCATACCTGGGGCATCTTGTGAGCCAATCCCACTGAAATCAAAGCTCCTCTATTTTTTTTTTTTTTATCCATGTTGGTATTTAATCCATGTTGGTATTCCACATGGGATTTTGTCTCTAAACAGGATTCCATTAAAGAATTTGAATACCACTGAATCAGAGGGAAATTTCAAAAGGTTCTGGAGGCGAAAAAAAATGGCTCACGTAAAATTTCTGTTGAATGAACTACATTCTTATATCAATCAATCATTCTTACATCAATCAAATTCTAATCAAGGGACTAGAACCCACGGTAATTGGAACTCGGAAAATTTAATATATAAAGTTATTAGTAGAGGATTAAAGTTACAGGGCCTTGGTTAAAAGGAGGTAAAGAAAACTCTAAAGAATACAAAATCAGACACAGGGAGCACCCATCAGCGTTTGGGCTGAGACAGTACATTGAAGGAAGAGGCTTTTCCCATACCACACCACAGACCGAAATCCTGACCTCGGCAGAGGACACCAGTATGGCTCAGCAGATATCTGAGATGCTGGCTGAAGTGCCATGTCAGCAGGAATCTGAAAATTTGGCCTTTAGGGCGTCCACAGGAAGGTGTTACAATTGGCCATTCATTCCAGAGCCACCAGATCCTATATGAGGAGAAGCCCACCATCAGAGCTGCCCTGCTGGGACCACTCAGTTATGAAGGCACCTGACAAGGTGTGATTCAAAGTTCCCCAGGGGGCAGGTGCTACATGCAGCTGGCCATCGGGTACTGAAGGAAACCCAACTGTGCAACAGCCTGGTGAACAAAGGACACTGGAACCAGGAAGAGAAACTCCTTCCCCTGACTGCCTTCCTTCTTCAGTTCCTTCAACTGACAAACGTTAACGCTGTGCCAGCTGGCATGGCAGAAAAACGTACAGGCCATGTCCTTTATAATAGAGGAGATGGTGAATGATAGATTTGGAGCAAAGAGGCGATAAACTGGTAATTGACTCCATTCCTACACCAGTTATTGATATGAGCTCCTTAGGACTCTTCTGATAGAAACTTGAGATACAACTGAATCCTTTGAATTCATAGAATTGCTGCTTAGACAAAGAAAGGAGAGTTAGAAGCTTAACTGGTGTTTCCAAGCATCTTGAGAATGAAGGTATTTACTTCATTCACTCATTTATTAATAAATTCATTCAAATCCCTACTGTGTTCGTAGCATTGGAGTTAGTGGTACAGGAGAGGCAAAATATATAGTTCCTCAAGGGACAGGAAGCAATGCATGTAAAATAAGGCTCTTGGTACTCAGTAACCTACTCTCAAATTATTCTGGAGGATGCTTTGGTATGAATCCAAATCTAGGCATCTACAAATAGAAGAACTATCCTGGAGGTGCCTCAAACACAATAAACAATACGAACAAAACACACTTATTGCTACAAAAATTTATTTTAAACGTTTCTGAGCTGATTTGCAGGAATATATACACTTAGAGGAAATATTCTATTCACTATCAGGACCAAAGAATGGGAAGGCAACTTAATATATTGCCATAAAACTAGACAAAAGTTGTGATTATTAAAGACTGAATCTAACTTCGAGCTTTCTGGTAGCTAAAAGTGGGAGGAAAGCATGATTGTTTATATGTTTCTCACTATTAAAATTATAGAACATACCCATTCCTCAGGGGTTGTGAAATTAGTTTTTCTAATACTCAGAAGTGTATCTCTCACATGAAATTTTCTGTATTGAGGTATATTATATCATAGACAAACTCTTATTTGGTTGACGCTCCATCACCAAAATACAGGTATTTCCTTCAGAACTAAAAGAATTGCTAATGATTGATGCTATTAATGTTTCTGGGCTAAGACTTAGGTGTGATGTTCATGATCAACCTTATACAATGCTGGTCTAAGGTGAACTGCATACCAAAGACAGCCAGGGTATTTTGGCTTGCGATTGAGGAGGTTTAAATAGAAAATATCAATACTAATTTTGAATGTCTACCGAAGTTCACCACCGTCCCCCAAATGCTCATCTTTACTCAACTACCTTTACTCTCTGGAACTTAGATGCAATATAACAGTAGCTAAGCGTGGGTTCTGAAACCAGATTACCAGAGGTAATTACATTTCTGCCCTGCCACTTACTAAATGTGAGACTTCGTAAAATGTACTCAGATTTTCCAGAAGGGTAAGTTTCTTCATCTTTAAGATGAGAATCAAGGGCACCTGGGTGGTTTGGTCGGGCTGAATTTCTGACTCTTGATTTTGGCTCAGGTCATGATCTCACGGTCATGAGATACAGCCCCTGTGTCGGCCTCCATGTTAGGCATGGAGCCTGCTTGATATCTCTTTCCATATCTCTCTGCCTCTCTCTCTCTCTCTCTCTCAAAAAAAAAAAAAAATAAAAAAAAATAAATAAATAAATAAATAAATAAAAATAAAATGAGAATCATAACAGTATCCACTTAGCAACTTTTTGATATGGTTCAAACCTATTTAATATTCTTAAAGCACTTAAAACTATGCTCAACAAGCAGTATGTGCTGTTTAAGTGGTGACTTTTTTAGTGTTGGAGTTTGGGACCCAAGAGAGTCGGCTGTTTAAATTTTTTTTTTTTAACATTTATGTATTTTTGAGACACACAGAGAGAGAGAGCATGAACAGGGGAGGGTCAGAGAAAGAGGGAGACACAGAATCTGAAACAGGCTACAGGCTCTGAGCTGTCAGCACAGAGCCTGACACGGGGCTCGAACCCACAGACCGTGAGATCATGACCTGAGCCGAAGTCGGCCGCTTAACTGACTGAGCCACCCAGGCGCCCCGAGAGTCAGTTGTTTAAAGCCAATCTGTGATGATTTTTCATGGTTACCTTCTATTTGTTCAATTTACATCAGAGACCCTGTTCATTTCAACTCTTTTTTTTTTTTTAATTTTTTTTTTTCAACGTTTTTTATTTATTTTTGGCACAGAGAGAGACAGAGCATGAACGGGGGAGGGGCAGAGAGAGAGGGAGACACAGAATCGGAAACAGGCTCCAGGCTCTGAGCCATCAGCCCAGAGCCTGACGCGGGGCTCGAACTCACGGACCGCGAGATCGTGACCTGGCTGAAGTCGGACGCTTAGCCGACTGCGCCACCCAGGTGCCCCTCATTTCAACTCTTTTAAGCGTCGTGATGAAAGTGATTTCTAATTCATATCTCTGTGGCCAATTTTTCTCCACGACAGTATCCAATTTTTAGTATTCATGTTGATCTTGGAGCGCCCTAATCTCCCCCCCCCTCCCCCAACTGGTATAGTTCAGAGTTACTGTCCTGGTTCAATTGCCACTGTTCTTATTATAACAACTTAATTCTCACAGTCTGTGTGTCAGTTTTATAGTATTTTATTTTATTTTATTTTATTTTATTTTATATGTTTACTTATTTTGGAGAGAGACAGAATGCAAGTGGGAGAGGGGTAGAGAGAGAGGGAGACAGAGGATATGAAACAGGCTTCAGGTTCCAAGTTGTCAGCACAGACCCCACTCGAACCCACAAACTATGAGAACATGACCTGAGCCGAAGTTGGAAGCTTAACCAACTGAGCCACCCAGGCGCCCCAATACTGTTCACTTCTGTATGAGAGTGGAGTGGAAGGATTCACTGGTTAACGGAAACTGCAAAAAATGAGATGTGGTAATACTGATTTACTTCGGTTTTCCATGCTCACCTTTTTTCAAACAAAAATCTGTTTAATGTAAATTTTAGTTTGTTAACATGACAGTGCAATTTAGTTGGTTTCAAGAGTAGAATTTAGGGATTCATCACTCACCTACGACACCCAGTGCTCATCACAGCACGTGTCCTCCTTCATACCCATCACCATTTAACGCGTCCTCCACTCACCTCCCTCCATCGACCTTCAGTTTTTTTCTCTATTGTTAAGAATCTCCTGTGGTTCGTTTCCCTCTCTCTTTTTCTTCCCTTCCTTCCCAAATTTAAGGCTAATTTAACTTATTTCATTGGCTTGTACAAGGAATCTGATGAATTGTGGACATGAACACCAGGTGATCTAACAAGCATCTTGCTAGCCCGGGATCACCTCTCTCCAAATCTCACTACGTCCTCAGTTTGAATTTTTAAACTATTGTAAGTTGGAGTTAACAAGGAATTGATATATTTGGATGTTTCTTAAATTGATCACATACACGAGGCCTTCTGATTAGTACCACAAACTGAGAAAAATACTTTACTATGATCCAATCGAATGAAAATTCCTTTAGGACCTTAAATTCTGTTATTTATCATTTCTCCCGCTTGACATTTGATATGGTCACTCACTAGTTTTCTAACATAAAAATCACATTACCACTGGGTAATTATCACTTAACAGGGTTCTGTAAAAGCCAGATTCCTTCCTTGCTTTCATTTACTCTTCTATTCATTCAACTAACAGGTATTTAGTATATACACTACCTAGAATGAATTCATAAAATTTGATTAAAGAGATCACATTCTAATGCTCATCTTAAGACCTCTTTTAACTAACAGACTCATGAGTCAGTCTAGTCCATAAAGTCAAATCAGTTTTCTTCTCGGAGATATTTGAGAGAAAGGGTTTATATTAGCAGAAAACATGCAGCTGTTAAATTAATAAACTCATTATTGTTAATAATAGGTGGACTTTTAAAAATGTCAACTCTCTTTCTATAATATAATAGAAAAAAAATAGTAACAATGTGTCCCCCAAATAAATGAATAGTAATATAAAGTGTTGGTCGTCATTCAAATTGATGTACTATAGCTCTGAAATGGCAAACCCTGACATTGTATAGCAACATACAATGGGTCTATTAAACACTGAATTAAGGGACGAGGAGAACACAAAATTGTGTTAGAACACTGGCGAATGTCCACTGCACTGTCTGGGCTTCATTGTGAACCTTCACATATCCCAGTTTTCAGTTATTAGGTACAAGTTTTGTTACAGAAATGTCAGTGGATGGCTTACCTGGCTGTAGGGACCTTAAATAAACCCCCTTCCCAGGGCCCTCCCACCCTCATTCCCTAGGAAGTGCACACACACCTCCCTCCTGTTATTTCCTGGGAATCACCAGGGACAACAAGGTGTTACTAAGCTCTCAAGACAGGTCAACTCATGTCTTTATGCTCTTGCCTCCATATCCATTTGCTTCTGCAGTTTGTTTCTGGGTTTTTTTTTTTTTTTTTTTAAACAGATCAAAGTTGAATTATTTTCTCTCATTCTCTAAGCTTTTGTATGGTGTCTACTAGTTATTTTTTTTTTCTTTTTCCTTTCTTATCACTAAGCTGTAGTAAGTCCGTTATTGATGTTAATAGTTGCTCTCAATGTCTCAGAAGACCATAGAGAAAACGGGAAGTTTTCTACCGTCTCCCTAAGAACACGTTTGTTTAATGGCTCCCTCTGCTGGAGAGAGTCTGCATTGCTTGTTTTTGTTATCTGATACAACGAGGGGGGACAAGCTAGGAAAGTTCCTACACATAGCTGGAAATTTTCCAAGGAAATTGGCCTAAAGATGAAACCACTGCTAACAGCATTGTGAGAGACTGAAGAGATGGATGTTCTGGATTTTCAGCATTGCAAGATGTCTTCTGTTAAAGTGAGGGCACCGGTCGAGAAGGACTGAGATCTTGAAAACTGGAATGGGAACATACAGGAAGATTCCACTCAAGCTAGGGACATGGAACCCGAAATTCTATTGAGTCTTTTTTGTCAGTAAATGTAGCCCTTTCTTAGGAGGCTAACTTAATTCTAAAAATAGGAGATCATGCTCCCTCCATCAATTCCCAGACCTGAACCATTTTACAGACCCAGAATCTCTGTAATTTAGAGTGGGGAGAAAGCCTTTGAGAAAGAACTCTACTAAACAAACAAAAAGAAATTATATAGTTCATCTTTTTCCCCCACTCTTCCCCAAAGAAATCTATGACCATTTACCTGGGTGACTATACATTGAGGAAAGAGAAATAATCGAACTTTTGAGGAGTTGCTGGGCAGTGGCTCAGAATGGACACTGATTTCAGGAGACCCAAGCCATCAGTGTTTTATACTGATCAGAGTAACAGTATAAGTAGGTCAAATGATGAGTGCGATTATGGATTCTGTCTGCCGCACAGTGAGTCCAGCTGGTCCCTCAAGCCCGAGTTTTGTTCTCTTCATCCATCACAGACTTCTCCCTTTGACTAGGCATGTGGATGCTGGTAGCTTCTATTTCCTAAAGACTATAATCCAAGAACTCCTGGGTATATGTCCAAATGGGATAGGCTTCCAAATTTGAAAGGAGAAAGAAAATAAGAAAGGTTCATTTCCAAAGGATCTGCGCCAAGATTACTAAATGAATTATTCTAGGACCACCAGAGAATCACTTGCTAGACTTCAGCGTAGAGTCGCATGAGCAGAAAGCACGCCCACCCCGTGCCTTTTAGTGAACTGATTGCAAACCAGAGTCCCTGCACAGTCGTCAGCAGTGTCTGAATCCCAAGACCTTTCCAGACTATTTCCAGCACAAACTCTTAGCTACTTTTGTGTCTATTCCCCATGCACAAGTCCATGGTGCTTAGCATCCCTTACAATATTCTGTGTTTTCAAGTGGTTTAGTCTGAAAACAAGTTTAATAAACATTCTTATAGTCCTATGAACACCACTGTGCTCATAAAATAAAACATTTTTGTTGGAATGTAGCGCCAACGTGCCATAACACAAATGCTTTACCCATCCGTTCATATACAGTGTCCAACTCAACATACAGACGTAGGATTCTTACGTTATGATATGACTTACAAGAAAGCTTCTAAGGATGTAACCGCCATAAAGAGGTGAACATAAACGTCACGAGAAAGTTTGTTTCTGAAGCATTTAAGCCTCCACGTACACTCATTTGGCATTCATAGGATTCTCTGTCAATATCATCGCCCACGCAGAAAAATTCTCCAGTTTTCCCTTGGCACTCGATGACTTACCGGTGAGGCCTCCATTGTCTGAGCCTCTGGTCTTTTGCAGCCTATCTTTCCAGCCTCATATCAGCATTTTACTTTTGTGATCATTTAGGGAAAACAACATCGTAAGTAGTTTTTTGAGCATTTATGTGCTAGACATTTTAAAAGACACTGGAAATATAAAACCAGTTATTACATAGTTTATAGTCAAGTGAGGGTGGAGAACATTAATTAAATATTCACTCAAATACTGATATAGGTAAGACCAAAAATGTGATAAGCTCTGGGAAGGGGTATATAATGTTGGGATATTTGACCTCATCATGGAGCTCAGAGAATATCCTTAAGAATTCAGCTTTTTAGGGAGAGTGGTTGAGAGTTCACTTGATAGAGAATAGAGAAAAGAGACTTCCAGATACAGGGAAAATGTCTGTCAGACAGTGTGGTGAAATTGTGGATGAGTTCCTGAAATTAGTCTACTATGGTCGTGGTACTGGGAGTTTGGATAAGTTTTGTGTAGAAAGACACTAAGTAAGCGAGGATTAGAGCTGACTGGGATTTCTAGGCTGTGTTATGGAGTTTGGTGTTATTCTAAATTTATTACTTTTTTGACATACATTTTTAAGTTTATTTATTCTGAGAGGGAGACAGAGAGTGTCTGAGCAGGGGGAGGGCAGAGAGAAGGAGAGACAGAATCCCAAGCAGGCTCCCTAATGTCAGTACAGAGCCCAACACGGGGCTCTATCTCACAAAGTGTAAGATCATGACCTGAGCTGAAATCAAGAGTCCGGCGCTTAACCGACTGAGCCACCCAGGCATCCCTGGTGTTAGTCTAAGAACGATGTTGCAGTGTTTTTCAAAAGAAGGGTTGTATTGTCAGTATGTGTATTTTTAAAATATCACTTAGGTTACGTGGTAGAGAATAACTGAAACGGATTAGGAGTAGAACAAGGAAGGCCTTGTTAGGTCAGTCACTTAATATTTTGGTACTTTTGTATTAAGGTTGTGAAAGCAATGAAGGGAAGAGGTGAGATTTGAGAGATATTTAGTAAAAACACTAACAATACTTGGTTTTGTGGGAGGGAGAGTGGATAGCAATACAGAAAGGTGGGCCAGATAGAGGGTGATGACGACACAGCTGGACTCTAAGTTGTGACATTTCTTGTCTTGTGTGGTGTGCCATTGACTGAGACACTGAGTGCTGGAGGATGGTTCCTTTCATGAGGAAAGTGACTGAACTATTTTTTTTTAAAGAATTTTTTTTAAAGTTTATTTATTTTTGAGACAGAGAGAGACAGAGCATGAACGGGGGAGGGTCAGAGAGAGAGGGAGACACAGAATCCGAAACAGCCTCCAGGCTCTGAGCCGTCAGCACAGAGCCCGAAGCGGGGATCGAACTCACGGACCGTGAGATCGTGACCTGAGCGGAAGTCGGACGCTTAACCGACTGAGCCACCCAGGAGCCCCATGATTGAACTATTTTTATATATTGAGTTTGAGATGCCTTTGAGATTTCAGATTTCATATGTTAAATGTCATTTATGAACTAACTTTCTTTGATATAGTAGAGAGAGTGTATGCACACTTGCTCGTAAGCAGGGGAGGGGCAGGAGAAGGAGAGAGAGAATCTTAAGCAGACCCCACACCTAGTGCAGAGCCTGATTTGGGGCTCAATCTCATGAGCATGAGGTAATGGCCTGAACTTAAATCAAGAGTCAGATGGTCAACCAGCTGACAGCCAGGTGCCCCAACTTGATATGTTATATAAGCAGTACCGTATATGGGTCTGGTGATCCGGGAAAAGTCTGGGCTAGAGATGTAAATTTGATTTTGATATGAATTTCTTCGTAAAAATGTAATTAGGTAAGGATATTATAGAGGGAAGCTGTGGAGAAAATAAAGACGGAAGTTTCGAAACCACATGCAAAATGAGAATGGGGATTGAATAACTGATAATTCAGACGAAAAAATACGTTCATTCTATCTTCTCAGTTTCTACAACATTTCATTTTCTCTATTAGCCTTCCTAAATCTCTGAGAAATAGTACTATACCCACCCGAATGAACACACACACACACACACACACACACCCCTCTGGGACACACGTGGCCCTCTGGACTTTGATATATTCTGAGTTCAAACTTCATGTGGTGTCTTTCCGTCAGAGAAATGGAGACTGATTTCCTGCAGTGTGGGTTACAGTTGACAAATCCACGGATTAATTTTCTCACATTTTTGTTGAGCTATCTTAATTTGAGACACCTGGGCACATTTCATGCTCCGGGTCCGCCATTTTTCTTCTACTGAAAACCTATGAAGGAAGAAAATGGTTATCTTTACAACAGCAAATGTCCAGAGACTAAAGAGGGCCTCAGAAAATATTTTCTAATTTTTAAAATAAAAACATGAGTATTTAAACAATTTAAACAATATACAATATGGTGGGTAAGGTAATTCTTCCCCCCCTCAGTTTTATTTTGCAAGAGAAGTTAATAGTTAAGGAGTATTAGTCAAGGTTATGTGGATAATGCTAAAATGGCACTTCTGGTTTTGTTCATTTAAAAACTGTTGAAAAGGGGCGCTTGGGTGGCTCAGTCGGTTAAGCGGCCGACTTCGGCTCAGGTCATGATCTCGCGGTCCGTGAGTTCGAGCCCCGCGTCGGGCTCTGTGCTGACCGCTCAGAGCCTGGAGCCTGTTTCAGATTCTGTGTCTCCCTCTCTCTGACCCTCCCCCATTCATGCTCTGTCTCTCTCTGTCTCAAAAAATAAAAAAATAAAAATAAAAATAAAAACTGTTGAAAAGAGCAGAAATTTATATTTTGCAAACTATACTTGTGGTCTTTTTTTTTTTTTTTTAAGAGAGGGATAGAGAGCATGAGTAGGGGAGGGGGCAGAAGGAGAGAAAAAGAGAATGTTAAGCAGTCTCCATGCTCAGTGAGGAGCCCCAAATGAGGCTCAACACCATGATCCTGGGATCATGACCTGAGCTAAATCAAGAGTTGGATGTTCAACCAACTGAGCCACCCAGGTGCCCATAAACTTGTGCTCTTACAAGAGATTTCACACTGGTCAATTTGCCTCTTTAATAAAATAAAAGAACGCTATTGGCAAATCCTGCTTCCCATCCCTAAATCTTCTGAGTGTGTGGAATATGATGTCTTTTTTCCCTCAACTTTCCGAGTAGACCATTTTATATGAATATTTGTCAGATCATATGATTCGGTTAGGAAATGTATACCTGTTTCCTCAATTCAAGCCCAACAGCATCAGACAACTCTTTCTTGTCATACAGTATGGGATTAAAATCACAAAAAAGCTAAAATACAATAAACTCACAGATGGGAGTCAAAAGGGTTGTTGTCTACCCAGGTCCATGATTCCCCTCCAGGTGGAATAGTCAAGCCAATCCAGTAAAACACTCCGGTATTTAGGTGCTTCCATAGGAAACTCTAAAGAGAATAGGAAATATTATAGGAAACAACTGATCGATTCTTATAGATACACAAAATAAATTTCTCAAGAGGACCTTTTGTATGCTGGTCCTACACGAGAAACAGGGATTGAACGTTACACTTTTCTAACGGATCATACTGGAGGGACAAAGTACTGCACTACAATGTCGTAAAGTATGCGTGGTTGCCGGGGATCCTAAGACTGCGAAGATGAACTTTCAAATTTGAGTCCTGGCTCGACGATCGATTGCTGTGCATCTTGGCACAGTTGTTGAATCTTTTTACTTGTGTTTTCCCCAATCTCTGAGACTCAGGTTATAGTAGTACCTATCTCAAAGAGCTTTGTTATTAAATAACATTATTATACACTGCTTGGAACATAATAAATTCTCATTACATAAATGTTAGTGGTTATAATTAATTACAGGTAAGAAATAACAGATAGAAGCAAGAGAATATACAGGGAAGAAAGGAAGCAATATCTGAGCTGACATGGTACATATTGTTCATAGTTCTTAATAACTTTTTCTATAGTAATAAAACCCCTGAGCCATATCTATGGCCAGACATAGTAAGGATATGTTTCCCAGGCTCCCTTTTGGCGAAGTGTGACAATGTGACTAATTTCTGGCTAATGGAACACAATTCAAGCAATACTGAAATTCTAATCAAGCACGTAAAAGGTAGGGCTGTATCCTTCCATTCATTATTTCCTTCTTTTCTGATGGCTAGAACGTCCATATGGTGGTCCATCAACCGGAAATAGGTGGACACAGACAGCACTCCACAGACAAGACTAGGAATCCATAGCTGTACGGACTAAAACGTGAGTGACATAACCAATTGCATAGAGGAATAGATACATTTTCCCCCTATTTTAACACTTCAACATTGGAAACATCAGACAATCCATGGCTCATAGTGGTTTAACTGGGAGTTTTCTTTTTGCTTTCTAATTGTCCTAACGCTTTTAAGTGTACCAAAGGGATATCTTATAAGTGAAACTGTTTTAGAGTCAATAAAGTGAACATCTACCTTGTTTAAGCTACGGTGATTTTGGTTCTCTGTCACATGCAGCTGAACTCATAGGCTAAATGTCATAACTGTTTGTAAGAAAATAAAGTCATTATGCACGCATACAAGACAACGTAGTGTTGTTCCATTGAATTATCTTTGCGCTATGGTAAAAAAAAAATCAGTTGACTAAATTTTTGTAGGTCTGCTTCTGGCATCTCTATTCAGTGTCACTGGTCTATCTGTCTTTTGCCAATTCTACACCATATTAACTAATTTTGCTTTATAGTAAGACTTGAGATCGAGTAATGTACATCTTCCATTCTTCTGCTTGCTTTGGGGCTAGTTTGTTCTTTTCTTAGTTTCTTTTTTTTTTTTTTTTTAAGTAGTGTAGATGACTGATTCTACATTATTTTCTTTTCAAACATAAGCACTTAATGCGATAAATTTCCCTCGAAGCTCTGCTTAAGTTGAAACCTGTAAATTCGGACACATTAAGATGCTGTTTTTATTCAATTCACAATATAGTTTAAAAATTTTGCTCTGATCACTTCCTTTTTGACCCAGTCATCATTCAGAAGTGTGTTGCAGAATTTTCAAACGTTTGGGAACTTTCCAAACACTATTCTGTTCCTAATTTCCAGTTTAATTTTCTGAAGGTCTGAGACATGCTTTGTAGAAGATCTATTTTTGAAGATTTTAAATATATATATATATTTTAAATATATATATATATATATATATATATATATGTATATATATATAAAATTGACTCCTGTTGTGGGATTCAAGGGCCAAAGGGTAGAATATTATGGACCAAATTGTGTCTCTCCAAAATTCCTATGTTGAAGCCCTGACCCCCAGGACTTCAAAATATGACTGCATTTGAAGTCAGAGCCTTTAAAGAGCTGATTCAGCTAAACTAGGGCTATTAGCGTGGATCTTAATTCAATCTGACTGCTGTCCTTATAAGAAGAAAAATTTGGGCACACGGAGAGACACAGATACACCCACACAGAGGAAAGACTATGTGAGGACGCAGTAAGAGGTGGCCATCTGAAAGCCAAGGAGAGAGGCGTTGGCCAATACCTTGATCTTGGGACTCAGCCTTCAGAACTGCAAGAAATTCATTTCTCTTGCTTAAGTCATTAAGTTTGTGGTCCTTTGTCACGGCTGCCCCAGCAACCGCATACAACTCCTTTATCATTTTGCAGTATTCCCTTTTTTTTTTTTTTTTTGCTTGTTTGTTTGTTTGGAGTGTCCTGTTTCTTTGGGTCTTTTTATTTACCTCATACCCAATGATTTGATGCTAACTTGACTTGACAAAACCCACTGGTTTTGTGCGTAGTAATGAAACGAGGTTACTAGTTTGTCCTAGGGTTGAAGTTAATAGGAGGGTGGGTTTCTCATCTGTTGCTGCTCTGGTAATCCTCGGTGCACCTCGGGTTTCAAATTCCTGCGGTGGCATCTTGTGTTCAGTGGTTTTGGTTTGTCTGTGTGCCAGGGAAATGTCTCCTTGACCTGAGAATTTAAGTCTCCCTTCTCACCATGCCTCATGAAGATCTCTTTGCTCATTCTTCTTCCTCCCTTGTCCCTCTCCCTTCTTGACTTCCTATTTGAAACTTGTTAGCTTGATAATAAAAGGCAGCAGAGGCAATGGTCTTTCTTGTTCTGATTATGCCTCAGTCTTAGGCAGGCACTCACCCCTGTCTTCTCTGTGCGGCTTTCTCTGTTCTGCTGCCCCTCCTCTGAATGTAGTCATGGTTCCATTGTGTATTCTCGACCCTCCCACGGGAGTATTTTCGGTTCCCAGTCCTCTTTCTCACCTGCAGTGGGTTTCACCAGCGCCCTAAAGGCAGCTGTCCTTGTCACCGGCACGCACATTAAGGCTTTTGTGCCATAGCACAGTTAACAGACAAGGGGACAAGGATCTAGGGGGGAATTTCTTGCCACTTCCGCATCACTGCTCTTTTCTCCTCCCAGGTCTGTGCCACAATGGACATTTTTTTTTTATGGTTCTTTCCAATCTTTTCTTTTTTTAATGTTGATTTGTTTTTGAGAGCAAGAGAGAGAGACAGAGAGACAGAGTGTGAGTGGGGAAGGGCAGAGAGATGGAGACACAGAATCCGAAGCAGGCTCCAGGCTCTGAGTTGTCAGCACAGAGCCCGACGCAGGGCTCGAACCCACAAGCTGCGAGATCATGACCCAAGCCAAAGTCGGACATTTAACTGACTGAGCCACCCAGGTGCCCCGCGCCCCTCTTTCCAATCTGTTCTTTGAGAGCCAGTGACGTTGACAGAAAAATAGTCTTCCAGGGTTTGTAGAATTCCCTTATTTCTAAAGAGCCCAGGAGCCTCACACTGTTCTTGCACCTTACTATCAGCCTGAACTCATCTTTCAATTATTTTGACTGAACTCTTCTTTCTGATGCATAATGCCTGATTTGTGTATCCCAAGTGAGTGAGGATGTATTTTCTCTTTCCCACAGCTACCTGTTTCAACATAGATTTTGGCTCTGCAACCCTACCTTTCCCATGGATCTGAAACAAGTTGGCAATTTATAGTTGACTGGCTATTTCTTATTCTAAAAGTTGTAGTAACATTTCTTCATGATCTTCGCACCTTGCCGTGAAAAATCTCCTTGCTTTTGTTGGTTTGTTTGCTTAAATACTTCTTTTTCTCATTTTCTTCTTCTTCCTCCCCCACCCCTCCTTTTTCTCCTTCTTTCTACTTTCTTTTTTTTTTTCTTTGCCATAGGTGATACATGGGTTTTCTAGGTGGACTTATAATTCTCTTCCTTTCACTTTATTCTTAACTTATTTGAAAGCTAGAGATGAATTTGCTAGAGACATTATTTTCTGTTTCTTGGAGTAATTATTCTTCTGTAATATATATCTTATCTATCTGACTTTTACATGCCTTCTTTGGAGAAATTTGGAAACGGAAATATTTATGTATAAATTCTATGCTGATTCCTTTTAGATTCTTATCTATCCTTGAAAGAGAACAATTATACCTGGCCCATTCAGTTGTTTAGGAATAATGTGAAGGGGTGTAATCTGAGCTGGAAGAAGGAATTTTCTATTAAAATATATTGTCTCAGTCTACTGGTCTCCCCCATCTGGTTTATTGATTGCCTAGAAGATATGTTTTTTCTGTATTTCAGCATCCTTCCCTTTGATGGTGAGAGGGAAATAGATGAGGTTCTTAGTGAAATATTTCATTGAACAATTTCTTCGTGCATTGATTTGTTATTTATCCCTTCCAGAGCATTCTTATGAGAAGATTTCCAGTTGATACCTGCTTCCCCTTTCTTGCCTTAAAATTGACCTCAAGGAGAAGAATACAATTCTTACTCTATCCTGGATTCAGCTCATATTTGAGTCAATTTGAACTGCATCTGATAGACAGTCTTACAGGTTGAGATTTGGTGTTACACCGGTTACGGTGAGAAGATAGTTTACTTCTTTTTTCTTTTTTAATTTTTTTTAACGTTTATTTATTTTTGAGACAGAGAGATACAGAGCATGAACGGGGGAGGGGCAGAGGGAGAGGGAGACACAGAATTAGAAGCAGGCTCCAGGCTCTGAGCCATCAGCCCAGAGCCTGACACGGGGCTCGAACTCATGGACCGCGAGATCGTGACCCGAGCTGAAGTTGGACGCTCAACCGACTGAGACACCCAGGTGCCCCACAAAACTTCAATTTAAATTAAGCCAGTTAGAGAAATATTTTGCTCAAGGAAGAAGGTCCTTAATGAGGACTATTCTGTATTTCTTTTCTCTCAGCATCATCTTAATTTTAGCTGCCATGATATCTGACTGCAGCCATTGTGAATATTGCAATAAACATGAGAGATGAGGGAAGATATTTACCGTCTTACATTTTAAAATGGAATCTAGTAAGCAATGGGGATCCCTGGTGGAGAAGTTAGGTGTAGAGTAGCAAATGAATTCCTCCAATCCATAGCCACTCCCTCCCAAAAAGCTTAAAAATAAACATGTAGTTCAACAATTCATTCAACCAACATTTATGTAGTTAACAGGAATGAGGCTTCACATTATTTTCATAGAAATTTCCAAGTATGTAGCACAATAACTGTAATGAAAAGTGTGAGGATGCTATAATCTCCAAGTTTGATATCTCACCATATCAATGAAGTCTCGAATCACCATGAGATGTGAATTTTTCGTGGCACAGTCATTTTTACTTTCATGCCAAGATTTATTAGCTTCAGCAACCCAGTAACATTTCCCCCCGTGTAGCCTCCAGTCTTTCGAAGGGCATGATTTATGAGCGGTAGAAGAGTTGAAAGAAACTGGAAGGAAAAAGGATAAGTAATTAAAAGAGACTTAGAACTATATCCCTAATACCACATACAAGCTTCTCAAATTTTGTTAAATTATGGTCTAAAGCTTTCTTTGACAAAAGTATATGCTTTTCTCAAGGTGGATTTGGAAAGAATAAAGATTAACAGAATTTCAACCATGTGTATATTCATTCATTCTTCCATTCTTTTTCTGTTTAATTCACTTAAAAATATATCATATTTTCTATCAGCAAGGCAATGTATAAGACACTAGGATCAAGACTGTATAGGGTCAATGCAGACACTGCCTGCACTCAAGTCTCAGGCAGATAAAAATTTTAAAGTAAAATACAAATTAGAGATTTTAATTAGTGGTCCACCATTACACCAGACATTTTGGGAGTTATCTATCACACTGGAATATATTTTCTTGGACAAAATTTGCATAATAAGTGGCCCCCAAAGCTTAAGATAGATTGATCCTCCCATACAAAAAGGATCTTGACATCCCCAAATGTGCTTGTAACAGGTAGTTTTGATTTATAATATTTGCCAGTAGGTTTAGATGATGACACATAGCCATCCTGGATATACCAGTAATTTATTGCCCTTGAAATAAATATCCTTTAAAAACACACATACATATACACAGAAAATGACTTGAAGGCACTGAAACATGAACAAAAGCAGGCAGATTTTGGAGGGGAAGTGACACTTGAAATAGGTATGGAAAGGTATATATTTTTTATTTTTACAACTGTTAGCTTAAGACAGCCCAATGTTGGTGCCATGTAGAGTGAGTAAAATTTCAATAGACAATCTGCAGTCTTTTGAGACTTAAAAAACAAAAACAAAAACAAAAACAAAACAAAACAAAACAGAGAACAGAGTTTGAAGCAACCACAGATATTGAAAATGGAGGATGAATCCCATGAAGAAGAAAACATAAAGGATGTACACCAAGTTCCAAGTATAAAAGTTTTCCAAGTCGCTGCCTGATGCATGTGAAAGCTACATTATAGCTAAGGATAAAATAATTTATTTGGGGAAAAAAAAGAATTTGTTTGAGATTTGCGCTACTGCCCAAAAGATAGATATTTTTGTTTGTTTTAGAGAGCAAAAGTGGGGGAGAGCGGCAATGGGAGACAGAGAGAGACAGAGAGAGAGAGAATCTTAAGTAGACTCCACATTCAGTGCAGAGCCCCCATGTGGGGCTCAATTCCACATTCCTGGGATCATGACCTAAACCGAAATCAAGAGTCAGACCCTCAACCGCTCAACCAAATGAGCCACCCAGGAACTTCCCAAAAGACAGAAATTTAAATTTGAGGTCAGCTATACCAAGTCCCTGCTAAAATAGGAAAATCAACACTGGAGAAATACATCAGCATACAGACGCTCAGCATAGCCTGCACAATATCCAAGGGCACAATCTCAAAATACTTGACATAAGAAAATCAGGAAAATATGACCGATTAAAACGAGAAAGGAAATCAATGCAGCACAACAGGAAAATGATGCAGGTTGAGAATTATCCCCAAATATTCTAAAGCAGCTGTTCTAATTAGGCACAAGTATGTAAAAGAAAATATGTTTGTAATTAAAAAATGGGATACTTCTAAGAAATAGAGAATTTTTACTTTTGTTAAGAAATGAAATTTATAATTAAGAAATGCATGATATGCAAATTTCATTAGATTGGGCTTAAAAGCAGAGAATACACAAAAATAAAATAAACTGCTTACAACAGAGAAAAATCTTGAAAACAGAGAAAAATTGCACGCCATTTATAGGGAAACAAAAAAAAAAAGCCCTTTCACATAATGAATTATGGGGGGCAGAATATAGTGAAAAACATCTTCAAATTGTTGAACAGAACCAAGAAACACTTAACTGTAGAGAACAAACTGATGGTTACCAGAGGGGAGGTGAATGGTGGGATGGGTTAAGTAGGTGATAGGGATTAAGAAGTGCACCTGTGATGAGCACCAAGTGTTGTATGAAAGTGTTGAGTCCCTGTGTTGTACAGCTGAAACTAATCAGATATTGGTCCAGTGGTTTTGCATTTTCTGATTTGATTCTTGGTCAATTCTTATTATATATATATATGTATATATATATATATATATATATATATATATATACATATATATATATGTATATATATATATATATAATTTCTGTCTTTCTTTTCTTCCTTTATCTATTCTGGTTGTTGTTTTGCTTAAGCAGAAATTTTTAATCTATTCTTTTTACACCTCTTCTGTATCTCCTTCTTCATTTTCTTTTCTCTTTCTCTGGATTAAGTGGTAGAGTTTCTCTGATTATCTGCTTGGTCAATTTTTCTCTCTCTCTCTCTTTTTTTCTTTTCTTTTTCTCTGCCACTGTCATTTCTGTCTTTGTATGGGATAAGGCTTCTTCCACTATCACCCCATTTTTAAATGTTTTCCAGGTTTACTTCAAAGACCAAATCAAAGCACACCTGGTGGAAGGTCAAAACCACTACTATGAGTAGGGAAATAAAGCAAACAGAGTCACAACAAGAAAGAGGGCACAATACACTCCAAAAAGACCTTCTGAAGGGCCAGGCTCTGGACAGTGTATGACCCCCTTTTATAATAGTAGTGCTCACAGGTGCAGGACATATAACAAGCTATTAGGACACATAAAAGACAGAAAACTAGCCAAAATGGTGAAACGGAAGAAATCTCCTCAAAAGAAACTTGAGAAAGAAATGACAGCTAGAGAATTGCTCAAAACATATGTAAACAATTTATCTGATCAAGAATTTAGAATAATAGTTATAAAATTAATAGCTAGACTTAATAAAAGCATAGAAGACAGCAGAGAATTTATTGCTGCAGAGATCAAGGAACTAAGAAACAGTCATGATGAATTAAGAAATGTTGTAAGTGAGGTGCAAAATAAATTAGGCGCAGTGACAGCAAGAATGGAGGAAGCAGAGGGGAAAATAAGTGAAATAGAACATAAAGTTATGGAAAATGCTGAAGCTAAGAAAAAGAGATAAAAAATGCTAGAACAAGAGGGGAGAATTAGAGATAAGTGATTCAGTGAAAAGTAATAATGTCTGCATCATAGGAGTTCCAGAAGAAGAAAAGAGAGAGAAAGGGTCAGAAGGTTTACTTGAACAAAATATAGTTGAGAACTTCCCTAATTTGGAGAAGGAAGCAGACATCCAAATCCAGGAGGCACAGAGAACTCCCTTCAGATTCAACAAGAATGGGCCTTCTCCATGGCATATCATAGTGAAACTGGCAAAATACAAAGTTAAAGAGAGAATTCTGAAAGCAGGTAGGGACACATGGGCCTTGACCTACAAGGGTAGACACATAAGCACAGTAGCAGACCTGTCCACTGAAATGTGGCAGGCCTGGAGGGAGTGTCAGGAAATATTCAATGTGATGAATAGGAAAAATATGCAGTCAAGAATCCTTTATCCATCAAGGGTGTCATTCAGAATAAAAGGAGAGAAAAAGGCTTTCCCAGACAAAAACTGAAGGACAAACCAGCCCTGCAAGAGATCCTAGGGGGACTCTGTGAGTGGAACACTGCAAAGACTACAAAGGACCAGAGACATCACCACAAGCATGAAACCTACAGATAACACAATGACACTAAATCCATATCTTTCAATAATTACTCTGAATTTAAATGGACCAAATGCTCCAATCAAAAGGCATAGAGTATCAGAACGGATAAACAACAACAGCAACAACAACAACAACAACAAAGAAAACAAGATCCATCTATATGCTGTCTACAAGATACTCACTTTAGATCTGAAGACACCCTCAGCTTGAAAATGAGGGAATGGAGAACCATCTATCATGCTACTGGAAGTCAAAAGAAAGCTGGAGTAGCCATACTTATGTCAGACAAACTAGATTTTAAACTAAAAGCTGTAACAAGAGATGAAGGAGGGCATTATATCATAATTATGGAGTCTATCCATCAAGAAGAGTTAACAATTATAAATGTTTATGCTCCCAATTTTGAAGTGCCCAAATATATACATCAAGTAATCACAAACATAAGCAATCTTATTGATAAGAATATGGTAATGGCAGAGGGCTTTAATACTCCACTTACAACAATGGACATAGCATCTAGGCAGAAAATCAATAAAGAAACAATGGCCTTGAATGATACACTGGACCAGATGGACTTGACAGATATATTCAGAATTTTTCATCCAAAAGCAGCAGAATACACATTTTTTTTCAAGTGTACATGGAACATTCTCAAGATAGATCACATACTGGGTCACAAAACACCCCTCAATAAATAAAAAAGAATAAAAGAATTGAGATCATACCATGCATATTTTCAGATCGCAACACTATGAAACTTCAAGTCAACCACAAGAAAAATTTTGGAAAGCCTCCAAATGCATGGGGGTTAAAGAATATCCTACTAAAGAATGAATGGGTCAATCAGGCAATTAGAGAGGAAATTTAAAAATATACGGAAGCAAATGAAAATGAAAACATTGACAGTCCAAATCCTTTGGGATGCAGCAAAGGCAGTCCTGAGAGGAAAATATATTGCAGTTTAGGCCTATATCAAGAAACAAGAAAAATCCCAAATACAAAACCTAATCACACCTAACCTAATGGAACTTGAAGCAGAATAGCAAAGACTCCAAAACCAGCACAAGAAGAGAAATAATAAAGACTAGAACAGAAATAAACAACACATAATCCAAAAAAACCCAATAGAACAGATCAATAAATCTAAGAGCTGATTTTTTGAACAAATTGATAAATGCCTAGTCAGACTTCTTGAAAAGAAAAGAGAGGGAACCCAAATAGATAAAATCATGAAAGAAAGAGGAGACATCACAACCAACATGACAGAAATACAAAGAATTATTAGAGAATGCTATGAAAAATTATATGCCAACAAACTGGACAACCTGGAAGAAATGGACAAATTCCTAGACACCCACACACTACCAAAACTCAAATGGTAAGAAATAGAAAGTTTGAACAGACCCATAATCAGTGAAGAAACTGGATCAGCTATCAAAAATCCCCAACAAACAAGAGTTCTGGGCCAGATGGCTTCCCTGGGGAATTCTACCAGACATGAAAGCAGAGTTAATATCTATCCTTCTCAAGCTGTTCCAAAAAATAGAAACAGAAGGGAAGTTTCCTGACTCATTCTATGAAGTCAGTATTACCTTGATTCCCAAATCAGAGACCCCACCAAAAAGGAGAATTACAGGCCAATATCCCTGATGAACATGGATGCAGAAATTCTCAACAAGATACTAGCAAATTGAATCCAACAGTATATGAAAAGAATTATTCACCATGATCAAGTGGGATTCATTACTGGGCTGCAGGGCTGGATCAATATTCACAAATCAATCAATGTGATACATTACATTAATAGAAGAAAGGGTAAGAAAGCGATGATTCTGTCAATAGATGCAGAAAAAGCATTTGACAAAATACAACATCATTTCTTAATAAAAATCTTCAAAAAGTCTGGATAGAAGGAACATACCTTGACATCATAAAAGCCATATATGAAAATCCCACAGTTAATATCATCCTCAGTGAGGAAAAACTGAGAGATTTCCCTCTGAGATTAGGAACACAACTGAGGGATGTCCACCCTCACCACTGTTGTTTAACATAGTGTTGGAAGTGCTAGCATCAGCAATCAGACAACAAAAGGAAATAAAAGTCATCCAAATTGGCAAAGAAAAAGCCAAGTTTTCGCTTTTCACAGATGACCTGATACTCTGTGTGGAAAACCTGAAAGACTCCACCAAAAAGCTGCTAGGGCTGGTACATGAATTCAGCAAAGTTGCAGGATACAAAATCAACACACAGAAATCGGTTGCATTTCTAGACACCAATAATGAAGCAACAGAAAGAGAAATCAAGAAATTGATCCCGTTTACAGATGCAAAGAACCATAAGATACCTAGGAATAAACCTAACCAAAGATGTAAAAGATCTGTACTCTGAAAACTATAGAAAGCTTATGAAAGAAATTGAAGAAGACACAAAGAAATGGAAAAACATTCCATGCTCATGGATTGGAAGAACAAATATTGTTAAAATGTCAATACTACCCAAAACAATCCACACATTCAATGGAATCCCAGTCCAAATAACATGGTCATTCTTCTCAAAGCTAGAACAAACAATCCTAAAATTTGTATGGAACCACAAAAGACTCTGAATAGCCAAAGTAATGTTGAAAAAGAAAACCAAAGTGGAAGGTATCACAATCCCGGGCTTTAGCCTCTACTACAAAGCTGTAATCATCAAGACAGTATGGTATTGGCAGAAAAACAGACACACAGACCAATGGAATGGAATAAAGAACCCAGAAATGGACCCACAAATGTATGGCCAACTAATCTTTGACAAAGCAGGAAAGAGTATCCAATGGAAAAAAGTCTTTTTAGCAAATGGTGCTGGGAGAACTGGACAGCAACATGCAGAAGAATGAAACTGGACCACTTTCTTACACCATACACAAAAATAAGTCAAAATGGATGAAAGACCTAAATATGAGACAGGAAACCATCACAACCCTAGAGGAGAAAACAGGCAACAACCTCTTTGACCTCAGCCACAGCAACGTCTTACTTGACATGTCTCCAAAGACAAGGGAAGTAAAAGCAAAAATGAACTATTAGGACCTCATCAAGATAAAAAGCTTCCGCAGTGCAAAGGAAACAACCAGCACACCTAAAAGGCAGTGTACAGAATGGGAGAAGATATTTGCAAATGACATACCGGATAGCAGGTTAGTATCCAAAATCTATAAAGAACTTACCAAACTCAACACCCCAAAAACAAATAGCAGAAGACATGATTAGACACTTTTCCCAAGAAAACATCCAGATGACCAACAGACACATGAAAAGATGCTCAATATCATTCATCATCAGGGAAATACAAATGAAAACCACATTGGAATACCACCTCACACCGGTCAGAGCAGCTAAAACTAACAACTCAGGAAACAACAGATGTTGGCGAGGATGTGGAGAAACAGTAACCCTTCTGCACTGTTGGTGGGAATGCAAACTGATGCAGCTTCTCTGGAAAACAGTGTGGAGGTTCCTCAAAAAATTAAAAATAGAATTACCCTATGACCCAGCAGTAGCACTACTAGGAATTTATCCAAAAGATACAGGAATGTTGATGCATAGGGGCATGTGTACCCCAATGTTTATAGCAGTGCTTTCAACAATAGCCAAAATATGGAAAGACCCCGAATGTCCATCTACTGATGAATGGATAAAGACGTTGTGGTATATCTATAGAATGGAATACTACTTGGCAATGAGAAAGACTGAAATCTTGCCATTTGCAACAACGTGGATGGAACTGGAGGGTATTATGCTAAGTGAAATAAGTCAGTCAGAGAAAGACAGATATCGTATGTTTTCACTCATATGTGGGATTTGAGAAACTTAACAGAAGACCATGGGGGAAGGAAAGGAGAAAAAATAGTTCCTAACAGAGAGAGAGGCAAACCATAAGACACTCTTAAATACAGAGAACAAACTGAGGGTTGATGGAGGGGGAGGAAGGTTGATGGGCATTGAGGAGGGCACTTGTTGGGACGAGCACTGGATGTTGTATGTAAACGATGAATCATGGGAATCTTCTCCCAAAGCCAAGAGCATGCTGTATACAGTGTATTTTAGCTAACTTGACCATAAATTATATTTTTTAAAAAAGACGCCAGCAACAATGCAACTAGGACTTTTAAGGATACATTTAATAAGAAATTACTATATTTGTACTTCTATATTTCTAATAGTAGATACTTTGACCAGATAGTGTGAACCAGTGCTTCTTAACCATTTCTATATTATGGAATATAAAAAAATTTCTGAAGTGTAGCAAGACAAAAAAATAAAAGTCTATGGTTTACCAATTAGTCACCTAGATCTTTATAGCTCAAGAAGCTTAAGGCATACCAATGCTAAGGCAGTGTTGAAAAAACTCTCTTTTAAAGATACTTTTCTAGAAGATAATTATATCCTAAAAGAATTAGATAAAAACGTATTGCTTAGAAGAGCCCAGGTGGCTCAGTCAGTTAAGCATCCAACTCTTGATTTCAGCTCAGGTCATGATCTCAGGGTTGTGGGATCGAACCCCACATAGGGCTCTGCGCTGCTTGAAATACTTTCTCTCCTTCTCCCTCTCCCGCTTGTGCTGTCTCATTCTCTCCCTCTCTAAAATATGAAAATAAAAGTATTGCTTCGCTCGTAAGAAATAAGGAAAATCGCTGAAGGGAGGCACTTAGCTAGAAGCCGAATAGGAAGCATTTCCATAAACGAGTTCATAAAGCCAGGTTGCCCTCAAAGCTAATGATTTATTTGTTTATTTTTATCTTAACACGTATGTGTTTATTTATTTATTTATTTATTTATTTATTTATATTAACGATATTCAGTGCCCATCCATGATAAAAACTCTCAGCAAACTTGGAATAAAGGTAACTTCCTGAATCGGATTAGCATATAGAAAGTATTATACTTAATGGTGAAATACTGAAAGTTTTACTTTTTTAAAATTTTATTTTTTAATTTATGTGTATTTTGTATTAACTTCATTTATTTTTAAATTTACATTCAAGTTAGTTAGCATATAGTGCTATAATGATTTCAGGAGTAGATTCCCATGATTCATCCCCTACATATAACCCCCAGTGCTCATCCCAACAAGTATCCTCCCTAATTCAAAGCTAATGATTTATATCAGTTCTAGGGTCCTAAATCCAGACCTTGGGTTTGCTGAAAAGTGATAGAGTGAGCCAGTGAGATTCTGGTTAGTCCAGTTTCTTCAATTATTTTTTTTAACATTTATTTATTTTTGAGAGAGAGAGAGAGAGCGTTAGTGGGGGAGGGGCAGAGATAGAGGGAGACACAGAATCTGAAGCAGGCTCCAGGCTCTGAGCTGTCAGCACAAAGCCTGACTGGGACTTGAACCCACAAACCGTGAGATCATGACCTGAGCTGAAGTGGGATGCTTAACCGACTGAGCCACCCAGGAACACCAGTCCAGTGTCTTCAAAAGCATCTCAAGTCATTTAACCATTAGCCCCTCACTCCCTCCGCGCAGATGAAATTGCAACCAATCTTTGCCAGAAAGTATTTTTCTTTTAGAAATTCCATCAATTGAAATCATTCACATTAGAATAAAAACATATTAAATGCTTTAAAAAACAAGCCACGTTGCAGGATACACAAACAGCAGATTTGGTCACCAAAGACTTTAGATAGTTAATTCATCATATGTATCAAAAATCATAATGTTTTAAATTATTTAAAGAATAAAAGAATAAGTAGAAAAATGATCAGATAACAGGAGACTATTGAAAGCTAACACAAGTGTGACTGAAATTAAGTCCTTAGAATTGAACACTATAATCCCTGAAATCAGACTCCATGAATGAGTCTGTAGTTTAGACCCAGGAAAAGAGAGCATGCGTGGACTGCAAAACATATCTGAAAACATTGCCTTCAGCACAAATCGATAACTTTGAGGACACAAGGGGATGCTAAGAGAAATGGAGGGTAAGCCTATTGCACATCTAATTTAAATTCTAGAAAGAAAATAGAAGGTGGACAAAAAATTAGAATTGATGGCTGAACAGATCTATTTTTATTTTACATATTTTAAGTTTTATTATTTTATTAAGATCAAATTTAGAATTGATGTTCTTTCCTGATGAATTGATCTAGGAATCTAGGAGAGGTGACATACATCTATAGCAATAGGATTAGGATTAGAAAACAAGTCTAACAAAATTTAAAGCTAGAGCTTTATTTAATAATACTAGTATGACCTGTGTCTCCAGTATAGTACATTATAGTACTCTTGCTCTGGGGATGGCATCCCACAAAATTTTCCTTCAGCGTCACACTAGTTAAAAAAAAATTAACATGTGTTGTATCAGACAGCTTTTAGAATGTGGTCAAGGGGGCTTGGAAATATCAAAATCCAATTTAAGGTTTTAATGAATTCTCAGAATTTGAATGTACTCTGTATTATGGACTGGTAAGTCTTTCTAATAGAATTATACCTGGATGTTCAGAAGAAGAACGGTATATAGTTAAAATTAAATTAATAGATTTAAACATGTAATAAGGTCTCTGGAAAATAGAAAGCAGAAAGGCTAAAAGTAATTGAGTGTTTTCTTGACTTTTAAAAGTATACAGGAGCGCCTGGGTGGCTCAGTTGGTTAAGTGTCTAACTTCGGCTCAGGTCATGATCTCACGGTTCGTGGGTTCGAGTCCCACGTGAGGCTCTGGGCTGACAGTGCGCAGCCTGCTTGGGATTCTCTCTTTCCCTCTCTGTCTGCTCCTCTCCCTCTCTCTCTTTCTCTCCCTCAAAAATAAATAAACTTTAAAGAAATAAAAGAATGCAAATACATTCATATGAGACAGCAAGAGAAAGACCAACGTAAGATTACCATTTATAATTATTTTGCATTTAATAACATCACCTGGTAAGAAAAAAAACTACCTTGGATAATCATGGACTTTAAAAATGAAAATATTGTGATCACATTCTACATCCTCACATGCCCCACTAGAAATAAAAAGAATAAAATGCAAATATTTCAATGAAATACCTTTACATTTAGTTAGAACTCTATATAAGCTCATTTTTCTCCTTTGCCTTATAACTCTGAGTATTTTTGTCATGGACTGTAATGGGTCTATAGAAAGTAATGATCTCAACCATACCTCTGCAGGTGCAGAGGAACCTTTCTATTCAGATATATTCAGGTAAAACTGAAGCTACTGTCAATGCCTGGCTATTCAGGGATTAGACAATATATAGTAATGTTACCTATTGAGGCGATTGTTCCAGATTTACTTTCCCCAGCACAGAATTTCTCTTTTGAGTCATCATCCATTGTATTATGTCTTGCAGATTTGAACTGGGAAACTGATGAAAGAGGAAACATATTTTCCTAACTAAATAAAAAACACAAAACCATTGGGTTCTAGTGACTAAAGTTCAATCATGTAGAAACTCTATAGGAACTTAAATAATTAACATTCTAAGGGGAAAAACAACATTATTTCCCCCAAGATTTGGACTTTCCTTTGGACTCTTAATCTTATTAATGTTAACTTTAGTGAAAATGAAAAGATACGATCTGGGACCAGATGTTGTTCACCTGATTTTTTCCTGGAGGCTTCATACTTATTTTAATAAGCACAAAATAACCAGCCATGGATATAAGCCTCATTTGGAGAGTTTGCGTTTAATGAAACACAATTATATCGTGTTAATGACACTTGTTTCAATCAAGTGTCACCTGATTCAGGGAAAGGATTTTATTTTCTTCTATGAGTTTATTTATTTATTTTGAGAGAGAAAGGGAGTGTGTGCATGCACATGCAAGTAGGGGAGGGGAAGAGTGAGGGAGAGAATTGGGGTTCCATCTCATGAACCATGAGATCATGACCTGAGCTAAAATCAAGAGTCAAAGAATCAGATGCTTGGGGCACCTGGGTGGTGTGGTCAGTTAACTGCCTGACTCTTGATTTCATGATCAAGAAATCATCTCATGGTCATGATCTCAGGTCATGATCTCATGGTTCGTGGGATGGATCCCCGAGTCTGGTTCTGTGCTGACAGCACAGGCCTGCTTGGAATTCTCTCTGTCTCTTTCCCTCTGCCCCTCCCCTACTCATGTTCTTTCTCTCTCTCACAAAATAAATAAATAAACTTAAAAAAAAAAAAAGAAAAGAGTCAGATCCTTAATCAGCTGAGCCACCCAGGCTCCCCTCAGGGAAAAGATTTTATATGTTTTGATTTGGTTCATAATTGTTTCAATACTTTGCATGTAAATGCTATATATAGAAGTATAGGGTGAGCCCGGAGTACTTTTTCTACAATGACTAATATTTCTGTCTTTCTGATGGCCATTGAACTGAAATTACCTTTGGTAATTTATAATTTCATAATAATGTGTATTAGGCAATTAAATATTTAAAATCTACTTTGGTAATAATTCTATTGGTAAAAAATACGTTTTATTGACAAACTGATGTTTTAGTAACAAACAAATCTATTAGCTTAACATAAAAACATATATAGAATAGGTTTTTAATGCTAATTATTTTTGCTTCCCTCCTCCCTAATTTTATAGCTGCAATTAGACAATAGACTAGTTATATTAAACTAATGAAACAACTGATCTTTCTGGGGTTTTGGGTGTGCATCTCAACTAGAGGTTCGACCTGGACTTCTAGGTCTTTCCCATTCTGGAATTCTATCACTGTGCCTATTTCTTCGTAACTTCCAAGGCCATTCATAATTGCTAATACCATTTACAAGGATTCTTGATGTAGGCAGGTATGCCTTGGCCTGTTCTAGAGTTTGATTTAATCTGGGAACCTGGATTCCTTGCAATATATACGCTCTGTGTGTTACCTTAGTTCTATAGACATTTGTGAAGAACTTTTCTCCAAGCATTTATTCAATAATTAAAAATATTTGCCATATGAATAATTGGATTATGCTCAGTTATGTTCAAAGTACATGAGTAGAATTTTTAAATGGTTTATTAAGAAGTGTTTTCACCTATTGATTTAAGATTGATAGTGCCCAGGACTAGCTCATGTGAATAAACTTACAAATTTAAACTTATAAATTTAATTTCCTTTCATCGGAAAATAGTTTTAGAGCAGCTTGTGTATAGCTCAATATTAAACTGCATTGTGCGGTTCAATCATAAAATATAAATATATTCTTGACATCTGTTTCTTTTATCAATGAAAAGAATCCACAATTATATCACATACTGAAGTTCTATGGAGAATCTTTCATTTTAATTGTTTCAAATTTCATACTTTTTGTGAAGTTGTACTGCATTGTTTAGGGAACCATTGAACAGCAAACACAATTACAACAGGTCACTAGAGAAAAATACTTCAGGATAAATGAATAATACTGATAATTACTTACCCAAAATGCTCAACACAATTACTATTACAAGAAGGATGATGATAATTGCACATCCAACTTTCAAGAAAATTCCATGATGGTGAGTATCTACAAAATTGGATAGATTGGAGAGATAAAATTGGATAGTAACTCCAGCAGATATTTCCTTATATGGTGAGAGGTAAGAGGGGACTCAATAAATTTTCTTGGTTATCATGCTTCTAAGTTACTCTCCTTTGAAATATATACACCCAGCTTCTTTTTTGCGGATGCATGCACACACACATACGCACTCACGCAGAACATATATACTTTTCTGGTTTGTGAAGAGGGGACTTATAAAACTTTGAATAGGTATGAATTTTTGTTTATGGGTTCATTGCACTTATTCCACAGCATTACAATGATCTACTGTGAGCAGTCCTAAATTTTTATATAAGACTGAGACTCTCCAGATTCTCTAATAAGTTTATTGACAGCACCCACTGATGTGGATTGATTCATTCTTTTCTCTCTTATGTAACATGCCTACATACTGTGATACATAACTGTGATTTCATATGTTTCATTCATTTTTATTTTAAAATAAAGTACTCTTAGAGATGACCTCACCCAACATCTGCACATTAGTGGGGATATTCAAGTCCACAGCCACATAGTTATTTGATGACAGAGCTGAGATCAGGCCTCAGCTGTCTTGACTGACTACCAAACCAGTAGTTGGTTTGCTGTTCACTCTATCTCATTGTCTTTGGAGTAGTCAAAAGATAATAATAAATCACAAAAAAAGGACTTATTAGCTTTGGCTGATAATTAAACGGGCAATCTCTAATGCAAAATAATTGCAGCATATCAATTCCACTAGATAGATGATATATACACTGAGAAAGTAATAAAATAATTAATGTTGATACATAACCAATTACAAAGTCAAGCGTCAAGACCGGTTAACCTGAATGCTTATTTAGTGGTATATTATTTTTTTTTAATTTTTTTTAACGTTTATTTATTTTTGAGACAGAGAGAGACAGCACATGAACGGGGGAGGGTCAGAGAGAGAGGGAGACAGAGAATCTGAAACAGGGTCCAGGCTCTGAGCGGTCAGCACAGATCCCAACATAGGGCTTGAACTCAGGGACTGCGAGATCATGACCTGAGCCGAAGTCGGCCGCTTAACCGACTGAGCCACCCAGGCGCCCCAGTGGTATATTATTATAGAGTGCTTTGTTCTATGTTCAAATTCTTACTGTTATTGAATAAAACATCTTTAGTGGGATTTTAATTGTCAGAAGATAAAAAAGGCTGTGTATTTTTATTTATCATGTAAAACAATGAGAATGGTGCCAGTCAAGATATAATCTCAAGAAGAATGTGATGGTATCCCTACACACATTTTTAATATAAAATAGACATGTTTTTAATAACATGTTTCAGGTTACAGACCTAAAAACTTACAGAATAAAATTTCAGATTTTGTGAAGGGACTGACATAAGGGATATTAGCTCATTTTTTTGATCCTCAAGGTATGATTTACCAAAAGTGTGAATTTCTCAATTTTAGCCTGGGATATTCTCAGTGGCATCATACTTTTCCACTTTTTCACTTCAGCTCAATTTCATCGTGACCTCTTTGTTTTATATCTTAAAGAACAAATGAACCTATAATATCTATTGAGTGTCTCATGAGATCCGTTTATTTATTTATCCATTTGTACATTCATCCACTTACCAAGCATCTACTGATGGCCTGTTAGGTACTTGGTACTATGTGAGGTGTTGGGGATGCAAAGATTAAGAGATTAGGGACAGGGTCTCAGCATTTTTGAGGCTCTGAAGAAGTAAGGAATATGGTAACTTTAAGGAGCAAAGAGAAAGACAATAGCCAGAGCAAAATAAGTAAAACATACGGAGTAAGAAGAAGACTAAGAACCTGACATATCATATGTAGGGCTCTAGAGGACATGACATTTCAGTGTACCAAATAATTTTTTCCCTCTACTGTGATATGACCCATGAGAACAGAAGTTGTATTTATCCAACACCAGGGATATGCAGTGAAAGAGTAATAAAGTATTTGATTTCTGGTCATAAGCACCATTGTGGGTAAGTAATTTAATCTTTATATATTTATGTTTTCTCTCTTTAATACTGGAATATTGAACTAGATGGCATTAAAGATGTTATCTTCAAATCTCTAAGCCTGGAGGGAAGTAAAGTTCTATCTGTAAACAAAAAGGAAATCAAACCCTGGAATGTAGAATTGAAAACACTGGTTTTGTTGCTTGAAGTGAGTTAAAATAATGCTAGAAAAATGGACTAATAGTGTGAGAATTTTCACAATGGGAGAATAAGAATGCAATTCTATTACACGTTATTTTTCAAATTAAGTTCTATCTTCTCATCGAAAAAGAAAGCACCCAGTGTAGGGAGAAAAGAAAGCAGATAAGCTTCTATTGGGCAAGTTAGAGAGGTGACATTTAAAAGTAGGGAATGATATGCTTTTGCAATCGGAGAAAATCACACATCAGTTTCATTTCATAACAAATTTAAAAATATAAAAGAAGAAATACATTCTGTGGAAATATAGAAAATCATACATTATATTCATTCTATAAGGGCAAACGCAATGAGGAGATTTTAAATTACATAAATATTTTATATAAACTATTTTTTATTATTATTATTTTTAATTATTTTTTTAATATGAAATATATTGTCAAATTGGTTTCCATACAACACCCAGTGCTCATCCCAACAGGTGCCTGCCTCAATGCCCATCACCCACTTTCCCCTCCCTCCCACCCCCCATCAACCTCTATCCTAGAGAAAAGAATGGAAATGCAACATGAAATTTTCCCTAGTACTTTGGAGGATAAAAGACACATTGAATTTTAAAATCTATCAGTTTTGAGTGGTTTGTGATTAAGGTGCAATGTTATCTTTAGCTATATGCCTATCTCTTCATATTCCAAAAATATTCTATTACTCAGATAGTCACTAATTCTAAACTTCATGAAATAAAATACTAGCATTTCATGTCTCCTTAGTTTAGTTTAACATTGTTACCCTATCAATTTGCAAGTTTCAAAAAGATAATTAACAATGTGAATAGTAGCCAGGAATTTTCCCCTCTGTATAAATAAATATATCATTCTATATTAAAAGGGCAGGTTTAATCAGGGGTATATAAAGTGTAGAGAAAAAAGGGGTCATGAGTTCAGATGTCACTGTATGAGTATAAATGGTCACTGCAAGAAATGCAAAGAATAGAAAGTTTACAAAAACCAAAAGCGAAGTTCTGTGTATTAAGAATAGAATTATATATAACACCCAGTGCTCATCATAAGTGCCCTCTTTAATATCCATCACCCATTCAACACATACCCCCACCCCCACCTCCCCTCCAGTAACCCTCAATTTATTCTCTATAGTTAAGAGTCTGTTTCCTGGTTTGCCTTTTTTCTCCACTCCCCCCACCATGTTGACCTGTTTTGTTTTTTAAAATTGCACATATGAGTGAAATCACAGGGTATTTGTCTTTCTCTGACTGACTTATTTCACTGAGCAAAACACTCTCCAACTCCATCCATGGTGTTATATGTGAGTGATAAATCACTAAATTCTACACCTGAAACTAATATTATACTGGATGTTAACTAACTGGAATTTATAAAAATTTGAAAAAGAAAAGCATAAATTACAATTAACTTTATGAACATTTGTGTCATTAAAAACATTCACTCTTATCCTTGCATTTTTCTATTTTTTAGTAAGACATATACAAGCACAGGACAGAAATAAAGGAGATTAGAAGTAAAATATTAATTTTAGAAGGACCCCTAAATCCAACTTACCAGATTTCTGAAGCGAAGATGAATTTCCTAGAGAAAAAGCCCCATCAGTTTTAATATCCGCATAGATTATATCTCCAGCCATTGCACATACTAAAAAAAGAGAGACCAAAAATGATGTTCTGCTAAGGGAGTTTCATAGTTCTGCAAATAAATTTCCGGTAAGTCAAATAAACTGAGATGAACAATTTTCTTTTGCTCTCCCAAATTTGGTGGATTTCTCCTATGAATAAATGACAAAGCAATGTGTTCAGTCTTACCAATCAAGACAAGAGATTTCCAAACACTTCACGATAGGGAAGAAAACTACTATTCGTACAGGAGTTTCTTCTCTACAGTTAGTTTTCTGCTTAAATTTGGAATAGTTTTCACTTTTGATATTACCACAGATGACCTCCTGCCATTTTTTCTTCTATAAACTACTTCCTCTTTTAGTTCAGACATATATTCTCTGGCAGAAATTCTGTGACCATTCAGCATTTTCTCCAAAGTGGAATAGCAATTTGGAAGGGAGGACAAAGAAAAAGAATGATTTAAAAAAAAATGTTTATTTATTTTGAGAGAGACGGAAAGCATGAGCAGGGGAGGGGCAGAGAGAGAGGGAGAGAGAGAATCGCAAGAAGGCCCTGCACTGAAGGCCCTGAAGGCCCAACGCAGGGCTTGATCTCATGACTATGAGGTCATGACTTGAGCTGAAATCAGGAGTCAGACACTTAACCGATTGAGCCACCCCGGTACCTGAAAACGAGGGATTTTATAATGGATGTGATAGAAATAACTGATAGACTTCTCATCTTGAAATGCATCGTATTTACCTAGGTAATACCTTTTTAACCTAGGTAAAAATTCCCTTAGACCTATTCCTTCTTTTCTATGTTTTATAATATGAGCATCAAACTGAGTTAAAACATGGATCATGCAGAGGATTTCCAAGCTGATAATTATATTTAAGGCACAGAAATAAATTCTATGTCAAAATAATTCAAGGTTATGCCATTAAAGAAAATAAATCTTATGTTTAAACAAGGTTCATAGAAATTTCCTGTTGAATGCAATGTATAAAACGTAAATTTTGTTCTCCTGTTTTTTCTAAAGTTACACTAAAATTATATTAAAGGAATAAAAATGTAAAAGTCTCAAACAATAACAAAAAAGAAGTGAGTTCTAGCAGATAAGGAAAAAAAATCAGTCAATTCATGGAAGATAGAGATATCATCATTGATGAAACAAAGTAGAAGAAAGTGACGTCTAGAATATTCGTAGGGAAATAACTGAGGAGAGAGCCCAACTACCTGTGAAATTCTCATAAGACTCAGAGGTCAGAAATGCCAGATATGAAAAATGACAGAAAGCTTTAGTTCATAAGCAGTAGATTAAATGGGCTTCTGTACCGGAAGGAATTGGTTTCCTCAATGTTCACCCAAATACGTTGCATGGAATTATTTAAACTGTAGTTATCCTTAATCCCTCAGATCCAAGGATTTTACCTATATTAACCAAATAGCTAGAGAACAGATCTTGATTTTCTGGCATCGAGGGTTCCCTCATGGCTTCTGACTCACAAGGCTTCTGACCCAGGATGGGCTATAAGTTGACCTCATGACCACTGTGACACTCTCTCTTTCTTGGGATGTTCTAAAACTTTATATGTTGAACTGAATTTTATACATGAAAAACTGACTTTGAGAGGTTATATGAAGATGGTTGCATGACCACACATTTTTAGAGTGAGGATTTGAATTTACGTCAAACAGTCTGAAGTCCATAGTATAATACAATAATGCCTTCTAGATTTTGAGGGTGAGAATGACATTTTATTCTTCTTCTTTGTTATATCCATCACTCAATCTATGCTTGAAACATAACAGACACTTAATAATTATGTATTGGATTACCAAAACAGTTAAGGCTACGCTGAATTTTATTACCGAACTCTTAACATTTTTCCAGAATGAGAGCAATCGGTTTTGACTAAAAAGTAGACTTTTATTCGTATAAAAAATATTATCAGAGATTCAGCCATCTAAAACTAAAAAAAAAATCCTAGCAGGTGGAAAATTTATTATATATAAAATCCTAGCATATGGAGAATTTATGTAATAAATCCTTGGAATTTACAGTTATATATATATAACATTATATATATAAATATAATAAATATTATATATTTAATTAATATATATTGTATATATGATTATATAAATATATATATATAAATATATATATTTAATGTTTATTTATTTATGAGAGAGAGAGAGTGCTCAAACAAGCAGGGAAGGGTCAGAGAGAGAGGGACACAGAAAATCTCAAGCAGGCTCTTTGATGTCAGAGCAGAGCTCGAGGCAGGGTTCCAACTCACAAACCACGAGATCATGACCTGAACCAAAACCAAGAGTCTGATGCTTAACCAACTGAGCCATGTAGCAACCCCCACATTTGATATTAATAATCTCTGCCTTCTCTCCTTGCCCAAAGTAAGTCACCAAGGTATGAGTTATGGAGTAATCTCTAGGTTTGGTGAGATTTAACTTCTGATTGTCATGATTCTTGTAGGTATAGGACTCACTTAGTCAGAAAAACCATTTTATAGGTAGTCAATTTATGGATTAATTGAAAAATGGGATATTAAAAGTTGTGGTGTCTTGTGGTGTATGTGATTAAATAATAGAAATATGTCTGGAAACAAAATAGAGCTATTCAGTTAGGTACACTAGACTCATGAAATATTCATCAGTAAAGATGTGAAAGCATAACAGATATTTAGTTAGGCTGCTGTATCGTATAAAGAAAATTATATGCGTTCGATGATGTTCTCAAACTTGGTGACAACTTCCCTGGGCTATAACTTTTTTGAATGTTGAGTTGTTCCGTTTCCATTGTTATTTAAAAACATTTTTTTTTGATGTTTATTTATTTTTGAGAGAGAGAGCATGAACAAGGGAGGAGCAGAGAGATAGGGAGACACAGAATCCGAAGCAGGCTCCAGGCTCTGAGCCGTCAGCACACAGCCCAATGCGGGGCTTGAACTCACAAACCAGGAGATCATGACCTGAGCCCAAGTCAGATGCTTAACCGACTGAGCCACCCAGGCGCTCCTTCTGTTACCATTATTGATAGATGCCAGTTCTAAGTAATTAAGTAGTATGCATTTGAAATATGTTTTATTACTGTCCTAACTTTAACCATAATTTTATTAATCATGGTTCCGGGCCTGGATTCCAAGTGGAATCCTCCATCTTGGCTCACTTCCTGGAGTGCAAGTCCTCATTTCCAACTGCCTTCCAATATCTCAAACTCAAAATGATCCAAAGTAATCCAACTTCACCTCTCCTTCCACCGTGTCACCTCTTTCTTTTGGTGGCCCCATTACTTTTGCATAAACTCAGACTTAATATCTCCCCTTTGTATACCTCCTTCTGTCACGTTCCAGTGTGCATGCGTGGGTGAGTGATGGAGAGTCGTATATAATAATTTATTCATTTAAGATGAAAATGTCCTCTTCACCTCAGACAAGCATGGGATTGAGAACATATTCAGAGAAATATAATGCTGTGGGAGGGCAGGGAGGTAAATCTGGAGAATGATTAAAAGCTTACCAGTCAGATAAGTAACTCTTCCTGTGATGGTAAGAGTGAGAAACAGAAAAATGTACATGTTTTCTCTGAATATTTCTGGGGGGGAAAAGGTTTTATTTTGCAGGTTGGCTGGGGCATGGGGACAGGGAAATAATTGTTTGTTCTATGATATATTTGTATCCATTTATGTGTGTGTGTGTGTGTGTGCACATACATATTTTTAAGGTCAACTATATATATATATATATGTGTATATATATATATATATATATATACACTTTATAAAGTGTGTGAAAAGATTTCATTTTACATGAAAATGACACCTTTTGCCCTTTTTCAGTAATCTATAACAATTATCTAATTATCTAATTATTCCGGGTTAGTGGTTCTTAACCTTGTCTGAACATTGAAAACTTTTGGAAAGCCTTAAAAAAATGAGGATGTAGAGAAAAAGGAATGCTTGTGCACTGTTAGTGGGAATATAAATTGGTGCAATCATGGTAGAAACACTATGGAGATTCCTCAAGGAAGTAAAAATAAAAATGCCATATGATTCCATAATTCTACGCTGGGTATTCACCCAAAGAAAATTAAAAAAAAAATACTTTGCAACATTACATGCACCTCTATGTTTATTGCAGCATTTTTTCAGTAGCCAAGAGATGGAAGCAACCTAAGTGCCTATTGATAGACGAATGGATATAAAAGATGCGATATATTATATATGTATATATTTATCTATTTATAATGGAATATTCCTGAGCCATAAAAAGAATGAGATCTTGCCTTTTGCAACATTTACAACAACATGGGTAGACCTAATGGGATTCATGCTAAGTAAAATAAGTCCGGAAAGGAAAATAAATAGCATAAGATTTCAATTATATGTGGAATGTAAAGAATAAAACAAACAAATGAAAAACAGAAACATATTCCAAAGTACAGAGAACAAACCAATGGCTCCCTGAGGGGAGAGGGTGGTAGAGGGGGCAAAATGGGTGGAGGAGAGTGGGAGATACCAGCTTCCGGTTATGGAATGGATAAATCGTGGGGATGAAAAGTGCAGCAAGGGGAATACAGTCAGTGGTATTGCAATAGTGTTGTGTGGTGACAGATGGCAACTTCACTGGTAATTACACATAGCATAGGAGTGTCAAATTACTACATTGTATACCCAAATGTAACCTTGTGTGTTAGCTATACTTCAGTAAAAAATAAATTGAAATAAAAATAAATTTGAAAATGAATGAAAAGTATCACCAACAAAGCCTTCAATCTATCTCACTCCTATTAGTAGAACAAGAAATGAAAATAAGACACGAAAAAAAAAATAAATGAGTCACAGGGATGTAATGCACAGCATGGTGACTACAGTGAGAGTACTGTATTGCATATTGGAAAGGTGCTAAGGTAGTCGATCTTGAAAGCTTTCATCGCAAAGAAAAAGAATTTCTGTAACTATGCATGGCAATAGTGCTAACTAGACTTATTGTGATGATTATTTTCCCATAAATACAAATAGTGAATTATTATGTTGCCCACCTGAAAGGAATATAGAATTATATGTCAATTATACATTAATAAGAATTTATTTATTTATTTATTTATTTATTTATTTATTTATTTTTAATGTTTATATATCTTAGAGAGGGAGAGAGAGAGAGAGTGCGAATGGGAGAGGGTCAGAGAAAGAGGGAGACGCAGAATCCGAAGCAGGCTCCAGGCTCTGAGCTGTCAGCACAGAGCCAAATGCAAGGCTCGAACTCATGAACCCGTGAGATCATGACCCGAGCTGACCCTTCCCCTTCCCCTTCCTTCCTTTCTTCCTCCTTTCATGGGTCAAGTTACCTGCAGATAAGTTTAACAGTTTTGAAACCTGTTTTTCATTGTTGTTAGGTTAGGTACAAACTAATGTCAGGGTTAGTTTATTCCTACCACTAAGGTCTGAGGCTTCTGTAGTGATGGCCCTGGTGAATACTAATGACTCTCTAGTTGGGCAAGTAAGAGCTTGAATGTCTCCTCACCCTGTTTGGGCTCTGAGAATTGGTCTGCAGATAACCGCTTTGTTGTTTTTTACCCGGATTGGTGCATTTTTATGTTATGTATAAGCATCGTAGTATTCAGCAGAATCAAGGGAGATTCTTTTTTGAAATTCTGCCTGCAACTTCCAGCTGCCTCAAAGTCCTACTCTGTATCTGTGTGTCCTCAATTTCAGTGAGACTGCTAGCTTCCTTTGGATGCTCTTTCCTGTGCCTGCATTATGGAAGATTATTCCCAGTGAAATCTGGAGTCATCTTAGTGCCCATCTTACTTATTTCCCTTTTCTGACACGATCTGAGCTATCTGTTGTACAATTTCTGAAAGCCTTTTTTGGTAGGTTTGCTGAATTTTCTACTTGATTACAATGGGAGGTTAAGAATGATTCTTGTTAATCCATCATGGCCAGTGGTGTTATACTTTTTAAACATATTTGCACTCACATTATATTCTATAAGCAAATTTTATTTATTTATTTATTTATTTATTTACGTACTTAATTAGGGGAGGGAGGGGCAGATAAAGAGAGGGAGAGAGAGAATCCCAATCAGGCTCCATGCCATCAGTGCAGAGCCTGATGCAGGGCTCAATCTCACAAACCATGAAATCATGACCTGAGCCAAAACCAAGAGTCAGACGTTTAACCGACTGAGCCACCCAGATGCCCCAATAAACAAATTTTTTGAAAAGATGACTATTATATTGCTAATATTTTGTTTTTATTTTCTCTGTGATTTGTTTTTGAGTTTCCATCATAATCCATTATGAGACTAGGGAGATTGGAATTCAAAACACCTGAGCTTGAGTCCTGACTTCAAATTGTTTTAGGTAAACAACTTTGGGCAAATTTATCTTTTTAATGCCAATGTTTCTATCTACAACAGATATATAATAATATTAAAGCACTGTTGTAACATATGCGACATTGTAACCGTTAGTGAACTATACAAATATTGTTGTTTTTCTCTTGCTCACTACTATGAGGAAGGAAAAATTTTCCTCTACCCTTTAAGCATGTTCCAGCTAGTGTAAGACTTAAATTGACATAAGGCAGTTTGATAGGAGAAAAAAACCCAGAGTTTAATTAAATGCACACAGAGACCCAATAACAAAATTGATACCCAAAGAAATGACCGAGGCAGCCAGTTTTGATATATTTCAGATAAAGAGGCAATACATTTGTAAAGAATTGACAGAACAAAGAATGTTATGTTTGGGAACTTCAATTAATAAGGATCTCTAAACAGAATTTGGGCTAAGGCGGTAAATTAGTAAACAGTTACAAGGTTTATTTATAAATGATAATGATATCCCTCTACCTTCCGGTACATGGAGAGTACCTTTCACATGAAATATTTCCTGTTTTCAGCAGGACAAAGGAGGGTCAGCATGTCCTTCTTGCACTGGCTGTTTCCTAAATAGCTTTAATTCAAATAATCAATATGCCATTGTGGCAAATTTTTCTTGCCCTGGGTCCACACAACTGACTTTCTGTGACATTTATTCTAGTAGTTTTTAAAGACCTCCCTCAAGCTCTGGTGCTTTAATTCATTTTCCCTCTTTCATTAATCTGATGTTCTCAAAGAGGCATTTTTGTGTTTAGAAAAAAAAAAGACTGAACATAGTAACACTTAAGGAAGAATATTTAATAAAAAATAGTTATTAAAAAAATAGTGTTATTCTAACACATCGTAACAATTTGTAAAGTTCCCTTTCTCTCCCAGTGTCTTTAAAGTACAAGGCAGAAAAATAAGATACAGCATCACAATAAAAGATCCAATGTCAATAGTGCTGAAATGTCAAAAACATCAAAAAATAGTGTGTTAAGTAAGTAACCACATTTAGGGGGAAGTCTGAGAAAAGAGAAGTTGTGAAATCAGGAGTGTTAAACAGTTACAAAAAGAGGAAATATGTTCTGAAACAGAGTAAAATTTTAGCTTCAGAGAAACCATAGAATTATTAACTTCGAATGCAGATAAAGAAATTAGGTTTAATCATCAGTGGAGGGAGCAATATTGTCTAACGTGATGTTGAAAGTAACTCAAAGACATTTACTTATCAGCACAGAAATTTGTTCACATTAGGGTTAAGAGATGTTTGCCAAGCATGAGATATATATGAGAAAGAGGAGAGAGAGAGAGAGAGAGAGAGAGAGAGAGAGGAGAGATTACAGCTTTCAGTAATTTGTTTGAAATGGATTTTTATTATACGTGTAAACTTGAAATACAGTTTAGATACAAAGTTAAGATTAGTAATCACATTTCCTCTGAATTTTAGTGGCACTTTCTGTCAGATGGCAAATCGTTATTAAAAATTACAATTATTGTTCCAATTTCTGAGTCTGTGTCTGTAGCCTAACTTTTCTCTTTTTTTAAGTTTATTTCTTTTGACAGAGAGAGAGAGAGAGAGAGCGAGCAGGGGAGGGACAGAGAGAAAAGCCCAAGCAAGCGCCACCTGCTGTCAGCACGGAGCTGGACCAGGGACTCAAACCCAGGAACAGTGAGATCGTGACCTGAGCTGAAATCGAGTAGGACACTTAACCAACTGAGCTACCCAGGCACTCCTGTAGCCTAACTTTTCCATATGGAAACTTTAAGAACCTTTAATTTGTCCCTTGAATTCTGAAATTCTGTAATGAGGTGCCCTGTCAGCCTATTTTCCCTCTTTCTGTCAGGCATTCAATGGGACATTTTAAATGGGAAACATGTCCTTCGTTTCTGAGAAAGTTTCTTTCATATTTCTATTATAATTTTCTTCCAACTTTTCCCTCATGTCTTTTTCTAGAATTCCTATTAGTGAGATATTGGTGCTCTTGGGTTGATTTTCTTTCTTTCTTTCTTTCTTTCTTTCTTTCTTTCTTTCTTTCTCTTTCTTTCTTTCTTTCTTTCTTTCTTTGTTTCTTTCTTTTCTTTCTCTTTTTTTAACATTTATTCATTTTTGAGAGACAGAGAGAGACAGAGCATGAGCGAGGAAGGGGCAGAGAGAGGGAGACACAGAATCCGAAGCAGGCTCCAGGCTCTGAGCTGTCAGCACAGAGCCCGATGTGGGGCTAGAACTCACGAACTGCGAGATCATGATCTGAGCTGAAGTAGGACGCTCAGCTGACTCAGCCACCCAGGCGCCCTTGATTTTTTAATATCATTAAACTTTTCCCCATTTTTAAAAATCCGTTTCTCTTTAGATTCTACTAGCTAGGCTAGTTCCTCAAGTTTTTCCTCCACTCTCTTCATAGAATCTCCTTTCCTGAATTTATTATAACTTTAATTTCCAAGCATTCTTTCTTATTCTTTAAATGTCCTCTTTTCAGTTTGCTCTTCTTACTTATGTAATGAAGTTTTTTTCCCCTACTTCTCCCACCAAATATATTAATTATAAGAACATTTAGAATTTTTCTTGTTGTTTGCCATCAACTTTTACACGAATGTTATCTGATATGTGCTTGCTTTGGCCTCTTTATGTTTGTTTGTTTGTTTTGGAGGGGGGAGGGGCAGAGAGAGAAGAGAGAGAATCCCAATCAGGCTTCATGCCCAGTGTGGACTCCCATGCAGGATTCAATTTCACAACTGTGAGATCACGATCTGAGCTGAAATCAAGAGTCGGGTGCTTACCGTACTGAGCCATCTAGCTGCCCCTGGTCTCTGTTCTTTTAAGGGACTTTCCTAAATATCTAGTGTCCCATAAGTGCCTATTAATATGTGAGGGTGAGATACTAAATAAACAGTAGAACATTATGTATCTGGAACCCGCGGACATCCTTACGGATGTTAAGGCAGAGACTGTTCATGTCTTCTTATTCTCAATAGGTCTTTTGTATTCATCACTTTTCTCAAAGAGCAATTCTACTTTAGGCTGAGTGAAATAACTCAGAAAGAGTAAGACAAATATGATAGGATCTCATTTCTGTGTGGAATCTTTAAAGCAACAACAAGAAGAAGAACTCACGGATATAGAGAAGAGATTGGTGGTTGCTTTAAGTGAAGGGTTAGAATGGGCGTAGTGGGTGAAGGTGGTCAAAAGATACAAACTTCCAGTTATGAAATAAATAAGTCCTGGCAATGTAATTTATCCTAGAGACTAGAGTCAATAATCCTGTATTGTATACTTGAAAGTTGCTAAGATAGTAGAGCTGAAAAATTCTTATCACGAGAAAAAAAAAAGCTTGTCGCTAAGTGTGGTAAGAGATGTCAACTAGACATTGCGATGATTTCACAGTATATACACATATCAAGTCATTATCTTGTACACCTAATGCTAATATAATGTTATCTGTCAATTATACCTCAATTAGAGGTATAATTCTCTGGTACAATTCTCTGGTTTTCAGCCTGGTTGTATTAAGCCTGGATCTTAAGGATCTTGAAACTAATGAAAGAGTCTCTGATCTTATTATTCATAATTGCAGTTAATTTCTCTCTATTTAATAAAATACCTCCTCCTTTAGCCTTTCCTAAAGACTCCCAACCTGAATTCAGATTTCTTTTTGGTTCAGTCATTCCAGGCAGCAAACTTCCAATCTCCTGCAGAGATATCAGATTGGAGTTTGGTTGTTCAAGGTGGAAAGGAGCTCAAAAGACTGAAACGTTTCTTATGTGTATTTTCAACTAATACTCCAGTTTTCCCCCTACGGTATTTGTTTTCTACTTCTGACCAACAAATTACCATAAACTTAGTGGTTTAAAATAATTTCACTTATTTATTATCTCATTTTGCTTATGCCAGGAGTCTAGGCATGGCTTAGGCAGGTCCTATGCTTCAACTTCTCACAAGGCTGCAATTCAAGTGTTGCTTGGGGCTGCGGTCTTATCTGAGGCTCAACTGTGGATCTACTTCCAACCTCTCGTGTTGGCAACATTCAGTTCCTTGTAGGCTGTCAGACTAGAACCTCCATTTCTCATTGACCATAGCTTTCACTTTCTCACCACAAAGACTTTTGCAACATGGTATCTTGCTTTCTCAAAGCCAGCAATAAAGAGAGTCTCCTCCAGCAAGACAGGCATTAACAGTCTTATGTAACATTATTATATTTCGTGTATTTTTCCTTTATTTTATGGGTAGAAGCAAGTCATGGTTCCCACCCACACTTAAGGAGAGGGGATCATGCAAGGGCACAAAGACCACAACAGAGAGATTGTGGGGCTATCCTACAGTCTGCCCACCACATCCAACTTTAGAGGTGCATAGTCTCTCTAATTTCATAGCATTCAGAGTTCTATGGCTTAAGTCACTTGACATATTCTAAAATGCATAAATATTTATCTTTTGTGTTCATTTCCTCCTAATCCTTTCCAGTCCATTATTTGTTTTTCAATGAATGTTGTTTTAATGGAGTTTTTGAACAAAGCAGAAACAAATACAGCTGTTCAATATTATGAATACACCTGAAAGTCCCCTACTGAATTTTTAAGTAACCTTTGTTCAGCAATTAAAAACAAAAATCCCCCCCCAAAAAAACCCGAAAAATCCATGATATCTTAAGAATAACATAGACACATTACACTTAATGCTTCATTTAGTTTTATTAAAGGGCAAATAACTTATTATGTTAATTAATTAGGTTTGAATCCTATATGATATCTATATAATATTATAAATTTATATAAGTATAAATACAGACCTTAAATTATATATATATATAAGTGGTATGCATATGTATATATACCAAAACATTTTCTATTCAGGGAAACATTGGGTTTATTTGTATTGATAGATTAATTTTCAAAAAATGTTATATAAAGTTTATAGTATTTGTATGAAATTTGCACAATTTTAAGGTAAACATATTCGCAGAAAGGGAGTAACCTAAATTTACATGAAACCTACAAAATACTCTGATGACTTTATTAGCAAAGAGCTAACATTTATTAAGATTATTATATCCTTCAGATATTAACTTACTTAAACCTCCCAGCATCACAAGAAATATAAGAGCTACGTACTTTGACTATCCCTATTTACTGATGAGGCACACAAGGCAATTTACCCAAAGTACACAGAAATGTGAAACCAGGCTATTTGACATCAAAGCCTATACATTCAATAACTAAACTGCTTCTCTGAAACTGGAAGCTGAGATTGAATATGGTGTCCTCCCTATAGGAAGTCAATTTTTTAGTGAGTTAGACAAACCATTCGCTAACAATTAATATATAAAGCAAAAGAATTCTGCCACAGAGTATGCACAAAGTTCTACTGCCACCTAGAAATACACCAGAAAGGAACTGACACTCACAAGCAGGGGTGAATTTTGAAAGAAAAGAACCTTTCATTTTCTTAGGAAACAAAGCTAATGAAGAAGTGCCCTAGTCATGCTGCAACGCGCCATCAAATATTTTCAGGATACGCAGCCTTTTGTGTTAGGATGGTTTTCCCTGCCACTCCAGACTTTTTAAAACACTTCATAAAAGCGGAATCACGCAATTTGGAGTCTTTTGTGTCCAGCTTCTTTGATCATCGGTTTTTTGGATACATATTTGTGTCGCTGCCGGTGTGATAAATACAGTGCTTTATGGTATAGATGCACCACAATGTATCTATTTTCCAGTCGAGGGACACCTGTGTTGTTTCCAGTTCAGGGCTAGTATGGATAAAACTGCTCTGAAATTTTTGTATCATTCGTTGCATGCACATACACATTTATTTGTGCCAGCAGATGAATGGAATTAATGGGTCATAATGTGTCCCATTGGTAGAGACTGCCAACCAAGATAGTAGCTATCAGTTTAATCTCCCTCCACAAGTGCAGTGGGTGCTTGAACAACACAGACAACCCTACAGAGTTGAAAAATCTGTGTACAACTTTTGAACGCCCAGAAACGTAACTCCCAATATCTTACTCTTGACAGAAAGCCTTACCAATAACATAGACGATCAATTAACATATATTTTACGTGTTATATGCATTATATACTGTATTCTTTTTTTTGTCTATTTGGGAGAGAGAGAGTGTGTGTGTGTGTACGCGAGTGGAGGCAGAGTAGGAGAGAGAGCATCTCAAACAGGCCCCAAGTTCAGCATAGAGGCAGACGTGGGGCTCAATTCCACCACCCTGGGATCATACGCTGAGCCGAAATCAAGAGTGGGTCACTCAACTGACCGAGCTGCGCTGGCGCCTCTGTACTGTATTCTTACAGTAAAGCAACACAGACCAGAAAATATTATTAAGAAAACCAAAAGGAAGGAAATACATTTATAATATTGTACTATACTTATTGAAAAAAAATTTGTGTGTAAGTGGACCCACACAGTGGACACCCATGTTGTTTAAAGGTCAACTGTACATGAGTTCCAACTGATACAAATTCTCACCAATGCTTGCTAGTCTCTGTTTTTGTTTATTTTTCTAAAAAAATATTAGACATTGTAGTCGGTCTTACAATAACTCCTTTTAGTTTTAATTTCTATTTGATGACGATTTTGATAAGCGTATTTGCCATTTTAGTTTGTGTGTGTGTGTGTGTGTGTGTGTGCGCGCGCGCGCAATGACCTTTCAAGTCTTTGCCCATTCAAAAATGTGCGTGTTTTTCCTTCTTGCTGATTTCTCGACTCTTCATCTACAAATCTTTCAGTCTTCGCTGAGGGAGCCTGTGTGCCTGTCGAGACGCATCTTCGACACTCGGGCAGGTAGGTTACAACTTTTCTCAGCCTTCCCTTCCTGTTTGTGCAGACTCTCAAGGTCAGTCAGAGGTGAAAGCTTAGCCCCCCCCTTCCCCTCCCCCCCCTCCCCAGGTCATTCCTGGGCATGCGTCCGATCCTGGCCTGGCACCCTACACATGTGTATGACCTTTTAGGGTCCCAGGAATATGTTCAAAGCCCACTTCTCAAAGTCCGCTACAGGTGTTCAAAGCCCACATGCAGCAAAACAAGCACCAAAACTCTACTAATGAACAAAATTTTCGCTTGGATGTTTTGGTCAGCTTTTCATGCCCATTGTTATTGTTGCCACTGGAAGCAAAACAATTGCCACTGAAGTTCTGAACAAACACCTGCAGGAAATGGGGAAGGACTAGACGGTTTTGACGAAGTCTCGTCTGAAGATGACTAAGCAAGCTTTCGCAGCAGGTGTAACCTGGAGGAAAAGGAGCTGTTTTGTCGGTAGGGGGCCCTAAGTGATTGTGGTTGCCATAAACTTTGACAGCAGTGACCCGTGACTCTCAGCGTGACACATTCTCAATGGCTATGTCCCAAAGTGTCAGACGGCCTCGGTATGAATACTCGATCTAAAATTTTAAGGCCTTGGGCAAAGTACTTACTCTCTATGTAACTCAGTTTCCTTATATACAAAATAAGACATTAATAACACCTAAGGCACAGGGCTGTTGGGAAGATTAAATGAATTAATTGTATGGTAAGCGTTTAGTCTCTGGCTGATAGAAGCACGATGTAATGTTGGTTATAATTATTGCTATGTTTTTATTATCCTTATTAATCATCATATCGTCATTCAATACAAACGTTCCTTACTTTTATATTTTTGGGTGCTTTGCATAATGCAGGGAGCGAGTATCGTCACATTTAGCAAAGTAGTAGGGGTCGAAGGCTGTGCCACGTGGATGCAGGTATGAACCAGCAAAATGTGACTCTTGGAGAAGCCGGCAACAACAATTAAGGGTGAGAGGTATTAAGCAACAAGTAACTTTTTGAGCACTGAGTCTGAGAATTTCTCAGAAGATTTCTTAAAAGCAGGAGGAGACTTCTACTACTTTCGTTTGGTTATTCAAAAGAAACAGGGTGATTTTCTCACTAGGTAATACTGATCCTCTCTCCACAAAGGAAAACGTGTCGAGCCAGCAAAATATTCTAAACATATTAACGGCATCAGTGAGATAGCAAATTAGTAAGTAACCCCAGGCAAGTCCAAAAGTAAGTTAAAACCCAGAAAGAAGAGCTGCCTTTCCTGTACAAGATTCTCAGAGAAAGAATCAGAGCAGCAGAAGAGGGTTTGGGGCAGTCTAAGAGCTTGGGCAGGGGTAGGGAGATTGAAAAATCAGTACATCTCGTTGGTTCACCAGAAAGCTACACCCCAGGACAAGATGGTCTCGCCTGGATACCACGGACATTTTGAATCAGATTATTCTTTGTTGTCGGGAGCTGTTCAGTGCCTTGTGTAGTTTAGAAGCGTCTCTTACTTCTCCCTTCTAGAGGCCAGTATCAACCTTTCCCCACCATTGACTGCCCACCATGTTGGACAACCAAAAATACCTCTAAACACTGCGCTAGGAGTAAGGCCAAGGAAGAGTGGCTGGTCTTTGAAGGAGATGAAGGTCAACTTCAAACTTTTCAGTCACTAAAATTGAAGGGAAATGATGCCAGATTGCCAGTGTTGAGGAAGGAAAAATTTCCTTTTCTTTCCCACCCCCAGGGTTCTTCTAGCTAGTGAGGAATTAAATTGATATGAGATAGATTAATAGGAGGAAAAAAAAAGACAAAAGTTTTATAACATGTCTGCGGAGACTCAATTATGACATTGAGATGCCAAGAAATGACCAAGGCAGACAGTGTTTACACATTTTAGAAAAGAGACAATAGGAATTGACCGGATAAAGAAAACATAGGGACACCTGGATAGCTGGGTCAGTTAAGTGTCTGACTTTTGATTTCAGCTCGAGTCATGATCTCACGGTCATGGGATCCAGCCCCCTGATGGGCTCCATACACACTGGGCATGGAGCCTGCTTGGGATTCTCTCTCTCTCCCTCTCTCTCTCTCTCTGCCTCTCTCCTGCTCACGTGCTCTCTCTCAAAAGAAGAAGAAGAAAAAGAAGGAGAAGAAGAAGAAGGAGAAGAAGAAGAAGAAGAAGAAGAAGAAGAAGAAGAAGAAAACAACAGGTGTTTGGGAACTTTTTTTTAAAATATGAAATGTATTGTCAAATTGGTTTCCATACAACACCCAGTGTTCATCCCAACAGGTGCCCTCCTCAATACCCATCACCCACCCTCCCCTACCTCCCACCCCCCATCAACCCTCAGTTTATTCTCAGTTTTTAAGAGTCTCTAATGGCTTGGCTCCCTCCCTCTTTTTTTTTCCTTCCCCTCCCCCATGGTCTTCTGTAAGTTTCTCAGGATCCACATAAGAGTGAAACATATGGTGTCTGTCTTTCTCTGTATGACTTATTTCACTTAGCGTAACACTCTCCAGTTCCATCCACGTTGCTACAAAAGGCCAGATTTCATTCTTTCTCATTGCCAAGTAGTATTCCATTGAGCTTTAATTAGTAGGTTTAATTCTATATGGAATTTGGGCTGAGGTCATAGATTACAGTAAAAGAGTAATGAGAGGGTTTTTTCTACAAATTTCTCAACTTCAAAGTCTCTGTCTTTGGTGATAAGGAGGTCTTTTTCCTTCCTATTATGGGGAGGGCATTTTTTTTCACATGGGGGATTTATTTCCTGCTTTCAGGGGGACAAGGGAGGGTCTGAGTGTCCTCGCGTTGGTTGTTTTCCAAATAGCTTCAATTCAAAACAATCAATATGCCATTGTGGCACATATGGGATGGCCTGCCCTGGGCCTCTACAGTTCCAGTTCCTGCCCTGGGCCCCTACAGTTTCCAGCTTCCCTGGAAACTTCCACACTAAAAGCTGATCTGGTGACTGTGGAGAGAGAAATGGAATTAGTAAATGCATGGTAAGAGATCTGCAGAGAGTAGAAAGAACATAGATTAGAATGAAGTTGACAGGGGCGCCTGTCAGGAGCACCCACAGGAGCCTGGGTGACTCAGTCAATTAAGCATCACTCTTGATTTTGGCTCAGGTCATGATCCCAGGGTCATGGGAGGGAGTCCCATGTCTGGCTCCACACTGGGTATGAAACTGCTTGAGATTCTCTTTCTGTCTCTCCCCTGCTTGTGCTCTCTCTCTCTTTCTCTCTGTCTCTCTCTGAAAAAAAAAAAAAAAAGACTGAGGATGAATAAACAGAAAAGAACAAATCAGAGCCCATTTCCCATCTCTCATTAAGCCAGTCCAAGCTCCAGAAATAGATCAGGTCTATAGAATACCTGTACTTCTTTACTTCTTTTCTCTGACAAAAAAATATTAATTCTTTCTTTTAACAGATTTAAATTAGATATATTTGTCCTGCTTTGTTTACAGAGAAGCAACATTTTTCACTGATGATGGCATAAGCTCCTCTTTGCACGATGGCGTTGGAGTACCATAGAGGCTGAGCTGTTAACTTCTGAGCATTTCTTTTTTTTTTTTAGTATGAAATTTATTGTCAAATTGGTTTCCATACAACACCCAGTGCTCATCCCAACAGGTGCCCTCCTCAATGCCCATCACCCACTTTCCCCTAACTTCTGAGTATTTATAAAGTTCACTTTGTGGTATTGAACTCCGGTTCCATGACCATGGAGAGACTTAGGATTGCTTTTCTGACTGATTATCTCCCAAATTTGACTAATGGGACCTTTAGTGCTGAATAGAATTTGGAATTGTGATATACTAATGGATTTTCTATGATTTCTTGAGGGACGCATTTATGTGGCACAATTTTAGGAACAAAGGAGCACAGGTTTGTAATTTGGCAGTCAGTTAGCTGGAGTGCTTACTCACAGAAAGGAACCAGATATCCAAGATCACATTGTCCTGACCACGTAGTTAGGAACCCCATTTATGCTTTGTTGCCACATAACATAAGGAGATTTTTATGGACAAGATTAAGTTGAAATTTTGAAAGTCTGGGACATCTCATGACCTCTGCCACCGATAATGTTCACATCCACATGTCTTCATTTCTCCTGTGAGAGAAGAACAGGTTGAGAAACAGCCGACATAAGAAGCCTGTAGTTGCCAATCACAACATTATTTAAATAGGAGTAAAGGGGTTCAGAACAAGTCTCTCCAAAATGTGCCACGTGGGCAAGTAGACTGTTGCAAGCTGAAGTCAATCAAGACCCAACAGACTCAAGAATAGCTTTACCTCTCCCTTAAACTATCTAAAAAATATTTAGATATGGGACCTGGCTCAGAAAGAGAGCCACTAACAAGAGATAACATTTTTACGTGAATGACTTATTTGCATGGCAGGTCAAATGTCTGTTTATCACACATCTCTGTTCTTCTCTTTGGTCTGTGAATTATTCTTCCTCCCTTTGAAGCCCCAGGCCTTAGCTTAAGATGACATAGAAGTCTCCATTGCCCGGCTTGTCCTTGGGTCTTACATTTTTATGGGGTCCCTGCACATTTGCAATTAAATTAGTTTTTCTCCTGTTACTCTGTCTAACGTTAATTTGATTGCCAAGGAGGTTAGAAGGGTAGAAAGAAATTATTTTTCCTCGTCCACACTAAAAAACAGAAAACAACCCAAATATCAATCAATACTGCCTATTCATACAGGAAACAACATATAAGAATGAAAAGTAATTAACAACAGGTACACCTAACAGCGTGGATGAAACTCACCCATGTGATGTTGGCTATGAGTTTGAGCTTGAGATATACTGAGGGAAACTAGACACAGAGGATCACTTACCACTTCATTCCATTCATACAAAGGTCAAAAACAAACCGCAAACATCAATTTTAGAAGTTATGAAAACAGGTATCTCTGTATTTCTGGGGGAGATGAAAGGGGTAGAGACAAAAAAAGGGCAAGAAAGTGTCATTTGGTGCTAGCAATGTCCTGCTTTTTGATTTGGGTACAGTTTTCATGGATATTTGTTCTGTAAAAAATTGTTAAACCTACATTTATGTGTTGTACCTTTGTCTGTATGTTGGTTACAAGTTATTAAATATATTTCATTAATATTAATTAATACGGTATTGTGTTCATTGCAAGCTATTAAACATGTATAACATATGTATAAAATAAGATATTAATATTCACAATAGCATATATTATTAATATCACATTTATATAATATTCATCATTATATTAATATTGATAATTAGTCATATTATATAATAAGAAAAAGGTGTCTTTCAGGTCTCAAAAACTAGACATTTTGAAGTATGTTTTGGTAATATAGACTTTGGTAGTAGAGGCTTTAGCATATACAAAGTACTTTAGCATATTTGCACATATTACACAATAAATAAACATTAAAAAGGTTTTAAAAAGTGAGTTCTTTGGAGAAATGTTTATTTAAGTCTTTTGCCCATTTTTAAATCAGGTTATCACTATTATTATTTTTTTGCTATGAATTAAAAAAAATTCTTATATATTTTGCATATAACACTTTATCCAGATGTATGTTTTCCAAAGATTTTTTTCTCATTCAATAGGTTACCTTTTCAAATTTTTTTTTAAGTTTATTTATTTTTGAGAGACACAGATAGCATGAGTGGGGGAGGGGCAGAGAGAGAGGGAGAGGGAGAGAATCCCAAGCAGGCTCTGCACCGTCCACACAGAGCCGATGTGGGGCTTGAACCCACGAACTGTGAGATCACGATCTGAGCCAAAACCGAGTCAGACGCTGAACCAACTGAGCCGCCCAGATTCCCCAGTTACGTTTTTATTCTGCCATTCCCTCTGCTCCGCAGAAGCTTTTAGTTTGATGTAATCCTACTTATCTATTTTTGCTTTTGCTGCCTGTGCTTTTGGTGTCATTCAAGAAATCATTGTGGAGACTCATGTCAAGAAGACTTTCCCTTATTTTTTTTTTCTGGGATTTGTTTTCACGTCTTTAATCCATTTTGACTCAATTTTTATGTATGGTGACGTCAGATAAGGATCCAATTTCATTCTTGTAGATGTGGATATCCAGGTTTTTCAACACCATTTATTCAAAAGGCTATTCTTTCTCTACTGTGTTTTCTTGATACCCTTGTCAAAGATCAAATGACTCTATATGCATGCTTCCCCCCACCTCCTGGGCTCTCTAGTTCCACTGATCTCTATGTCAGTGTTTATGCCAGTACCATACTGTTTTGATTACTGTAGCTTTGTAATATATTTTATTATTTAAAAAAATTTTTTTTCTTAATGTTTTTATTTATTTTTGAGACAGAGAGAGACAGAGCATGAGCAGGGAAGGGGCAGAGAGGGAGGGAGACACAGAATCGGAAGCAGGCTCCAGGCTCTGAGCCATCAGCACAGAGCCCAAAGCGGGGCTCGAACTCATAGACTGCGAGATCATGACCTGAGCTGAAGTTGGATGCTCAACCGACTGAGACACCCAGGCGCCCCTGTAATATATTTTAAAATGAGGATGTATGAAGTCTCTAGCTTTGTTCTTGTTCATGATTGCTTTGCCCATGTGGGGGTCTTTTGTGGTTCCATCTGAATTTTAGGACTGTTTTTTCTTCTATTTCTATACACTATATCTTTGGGATTTTGATAGGGGTTGCACTGAATTTGTAGATTGCTCTGAGTGATATGGCCTTTTAATAGTATTAACTCTTCCAATCCGTGGACACAGAATGTCTTTCCAGCTATTTGTATCTGCTCTAATTTCTTTTATTAATGCGTTCATGTAAGTCATTCACTTTTTTGGTTAGGCTTATTTCTAAGGTTTTTTAAATTCTTTTTGGAGCTATTGAAATGGGATTGTTAATTTCCTAGTGTTTGTTGTTGGCGTATAGAAATGCAAGTGATGTTGTATTTTGATTTTGTAACCTGCAACTCTACTGACTTTGTTAAGAGGTTAGATTTCATGCTGTGATTTTTTAAATGTTTATTTATTTATTTTGAAAGAGAGAGAGAGGGGGAAAAATGAGTGGGGGGAGGGGCAGAGAGGGAGCAAGGAAGAATCCTGAGCAGTCTCTGTGCTCTCAGCGTAGAGCCTGATGCGGAGCTCAAACACATGAACAGGGAGATCATGACCTGAGCCGAAACGAAGAGTCAGAGGCTTAACCAACTGAGCCATCCAGACCCCCCTCATGTTGTGAGTTTGAAACACAAACAAGCAAACAAAATCCAAGAGAACAACTTTGGGAGGTGATGGATATGTTTATCACCTGGATTGTGGTGATGGTAACATGAGCATATATGTACATGTGACCAAAGGCACCAAATTGTACATATTAATTATGTGCCATTTTCTTGCATACTAATCATACCTCAAATAAATCTAGAAAACAAAACAAACTAAAACAAAGCTACACGTTAGGTAGCATTATTTGTGGTGTAGATCATCTCCTTGGTCTGCACTGTGGGGCAGAAAATAGACGCAATGTCTTTATAATGAAATACGTAAAGCTGATTATACTACCCACGACACTTAAACCGTGTTTAAACTGCATTTAAAAAGAAAAACAAACCTGCAGTTTCTCTCCCGTTAAATACATCTTCCTAGCCAAGAAACAACCCAACAAAACAAAAGTGCAGTGACTTTGCCCCGCCACTAGGTGACACTGCACCATGCCCTGCCCATAAGAGTGGGGGAACTTGAGTTAAATTAGGATAGAGGAGATTCTTGAAGCAACCTTATTATTATTATTTTTTCTTTATTGAAGTATAGTTGAGGGATGCCTAGGTGGTTCAGCCAGTTGAGCGTCCAACTTCAGCTCAGGTCATGATCTCCCGGTTCGTGGGTTCGAGCCCCACGTCGGGCTCTGCACTGACAGCACAGAGTCTGCTTGGGAGTTTCTGTTTCCCTCTCTCTCTCTGCCCCTCCCCGACTTGTTTCTCTCTCTCTCCCTCTTTCTCTCTCTCTCTCAAAAATTAATACTAAAAAAAAATATAGTTGACACAGTGTTGCTTTAGTTTCAGGTGTACAACAGGGTTATTTCACAAGTCGATACATGATGCTAGGGTCGTCACAAGTGTAGCTACCATCTGTCACCATACAAGGCTATTGTAGTATCATTGACTATAGTCCCTGTGCTTGCTTTGCCTTTCATGCCCAGACTTATCCATTGCATAACTGGAAGCCTGTATCTCCCACGCTCCTTCACCCATTTTTCTCATCCCCTCATTCCCATCCCCTCTGGCAACTATTAGTTTATTCTCTGTATTTATGGGACTGTTTCAAAGCAAACACATTTTTTAAAAATATTTATTTTTGAGAGAGAGAGAGGAGGAGGAGGGACAGAGACGGGATGGGAGAGGGGGGAGAGTTGGGGGGAGAGGACCCAAAGGGGGCTCTGCGCTGACAACAGGAGCCTGATGCAAGGCTCAAACTCAGGAACCACGAAATTATGACCTGAGCTGGATGCTCAGCCAACAAAGCCATCCAGGCACCGCAAACAAACTCATTATTAAATTTTTTTAATGTTTATTTATTTTTGACAGAGAGAGAGAGAGAGAGAAGGAGAGAAAGGCAGAGCCCAAGGGGGGAGAGGGCAGAGAGCGAGGGAGGCACAGAATATGAAGCAGGCTCCAGGCTCCGAGCAGTCAGCACAGAGTTCAACATGGGGCTTGAACTCGTGAATGGTGAGATCATGACATGAGCTGAAGTTGGATGCTTAACCGACTGAGCCACTCAGGTGCCCCCAAATTCATTTTTAATATTGGTAATTGGTCACTAGGAAATAGAGTCATACTTTAAATAATAAAATTGCTACTTTAATGATACTATATTAGGGCTTATTAACATAAATTTCTCTTATAGAATATCTTGAAACTATGAAGAAACATAAAGAAGAAAACAAATGTTATCTATACTCCTATTACTCAGGGAAAACCATTGTCTTCACCTTTGTAGTTTTCTGTCTTTAAGATATAAAAACACAAAATGTGTGTATTTCTATTTAATATTTAACAGGATAAAATCTTACTGGATATATATTTCACCTGGCCTAACAATAATACTTTGCACATTCCCCCATATACCTAAACATTCTTTTTTATTATTATTTTTCATTGTCGTCATATTATTTCATCATGTAGTAGAATCATATTTACTTAACTAAATCTTTAATTTTGGACCATTAAGTGGTTTCTAATTTATCATTATTAAAAATAGCTCTTTGATAGCATTTTGTGGTTATATCTTGAACATCAGAGATTATTCCTTTAAAGTCTTCTCTCTCCCCCCCCAAAATGGTCACATCAAAAGAAACATGGAATCTTTTTAGGGTTTTTGATAAGTGTTTTAAAAACTGCATTCCAAAGGTTAAACTATACCAATGTGTATGATCATCAGCAATCTTTCCAATCATATATATTCCAACATTTTCTCTAGAATTTTATTAGCATAGATTTTCATGTGTTAAAATCTAGTCAAATTTATGAAAAGTGAAAGCAAGCTTAGAAAGATCATTTCTATATTAGAATTATAAAAATGTTGAATCAGTTCAATACTGACTATAGGATCCAGCATTTCAATGGCATTCTATCATTTTAAAAGTAGTTGTCATTTTATTGAGTCCCTGTATTTATGTGAAATAAGCAGGTGAACTGTTATTCCTCTTTCCAGAGGAAGGAATTGAAATTGTGTTGCAAATGCCAAATAAAACACAGATAATTGGTAGGTGCCTTCAGCACGCATTAACATAATTATCCAAGGTGAATATAGCCTGCAAATTCAACATTTTAAAAATTACGTAAAAGCTTGAACACGGGAGCAAATCGAGTATATATATGAGCTCAGGTCATGACCTCGCGGTCCTTGAGTTCAAGCCCCAAGTTGGGGTCTGTGTTGACAGCTCGGAGCCTGGAGCCCGCTTCAGATTCTGTGTCTCCCTCTCTCTCTGCCCCTCCCCTGCTCGTGCTCTCTCTCCGTCTCAAAAATAAATAAATAAATAAATAAATAAATAAATATTAAAAATTAAAAAAAAACATGCTATAGAAATAAACATATTATGTAGAAATGCTGCTCTATGTCAATACTGGACCTTTAATGACATAACAATCATCATTCAAAGTTAATACATCCTGGGGGTTCACTTTGAGGCAGGGACTCTTCTAAGTTCGTTTCCATGTATTAACTAATTTAATTTCTACCCAATTGTAAGTAAGTTTCTGACCAGTGCTAACTAAAACAGCTGGACAACTGGTGACGGTGACGGTGCGGGGCGGAAGCGAAACAAATACTTGTCCTGTGCTTTGGCCTTTAGCTACACTTTCCGCCTACACATTTCATAACAGGTAAATCACAAGACTTTGTTTTCTAACGTGACTCAAGAGTGCTTTGTTATTATTAACGATAGGATATTAGAGTTTGAAAGCCATTTGTTTTATTTTGCAGCTGTGGGAACTGAAGGACACTGAAATTAAGAAACCTCTATTTTTTTTTTTTTTTATCACTATAGGCAGTGTCTGGAACCCACATTTCTTTCCAATATGGCATTCTAGTGATAACAGTTTAGAGATATCAGAATGGCATTCAGAGAAGCCTTCAGAGAAGAATATGATGAAATACATTGCAGCTTTCGGAGAAGCATATTGTGAAACGCATTCATCAAACAATTTTGAAAGTAACAGAATTTTTCCTGACTCGAGTATCTCGTAGAGATTAACATAGCGCCTTGTTTCTATTTTATGGATTATTTTGTGTAAATGACTAAAATACAGAGCATCAGTTATGAGGGCCAATTATACTTTTATTGGAGAGAAGATGAGCTTTATTTAAAAAAAATTTTTTAATGTTTATTTTTGAGAGAGAGAGAGAGAGAGACAGAGCATGAGCAGAGGAGGGGCAGAGAGAGAGAGGGAGACACAGAATCAGAAGCAGGCTCCAGGCTCTGAGCTGTCAGCACGGGGCCTGAGAGAAGATGAGCTTTATAAATAGGCCCTTGCAAAATAACTCTAGATGTCTCCTAATTTCTCTATGTCTCTTTAGTATGAGGGTGATGAATAACAACAGAAAGGAAGAAAATAACAGAGTCAGAAATTTAAATGACCTACATTCCTCTCAAGTCAATTTGAGTGTTCACTGCACATCTGCTCTACAGAAAAATAAATAGAGCCCTTTTGGAAGCACATATGAAAACAATTCAAAAAGTACAAACTAGGGGTGCCTGGGTGGCTTAGTCGGTTGAGCATCTGACTCCGGTTCAGGTCATGATCTCGCGCTCTGTGAGTTCGAGCCCACGTCGGGCTCTGTGCTGACAGCTCAGAGCCTGGAGCCTGTTTCAGATTCTGTGTCTCCCTCTCTCTCTACCCCTTCCCGGCTTATGCTCTGTCTCTCTCTGTCTTAAAAATAGATGTTAAAAAAAATTCCAAAAATCAAAAGTACAAACTGTGCTATAAAGCTAAGTTTCTACTGTAGATAAGTTTAAAAAATGTTCTAATGTTCTGTTTTCTGATACTATGACATATATTAGTGTATTTTGAAGGAATGAACACTTCTTAGAAACCGTTTTGTGGATTCTACTTTTATTTTAACTTACACAAAATCAGCTTATAATGGCAGTGAATACAAAAGACAAAGAAACACTATTGCACTCAGAAAATACTTCATATGAAGCATTGCACGTGGGAGAATTGATTAGGAAAGGTACAAATTTATAGTCAGATAAGACTTGACTATTCCAGGTTTGAAGAATACAGACTTTTTCCCGGTAGAAATTTACCACATCACATATTGCACATTTTCCAACACTTTCATCTGCTTCACAAATATCCGTTATAGTCTTTGCTTTTGTCTGTGTCTCTGTAAAATGCTACATGTAAGATTTTTAAGACAATGAAGTATGTACCATTGGAAAAGATGAGTTACGTAGAACTAAAAAAACAAAAACAAAAACAAAAACCAACAAACCATATAAATACATGATTATCCCACTCTTTTGGCAGGAAAATGACAAAGTAACTTGGCAAACTTCTCTATAAAGAGAAAAATATTATGAAGCTTAGTTTCATAAGCATTTGTCCACTTAGAAATGTTCTCTGATTTTTTTCTCAAAAAATGCATTTAGACTAAATGTCTGCACTACTGGTTAAAATTTCTTATGTTGACATTTGGTTTTTAATACCATCAGTTAACATCTTCAAATAGTGCAAATATGAGGAGCACACTCAGTTTCGGTAGTCATTCAACAATAAATAATAACTCTAAGCCTAGTTATTTTACTATTTCTGAATTTTAAAATATAAAGTGCATCCATAAGGCTTAAAGTCATTCTCATTTTTGCGCGTAATGAATGGTCAGGCAACCTGTGCCTTTTTCAGCTCATGGCTGGATAACCTGGAATTTCTTTTCCTTTTTTCCATAGTCTCATTTGGAAGAAGGTTTCCAAAATAATACAAAGGTTTTTTTTTCCCACAAAGTTTTTATGGAAAATTTCTGACCATAAAGCAGCATCCATCAACACAAATTTCCTCGAGTTCCAAGTCACCATAGTCTAGAAGCAAATATGTTTCCTCATTATTTGAAGGGCTTACTACATATCCAGTATAAATTCTTTTCACATTCTGTGCTGATGACCCCTGTGCTATTCAGAAATGCACAGTTCTCAGATCCTGTAAGGTTGAACCTGGCAAACAATAAAGAAAGTCAGCATTATTTTCAGTTCATTATTTCCATTCAGTTACAGGAGAATGAACTTTGTGAGGGTAGTCTGTGATTTTTTTTTTTTTCGCTTGGTAGGACCTCATGAAGCATGTCAGCTGGTCAAGTTGACCATAAACTAACTTGTAAAGACAGTAGACCGAGACTGGAAGAAATACTATGTGGAGGGTGGCTACAGAGCAGAGAGTAACAGTTCCATTCCTTCGGTTGGCATACCACCAGAAGAGTGATTCTTGGTTGTTTCTGAGTTAGGTTTATGGCCCCTAAAGCCCATCTGCATGTATAGTCCCATAGGACACATATTAAGAATTCTTTTTCTAGAGATTTTTAAATTTATTCTTCATATCAGTAATTATCATGAAACTATTTAGATACCTAGAGATTTATTCAATTCTGAGTTTTCAGATGAAAAGATTAACACTAAACATATAAAATGTCCTTTAAACTTTAAAATGTACATTAATTACAGGTAATAAAATTAGGCAATATCTTTCATTCTGAGGCAAGTTTTCTCTTAGGTTCACAGAAACTTCTAATTCGTGATTAGAAATATTGTTCTTTATCTCTGTGGTGATGAGAATTGGGAGAGGGCAAAAGGGAATTATTTTCTAAAAAAAAAGAAAAAAGAAAAACTCCAGCTTATCAGGAAAATATATATACGAGATTGGAAATGTTGGATTTTTTTCTTTTTGCAGCATTGCAATTATTTCTGGAAAATTTCTGAGTCTGTCACTCACACTGAAATTTGCTGAGATAAACATGCTAGAAGCATTTATTGTATGATTTCCAAATAGATAAAAAGAGAAAAATGGCAATATTAAAACCGTTCTTTGAAGAATTTGAAAGAGTATAAGCGTAAAAAACAGACTGGTAAAGCTCTGCTCATAAAGGGCACAACCTTTGTATACAACAGTGATTTGAAAGGAAAATGGCTTCCCTGAGCTGCCATTCTGGGGAGGATGAAGAGACATCTAAAAACTTACCTGTTATTGAATACTTTGCCATCTGACCATTTCCATGTCCGGCCATCTTCATTTTTCAGCCCAATCCAATGTTCGGCTCTACCCACAAATCGTTTTAAAAAGATCTTGAAGAAAGCACAAAGAAGGCATATGTTAAACAACCCCTCTGGTAAGTATGTAATAAATTACATTTCTCAAAAGCTGCAATTCAAGGCATGATGGCTAAGCTGCTCACTTACTAGCTCTATTTGGGACCAGCTCGTTTGAACTTTTGGCCATTGAAGCTAAATAATCAAATCAAATTTATAAGGTTAAACGGAACCCTGATTATGACCTCAGACTGATCTCATGCTTTTCTGTAACTAAATTTCCCTACAAGGGAGATAGGTACAATGTCTTCAAAGAAATCACAGATTATCTCTATCAAAAAATAGCAAATATTTAGGAAATTGTTTTTGAATCTTACCATGTCCTCTTCAGAATCAACGAAGGCAAGAGTAGCCCAATGTTCAGAGCAAAAGTTTTGTGCTGACTTCCAGTCCTTTGTTACAGTGGAAATAAAGTAGCATTTCCTCCGGTATGCAAACCAATCATCTGAGCATGAAGAAACAGGGCTATTTGATGACAGTGGGTGTGAATATTGTTCTGGACAGTTGTATTGGCCAACTGTGAACAGGAAAATGGTTTGTTTTAGTAATAAAAGAAACTAGCTGACAATGACAAGGATGAGAGGCAAGAAGTGAATTCTGAGAAGAGCAAGAAGGCAGGTTCTTACTTTATCTAATTTCCTGTTGTGCCTAACTACCCCTGTCAGGATGCAAGAAATAAGAAGATGTCCTTTGGGCCATAATCTCCGAAAGGGGTAGGAAAATAGAAAAATCCTGCCAGTAGTCTTTGGACTAAAAAGGGTAAAGGGCATTATAAATTCCAATGCAGCCAACGAAACACTAAATTGGGAGAAGGAGAGAATAATTTGTAGGGAAATAATTCAGAATACAGAAAGAACTATGGCTGGGGACATTTCATAAAATTGTAAGATTTCATGTTTGTTAAAGGCAAATGTCTTGGTATTGCTATGTTTTGAATACCGTATCCCAATTAATTCTTTGGGAGCTTCTAGATATATATATTTTTTAATTATGCGTAAGCACCATTCTGTTGCCCTTGAGATAAAAAACAAAAGACTGGTCAATTCCTGATTAATCTATGGCTTAGATATTATTTTTTTCTATCAAAAATGAATGTGAAGCCCACATTTTCCCCCTAGCTAAATGTCTGTTTAGTTAGAATCTAAATCAGTCCCTTTCACTTCAGATTTAAAAATCTGCTCGTGTAATTTTCTCCCACAATAATTTTTAACTTCTTTTTTTTCCTTCCCTTCCCCCATCCCACAATAATTTTTAAATCATAGACACCTTTAATACTTCTAAAGACGTTCTAGGCAACTGAGAAAGCGTTGCATTGATTATCTAAAGAATATGGAATTATATTTGGGATGTTCAAAGAAATCAGCCATGTATAAAAAATGGGGGTGATTCTAAAAAAGAGAGAGAGAGAGAGAGACCATTTCTAGATTCCAAAGTATGAAAGTCCCCCCCCCCCCCACCGCTTTTTTTTCCTTCATGTGAGACCATATCCTCCTCTGTGAGGGTTCTGGGGCTAGAGTTGGGCATGTTACACATTTCACTTTCTGTACAATGGCAGCTAACAATCCCTGACCCTCCCCTTGCCTAAAGGCTTTACTGTTAAGATTAAACCAAAGGCTTTTAGATTAAGTTCCATGCAAAAGCAAACAAATAAAACAAAAATGATGCTTTTAAAAAAAAATGGGGGTGATTCTAAATTAATCAGAATTTCAGATTAATTAGTGCCAGTAATCCCTGTTGATTTCAGCTGGACAGGAATGCTAACAGCAGAATGAATTCATGAAGTACAGACCCACCTGATAAAGCGATGAGAGCAATGATTAAACAAGTGATAAAGACCACATTCAATACAGCACATGGGATAGGAACTTGAAGGGACCCTTCATGCTGTGTTGCAAACTGAGGGCTGGCGGTGGTACCTGCAGGGAGAAAGTTCATGATGAATTCAGGTCAACTGTGGAAGTAAGAAAGGGACATTTGATATTCTCCTGAGGCATTAGCTTTTCAATACCTCCTTATCTTCTTAGATGAAATTTATAAGTTAATTTCCCCCCAATTTTGAGTGACTTTGGACAGTTTATTTTTGGCTAGAAATGAAACGATCCAGGGATAATAATGAGATCATAAAATATCTGCCTAATATGTGCACTTAGTAGCTACAAAAATTCTAAGTTTATGATGATTTTATTGTTTGAATCACAAAAACATTTATTAAATATCTGATTACCCTAGGAGACACATAAAAAGGACATCCTAAGCATAATCCCTTAACCTCTCTGTAGTTCCTGTTTAAGAAAGTTGACTTAAATGTAATAAATATGGATGATGAATAAAAAATATTGAATTGATATATAAATATATACAACTACCATGACTGAAAATTAAAAAAAAAAAAAGACTGGTGGTACTTTTTGGTGAAGTCAGTACATACGTAAAGCAATGGAAATTTTCATATATTACTGATGGGGGAGTAAAATGTAAAGATAATTTGGAAAGCTGTTTTTCATACAATGAAATATATACCTATCCTCTGATTGAGAATTTGACTTGTACAAAACAAGAATGCTCATAGCAGCTTTATTCTTAACAGCCAAATCTTAGAAAGAATCCACATATCCATCAGTAGGAATATGGATAAACAAGATATGGCATATCTGAATTCTACTCAGCAGAAAAAAACACAAAAACAAAAAAAAACCCACAAAAACAAACAAACAAAAAACCTCATCAATGCAACAAAATGCATTGGTCTCAAAAAATGTCGAGTGAAAAAAATGCAGCTACAACTATATACTATAGATTTCCATTTATATGACATTCAAGGCTATAAACTATAGATTTCCATTTATATGACACGCAAGGATAGCTGAACGAAGTCAGACCAAGAAAGACAAACACCATATGATTTCACTTATAGGTGGAGTCTAAAAAACAAAGCAAGTGAAGGAACAAACAGAAAGCAGAATCGGACCCATAAATACAGAGAACGAAATGAAGATTGCCAGAGGGGAGGAGAATGGGGGTATGCGCAAAATGGGTGAAGGAGAGTGGGCGATACAGGCTTCCAGCGATGGAATGGATAATTCACGGGAATGAAAGGCACAGCATAGGAAATATAATCCGTGGTAGTGTAAGAGCATGGTGTGACAGAGGGTCCTACATTATGGTGAGCATAGCATAACATAAAGGGGTGTAGAATTACTATGTTGTACACCTGAAAATAATGTAACATTATGCGTTACCTATACTCAAAAAAAAAAAGTTGAATTAAACTATGGCAACAGAAATCAGAAAAGTAATTGCTTTTATGTGTGTAGGAAAAGTAATTTGGCTGGAAAGAAACACAGGGGAACTTTCTAGGGTGAAATTTCAAATCTTGATTGGAGTTGTTATGGAACTCATTAAATGGCATACTTTTGATTTGTGCGTCTGTGGCATGTCAATTATGCCTCAATTAAAATGATATTTGAGTGAAGAGCAAAATATTTGAATTTTTCAAGAGAAGATAGTAGAGGAAACATAACAATATTATACAGCAAATGTTAGGTAGAAGTTGATTATTTTCATGTACCTTCTGTATAATGCTGAAACGAAGCAAAAATTTGATTTGATTTCACCAATAAGAAATAATTTTGTGGAATATGAACATGATGTGAATGATGATTCTTAGTTTAAAAAAAAACTACAAGAATATCTGCTTTAGAATATAAACAAGTAATCAAGAACGGAGAGAAGAAGATTTTGTGACCAGTGATTGAATTTGATTTTTGCTAGGATGACCCCTCAGGGTTTCTAAAATTTGGCCTCACAAGAGATACATAGTTCCCTATTAGGTTCTCAAAAACTGAAACGTAAAATGGCCACTTGAATGATACTAGAAATTACCATACAAAATAGCATCGAATGCAAACATATCATGTTTTTCTATATGCTATGATTTCCATAATTAAAAGCATACTAAAAGAGGACATATCTTGAGATTCTTGTATTTCTTTTCCTAAAAACATTTCTCCGAAGTGAAACTGAGCACAGAGGTGTGTTTTCTTTCATTGTTCACTGGTTATCATTTTTGCTTCTGGGGATTGTTCTTTCCCAGCATAGGTCTGCATTGGGGTTTTGCAAGAGAAGCTTTTACTTCACTCCTCTCTAGCTCTATTTCTCTCAGCTTCTCAAAGCAAATCTTCCTTTTTTTTTTTTTTTTTTTTTACCAGCATACAACCATCACCGGAAGCTGCCCTTGGTAGATAGGGTAGCAAGTTCAGAACTGTCTGTCTAGTTTCACTTCTCCCCATGTGAGAGTCAATCATGCTGTTTAGACTCAATGCAGCAAGAGTTGTGGTTCCTCGGCAAACACTAACTCATCTATGTAGCTCCCGGACTCAGAGCCAGCCTAGCTCAGTCTATTGGCTTATCCACAGGCAAAAGGTGGAGGTGATTCTCAGACTGTATGTTTCTCCATTAGTGAGGGCTATTGTTACTCACTGTTTGATTTATCACCTAGGCAACAAAACACTCCCCTTACAGGATACTTCCGCTCTGATTATGGGCCCTGTTCATTAATGAAGAAATTGAAGCTAAATCCACGATTAAATACCAAGTCATCCAAAGGTGATGCCCAATGATGGCTTACAGTAATAAAGCAACTACAAGGGCAGCATAAACTAAACACTCAATAGAAAATTGGAGAACTCGGGAAAAGTTGCGGATTCCTGAATTAGGTCCTTCGTTGTGCAACTATGATCTCTACTTACTGGGTGATTTTATTATTATGTACGTTATTTCTTTTCAGCAGCTCAACTGGGCCATAACATTATGGTTACCTAGCTACCAGGAATCTTTGCGGCTTGCACTTCTTATGCACACTTGATTGTGTGTACTTAGTACAAGATGGGTTTATCAGAAGCGATTGGTGTCTTCCTAACATAAACCAGTCTAGCAGACACAGGCTCAGAAAACAATCCCACTCTCCAGACCGTTCAGCTCTGCTGTTCATGTTATAATGCACCCCTTGATTACCAGGTCACTTTGCCTAAAAGTAAGTTTGGGGGGCACCTCATTAATTGGAGAGGAAGAAGGCTAAATTAAAAAAAAAACAAACAAGCCTCACAGAAACACATTATAAGAAAAAAAAATGGGAGCGTTCTGGTAACAGGAAAGAGAATAAAAGTCTGTGGACAGAATAGGCAAAGAGAAGAGGGGAAAAAGTAAATAGCTAAGATAATCACATTTTGATGTATTTAGATGAAAAACAGAAGAAAGGAAGAACCATGTGTGACTCATGTCGAATCTGAAGCCAGTGATTAGAGGGTGAAGCAGAATGATGAAATAGAGGAAGAGTTCTATGAAGGGTGCAGAAGCAGAAGATTGCCCTTTCAAGAACTTTTCGTGACCTTCTCCTAAGAAACTACCACCGGGCCCGGTAAATGTTCAGATATGCGTCCGTCTATCCTCTCAAAGGTTGGAAACCTTCATTGCCAGCAACTGGAGGATGCTGTCACGAGAATACAACGAAGCAAACAGAAAGCCTACAAAGACACAGGTGAAGACAACGAAGAATGTAATTGTTCATGTGGAAGGCCCAGAAAAGTTTTGTAAAGAGAGGCTGTGCTTCCTGAAGTGCCTACAGATGGATATGGAAAAAGGATGCGGAATGCACTGGGCCAGTGAGCTTTCCAGGTAAATCTGAAGAACTGATATGGAACATTGAAACATTGAACATTGAAACAAAGGAACAGGTCTTTAAAGGCCTTCTGAAATCCAACGCTGTGGTCTCCTCTCATGTTTCAGGTAGATAGAGAAATAATTACTTGTTCCCATATTCTCCTTTTCCTGGACTGAAGCAAAATGTAACCAAGTTTTTCTAAAGACAAAGGCTCATTTTTTAAAGTACTGTAATATATAAGCTAGCTAGCTAGATGATAGATGATAGATAGATAGATAGATAGATGATAGATAGATGATAGATAGATAGACAGACAGATAGATGTATGTGTGTGTGAGGGACAGAGAGGGAAAAGGAGTTTTGTTACAAGGATATAACAAATAAGGTGTGACTTACTTTGTTGTCCTCTCTCCGGATGCAAGGAGCTGTTCTCTGTTATGGAACAATCTTCAGAATTCATCTTTGCTCTAGTCAAGATTCCCTGGCTAATCCCAGGCCAAGCCAACTACAGCAAAAGTCTTTGCTAGACCTCTTGTCCCGTCTCTGAGTCTGTGAGGTACCTCAGCGTTTATATTGTTATATTGTCTCCACCCCCTTCCTCTTGCCACCTATACCCGCTCGACTACATCAGTTCTCTTTAATTTATGCTCCAGCGGCCCAGACAATTCACACCGTGTTGTGGTGGTGAGCTGCGGGTTTTCCCTGCTGTCTGAAATGTGCTTTCTCACAACCGTAGGTGTAGCATGAAGCGACAAGCGGGATTTTTCCAGCATCTGAGACATCCTTCTTTAAGTTTGTAAAAAACACAGATAGTTTAGGAGACGGTGTATTTAAGTAAGGAGCGAACGGTTAAGGCTTCTTATCTTTGAGGTGGAAATAATTTGGAGAGTAATATTTCCCCTAGATTCTGATTCATTTAGTTAATGAACGACTAATATTTATTGAGCATGCACTCTGACCCTGACACTGTTTGGGGCTAGAGGGGTCATTGTTAAGTAAGAATTTTAAGATCTGTCCTCATGAATCTCTCTCCACTCTGGAAGAATTTTACTTAGGAAGCTATAAATCGGCTGTCAGAAGGGTATCATTGACGTCTTCCCCAGGGACCAGTTCTTCTACGTTACCATTTAGTACACGCTTGCTTTTAATTCAAGAAATAGAAACCTTGTGGTCTGGAACTTCCGATAGTCTAAAATTGTTTGTCTTAAATTACCTGTTTCATTTACCTCCTGTTAATTTTTTGCCACATTTTACTGTCATCTAGATTGCCCTTATTCCCCCTAGTATCTTATTCTTCTCTAATTTTCTCCTCTTTTACGTGAGTATTTTTCATGTATTTCTGAGATGTCAGACATCTGGGGTATGATTGTCATAAATTTTATGTATTTTATTTTTGAGAAGGAGAGAGAAAGCACGAGTGAGGGAGGGGCAGAGAGAGATAGAGGGAAAGAGAGAGAATCTTAAGCAGGCTCTGTGCTGTCATCATGGACCCCGTGTTCCCCGAGATTATGACCTGAGCTGAAATCAAGAGTCAGAGGCTTAACTGATTGAGCCACCCAGGCTCCCCAAGGAGTATGATTTATAAAAAATATATTGCCATGGCATCTAATACCATCTAAGCTATTAAGATCGACACAAAATGAAGCCAGAATGTCTGTGCGTGGTGACTTAAAGAGGGGATCAAAATATCACTCTGGTTACCAGTCTTGCTGCCACAATTTTTGTCATTAGTACCTCTTCTTTAAAGACAATCTGGTTTCAAAAGAAAGACTTCGTGAAAGTATTATGCTTAGATGGGTTGGCAATTCTCATCGACTGTGGCTAAGTTAGGCCATTGTATTTATTTGTTAACCTAAGACGTTAAGAGTTACACGTTGGTCTTAAGGGTTCTCTTTGCTTCCACTCTCAGTCCGTTTCCTGGTATGTTTTCCACACGACAGCAAGAAGCATTGTTTAAAGTTAAGTCCTATCACTTTGTTGAGATGTTCATCTCCTCCCCACTCCTACCCGAAAAGCCTTCTTATCAAAATCACCATAAAAATCCAAAGACCTTCTTATAGTTGAGAAGGTCTCTGATCTAGCCCTTGGCTACCTCTCCTGCCATTTTCCCTATTAGTCACTGCCCTCTCCAACTGTAACCTCTGCTATACCACAAAAATGTCAAGCATACTCCCACTTCAGAATTTGTGCATTTTCTCTGAAAGGTTCTTCTTTCATCTGCTTGCATGTCTCTCTCTTCCTTTAACTCATTTCATTTATTATTCAACTATGATCTGCCCAGAAAGGTCTTCGATGTGCTTTCTATATGTAAAATAGAACCTCACGCTCTATGCCACCGTATACCTTTATCTTTCTTTATATCACATGGTGACAGCTGACATTATATCATTGTTTATCATCTACTTTCCTTTCTAGACTAAGTAAGCTGCTTGGGGGCAATAACTTTTTCTGGCTTACCCCCTCTGTGGCTCTAACACCTGACATAACAACTGGAACCTAGTATGTGCTTACTACACAGAGTTGTTGAGTGCATGAATAAATAAATATGAACTAATGAAAGAATATGTATAAAAGCCATAAAAGTTCCACCGGCGCCTGAGTGGCTCAGTCGATTGAGCGTCCGACACCAGCTCAGGTCACGATCCCACGGTTTGTGAGTTCCAGCCCCATATCGGGCTCGCTTGAGCTCTCTTTCTCTCTAAAGTAGAATAAACATTAAAGAACTGTAAAAGTTCCAGAATACAGAGTGCCACTCAGGGAGGTGTGGGGGATTGTAGACCGCCACTGGGTAGCAAGGACACCCTTGAATATTACAGATGAGGGATGGAGGAGGCAGTTGGGTATTTAAGGGAAACATCTGCTGCGTTCACTAATTTCTTTGTGTTAAAACAACTTAGGTCCTCTGTTTATTCTCCTAAAGTTGGGAGACCTGGGTTAATGTCCACACCTTGGCACTGACTATACACACTGTATCATGAAGAATGTATGGGGTCGAGACAGTGTAGGGAAAGCAAGAGGGACTTAATTCCTGTGAAACTCCTGGTCTGGGCCAAGGGTTGAAAGTTTCCATACTCTTAGAGACAAATACCTACTTCTGGGAAAGCAAACAAATGAGAGATAACAGCTGTTAGGGAGTAATGGTAGTCTGGGCAAAATTAGAAATAACAACTTAAAACCTGCTTGCACAAGGATTTCTGTTTTTCAGGAGCCCTGAAAGGAGGTGGACCATGGAGAAAGTCAGCCTGTGATTGTCTCATGTCCGTTGAAAAGTAAAGACCACAAGATAATGACGGTAGGACTGAAGGATGCTTCCCCACTCCCAGCGCCTCACTCTTTGGAAGAGTACCTCTCTCTATAAGCCTTGCACACTGCCCCTTCGGGGAGCAGCATTCCTCTTTCTTGTTGGCTCCCTTGTATGCAAGCTATCTCTGATAAACTCCAGCTGTTTTCTTTCTCTTAAGTTCAGTGTTCATATCTATGACATTCTTACTCAAGAACCTGGTCTTGGGGCTCGGGTGACGGGATAATATAACAGTTATAAATCTACAACAGTATTTGAACCCTTCCAAGTCTGTGGGGTATGATGGGGGGGAGAAAGCAAATATTCTTACACACACTAATAATCCTTGCCATGTGTGTTTCCCACCTACAAAGCGATTTCTAGCAGTTTGTTGGGCAACCACAGAAATCCTGGTCCAGTTTTACCACTTACTAACATGTCTTTTCCCCTCTGATGACTCCCACGTAAGTGTGAAAATCAGTTTTCTTAGTGGAACACCGTTTTTGAAATTTGAATATTCCAGAAAAGTTAGGTTGGTTAGCATTATTTAAAAAAAGTACAGATTTTACAGTCAAATAATCATCTCCCGCGATTTTCTCTCCTACTCCCTATAGGTCAGCTATGGTGACCTTCTTTGTGTTCCTTGAGAAAAGCTAAACTTATTTTGGTTTTATGGAGTGTGTTCTTGCCCTTGTTCTCTCAGATTTTCCATGGTTAACACTTTCTTCTTGTTTATGTTACCTCACATGTCACCTTCTCAGCAAGACCTTCCCCAACCCCTTGTAGAATTTACCTTCCATTGGCCACAATATTACCTCACTCTCTTCTTTTATAAAATCTTTTCTCAGGGGTGCCTGGGTGGCTCAGTCAGTTAGTATAAGACTTCAGTTCAGGTCATGATCTCACGGTTCATGAGTTTGAGAGCCCCACATCAGGCTCTGTGTTGACAGCTCAGAGTCTGGAGCCTGCTTGGGATTCTGTGTCTCTCTCTGTCTCTCTGTCCCTCCCCCACTCAAGCTCTGGCTCTCTCAAAAATAACTAAAAACATTTAAAAAGAAGAAGAATGGTATAAAATATATTCTCATCTGAAATTTTGTAGTTCATTATATATATATATATATATATATATATATATAAAGAATACACATATAAATGAATAAATAAATAATGTAAATGTATATATATCTAGTTTTGAAAATTCACTGTTATCATTTATTTCCCTTTCTAGAAAATAGCATCTTTAAGAGCAGGGGCATGGCTGACTTATTCAACAATGAATCTCTAGTATAAAACAGCACCTAGAATATAGAAAGAGTTCAAAATACTTACTGGGCAGACACACAACAAATCTGGGAAACAAATTTGGGAAAGTGCACAACTCCACTGAGCTTTGGCTTTGTTATCTGTAGACTTAAAGTACTAACATCCAACTTACACGGTTTGGTGAGGAAAGAAAATTATAAACTAAAAACATCAGTGTTCTAGTATGGGGTTTGGGACATATTAGGCATTGAATGATGTATGAAGGAATCACTTTGATAGAAGTCCTAAAAGGGGAGAGTTTTTCATTTGTGGGAAGAGACAAAGCTGAGAAGTCGCAGCATTCTTGCTGATGGGATGCAACGTGGCTCTTGTCTGCCTAGGATACAGACAGGAAGCTGCCTTCTCTTACTTCCACCTCAGACAGCGCTCATAATATGGAGATGCTTGCCTGTGTGCTCGAGGTTTCTTGCTTCTTCAGCTGTAGTCAAGTGAATGGATGCTATATGTATACATTTAGATACGCTTACATTTATAAACACATGCATATATATATGTGACATCTACTATTGATGTTATTTTTATGTAACGCATCTATAAATAGGCCATTGGACAGAGAAAAGAAATGATAACCAGAGATCTTATTTTCAGAAAATAAATATCTGGGGGCACCTGGGTGGCTCAATTGGTTACAAATAAATAAATAACTAAACTTAAAAAGGAGGAAAAAGATTATCTGTAAACCTTATAACCATGATCAAGACCTGTGTTATTTCTTTTTTGGAGTCATTTTGCCTCTGTCTTTATGGGAGCAGCCCAAGTATTCTGTTGAGTTCAGCACTTAGTATATAGGTGACAGCAGACGGCCCCTGCAAACATGAAAACCAGTCAGATTACTGAGAACGGATGTCATCAGTGGGCCTTTTAGGTATTTACTGGACCTCCTGCTAGGCAAGTCCTTTATAATAACCTGAACTTCACTACAAAATTAATATTGTCCCATTAATCCTCCTCTGCTTCCACAGTCCTTGTTTTTTTGAGTGTAAGAAATCTCCCTTAGGTTTGAGGAAGCAGTCAACCTAAATGTATGCAAAAGAGTGAAAGAACAGTGAATAGGGTTTGCCCTGAAGGTCTGGTTGACACTTGTCCTGATGTAATTATTAAAAGTGTGCCATCTCAGGGTGCCTGGGTGGCACAGCTGGTTGAGTGTTCACTCTTTTTTTTTTTTAATTTTTTTGATGTTTATTTATTTCTGAGACAGAGAGAGACAGAGCATGAACGGGGGAGGGTCAGAGAGAGAGGGAGACACAGAATCCGAAACAGGCTCCAGGCTCTGAGCTGTCAGCACAGAGCCCGACTCGGGGCTCGAACTCAAGGACCATGAGATCATGACCTGAGCCGAAGTCAGACGCTTAACTGACCAAGCTACCCAGGCGCCCCGAGTGTTCACTCTTGATTGCAGCTCAGGTCATGACCTCATGGTTCATGGGATCGAGTCCCGCACCAGGCTCTGTGCTGCCAGCGCGAAGCCTTCTTGGGATTCTCTCTCTCCCCCTGTCTCTGCCCCTACTCTGCTCTCTCTCTCTCTCTCTCTCTCTCTGTGTGTGTGTCTCAAAATAAATAAATAAACATTTAAAAAGGCATGCCATTTCACTTGCAAGAGGGTCTTGCTAGACACAATAGATTACATGCTCATATTGCTAATCAGTATTTGGTAAATCCAAGAAAAGCATCTCTGTATGTGGCATTGCAGGAAAGAAGACAAAGCAAAGTGTAGAGGGTCAGGATGAAGTGTGGGAGAGATTCTGGGGTCAGGTTTTTCAGTTACCCCTTACTCATCTAAATATGGAAGCCAGCTTCCTGTGTGGTCAGCCCCGAGGGATTCAACTCTCTAAAGCAAAGCATCGCATAGGAAACTAAAGCAACCAAACTAGCACAACTAAACGTTGTTCAACCTCCTCGTAAAATACACATAATGGTGTATACTCGCTCAGAGATGCTGTATATCTTATTTCATACATACACGCCGAAGGCAGAGATGGTCATTAATATTTCATAGACTGGGGCTTAGAGAAAGGAGTGCCTGGGCAAAGTTGGAAGAAGCCACTCAGGACACCAGGAGTCAGAGCAGCAGAGCCTCTGTCGTGTTTGACCTTATATGAAGAATCCGGGGCAAGGTCCCCAACAGGAAATGAAGTAATGTGAGCTAGATGCAAAGTGATGCAGAGAAGACAGGATATACAGTCCTTATCAGACAGCAGCTCAGCAGGATGCTTTTGGTAGCACATGGTCACAGAGACCGCAAACTTCCGACCTAAGACAATTTCCGGAGACAGAGTGTTCATCCTTTTTCTTCCTCGTCTTCTTCTTCTTCTTCTTTTTTTTTTTTTTTGTCTGAAACATTTTTTTTTTTTTTCTTTCAATGGGTGAATTAGGTTTCTGAATGGCTTTTAATCTGCTCAGGAATCAAAAACTTCAGTTTTTACTGTTTGGTCTCAAATTCGTATAAATTATGCAAATTGGTCACATTTATTTTTAAGTCACAGATGTGTGTGTGCCTTCTGATTGCTTATTGTACAGAGTCAACGCAGGTAACCATGAGTAAGTGGGGGAATTTCCCGTTCTAAACACTTTCCAACCTTCTGCTCTTCTCTTTGAATTTACTCTTTGAACTTTCTACCTTTCTTCTCTGGTGGAATAACTCCTAAACACCAGAAATGAGTTGGTCTGGAAAGTATGAGCTGTTGTGTTTCTTCTCCCTGACTTGAGACAGTGAAGGTAAAATACGGAGTTCACGTATACATAAACCTGGACTATGAAAAATCTGACACTTTTTGAAAGGAAAAGATGTAGAAGAACGATAACAAAGATGAGATCTAGTGCTTCACCATCCCTCGGTACTTTACAGAAATTAATCCCAGGCTTCTTGACATGTAGCAAACATTTGGGGGGAATATTCTCAAAGACGATGGTGTGGAAATACCAAATGTAAGGTATAGAAATTTTAGGCAGCCCAGGGCCCGGGTCACTGAGTGATTTAAAATGTATCCATTTGCCTTTGAATCTTGATAGATGCGTAAGGAATTTGCACAGAACTGCTTATCCTTCCTCCTATGGCTCTATTTGCACGTACTTATGTACTGAGAGAAGAGCCTGCAGGTAGAAGACGCTCAGGGATTATTACATTCTTCTGCCCAATCAATTTGAAGTTTAAGTGCATTAAAATATTTCTGAGGCATGTGGATGACTCAGTCCATCAAGCGTCCAACTCTTGATTTCTGCTCCAGGCAAGATCCCAGGGTTGTGGGATCGAGCCCTGTGTTGGGCTCTAGGCTGAACGTGGATCCTGCTTAAGATTCTCTCTCTCTTTCTCTCCTACTCTCTCTTCTTCTGCTCCTCTCCTCCACTTGTGCTCTCTCTCTCTCTCTCTCTCTCTCTCTATATATATATATATATATAAAGTAATTTTTTTTTGAAGTTGAAATATTTGTGATGAATTGGATTGGTCTTCACTGAGGCAAGATCTTAGGAAAGGAAAATGGAGCCCCTAAAAGGGAATTTTGCCAAGAGTAGGAGAAGTCTAGGCAGACGCGAAAAATAATAGTGTATTACGAATAATTTAAGACCAGCATAGTTGACAATTTAAGTAAAACGGACACATCCCAGACAAACACCTCTTCCAAACTTGGAACAAGAAGATATTTCTACCTTGGCATACTTCTGTAACTATTCAATAAATTCAATCCATAACTAAATACATCCTTTTGGGAAATAAATAAATCATGAAAACAAAACCAACAAAAACTCTATGCCCAGGTAATTCTGTGTTCCAATTTACCAAACACATATGACAGAAAGAAGTTACAAATTCTTCCAAAGAAGATAAAAAGATCAAATCAGGAAAACACTAATCAAAACCTGGCCAGTCAATCTTACTCACGAAGAGAGATGAATAATTTTAAAAAATAAGCTTAGAAAACTGAACTCATGATACGTAAAAAATAATATACCACAAGAATATTGGTTTCATCCCAGGAAAACAATGCTAGTTTTTCATTCAAAAATCAATCAACTGAATTTACCACATTAACAAATCAAAAGGAAAAAAACTAACTCAAAAAGTATAAAATCAAGTATTTGAAAAATTGAACCACGGGACGCCTGGGTGGCTCCAGTCAGTTAAGCGTCTGACTTTGGCTCAGGTCATGATCTTGCAGTTTGCGAGTTCAAGCCCCACATCAGGGTCTGTGCTGACAGCTTAGAGCCTGGAGCCTGCTTCAGATTCTGTGTCTCTCTCTCTCTCTCTGCCCCTTCCCCTGTTTACATTCTGTCTCTCTCTTAAAAATAAATAAACATTAAAAATATATTTAAAAACGGAAATTTTAACCATAAATTTGTGATTGATGCCTATAATATACTAAGAATTATATGAGCCTCCTTAATGTATAGATTAGAGAGGAATGATATTTACAAATATCATACTAAAGGATAAATAATTGAGAAGCTTTCCTGTGAAATCAAAAATGAGACATGATATAGTAATGCAGTAATAATAAATAAATATATACAATAAACGTAAAAATTGAAGAGTCAAACATTTTTAATTAGTTTTCTAAAATGTTGAGATAACTTTAGATTCAAATGCAGTTGTAAGCTTTAACCAATTCATACCAATAGCAACATTTTGAAAAACTATAATATAATATCACCACCAAGATGTTGACACCAAATGTAGTTAAGATATAGAACAAATCCATTACCTTATGATTTTTTTGTTTTGTTTTGTTTTTGGTTGTCCTTTTAGAGGCAAATGCATTTCCTTCCTGCCTCTCCCTTATTTCTATCTGCCCTTGCCCTTGTCCATAAGCCCTGGCAACCATTAACCTATTCTTTATCTCTATGTTTTTGTCATTCCAAGAATGTGATAGGAATGAAATCATATGGTACGTAACATTTGGGGGCTGGCCTTTTTTTTTTTTTTTTTTTTTTTTGCTCCACATAATTCTCTGTGAATTGATCCAAGTAGTTGCAAGCATCAGTAGTTTCTTCTTTATTGCTAAATAGTATTTCATGGTATGGATGTACCACAGACGAACCATTCACTCTTTGAAAGACATTTGGTGTGTTTTCAGTTTGGGGGCTGTTATGAATAAAATTATTGCTATGAACATTTGTGTATACAGCCTTGTATGAAGTTAAGGTTTCATCACTCTGGAATAAATGTCCAGAAATGCAATTAATGGATGGTTTGGTAGTTGCGTGTTGGCTTATTAAGAAATTCTCCAACTCTTTTACTGTGGCTGCACCATTTTATGTTCCCATTAGCGCTGCGTTTTACATTTCCATTAGCCATACTGATAGGTATGCGATGACATCTCATTGTGACTTTAATTTGTATTTCCCTAATGGCATCTTTTCAAGTGCTTAGTTGTCACCTGTATGTCTTCTGCAATGAAATGTCTGTGTCTTTTGCCCAAACTCCTTAGATTGTTCGAAACGTGTTTACAAATAGAGTAAAACCTTGGATTGCGAGTAGCTTGCTCTGCGAGTGTTCTGCAAGATGAGCAAACATTTCTAATAAATTTTAACTCGATAAACAAGCCATATCTTGCAATGTGAGTAGCACAGGATGCCGAATGTCACGTGCTCACAGCCGAGCCACTGATTCTTCTCTCTCTCTCTCTCTCTCTCACTTCAGGACAGTGGGTGATCCTCTCCCAGGCTTGGATGCTCAGTCAGGCTATGGTGTTTGCCAGAAATCAGTGATATTTCAGAATGTTGGAAGGTGACCCCAACCGGAACTCGTGTATTTTTTGTCACTTCAAAGCACCTATGGACAGTCCTTTGCTTTTCCATACAAGAATAAGCTTAGGAATGTTTTGTTTCATTCGAGGTCAGGCTGCCTGCAGATATAGACCCTTTCCTCTGCTGCCTTATTGCCAGGTACATTAAATACAGTATATGACAAGAGTTTATTAATACCGTACTGGGGTCAACATCCGTACAAGTTCATACAATGGCCCCCATGCAGAAAAAGGTTGAAAAGAAAGGCAGTAAGAAAAAGGATATGATTACGGTGGAGGTTAAAAAGGATATCAGCAAGAAGTATGAATTAGGTACGCAAGTGGCCGAAATTGCAAGATTTCATAAGGAGTCTACGTCTGCATCTCGTCTGAACAAGAGGAGGAGAAAAAGGCAGAAGACACCTTCACTTCAACTGACATTAGGGAGATGTGTCAAATGTGGGAAACAGTGCAAAATTTTGTAGACAAGCACCACCTGAATAAAGAGTAGCAGTGCAAGTGATGAATCGGTTTAATGACAATGCAACGTCACAGTTCCGCAAAATCCTCAAAAGGAGGCAAAAGCAAGTGTCGTTGAATAGGTTCTTGTTAAAGTTGCATGACAGGAAAAAAATTCCCTTGAGCCAATAGATAGCAGTGATTCTACGAGTGATAATGAAAATTGTCCCGCACGATAACCCTCCTCCCTTGTCACGAAGGCTCACACCAGCCACAAAGGTTTTCAAAGGTAAGTGCAGTTAACTTGTTTATTTTTCTTTATATTTTGTATTTCTTTTATTATTTTGTATTCTATTCCAGTATCACAATCATTTTTACATAAATATTTTGGGGTTGTGGAATGAATCATCTGAGTTTCTACCATTTCTTATGGGGAAATCTGCTTTGATATACAAGCACTTTGGATTACAAGCACGTTTCTGGAGCCAATTATCCTCACAAGCCAGTTTTAACACCCTTACTTCCACTCTGCAGTTTGCCTTTTCATATTCTTCATGGAGTCTTTTACAGAGCAATAGTTTTAATTGCCATTTTTATTGAATGTGTATTATTTTTCTGATTTCAGTTTCATTAATTTTTAAATTTTTTAAAATTTTTATTTTTAGAAAGAGAGAGAAGAGTGCAAGTGGGGGAGAGGGGAAGAATAAGACAGAGTAGAAGGAGAGAGAGAGAGAGAGAGAGAGAGAGAGAGAGAGAGAGAGAGAGAGAATCCGAAGCAGGCTCCATGCTCAATGTGGAGCTATGTGGAGCTTGATTCTACAACCCTGGGACCACGACCTAAGCTGAAATAAAGAGTCAAATGGTCAACTGCATGAGCCACCCTGGCACCCCTCAATGTCATTAAATTTTAATCTTACATTTATTATGTCCTTCCTTCTGTTTGCTGTGGGTTTATGTTGCTCTTCTTTTTCTATTTCTTGAGATAGAAGTTTAGGTCATTGATTTCACTCTCTCTGTTTTATAATAAAAGCATTTAGTACTATAAATCCCCCTCTTACCACTGCCTTAGCTGCGTCCTACAGAGATGGATAGATTGTATTTATTCAGTCCAATATCTTTTCCCATTTTCTTTTTCTATTTGATCCAGGGATGATTTGGAAATATGTTGTTTCATTTGTAAGTACCTGGAGGTTTTCTTATCTTCCCATTATCAGCTTCTAGTTTGATTCCATTGAGGTCAGAGCAAATTTTGTACTGTTTCCATACTTTTCAATTTATTGAAGTTTGTTTACTTGCCCAGGATATAGTGTACCTTGATATATGTTTATCAGGCTTTTGAAAAGGAAGTATATTCTAGTCTTGTTAGGTTGAGTATTATATAAGTGTCTATTAGGTCTTGTTGGTTGATGGTCGTGTTGAGTGTTTCTATATTATCATTCACTATATGTTTAGTTATTCTACCAATTATTGAAAGAGAAGTGTTAATATCTTCTACTATGATTGCAGATATGTTTTCGTCTCCTTTCATGTCTGTAAATTTTGCTTCACGTATTTCACAGCTCTGTTTTTGTAACATTTATATTTAAGATTGTTATGTCTTCTTGGTAAATTAACTTTTATCATTAACTTATTTCTGGCAATAATTTTTTCAACTCATAAGGCTATTTTACCTGTTATTAAATAGCTGCCCTTGCTTTCTTTTTATTAACACTTTTCTTTTTCTCTCAACCTAGGTGTAACATTATAACTAAAAATAATTAACTTTTCTCAGCATATTTGTGTCACAGTTTTTAAAAAAAATTTTTTTTAACATTTATTCATTTTTGAGAGTGAGAGAGACAGAGCATGAGTGGGAGAGGGGCAGAGAGACAGGGAGACACAGAATCTGAAAGAGGTTCCAGGCTCTGAACTGTCAGCACAGGGCCCGACGCGGGGCTTGAACTCACAGAGTGAGTCACGGAGTGCGAGATCATGACCTGAGCTGAAGATCAAGACCTGAGCTGGGTGACTGAACCACCCAGGTGCCCCATTTGTGTCATAGTTTTTAATCCACTCTGTCAATCTCTATTTTCTAAGTGTTTAGACCATATACATTTAGTGTAGTTGCTGATATGTTAGGGCTTTGTCACTTTATTTTTTGATATGTGTTTGTTCCCTGTTTTATGTTTCCCTGTTTTCTTTTTCTTGTCTTTTTGTAGATGACTTGAACATTCTTTTTAGAATTGCCTTTTGGTTTCTCTATAATATTTTTGAATGCATGTGTTTTTTAGTGATTTCTCTAAGTATTACATTTTATATGCACAACTTACCACAATCAACTGGTGTTGATATACCAGTTTGAGTAAAGTGTAGAAAACGTACCTCCCTTTATTTCTCTTTGTCCTCCCCTAATTAAATATAATTTAAAAATATTCCCTCTAAATATATTTAGTACCACATCAACCATCAAGTGATTTGGAAAACACAAGATGGGAAGTCAAGTCTATTGCATTTATCCATATTTTTTTCTTATTGTGTTCTTTCTTCCTGCCTTATGATCAAATGTTCCTTCTTGAAGTGTTACCTTTCTATTTAGAGAACTTCCTTTAACTATTCCTTTAATTCTTCTTTCCTTATTCTACTTATTTAGGATAGGTCTGTTGGTGACGGATTCAAAGTTTACCTTTAACAGAGAATGTCTAGATTTCCCTTTCTGTCCTGAAGGATATTTTCATTAGGTATAGGATTCTGAATTTTCTGTCCTTTATTTCAGCACTTGGAAAATATAATGGTAGTCCTATATCCTGTCATTCAAGTTTTCTTCCTTATGGGTAGGGTTTTGTTATTGTCTCATTGCTTTCAAAATCTGTTTTTGTATTAATTTTTAGAAATTTGACTATGATATGTCTTGCTGTGAATTTCTTTGTATTTGCCCTTTTTTAGGGTTTGCCCAGTTTCCTGGATATGAAAGTTTCTGTTTTTCGCCAAATTTGAGATTTCAACCTTTAATTTTTAGAATACATTTTTAGCTCTACCCTTTTTTCTCTCCTTCTGGAACTCTAGTGATATGGATGCTACACAATTTGTTATGGCCCAACAGATCTCTAAAGCTTTCCCCCATGCCCCTGGTCTATTTTCTCTCTGTTCAGTTTAATTTCTCTTTTTCTGTCTTTAAGTTCACTGTTTTTTTTCCCACTGTCCTTTGCATTCTGCTGTTGATCCTATTTATTCATTTAAACAAAGCTTTTTTTTTTTTTTTTGGTTATTGTAATATTGAGTTCTAAAATTTTCATTTACTTCTTCTTTATATCTTATTTACTGAGACATTCCATTTATTCATTTGTTTCAAATGTGTCCATAATCACTGGATGAAGATTTTGTATGGTGGTTACCTTAAACTTCTTGTCAGATAATTCTAGTATCTAACAACTTTAAGATTATTCTCTCTTATCATAGTGATTGTAGCCATTGTCTTTTCTCATATAAAAATCAATAGGCAAAAATCTATTGCATTTCTCTACACTGATAATGAATTATCAGAAAGAGAAATTAAGAAAACAATCCTATGTACAATCATATCAAAAATAATGAAATACCTAAAGAATAAATATAACCACAGAGGTAAAAAGCCCATATATTGAAAACTACAAGAAAAAAACCTGTACGTTGAAAACTACTAGGCATTAATGAAAGAAATTAAAGAAATCTTGAATAAACGGAAAGATATTTTATAGCCTTGGATCAGAAGAATTAATAACGTGAAAATGTCTTTACCACGTAAAGCAGTCTACAGATTCAATGCAATTCCTATCAAGTTACAGACATTTTTCACAGGAATAGAACAAACTATCCTAAGATATGTGTGAAACCACAAAAGACCTTGAATAGCCAAAGCAATCTTTAGAAAAACAACAAACAAGTTTTTGGCCACTTCATTTAAGTTGTTGACTTTGCTGGTTTATTATATGATTATATGCTTTTATTATCCTTTTAATGTTGACATAATAGGTAGTAATAGTTGTTTCACTCAGGATACTGATGATTTCTGTTCTCTCTTCATTTCTCTCTCTCTCCGTTTTTTTTTTAATTACTCTTATTAGTCTAACTAATTGCCTATCTTTAAAAAAATAAATAGGTCTTTATATTGTCAATTTTCTCTTTTCTGTTTTGCTGATTTCTGCTTTTTATTATTTCCTTATTTCTACACACTTAGAGTTAAATTTGCTTTTATTTTTCTAGCTCATTAAGGTAGTACTTTTGGTCATTGATTATAGAATTATTTTCTTCCTTTATAATCATATGCAAAGTAGAGACTGGCAAGCTGTGGCCTGTGGACCAAATTCCATCTCATACCTCATTTAATAAATGATGTTTTATTGAAATACTGTTATGCCCTCTTTTTACATATTATCTATGGCTGCTTTTGAGCTAGAAAGGCAAATCTGAATTTTTGTGACAAAGATTATATGTCCTTCAAAATTTAAAATATTTACTATCTGGCTTTTTATACCAAAAAGTTTGTGGATGTTTGATTTAAAATTAGATATTTGCCTCTAAAAATTGATTTTTATTTATTTTTATTTTTTAAAGTTTATTTTGAGAGAAAGAGAGAATATGAGCAGGGGAGGGGCAGAGAGAGAGGAAGAGGAGAGAATTACAAACAAGCTCTGCAGTTCCAGCACAGAGCCTAACATGGGCTCGAACTCATGAACTGTGACATCATGACCTGAGCTGAAATCCAGAGCCAGAAGTTTAACCAACTGAGCCACCCAGCTGCCCCACCTCTAAAAATTGCTTTAAATCCATCTCCCCAATTTTAATGAAAACTATTTTTTAACTGCTTTATGATGATCTGTTATCCAGAAGAAAGTTCTTAAATTTGCAAATATGGGTTTTTCACTTTGCAGGGGAGATACTGAGACTTGTTTATTGCCCAACATATGATATATCTTGGTGAATGTGCCATGAGCATTAACAAATAATGAGTGCTCTGGGGTGCCTGGGTGTCTCAGTAGGTTGAATGCCCATCTTCAGCTCAGGTCATGATCTCACCCATGGAGAGTTCAAGCCCCGCGGAGAGTTCTGTGCTGACAGCTCAGAGCCTGGAGCCTGCTTCAGATTCTATGTCTTTCTGTCTCTCTGCTTCTCCCCCACTAGCACTCTGTGTGTGTGTCTCTCTCTCTCTCAAAAATAAATAAACATTAAAAGAAAGAAAGAAAGAAAGAAAGAAAAGAAAGAAGGAAGGAAGGAAAGAAAGAAAGAAAGAAAAGAAAGAAGGAAAGAAAGAAAGAAAGAAAGAAAGAAAGAAAGAAAGGAAAAGAGTGTTCTGAAATTGTTAGATGCATGGTTCTATAATTATCAGATCGAGGTGGCTGATAGTTTTGTTCAAATCTCCAATGTTTTATTGACGTTTTGACTAGCTGTTCTATCAATTATTGATAGAAGGAAAGTTGAAATTATTTGTGAAGATTATTGAATTCTCTATGTTATTAAGCTCATTCATATTTAAAGTATGTAAACATGTCCTGCACATGCCAATTTCAGGGACCAGCCTGGGTATTTTATGATGCTTATACATAGATTATGAAAAAGCATTTTCTGGCTTTCTCCTTGGGATTCTCTTCTCCTTCTCCTTCTCCTCCTTCTCCTTCTCCTTCTCCTTCTCCTTCTCCTTCTCCTTCTCCTCCTTCTCCTCCTTCTCCTTCTCCTTCTCCTCCTCCTTCTCCTCCCCCTCCTCCTCTTCCTCCTCCTTCTTCTTCTTTTTCTTTCTTCTTCTTCTTCCTTCTCTCTCTCTCTCTCTCTCTCATAGCCACAGTTGTTTTGATTCCTTTCTGTGGCAATCATAAAAGTGGGCCTTTCAAATCTTCATCTTTAGTCATTTGATGACATCATATTTTCCCCTCTGAAATCTATCATCACATTTATACCAAAGCCACACTTCTCACAGGCTTCTCTCAGCCAATGAATGAGTTTAGAGAGATACTGAAAGAAGTGTATTCCCAGGAGATGTGGAATTTCTCTGAGAGACAACTTTGCTTTGAAGAATTCTGGTCAGGGTTGACTTGCTGTTTCATTTTTGTTTTTGGTTTTTTGTGTTTTATTTTTTTGAACTATACTACAGTCTTTAGCTTTTTTCCACTCAACTTTCCTTCCTTCTTTTCTTTACATGGTAGAATATAATGACCCTACTGTCTTTCCCTGGATCTTCCCTGTTTGTCTTTACCTGCATTTTCCCTCACAAACCTATTACGTGTCTAGTTTTTCCTTAGAATTTGCTTCTAAGAATTTGTTAGCCAAACTAACGTACTTTCCCTGGATCCTCTAATCAGAAAAATTCTATAATTTCTATTAGGATTATCACCCATACCGGACAATCTGCTGCATGCCCAGAGACAAAACCATAATAACATTGAGAAACTCATCTTCATGTTAGTATCTTCTCCAAGCTGCGATTTATTTCCACAGTATGATCGCCACTAATTACTCTAATAGATACTTAGCCTTTTTTTTTTAAACTTAGTACAGTTCATATAATTTAATGAGCAAAAGTATGGGTCTGTATGTGTGGGAGGTGGATTGGGTAACACTAACATAATGGAAGCAGAAATGTCTAAATATTCAACCTATCACTTCTTAGACATTGAGATTCCTCTTTAGGATGGTTTTGTGTCTATTTACCCTTCATCTTTAATATCTCTGAATTTACATTCCAAGAAAAACAAAGGTGACTTTAGTTGCAAGAAACAACAAAAACTATGTGTCCATTGACTAAAACAATTAAGAATCAGTGTCTCCTGAAACAAGATAGTCAGAGGTAAGGTTTCAGTATTAAATACAATCATCTGGATGTATATAACAGGGAATTTGACCCAAGATGTCTTAAACATTATCTGGAGGTAGATTCAGAGAGGGTAATTTCAGTAGTTCAAGTATTAAGAGCAGTCTACCTGTTTTGGTATTTTTGTGGATTAGGTTGAATTATTTTCACTAATGGTCACAAGATGGCTGTATCTGTTCCAAGGATCACATACACACATAAAGGCAACCAGTGGAGACGAGGAGTGTATATTCTATAATATGTGATCTTTTGCGTATGCTGTTGGATAAAGTGTCAGTGGTCTGTCAATGAGAGATTACTTTTCCTGTCTGATCAAATTCTCATACCACTCAGGTTGTTGTTAATACCATAGCCTTTGAAATAACCTTCTTTTCCACGTCTTCCTGTTTCACACTCTTCTTCCTGATTGGAGACACTTCACATTCTAGTTCTTAGCATATTTCCCCTTGAGCTATTTACACAGGTCCAGAACCTTTAGTGATCCCAAAGTTCTAGACTAGATGTTATATGTGTCTGAGAAAGTTTACTTAGGTAATCTACCCAATTCCTCTTTATTAAGGGTTGTCACATCTGAATAATTATCAAGGTATTCTAGCTGTCCCTCAATTATATTACTTACAATGGAAATAATTGTAACTATAATATAAGGTAGTTGCAAAGGTTTAATGAGTCACTACGTGTGAAACACTTAAAATAGTGCATGACTGAAAGTTGGTACTTAACAAATGTTAGCTTTTACAACTCACTCGTTTTCATAACCCAATTGCTGGCAAAGAATTGATATTACCATGACTATTGAGACCAATTGGGATTCATCTCCTCAGTTAAATGATTGTATTTACTGATCCTTGAAATGCCTTGGCCACATGGAAGAGAGTGAATGCCTGAACAGACTCTTAATTCATATTAGAAAAGTAACAGGGAGCAATTGCCTTCTGGGTAGAAAATCATTATGACCTGCAACAATTATTTAAAAAGATTTGCTAAAAAGAAATCTTTGTTAGTGATCTTCAGATTCAAGCTCTGGAACTTTATGTCCCTAGCTTACATTGATCTTAGTTTCCTAACAGGAAATTGAAAACCACATCAGGTAATTTGAAAAAAAAGAATTAAGTGCTATTGTCCAACACCATAGAGGTTTTCTACGATACAGAATTTAAAGAAGTGCGTGGGGAGTAGCAAGATCAGATAAAAAGGAAACAAAATAGATCCGGTGCACATCAGTGGCAAAAACTTGAAATGAAGAGGCTTTACATATCTTGTGATGCGTGTGGTAAAATCCTGGGTTGGAAATCAAAAATAGATGCGATGTGCAGATTGACTGCTCATGATGTATAAACTTTGGGAAATAGTTCTATTCCACTAATTCATTTATTCATTCACTTATTTAACAAATATTTAATGGACAACCACTCTGCCCAACACCGACATAGGTACTGGAGCCACAGAACTGGACAAAACAACCATGATATCTGTGCTTTTAAGGAATGTGCAGTCTAGCAAGGACACCAGACCATTAGTAATTTAGTCTTTTTTCTTCTTTTGGTCATTCTAGCTAAAGGTTTAACATTTTGTTGATTACAAAACAAAAACAAAAACAAAAAAAACACAAAAAAGCGACCAAATCTGTGATATTACTGATTTTCTATACTGTTTGTCTATTCTCTATTTTTCTCTCAAATTTTTTATTCCCTTGCCTCTTCTTATTTTAGGTTTAGTTTGCTCCTTTATTTCTAGTTTGTTAAGGTAGAAAGCTAAGTTGTTGATTGGGTTTCCTATTTTATTTAAAAAAAAAATTTTTTTTTTAATGTTTATTTACTTTTGAGACAGAGAGAGACAGAGCATGAACGGGGGAGGGGCAAAGAGGGAGACACAGAATCTGAAACAGGCTCCAGGCTCTGAACCATCAGCACAGAGCCTGACGCGGGGCTTGAACTCACGAACCACGAGATCATGACCTGAGCCGAAGTCGGACACTTAACCGACTGAGCCACCCAGGTGCCCCTGGACTTCATATTTTAAATTATTGGCTATATGGCAATACATTTTCCTCTAGGAAATTCTTTCACTGCACCCTATAAGGGTTTTTTTTTTTTCCTTTTGATGTTGTATGTTTATTTTTGTACATATGACAGATTTTCTAACTCATCATGTGGTTTCTTCTTTGACCCATTGTTATTTAGGAATGTGTTGTTTAGTTTATACGTATTTATGAATTTTCCAAATTTCCTTCTACTATTAATTGTTAATTTCATCCCATTATGGTCAGACAACATACTTTATATGACTCTAGTCATTTTAAATCAATTAAGACTTGTCTTAATGTGTTTTGACCTAACATATGGTCATTATGGAGAATATGTCCCCTTGAAAATAATTCTTGTCATTAAGTGAAACGTTCTATGGATGTTTGTTAAATCTAACTGGCTTATAGTGTTGTTTAAATCTTCCACCGTCTGGTTGTTATTCTGTTTAGTCTTATTTATTACAGAAATTGAGACACTGAAATCTCCAATTTTTGTCACTGAATTAATATTTTACTCAAACATAATTGACATACAATATGATATTAGTTTCAGGAATATATCACGATTTGATATTTGTAAATATTGCAAAATGATTACCTCTATACATCTAGTTAACATTTATCACCACCACACAATTATTAGTTTTCTTATGATGAGAACATTTAAGATTCACTCTCTTAGCAACTTTCAAATATACAATATAGTACTATTAATTAATCCAGCTACATTTAACGTAATAACTGGTTTGTTAGGGTTTAGGTCTCCTATTTTGCTATTTGTTTTCTATGTGTCTCAGATCTTATCGTACCTCTACTTTCCATTACTGTCTTCTTTTACGTTAAACAGATATTTTCTAGTGTGCAATTTAATTATTTTGATTCACTTTACTGTGCATTTTCCAAGTAATTCTCTTAGTGGTTGCCCTGGGGCTTATTATTCACATCCTGACTAATGACAATCCAGTTCCAGTTAATAAAAACTTACTTTCGGGGCGCCTGGGTGGCTCAGTCGGTTAAGCGGCCGACTTTGGCTCAGGTCATGACCTCGCGGTCCATGAGTTCAAGCCTCGCGTCGGACTCTGTGCTGACAGCTCAGAGCCTGGAGCCTGTTTCAGATTCTGTGTCTCCCTCTCTCTGACCCTCCCCTGTTCATGCTCTGTCTCTCTCTGTCTCAAAAATAAATAAACGTTAAAATAAATAAATAAATAAATAAAAATAAATAAATAAAAACTTACTTTCAATAGGATCCATAAACTTTGCTCTTACATAGCTCTGTTCCCTGTCCCTCCCTTTGTACTACTGTCATAAAGTTACATCGCTATGCATTACACATCTGCACAAATTTACAAATTATACGTATATGCAAATCTTTTGTTTCATGCAGTTGTCCTTTAAATCAGATAGGAGAAAATAGAATTATAATAAAAATATATTTATGCCCTGCCTTTTATATTTATCTATATAGTTACCTTTACCAATGGTCTTAATTTTTTTCGTGTGAATTCAAATTGCTATCTAGTGTTTTTCATTTTAGCCTGAAGGACTCTCTTCAGCATCCTTGTGTGGCAAGTCTGATAGTAACCAATTCTCTTACTTTCTATTTATCTGGCAATGTCTTCCTCCTCTCCTTTATTTTTGAACGATAGTTTTTATGGATATCGAATTCTTGGTTGAAATTTCTTTTAGCACTTTGGATTTTGAATATGTCACGCACTGTTTTTCTGGCTACATGTTTTCTCTTCCTTTTTTATTTCTTTTTAAATTTTTTAATGTTTATTCATTTTTGAGAGACAAAGAGAGACAGAGGGCGAGCAGGGGAGAGGCAGAGAGAGAAGGAAACACAGAATCTGAAGCAGGCTCCAGGTTCTGAGCTGTCAGCACAGAGCCCGACATGGGGCTAGAACCCACGAACTGCAAGATCATGACCTGAGCCGAAGTCGGACACTTAACGGACTGAAGCACCCAGGCACCCCTGGCCTCCATGTTTTCTAGTGAGAAACCAGCTAATCAAAATTCTTTTATTTCTTTAAATATGTTTGCTTTTCTCCTTCAAAAATATTTAAAACATCTGATCTAAAATGTTTGCCCTTAATCTCTGCTTTCACAGAGCCTTAAGTTTAGTCAGATGGAAGAATTTAGGGTCTTCTTGGGTCTTTCTTGGGTGTCTTCACAACCCTACACATGTGTACAGAATTCTATGTTTTTAGCAATGTGTTTGACCTTTCCAAGACCCTCTATCCCCCAAATTTCACTCATAATTTTTTGTCAATCTTTCCTTTGCCCTAACTCTTACTGCCACCTCAGGCAGCAACAATGTTCAGCAACTGGGTTCAATGGTTTTTGACAAATGCCCCTGGAGAATATCTGCTTGCACTAAGCAAGCTCTGTGTGATGATTGCAAGCCAAATAAAGACATGTCTTATAGGCAGGACTTTCCAGAAAAATGCCTGATAGTTCAAAGAATGACTACTCTGAAAGTTTTCTTTTGAGGACTTCCAAATTCTTCTTGTCCCCTCTGGTTCTTGTTAGGCTACTATTTTCCCCATCTATTGTAGTTGAAAGACTGTTGGTTTTCAAGATTACTGTGAGGCTGAGAAGAAAGAGATGGGAAAAGAACAAATCAAAACACCCCAAATATCACTGTTCTTTAGGAGATTCATCTATTTCCTTGAGTAAATTATTTTAGGTTTTTGTCACTCTTTGGTTAATTCCCAGCATCTTGAAAAAATTGGTATTGGTAACAAATTTTGTTATTGGTCTTGTTGATTTTGTGAGGGGATAGCTTTCTGTATGTCTCAATGCCACCCTCCCTGCTGATATCTGGTCAGACAAATTAAACAAATAATTATGATAAACTATGCTTAGTATTTTGATAGGAAAAAATTTTAAAAAGCTATAGAAGCATATATTAGGAGTGTGCTTTAGTATCAATGTAGCTCTATGAAAAAATTAACATTAATATGAAAAGTAAAAAAATGAGCAGAAAGCTTCCAGGTGAATAAGGCAGGAGAAAGCCTTTTTATTATCATTATTTTAAAAAAATTATTTATTTATTTTTGAAAGAGAAAAAGTGTAAGTGGGGAAGAGCAGGGAGAGAGAGAGAGAGAGGGAGAGAGAATCGCAAGTATGTTCCACACTGTTAGTGCAGACCCCAATGTGGGACTCAAACCCCCAAACCATGAGATCATGACCTGAGCTGAAGTTGGACACTTAACTGACCAAGCCACCCAGGTATCCCAAAAACTTTTTAGATAGGGACAGCTGGTATAAGTCTCATAGATGAGAGGAAGGATGGTCCAGTCAAGGAACTGACAAAAATTCAGGAATCTGGATGAAAGCAGGACTCAAGCATGAAGCAAGAAACAAAGAACCAAATAAATACTGCTAAATAATCTAGAATCATTCTAACCGTAGTGGGAAGTCTCTAACATGCTATAAACTGGTGGCTGAGATCAGATATTCATTTTTAGAAGTATCATTCAGGCAAGCTAACTAATCCAGTGTGGTTGTAGTGAGCTGTTACCATAGAGAGATTATTATATTCAAGACTCGTGCAGTGGCAGTAGAGATGAAGGAATGTCATGGAATTAACGACCTGTTGATAAAAGTAGTCTGATCGATTGGATGAGAGAATTTAAGGAGAGAAGGTACAGAGTCAGAGTCAGGAGTCATCCCCATGTTTTGATTCACGGGGCAGCATTCCTTAAATAGAGTCGAGAATAAAGGTTCAACAAGTACTTTAACAGATATTTGGAAATAGACATCTTACTAAAGTCATACCTTTCTGTACTCACTCTACATGTACATGGACTAAATGCTCCAATCAAAAATGATAATACGGTAGCAGAATTGATAAGCAACCAGAACTCATCTGTACACTACTTACAAGAGAGTCATTTTAGACCTAAAGACGCCTGAATATTGAAAGTAAGGGGATGGAGAGACACCTATCATGCTAGTGATCATCCAAAGAAAGCTGGAGTAACCATACTTATATCAGACTAAGTAGATTTTCAAACAAAGACTGTAACAAGAGATGGAGAAGGGCATTGTATCATAATTAAGAGGTCTATCCACCAAGAAGATCTAACAGTTGTAAATATTTATGCCCCCCAGGTGGAATACCCAAATATATAAATCAATTAATCGCAAACATAAAGAAACTCACTGATAATGATATCATTATAGTAGGGGACTTCAACACCCCCCTTGCAGCAAAGGACAGATCATCTAAGCAGAAAATCAACAAGGAAACAAGGGCTTTGAAGGACACACTGGACCAGATGGACTTAACAGATATATTCAGAACATTTCATCTAAAACAGCAGAATACACATTCTTCTCAAGTGCACATGGAACGTTCTCCATAACAGATCACATACTGGGTCAAAAATCAGCCCTCAACAAGTATAAAAAGATTGAGATAATATCTTGCACACTTTCAGACCACTACACTATGAAACTCAAAATCAACCACAAGAAAAAATGTCGAAAGACCAAGAATACTTGGATATTAAAGAACATCCTACTAACGAATGAATGGGTTAAGCAAGAAGTTAGGAAATTTAAAAGTACATAGAAAGCCAATGAAAATGAAAACACGACAGCCCAAAACCTCTGGGATATCACAAAGGTGGTCATAAGAGGGAAGTATATAGCAATCCAGGCCTTTCTAAAGAAAGAAGTAAGGTCTCAAATACACAACCTAACTTTACACTTAAAAGAGCTGGAAAAAGAACAGCAAAAAAAGCTCAAAACTGTCAAAAGGAGGCAAATAATGAAGATGGGAGAAGAAATCAGTGATAGAGAAATAAAAAAAACCAGTAGAACAGATCAATGAAACTAGGAGCTGGTTCTTTGAAAGAATTAATAAAATTGATAAACCGCTAGCCAGACTGATCAAAAAGTAGAAGGAAAGGACCCAGATAAATAAAACCATAAATGAAAGAGGAGATCACAACAAACACTGCAGAAGTACATACAAAAATAATAATATGAACAATGATATGCCAACAAATTGGGCAATCTGGAAGAAATGTACAAATTCCTAGAAACATATAAACTATCAAAACAGAAACAGGAAGTAATAGAAACTTTGAACAGACCCGTAACCAGTAAAGAAATTGAATCAGTAATCACAAATCTCCCTAGAAACAAGAGTCCAGGGCCGGATGGCTTTCCAGGGGAATTCTACCAAACATTTATAGAAGAGTTAACACCTATTCTTTTGAGGCTGTTCCAAAAAATAGAAATGGAAGGAAAACTTCCAAACTCATTTTAAGAGTCCAGCATTACCTTGATTCCAAAACCAGACAAAAAAGGAGAAACCACTAAACCACTAAAAAGGAGAACTACAGACAGATTTCCCTGATGAACAGGGACACAAAATTTCTCTACAAGATACCAGCCAAGTGGATCCAACAATACATTAAAAGAATTATTCACCATGATCAAATGGGATCATGAACTGGTTCAATATCTGCAAATCAAACAATGTGATACACCACATCAATAAGAGAAAGGATAAGAATACCATGATCCTCTCAATAGATGCAGAAAAAGCATTTGACAAAATACAGCGTTCGTTCCTGATAAAAACCCTCAAGAAAGTAGGGATAGAAGGACCATAACTTAACATCATAAAGGCTATATACAAAAGACCCACAGCTAATATCATCAATGGCGAAAACCTGAGAGCTTTCCCCCTAAAGTCAGGAACGTGACAGGGATGTTCACTGTTATTCAACATAGTGTTGGAAGTCCTAGCCTCAGCAATCAGACAACAAAAAGAAATAAAAGTCATCCAAATCGGCAAGGAGGAAGTCAAACTTTCACTATTTGCGGACGACATGATACTCTACATGGAAAACCCAAAAGAATCCACCAAAACACCGCTAGAATTGTTACATGACTTCAAAGTTGCAGGGTACAAAATCAATGTACAGAAATTGGTTGCATTTCTATACATCAGTAATGAAGCAGCAGAAAGAGAAATCAAGGAATCGGTCCCATTTATAGTTGCACCAAAAACTATAAAATACTAGGAATAAACCTAACCAAAGAGGTGAAAAATCTATACACTGAAATTTACAGAAAGCTTGTGAAAGAAATTGAAGAAGACACAAAGAAATGGAAAAACATTCCATGCTCCTGGATTGGAAAAAAAACTATTGTTAAAATGTTGATACTACCCAAAGCAATCTACATATTCAATGCAATCCCTATCAAAATAACACCAGAATTTTTCACAGAGCTAGAACAAACAATCCAAAAATTTGTATGGAACCACAAAACCCCCAAATAGCCAAATAATGTTGAAAAAGAAAACGAAAGCTGGAGGCATCACAATTCTGGACTTCAGGACATATTACAAAGTTGTAATCATCAAGACAGTATGGTACTGACACAGAAACAGACGCATAGAATAGATCAAGGGAACAGAAGAGAAAACCCAGAAACGGACCCACATACATATGGCTAACTAATCTTTGACAAAGCAGGAAAAAATATCCAGTTGAAAAAAGACATTGTCTTCAGCAAATGGTGTTGGGAGAAACTGGACAGCAACATGCAGAAGAATGAACCTGGGCTGCTTTCTTACACCATACACAAAAATAAACTCAAAATGGATGAAAGACCTAAACATAATACAGGAAGCCATCAAAATCCTAGAGAAAAGAGGCAACAACCTCTTTGATCTCAGCCATAGAAACTTCTTAGACATGTCTCCTGCGGCAATGGAAACAAAAACAAAAATGAACTACCGGGACCTCATCAAGATAAAATCTTCTGCACAGCAAAGGAAATGATCAGCAGAACTAAAAGACAACAGAATGGGAGAAGATATTCACAAATGACATAAGTGATAAACGGTTAGTATCAAAAATCTATAAATAACTTAATTGAGCTGGTGTAATCACTTTGGAAAACAGTATGGAGGTTCCTCAGAAAATTGAAAATACAACTACCCTATGACCCAGCAATTGTGCTACTAGGTATTTATCCAAAGGATATAAAAATGCTAATTGAAAGGGGCACAGGCTCCCCAATGTTTATAGCATCCCTATTGACAATAGTCAAAGTATGGAAAGAGCCCAAATGTCCATCAACAGGCGAATGGATGAAGAAGAAGTGACACACACACACATACACACACACAGGAATATAACTCAGCCATGAAAAAGAATGAAATCTTGCCATTTGTAACAACATGGATGGAACTAGAGTGTATGACGCTAAGCGAAATAAGTCAGAGAAAGACACATATGATTTAACTCATATATAGAATTTAAGAAACAAAACAAGAATGTATGGGAAAGGAAGCAAAAATAATATAAAAACAGAGAGGGAGACAAAAGGTAACAGACCCTTAAATACAGAAAACAAACTGAGGGTTGCTCGCGGGGTGTTGGTGGGTGGGTGGGCTAAATGGTTGATGGGCGTGAAGGAGGACCCTTGTTGGGATGAGCACTGAATATTATATGCAAGTGATGAATCACTGAATTGTACTCTTGACAATTATTATGACACTATATACGAAATCATTATTACACTATGTATGCTAACTTGGATTTTAATTATAAAAAAAAAAAAAGAAAAAAGGGCAGGGGCCTGTCTTCTCTAACTTCTGGTTTAGAAAGTGACTTTTCATCCGCAGTGAATGCAGTGGTGTATTTTCATTCTGGGCTGAGGCACTCATTCCCTCCGCTGCCCAAGAGTTGGCAACTGAAGGCTTTAGCTGAACCTCTGTGGTATGACTTTCAGTCAAAGGGTCCCAACTTCTCAAAGTCATACCCTCTGTCAGGACCGACTGAAGTGAATGACCGGTTCATGTGAGACTACAGACGCTTGGACCTCCCGCCTTATGCCGGGACAAATTGAAAGGGGCCTCTCGGCTCCAGAGTTCCCTGTGGTGTCCGCTAAAGCTTTTGTTGGGACTGAATCGCAGTTCAAAGGTTTCCTCGGCCCAGACAGAGGTTTTGATTTTGAAATACCTCCCTAATTAACACCCTGCATGCACACCCCTATCTGAGAGTCTGGCTCTTGAGGAACATTACCTACACCACAATCAGAAGAAATAGCAGGAACATATCCTCGCAAAAAAGTAGAGTTCCATCCTTGATCTATTAAATTTTTGAATGATGCATGCAATCTTTACTCCTTAGGAGCTAGTGCTACAAAGGAATGAGCAAATGTAGAATTTTTCTGCAGCCTCTATCTTGACAACAGCTGCTTTTCCAACTCCCTCCTTGACTGTGACATTTTGGAGGGATAATTATAACGAATATTTTGGCTCTTCAGTAAACACATGGAAATGAATCTTTTGCATGAAACCTATCATATTTGCAGAAGCCACAAAAATTACTCCTACGAAAGGAAAGCGAAAATGGTTCTATTTACTGAGATCAGAGTATGTAGGTTCATATTTCATCTTATCAGCAGTTGCATTTGCCCATTTTTAAGTAGTCACTTTAGCCAGGGGAACGGTATACTCTGGCTGACAACCTCCTAAGACCATATTATGTGAGCCAAATATTTTTACAAAGACACAGAAAGGAAGAGGATATGAAGACATAATTTATCAGTATGACTATCATAGCTGAGACTATTTTCATTGACCACATGAGTGATTGATTAAAATGGTAGGTGTACCGAATTGAATGTGATTGAATGGTAACGTCAATGAGCACCCAGTATCCACAAGCACAACAGAGCAGATCCAATATTAATTTAATGAATAAAATAGGAAGCATCTTTATTTGTCCAGGCTTTCAACTCCGAAGCACTAGTGTCCTAAACTTCTCAATAAAAAACAGACAAGTAAGAACCATAAGCGGAAAAGACGAGTGCCATGATTCCCGCCCTGGAGGTCTACAGTCTAATTTTAGATTATAAGCCTCATATAGAAATCATTTTACCTGTAAAAACGTAATTGTAAAATGATATAATTACACAATATGGTAAAAGGGAGAGATCTAATAATAAGCCTTGCTAGGGGACCGCAGGATAAACTAGTTGTACATAATGAATTTAACAATCTTAGTTTCAATGTTGAAACAGTTTTTCAACCGGCCAGATTTTAGGAAAGCCTACCTTTCTCTTTTCATTAAAGTCTTAGAATTCATTTGCAGCTAAGTAAGGATGTAACGCCCCACATCTGTTTCCTTTACACGTTTCTTTTGATTTGACCACAAAAACTACGTAATTTATGGGAAGTCAATTTAACTTACTTACTTAGAAACAAGAAGTTACAAAATTTCAGGGGTATTTTTTAGGGGTACTGGAAGTTTATACCTTTATTTTGGGTTTAAGAAAAATAATTATTTAATTAAGGTCATGGTTTATAGCTTTTTTTTTTTTTTTTGGAGGGAGAGAGAGAGGGTGTGAAAATAATTAAGGTCATAGTTTATAACTTATTTTTTTTTTTTTGGAGGGAGAGAGAGAGGGTGCGAGTGAATGAGGGGCAGAGAGAGAGAGAGAAGAGAGAAGCGGGGATCACCCAAAGCAGGGCTCATGCTCACCCAAGGTCACCCAATGTGGGACTCAAACTCACCAACTGTGAGACCATGACCTGAGCTAAAGTCAGATGCTTAACAACTGAGCCACCCAGGCGCCCTGTTCTTATTAGTATAAAAGAACCCTGATACAAAATGTATGTCAAACTAGCAAATAACTGAATTAATTTTAAAGAAGATAAAAAATGAGAACATTACCAAAGAGTATACATATAGAACCCCATGTACCTTAAAATCCAGCGGAGCAAAACATTTCAAGTGGACTGGGATTGCGAAATTCTTTTTGTGACAGCAGGATCGCCTGTGCATCATGTCAATAGTGAAATCAGTGTCTCCTGTCATAGCTATGTGACTTGACTAATATCATGTGGCTACTCCTTTGCAATTAAATCCACTTTTCTGTTATACTATAGCCAAATAGCACCTGAGTAGATCCATTTAGTTGAGGCATAGCGTAAAAGCATGTTGAAATGTTTCATTGTGAAGATATATACAATTCTGAACAGGTTTTTATCGCATTCCAACTTACACTGTTTCTGTCAGCAAATGACCCTCATGTTGCCAAACCAATGACTGATTCTCTGTTCTTATCTGCTTAACCCATCGGCAGGCGATGACCTTGTAGATTTTCTCTTTCTCTTCCTTCCTCCCTTACCCCTCTCTCTCTAGCCTCTCCTTCTCTCCCCAACCCCATCTCTTTCTTTCTTCCTCTCCCTCATTTTCCTCTATTTGGCTTGCATAAAACTTTCCAAGTCACTGACAATCCCTTCTATTTCTTCTTCAGAACTCTTTCTACCTTCTTTCATTTTCTTACATCCACTCTCTACGTCAACTTCTTAGGTGACCCCATCTAGCCCCTTGGCATTAATATTATCCATAGTCTTATAACCTGTATTTTTTTAGCCATGATCTCTTTGCTACATTCCATACTTATCTATCAACTGTATATTCACCCTCTCTGCTTCAATGTCAGATAGACACCATGAACTTAAAATGTTCAAAACTAATCTTGAAAATTTGCCTTTCGTACCAAATTATTCTCTAGTTTTTCATATCTCAATGGTATTTTCATCCTAGTAACTGAGCCTAAAAAATACTGAGTCATTTCTGTCTCTTTTCCTTTTCTTTTTTTAAAAACTAATTATTTAGAGAGAGAGAGAGAGAGAGAACAAGAGGGAGCAAGTGAGGGGGCGAGAAAGAGGGAGAGAGAGAATCCCAAGCAAGCTCCACACTGCCAGCACAGAGCCCTATACAGGGCTCGACCTCACAGACCATGAGATCATGACCTGAGCCTAAATCAGGAGCCGGATGCTTAACTGACTGAGCCACCCAGGCTCTCTGCTCCTCTTTTCTTTTTTGTAAACTCTACATTGAACCTATCTATGAGTTTTTGGGTCCTTCTTCCATACATACAGAATCCATCCGCAGTTCTGTCACTGCACTGTCACTCTGGCCTGTCACTGTAATAAGGTTTTAATTGGGATCTTTCTGTTTCTGCCCTTGCAGAAATTGCAAAGCAATTCCTTATTTTTATACCTTTTTTTATGCTCTATTTTTCTTCAGGGCACTTGCTCACCATCCGAATTGCTTTGCATTTTTTTTTTTTTTACTTTATTTCATTTTTATTGCCACCTCCCGCCATTTGAATGTAAGCAGCATGACATTAACAGTTTTGTTATATCCACTGGAACGTTGACGGGCAGACACTTGGCGTTCAAACAGTATTTGTTGAGTTAATGAATAAATCAATGTGTGTGTAGGGTAGGAAGCGACGAAGCGAGTCTATCGCAGTGGTCCTACTAGAAAAACCGTTCATAAAGGACTTCCTTGAATCGTGCGGGAGATTTCTTCCAGGCTTTGCATTTAGACTACAAGAGTGCCCAGGAAAGAATCAGGCACTTCTGAGGTAGTGTGCAGATACCAATGCCTAGAAATAATACACAGAGCCTTATAACTTTGGGGCACCAAGAATTCTTTGGGTTGTACCCTGCTTTGAAAAGTACATGACATGGTAGCTCTCAAAAGCTTCATTTCCAATGGTTCATTTATATACCCAGCTTGAGCTTGCTGAAAAGTCTCCTGCTCTTCCCCTCCCCGCCGGCCCAGACAGATGAAATTGGTAGTGTCTCGGGAGGGAGTCTAGCCTGAACAATCAAAATGTTTCCTAGAGTTTGTATCATATTGATTCCTCTGGCATCGGTTAACCACCAAACATTTATCATGATTTAAATTTGCATTCTCAAGACTTTCCATGTCTTGTCCAAAAGAGAATAATGGAGAGTCACGGAACAGTGGTATATAGACCACTGAGATACTGTGAAGATGAATCCATTGGGCTTTACATGGCTTTTAGGCAGATCTACCTGACCAAAAATGTTGTCTTCACATCCCGTCTGATCATTCAAAAATTTAAAATTCAGCTGAAACCCAGATGGTGATTGTTTTTTAGTTTATGAAAACCTGACTCTACCGCTGTTAATCTTCCCATGTGAAATTTGTGTAAAAGTTCTTGGTTTCATATTGACTTTCTTGGGTGTTTTTTTTTTTTAATTAGTCATATTTGTAACTATAATATGTGGTTTTCTATGTGATCTGATTTGACAGTGGAGGATTTATGCAAATTGCTCTTTTCCTAAGCCTGCATCGAAATTTCACTCACTGGTGAGATTTCTTTTGTTAATTTCCTCCAATAAGTATTTCCATATATATAAGTAGTCCAGAATTATATCTCAATTCACTGGGTTAGTCCTAATTTTTATATCTTTTTAAACAAACAAACAAGCAAACAATAGACTAATCCCAGGATACTGAATAAATTAAAACTAGACATAGGTTCACTTTATTTTTTCACTGCTCCTTCGATCTCAGTTCAAAACAATATAAAACATTCAAATAGTATCTGGACTGGCTGGTTTCAGACCTCAGCTAATAAATTTTCTTTCTTCTTTTGCAAAAATGTTCCACCACACTTTTTGGGTTAGTGGAACTAAATGCTTCAGTTTACAATTAGGCCACTGTTTCAAAAAGCAGGGAGTGGGGAGTGGGTGGGGCAAGTAATCAGTCTTTTGACTATTCTTATATCATGAGCAAAAGTCATCGACTGTAATGAGATGAGCTCTCATGCTAACTTCATTATTTAACTTGAGCTGTGTTAAAAGTTCATGTTCCACTGTTTTCTCGGTAGAGTATGAAACAGGAAGTCAACATCAGTTAGGACAATGACTTCTCAGAAAAATTTTTAAAATTATATATTTTTATTTATTGCAATTTTTGACATGTTACTTTTTAACAAAAGTTTACACAGATCTTAGTGTGTCTTACTTTGAACACATAATTCATTAGTTCCATTTTTTAATCCTTATAGAAAGAAAGAATATTAATTAATTTTACAGGATTGTTAGAGTCTCAGGGCCTGTTGAAGGGTATTTGACATAGAGTGTCCAAAGCAGGTTGGCATTGAGAGTATTTCATCTTGAACTTTTGTAAGTTATTTCTACTCAGCATTCTCAAGAGGAAATACCTTTAGAAAGCAAAAAAATTTGTTTATTTGTGGCATATATATTTCTCATGTCATAAATTTGAAAAAAAGAAACACTAATTTCATTACTGGTTACAGGGAAGTTGACTTTAATGGAATTATGAATCAATAGCATAGATGTTTACTATTTTTAGATGTTAGTATTTTCATAACTTGAAATGCATATTCAGATATCTCATGCAGTATTTACTAATACAGAAAACTCCTAAACTTAAATTACTTTATTTTATTTTAATAATTTACGTTTTTGGTTGGGGAAGTTATTCCTAAAAAACTAAATTTTATTTATTTATTTATTTATTATTTATTTATTTATTTATTTTCAGAGAGACAAAGAGAGAGCATGAAGGAGAGGGAAAGAGAGAGAGGGAAAGAGAGAATCCCAGAGCCCGTGGGGGGCTCAAACCCACAAACCATGATATCACGATCTGAGCCAAAATTAGGAGTTGGAGGCTGGACCCCCCGAGCTACCCAGGTGCCTCCTAAAAACTACATTTTAGAAGAATGATTGATGATCCAGCAGTGCCGACTTGGTGGACCATGTGGCGGTCCTGAGAGCAAAGACCAACAGATCAGTAGAGGTAATTATTAACTACTAAGCAAGCATCACTTGACTGATTGTTTTTTGTATGCCTTAAAAGTTAATTGGATGAATTCAGAAGCCACGAGGCAGTGAGTGAGCACACACTCATGATTCTGTGTTCTGAATGGTTGCCTAGGCGTTGAGATCCGCAGAGGAATGGCTAACTCTGTAAGAGGCTGCTCTCAGGCTTTCTTTTTCTGTATCCCGCAGGGATTCTCACTGGCCGCCTCCGTTCTGCTTGCCAACTGGTGCCCCCTAGTGGTTGTGTGAGGCCTTAAACAAGATCGGCTACTCTGGGAGCATGAGATCTGTGTGGAGAGCAGGTGCAGGGTCTTCTTGCAAAAAGCCTCCTTCCCTCACCACCCCCCCCCCCACCTGAACACCGTCACCAAATCCCACTTTCCCATCCAGTCATTCGCCAAACAGTTATTAGGCACAAGCGAGTAGGCCCGTGACTGATGGCTGCTGGAAATACAAACATAAAAATTACGGACTTTTTCCTGTTTCACGTGTTTTATAAATTATTATGTCTGAAAAAAAAAGGAGAGATTAGCTCAGCATAAATTCTGTTACTGACCTTTGGTATTTACTTTCTCAATTATTGGTTATTACTCTTAATTATTGTACTTTTGAGACCTGGAACATTCTAGATATTAAATTGACGCCGAGCAAATGAATGAATGCATGTATGGTGGAAACTGTTTTAGAGAAAACAGCCTTTAATATTCAGAATACAGCTACCTGCTCCGTCTATTCAGAGTTTATTGACCAAGAGGAAAGACTTGGATATGCAAGCAAAAACAAGGAAAAGAGAACTTCACAATTTCTTTTCTTTTCTTTAAAATTTTTAATGTTTATTTTTGAAAGAGAGAGGAACAGACAGTGAGGGGGTGGGGGCAGAAAGAGAAGGGGACACAGAGTCTGAAGGAGGCTCCAGGCTCTGAGCCATCAGCACAGACCCCGACGCGGAGCTGGAACTCACAGACAGCGAGATCGTGACCCGAGCCGAAGCCGGATGCTCAACCGACTGAGCCACCCAGGCGCATCTCATTTTCTAAAATATGTCTTCTTTTGACTTTATGTGAGTGCTCACTCATATGGTTTCAATATATTTTTAAAAGTAATTTGCACTTTTGTATGATGTAAAGTGTTTCAAAGATGATATCATCCATTGCATTTGATTGCATACTATCTACTGTTTCTGGACACATACAAGTACTACAGGGTCTTTCTTCATTTTGGAAGTCACTGTTTACATTAAAAAAAAAAGGCCTGATTTAAGCAAGTATCTGGTTTGTAGAGCAGTGTGTTTGTGGCTGTGGAGGTCTCTGATGAAGGTTTAAGAGGGCGTAATATCAGTTGTATTACCTGTTACTGTAGGGAAAGCTAGTGTGGAGGGAAAGACCAAATCTGAAGCCTCTGAGTTCTAGCCTCAAATTATCACCATCCGTGGGCTATCTTGGGAAAATAACACAATCTCTCTTATATCCCTTTTCTTTATTTTCAAAATGAGGCAACAATCTAAGCTGACCCAAAAGTGTGATCATAAATTCGAATGATATCATGCATGTGGAACACATTTAAAAATCACTTCACATTAGGGGTGCCTGTGTGGTGCCATCAGGGTAAGCGTCCAACTCTCCATTTGGGCTCAGGTCATGATCTCACGGTTCCTGAGTTTGAGCCCCACGTCCGGCTCTGCACTGACGGTGCAGAGCCTGCTTGGGATTCTCTCTCTCTCTCTCTCTCTCTCTCTCCCTCCCTCTAGTTCTACCCCTCCCCCCCCCCCCCCCCACTGTCTCTGTCTCCCTCAAAAATAAGCAAATGTAAAAAATCAGAAAATCTTTTTAAGTTTATTTATTTTGAGAAAGAGAGAGCACAAGTAGGGGAGGGGCAGAGAGAGAAGAAGAGACAGAATCCCAAACAGGCTCGATGCTGTCAGCACAGAGCCTGACAAGGGACTTGATCCCACAAACTGAGATCATGACCTCAGCTGAAATCAAGAGTCAGATACTCAACCAACTCTTGAGCCCTTAAGACACTTTTGCCGTTGATGTCCTTAGATAAATGCTATTGAGAAAGTAAAACAATAAGGGAATTACTCGGGTTTGTATTGGCAAGGAAGATCGGGAGGAAATGATGCTTAAGGTGACATCTTGCTTATATTAATACAAATTAAATAGGCGCGTAGAATAAATATGGGTGCATCCATCAGTGGATACATGGCCATTTACAGTACAGTTAATGGATGTCTTTGAGTTCGATGGTAACAAAATCTTTGATTTGATTCCTGTAAAAGAAAAGGTCAGTAGGAAACTTTATGGCATAATGTGGTTCTTTGCATGAGTCACTTCCTTACGGAAGTATACATCAAGATTTTGGAAATAAAGAAATAAAAGCTACAGGAAATCAGGAAGTAGCTTCTTCCTGCATATTTTAGCTGTGAAATACAGTATTAAAGTATTCAAGGAATTTTATAAATCAAAATGTTGTTTTATTATAGATTCTTTTGAATATTTAATGAAATAGTTCAATTGAAAATAGTTCAACATTTTGCATTTGCATAGACTTTCTCATTCAAGTATCGTTAACATACAGGGTGTATTCATTTCATGTGTACAATATAATGATGCAACCATCGGATACATTTTTCAGTGTTCATCAAGATAAATGCACTCTTTTTTAAACATTTTTTAAAAACATTTATTCATTTTTGAGAGACAGAGAGAGAGACAGAGCATGAGTGGGGAGAGAGGGAGACACAGAATCTGAAACGGGCTCCGGGCTCTGAGCTGTCAGCACAGAGCCCAACACGGGGCTTGAACTCACAGACTATGAGATCATGACCCAAGGTGAAGTTGGACACTTACCCAACTGAGCCACCCAGGCGCCCCACGATAAATGCACTTTTAATCTTGTTTATTTATTCCACCTGTTACCTCCCCTACCTCCCCTCCTTTTTTCACATATAGATACCCAGATGTACTACCATCATTTGTTAAAGTGTCAGTCCTTCCTCCACTGACCTACAGAGCCACCTTTGTTGTATGTTGTCTGTGTATCCATGCACCTGTTTCTGGGATCTTTTTCTCTATTGTTGGTCTGTCATCCTCACACAAATACTACATGGCTTTAATTCATATAGCTTTCCAGTAAATTTGATATCTGGTATGAAAGATAGATTGTTATAATTGTAAAACATTTTATGTAAACCTCTAGCCACAACCAAAACCAAATGTGTATAGAAGTTAAACACACACAAAGAGAAAGAAATCAGAGCATACCAGTGCAAAAAATCAAAAAAACATGAAGGCAGACATCAGAGAAAAATACGGAGAAAAGAATAAGACTAACCAAAAAGAACAAAATGGCCACAGTAAATCCTTCTTTATCAATAATTACTTTAAATGTAAATAATTAAACTCGCCAATAAAAAGTCATAGAGTACTTGAGTGGATAAACGGACAAAGCACAAGACCCATCTGTGTGCTTTCTAAAATAAACTCACTTTAGATTTAAGGACACACATAAACTGAAAGTAAAGAGGTAGAAAAAGATATTTCATGCAAGTGGTAAATAAAAGAGAGCAGGAGTGGGTATATATATATCAGATAAAATTGACTTTCAGTCAAAACCTCTCACAAGGTGGGGGCGCCTGGGTGGCTCGGTTGAGTGCCCAACTCTTGATTTCAGCTCAAGTCTTGATCCCAGGGTTGTGATATCAAGCCCTCCATCAGGCTCTGTGCTGAGTGTGGAGCCTGCTTGAGATTCTCTTTGTCTCTCTCTCTGGGGTGTCTGGGTGGCTCAGTTGGTTAAGTGTCTGACTCTTGCTTTCGGCTCAGGTCATAATCCCAGGGTCATGGAATCGAGCCTTGGGTGGGGCTCCATGCTGAGCATAGACACTGCTTCAGATTCTCTCTCGCGCTCTCACTCTGTCTCTCTCTCTCCCTCTGCCCCCCTCCTCTTCAGCAACAGATTGAAACATTTAGACAGAGTATCAATAAAGAAAACAACTATCTTGATTAGACCAAATGGACCTAACAGACACATATAGAGCAGAACACACATTCTTCTCAAGCACACATGGAACATTCTCTGGGACAGAGTACATGTTAGGTGACAAACAAGTCTTAAAACATTTAAGACTGACATTATGCTGTCTTTTCTGACCACAAAGGAATGAAATTACAAATCAATAGCAGAAGGGAAACCAGGAGATTCACAAATATGTAGGCATCAAACAAGGTCTCTGTAGGAGATAAGGCAAAATGTATCAGATAGTTTGGGAGCTGAGAACTTTAGGGCAACAGTGGGCAGAGTGAATTATTACAAATGTAGTTTGCTAAGTCTTAGTAAACAGTCATGGGTGTTATACGCATATGGAGACAAGTCATACCATAATGAGATCAGATTCTTGGTATATTTACACTAGTGGGTTTGAAAACTACTCACGATAAAGTATATGTGGTTTCCTTTGAGATATTTGACAAAATCTATCATAATACTAATCTACATGAAAGCACTTTTACTCAGATTAGTTGCCATTACTTGAGAGAGAGATCATTTGCTCTATGCCACAGGCATTGTCTTTGGTCCCATCCTCTGTCACATTTATGAATGCTTCAAGTCACATAAATAAATTTGTAGAGGGCACGCAACTTGGATAGCTAATGCACTCAGTGACAGATTCATACATGCCAAGCATTCTGAAATTCAGCAAATGAAGAATCTGACACGATGAACGAAGCTTGTGTTAAAATCTAAACTGAAAAAGTAACACGGTGGGGAGAATTACCTTGATTCATAGAGGCTTGCAAAAGCACTAGGGGAAGTTGAGTGATCTTATCAAAATAAGATAAGATAGTGTTCAAGTCATGGAGAAATCTGAGATAAAATCAATACACATTGTTATAGCTCAGACTACTCGGTGAGAACCTGGAATGGGGAGGCTGGGAAGAAATTTGCTGTTTTCAATTGTTCAAGTAAGTATCATGTGAAAAGGATGTTGCAATTGATTTACTGGCCCCAAATATCAGTATATTTTTGTAGTATACTAAGATGGCTTTTTATTGCTGTTAGAACTCTTCGCGGTTACTTGGATTTAAAGTTAATTTTGAAAGGCTAGATTCAAAAAAAAAATGTTAAAGGCTGTATTTTTAGAGCTGTTTTAGGTTCACAGCAAAATCGAGAGACAATTGTGCAGATTTCCCACATCCTCCCGCCCCCACTCATGTGCAGCATCTGTCACTATCAATACCTGCCCCGATTGATTTGTTAAAACCGATGAACCTATGCGGGCACATCATTAGCACCCAAGATGGGAGTTTACATGAGGGTTCACTCTTGCTTCTGTACATTCTATGGTTCTGGATAAATATATATGACCTGGATGCAGTGGTATAGTGTTCGTTATACAGAGTAGTTTCACTGCCCTAAAAATCCTCTGCGTTCTGCCTATTAATCCTTCCCTCTACTCCTGCAATTGCTGATCTCATAGCGCATCAATAGTTTCGCCTTTTCTAGAATGTCCTGGTGGAATCATATAGTGTACCAGTAGGCAGTCTTTTCAGATTGGCTTCTGTTATATAGTAATATGCATTTAGAGTTTCTCCATGCCCTTTACTGGTTTGATACTTATTTCTTTATTTTACTGGATACTATTTCACAAGCTGCCCATACCACAGCTTATGCAGCCATTCATCTACTAAAGGACATCCTGGTTGCCTCAAAGCGTTAACGATTATAAATAAAGCTGCTATAGACATCTGCCTGCAGGCTTTTGTGTAGATACATGTTTTTCCGTTCCTTTGAGTAAATGCCAAGGAACATTATCGCGGGGTCGTATGGTAAGAGCGTGGTTAGTTTTGTAAGGAACTTTCAAACTGTTCCCCAAAGTGGCTGTACCATTTTGCAATCCTATTAGCCATGTAGGAGAGTTTCTGTGGCTCCACAATTTGGCCAACATGTGGTGTTTCCAGTGTTCCGGATTTGAGCCATTCTAACAGGTGCGAACTGGCATCCCATTGTTTAATGACATTGTCTCCAGGACATACGACGTGGAGCTTTTCATAAGCTTGCTAGCCATCTGTATATTATCTTTAGTTAAGGTCTTTGGCTCACTTTTTAATCAGGTTTTTGTTTCTTATTGTTGACCTTTAAGAATTCTTTGTATCTTTTGGATAACAGCCCTTTATCAAATGTGAAGTGCAAATATTTTCTCCGACTCAATGGCTTGCCTTGTCATTCTTTTGACAAGGTGTCTTTGGTAGAGCCATTTTTAGTTTTAATGAATTCTAGTTTACCAATTATTTCTAAGACCTTTGCGGCAGTTTTAATAAATAATATAGTAATCCTATAATGTGACACTTTAGATTCTGTTACATATTTCCATAATACCAAAAAAAACCCTACATTTAAATATAAACTTTGAATGTAAATAACAGAAATTACAGAAATTGTACATTCAGGTTAGCTTGGCGCGGCAAATCCTGAATCGTACAAATTTTCTAATATGCTAGATTCTAATTTAAGTTTAGAAAGCCACTTATTACAGTAAATCAAAAACCCTTTGTGGAAGCAACAGAAACTTCTCAACTTGCGGTGGATTTGATTTATTTTATCATTACTACACTAACTCTGAGAGAGGATTTGACAACAGGATTTTGGAACCTAGGAGCAACCTACATCCCAGATGATTTTATTTAAGCCACAAATGGAATTCTCTGGTCCTTTTATATCATTGAGGTCTGTTTCTCAGTCAGCAGACACCCACCACTCCCGGCACTGGAGACAATGTTTAGATTGTTATCCATTTCAGGTTTCTTTTCCTTTATTCTCTGTCAACCTAATTGTACAAGGTGTGCAGCTCATATAATGACCCAGGTTATCATTATTGTAGGATCTAAGTTCTTGGTGGTATTTCTATTGTGTTGGCCCAGTATTTCATTTACCAGAACCATCAGGGGAAATTGTAAGAAAACTTGCTTTTATAAATCTCCTGGGTTCAAGGCATAGTTCTCCTAACCACCTTGTATAACAGTAACCCAACTGCAGTGATGCTGTTCTCCGCTTTTTGTTTCAAGGGTTGAGAAGGCACAAATGCAAAAAAGGAAGTCTTAGCTTCTAATTCATCAGGGCCTTGATCATGTTCCTTATTAGAACAGTCTTCCTGTGGGCATTAGGAGCTCTACACCCAACAAAAACAAGGTCTTGGGTTAAACAGGAGATAAGGATTAAGGAGCGCACTTGAGATGAGCACCGGGTATGAAAGTGTTCGATCACGATATTGTACATGTGAAACTAATATTACGCTATATGTTAACTAAGTGGAATTTAAGTAAAAACTTTTAAAAATGTAAAAACACACCCCCAAGATCTGGGGGAAAGGAAGGAATTTTCTTCATATGGGAGAAATAAGGTGTAATAATGGGAGGGGGGGCACTTTGTGAACCCTAACTGCATGTTTTGATTCACAGACCTGTCTATTCTGTCTAGGGCACCAGCTGGTGTCACTAGTGTGCATTCATGAAGTCATGCCAGCATCCTGCCCAGCAAGTCACTTATAGATAAGTAACTTCTTCAGGCATGAATGGATTAGCAGATGTTCTTTTCTGCAAAATGCCAAATGCAAAATTGCGTGGAAAATCATAACAACAAATCAGACATTCTGTAACTTTGTGAATGGCGATCCTTGTGGACATTACAGGTGCAGAGGTCAAATCTGCTCCTAAAATCCGTAATCATTCCTACAAACACAAAGCACTATCCAGTCCATGATGGAAGACGCTTAAGTAGAAGATCTGCCATCAGGTCATTAGCTGGTTTCCTTTGAACTTTGTGCTCTTTGGAATTTGCCCTTGATAGGCTGGGCATTCAGCAGAGGCATTAAAAAAAATTGGCCATGAGAAGGGAAGAGGTTATTATCTGAGCATCTATAGTTTCCATCCCTGCTGTCCAGCCAATGTTACAGGTGTCCCTTTAGTAAGTTCCAGCATGTCTGAGGAAAGACGCTGATGGACATGCACTTTTTGCACCCAATTATTGATAAATAAGCCAAAAGTTGAAGCCTCTAGGTAGAATACGTATAGCAGGACTATAACATGAATTTTTAGACAAAATAGTCCTACGGTAACTGTGAAAATATCAAGTAAAATTATCATTGAGTCACTAGTAAATTCAAAAGGACAATTGTACAGGTAGCATTAGCTCACCCCTCTCCACCACCCACCTTCTGCATCTCCTTCTTTGCCCCGGGAGAGTGACCTGTGCAGACAACTTTGCCCCGTGGCTTCCACTTGCCTTTAGCTAATTGATTTGGGGGCAGGAAGGCAGAGGAATGAGATAGGAGTCAGGGTTCATGGCCCTGGGCCTCCTCTCGGAGACTAGGACTGACTGTACTCCAGCCAGGGGTGCCTGCTCTACCCAACTCACCTTCCTCTATCTTCTGCCTCACCAGTGAAGCCTTCCTGTGGAAAGTTCTAGGTTTCTGTTCTCGACTTGCTACAATTGCCAAAGATTTAGGAGTTATGCACCAAAATTTTAAACTTCATCTCAACTTACAAAATGAATGTTTCCACAACTGTATTACTCTTTTTAGATTGGGCTTGAGGGGACTTTTTAGAGGGATAAGAAAGTTCCAAAAGTGCATTTGGGTGATGGTTGCACACATCTATTTATTTTCTAAAAGTCATACAATCATGTAATTACATACCATGTTATGGTATGTAAATTAGACCTCACTGAAGCTAAGAGAAAAAAAAAGTCTGAAATCTCTGTCCTGCCTCATGAATATTGTATATTCTGTTCAAATACCAGAAAAGGCCATTGAAAAATATGGTTTCTTTCCTAAATTCTCCCCACATTTTTTTTTTTTGGTATTTAAGATGTCTTTAGAATGTCAAAAGTTGCCAGTATTTTTTTCTTCAAATTATATTATTAAATTATTAGCATGATTTATAATCAATCTTGTTTTAGGGTCAGGAAATTTAACTGTTAGGTAATTGCAAGCTATTATGTTAAATCAAATATCACTATATCAGGAAGTGTAATTGAAAATTGATGTATTGTAACTAAACCGAAAGGCACCTATGTATCATTTAACTCGACTCTGAAAGGGGTACAATTTCCATTTCCCTGACTTTATGGGATTATCAGGAAACATTTTTCAAAGAACCATAAATGATATTAAATTCAATATGTGGTGGACAGTTTAGAAATTATGTGTTATGTAGGTCATGAGAAATAAACTTAAAAAAAAAAAAAGAAAACATTTCCTTTGAGGTTTTCACCGATAGATGAAACTGTGTACCCTTGTCTGTACCCTGAGTGAACAATTTGAGGACTAGCTCTGAATAGCAGCAGATTTATTATTTTCTTATTATATATCATACTTAGGAAAACAAAACGTACACATATACACACATATATTCACCCACATTGAAGATGCAAGATGAAGAAAGATACATGACCTTGAATTTACAATGGAAAAAAAGGAGTTCTATCGAAACATCCCAACTTAAATTTAAAGGTATGGTATTCCTTTTTTTCCCCCAATTGGTATGGGTTAATATGAATAAGAATTCAATGTGGGTTAATCTGAATATGAATACGGACGGTAATTTCCAACATTCCAGTCTTTACTGTTCTTGGACTATTTTATTTTTTGGTGCTTTCCTCTCTCTGTCTGTCCCCATCTTGTCTTTCTGTCTCTCGCTCTCATTTATCAAGGTGAGGGCAACAATTGTTTTTAAAGTAAAATTTTGTGTCATATAGTTTCCTAAGGACATTCTCAGGACAAAATACACCCTTACTTGTTATTAAGAAAAATTTTGTGTCATATAATTTCCTAAGGACATTCTCAGGAAAAAAAATACACAAAATTAGTAAAATTGAGATGGATGTTTAGCTCCAATCATCCACCTCCTTCTCACTCATAAAAATGGCATCATTAGTACTAGCTTTTAATTCAGCTTGTCAAAAACTTTAGAGTGTATTTTTCACCAGGTGGAAAAATTTCAGTTTGGAAAATAGAGATACTGACTTGAAAGACCACAAAATGTAATGGCTCTTCTGTGCAAAATTTTTTTTCACAGTTTGTAGATATCACTCTGAAACCAAAATGGGTTTTGGTGCAGAAAAGGAGCTCAGGTGGTTGCAAATAATGAATGTGCAACTCCTAGCTATTTAAGTGGCATCTGCTAATATTCATCCTTTACCAATAAATGCATCGTTCGCTAATAGTAAAGTTTTCTAACATTTAGTAAAGCTTGGGGTGTGACATACATTTGAGTCTAATTGACAGTTTAAGTCCTGTCATGATACACAGGGCTTTTACTTAACTTTGTGATTATATATTTGTGTATTTTTTTCCTCGTATCTTGGTGGTAATGAAAATAAGACATTACATTTTTGCCACTATCTAAAGTTTCAGAATCAGTGTAGAAATAGAGTTACTAATAATATAGTTACTTAATATAGATTGAGATGTTTTTGCAGGTTTTTCTTTTCTTGCCCTTAGTGTATATTCCATGCACAGTCCCATTATGTTTTAAAATTGCTTGGGGGCACCTGGGTGGCTCACTCAGTTAAGCTTCCGACTTCGGCTCAGGTCATGATCTCACTGCTCGGCCCCTGAGTTTGAGCCCCGCGTCGGGCTCTGTGCGGATAGCTCAGAGCCTGGAGCCTGCTTCAGATCTTGTGTCTCCCTCTCTCTCTGCCCCACCCTCTGCTTGCACTCTGTCTCTGCCTCTCAAAAATGAATACATGTTAAAAAAAAATTCTTGAAATAATTCCTCTTCATGGTTAAGCCACTAACTTAATATCCAGTTAGGGCCCTTTACTTCATCTTCCATTTTATTTTTAGGGATCACTTTTTTTTCACCTTGACTTAGTTCATTTTATGATTATGTATAAGTATACACACTGTGCAATTGTAATAATATATATAATGCCTGTTATACAATATAATTATAATTATTTTATAATTATTTAAAACATTTATATATTTTCAAAGTCAAACCTAGATAACAAGGTACTTCCAGAGATCTCCAACTCCCCAAAATCCAGATTCCATCTTTTGCTTTCACCCTGCTCTCTCCTCCCACACATTTCAATCCTACATACAGCCTAACATTTCTCTATTAAGTGGATGTGCCATAGTTTGTTCCACTAGTTCCATTATTGGCCATGTAAGATGTTTGCATTGCTTTTCTATTGTATTCCTATTATAAATAGCACTGCAATGCCTTGCACATATGTCTTTTGATGTTTTGCCAACATGTCACTGGGATGTATTCCTAGAAGAGAGATTGCTGGATACCAATGCAAATGCTCATGTAATTTTGCTCGTTTTCCCCCAAATATTGCTCCACATGATGGTACCATTTTATGCCATGATGAATCTAATAGTGGCAAATATCTTTTTAAAATACTGACTTCAATGGGGCACCTGGGTGGCTCAGTCGGTTAAGCGTCTGACTCTTGATTTCGGCTCAGGTCATGATCTCATGGTTTGTGAGTTTCGGGCCCCACATTGGATTCTGTGCTGACAGTGCAAAGCTTGCTTGGGATTCTCTCTCCCTCTCTCTCTGCCCCTTCCTTGCTCTCTCTCTCTCTCTCTCTCTCTCTCTCAAAAATATACAAATAAACAAATAAAATAAAATAAAATACTAATTTCAATTCTTTTGGTATACCCAGAAGTGAGATCGCTGAAAGGTATGGTAGCTCTATTTTTCTTGTTTTGAAGGACTGTCATCCTGTTTCCAATAGTGACTGCATCATTTTATATTCTCACCAACAGTGTGCAAGGGTTCAAAGTTCTCCACACCCTCACCAACACCTGTTATCTCTTTTTGATAGCCATTCTAACAGACATGAAGTGGTATCTCATTATGGAATTGTTTGCATTTACCCGATGATTAGTGATGTTGAAAGACTTTTCAGGTACTCGGCCATTGGTATGCCTTCTTTGGAAAACAGTCTATTCAGATCCTCTGCCTCTTTAAAAATAAGATTTTTTTTTTTTGCAATTGATTTGCATAAGTTGTATGAGTTCCTTATATATTTTAAATGTTGGCCCTTTATCAGATAAGATATAGATTTGCAAATGTTTTCTCCCTCTAATTTTTTTTTTCTCTCGTTCCTTGTGTCTTCAATTTAGGTGGTTTGAGATCTTCCTTTAAAAAAATTTTTTTTTACTGTTTATTTTTGAAAGAGAGAGAGAGAGGGACAGAGTGTAAGCGGGGTAGGGTCAGAGAAAGAGGGAGAGACAGAATCCGAAGCAGGTTCCAGGCTCTGAGCTGTAAGCACAGAGCCTGATGTGGGGCTCGAACCCATGAGCTGCGAGATTATGACCTGAGCCAAAGTCAGGACGAAGTCAAATGCTCAACCTACTGAGCCAACCAGCCACCCCAGATCTTTCTTTTTAACTCAATGTAGGTATTTATGGTTATAAACATCTCTCTTAGAAGAGCTTTTGCTGTGTCCCGTAAGTTTTGTTGTGCTGTATTTTCATGTTTATTTGTCGTAAGTTTTGTTGTGCTGTATTTTCATGTTTGTTTTTTAAAGATTTTTAAAAATTTCCCTTTTGATTTCTTCTTTGACTCATTATTTGTTCAAGAGCGTGTTACTTAATTTGACATATTTGTAAATTTTCCAGTTATCCTGCTGTCTTGATTTCTAGCTTCATACCATTGTCACTGGAAAAAAAAATCCTTCATATGATTTCAATCTTCTTAAATTTGCCATGACTTGTTTCATAAACTATCATATGATCTATCCTGGAGAACGTTCTGTGTGCATTTGAGAAGAATGTGTATTCTTCTGTTATTGGATGGAATGTTCTGGGTATGTCTGTTAAGTGCATTTGGTCTAAAGTAATAATTCAAGTTCCACGTTCTTATAGTGATTTTTTGTTTGGATGGTCTATCCATTGTTGACTATGAGGTATTGAAGCCCTCTATTATTATTGCATTGTTGTCTATTTCTCCCTTTCACATCTGTTAATACTTGCTTAATGTATTTATCCACTTTGTTGTTGGGTACATATATATTTCTGATTATTATATCCTCTTGATAAATTAACTCCTTTATCATTATATGATGATGACCTTCTTTGTCTCTTGGTAGTTTTTGACTTAATGTCTATCTTGTAGCTACCTCTGCTTTCTTTTAGTCTCCATTTGCATAGAATATCTTTTTCTATCCGTTCTTTTTGAGCCTATGTGCATCCTTAAGGAAGAAGTGAGTCTTTTGTACATAGCATGCAGTTGTATCCTGTTTTGTTTTTTTTTAATCTATCCAGCCACTCCATGTCTTTTGATTGGAGGAGTTAATCCATTTATAATTAGAATAATTCTTTTTTAATTTTTTTTTTATTTTTGAGACGCTATTTATTTATTTTATTTTTATTTTATTATTTTTTTAATATGAAATTTATTGTCAAATTGGTTTCCACGCCACATGAGAAAGAATGAAATATGGCCTTTTGTAGCAACGTGGATGGAACTGGAGACTGTTATGCTAAGAATAATTCTTGATATGATAAGACTTACTAATGTCATCTTATTACCTGCTATTTAGCTGTTTTGTAATTCCTTTATTCTTTTCTCTTTTTCTTGCTGCCTTCCTCTGTGAGTTGGTTTTTCATAGCGGTATGCTTTGATTCCCTCTGTTTTTAGTGCATGTATTTAATAATGTGTAGGCTTTGCTTTGTGGTTACCATCCACTTCTGTAAAACATCTTATAGATATAACAGTCTATTTTACACTGATAACAACTTCAATCGCATACAAAAACTCTTCCTTTTTAATGCTTGCTTTTTACGTTTTCGATGTCAGAATTTGCCTTTTGTAGTGTGTATTCAATAACAAATTATTGTTATCTATAGTTACTTTAAAGACTTTTTTCTCCTTTAACTTTTATATGAGAGTTAATTAATTTTTTCCAAACTTCTGTGGGAAACTTCCAGTGTTTCTCAATTAACTTCATTAGAAAACAAACAAACAAACAAAAAACACCTGTTACTGGTGTGCATATTGAACAAGTATCCATCAATTCCTGCTTTATTTTCTAGCATAAAGTTGTTGGGTTTTATCAGTTGCATTTTTTTACAACTATTGAGATGATCATACATTTCTTTCTAGCTCTATTAATAAGACAAAATGAAAATCTTACTATTGAACAGCATTGGATTCCTAGTATAAATCTGCCATGGTCATTTTATGTTTGGGCTACAATAATATATTTAAGATTTTTGTATGGACACTTAGGAGTGATTGTGGATTTTTAAAGTTATTTTTATTTTTATTTTTATTTTCTGATGTTAAAGTCTTGTATGTTAAATTCTGTGCAGGAGAATTCTCTACAATTTCTTTACAGGAGAAAACACAAGATAGTGAAAATGTTATTTCCTCCAAAATCGTAAACCTTAATAGGGCTCAAATTCATACCGTGGAACTCTTTTCATGATGCTTAAGAGAAATAATTGAGCCTCAGTTTGAAAAGGCTTCTGCACCCTTTCTCCTAATGTTTTCTGATAATCATGTGTTTGATTTTTTTTAAATGAATAAATGACATTTTATTACATGTGTTGAATACTTTGAATTTTTTGATGATAACTTTTAACATATCAAAATATTAAAAAATAATCTGGGAAATACAGGGAATCCATTAATTGAATGAATATAACATATCTTATTTTACTGTCTTGTGAATACTATGATAAGATAAAAGCTATGTACTATTTTTCTGACATACTGTTTTATATGGTTTATGATGCTCTTTCTCGACCAGGTTCAGCATCTTCAAATGTGGTTTTTTACTCCCACAGATTTAAAGGGTATTTGGAATATGAATTTCAGCATTTATAATTCAATTTATTGACTGAACAATAAGGATGATCATAGTTATAGGGAGTGGCTTCTTATCAATTATTGTGATACATTTGCAAAAATTATCTTTGATGACATAAAATGTTGTGCAAATATAGATGTTCATTTATTCAACATAAAATAATTGCTCATATAATTCCACAAGCTAATGTTCACCAACCTAAGTCCTTTTTAATGAGGTTGAGAAAAATGACAACGTATATAATTGAGGCGCTGGATGAGACTATTTACTTTCTGTATTATGACACCAGTTTGTTGATAACAGCCATCACTGAATGCACATCTTATCTTGAACCTAGCAGTATATGGAAAATAAAATGAGTATTTTCATACATATGAAAAAGAAAATAGTCGTCACTCTTAAAGAATTTACCGTCTAAAGAGAAGCTGAAGCATCATTATTACATGAGTTAGAGAAGATTTTAGGATTTTTTTTTTTTAGATTAAAATAGCTGGTACCAGGAGTCGTATTTAGCTTTGATTTGTATTGTTTTCTTAGTAAATGAGATGGGCTGAATGACTTGTGAATATTATTACATTAAAGCAAATTTATTAATTCAAAGTATCTATTTGTGTGAATATAGATATGTGTATTTGTAAGTGCACAAATGAGCGTGTGTATGCATGTGTGCTTGGGGAATTATTAGGTGTATACATAAAATTCTTTATCCCTCTGGTCAGTTATGTCAAATATTAGCAATTTCTTAAGATCTGATATAACATGCATCATAGCTCTAACCATGTAGTGTTACTATTACCGAATAAAATACATATTTATTTTTCTGTTTATTTAGGTTTTAAACTTTTGATTGCCTGATATCATTTGAAATTCAAAACCAATATTATTTGCAATCCTCGTCTTATAGTTGCTTTCACTTCTTAGAAATTACTTTTCTAAGCTAATTCATTTGATTAATCCCTCAGATTCTTCTGTGATGTTGCCTTGGTCTAAAATCTTACTGGGAATATCTGGAACCATAAATGGTATTCTGGTTTTGACTTTGATTTCCCTGTGTTTACTGGGTAAGTTGAAAGATTTTAAATACAAGTATGGAAATGTTTACGTTCTTCTTACTACTCTTTTCATATTCATTCATTCACTTATTCATTTTCTGTCATGTTAACAAAGGCTTAATTAGAAGCTACTGTGTATAAAGCCATATAGCATTCTCCATCGTAATGTATTTAATCTGTAGTCAAATCAGGTGAGTATCTTGTTCTCAAGTGGCATACATTCTAATAGGAAGAAAACGTGTGTGTGTGTGTGTGTGTGTGTGTGTGAGAGAGAGAGAGAGAGAGAGAGAGGGATGTATTTGGAAACCGTGTTTTGGATTTCTTAGAAAACTGTGAATAAAGAGAATTCCATTATTTTTCTTACTAAGATTACATTTAGTTTATTTTTTTGTCCAACAAATATTTACTGAACAGCTACTATACCCCAAACATTACCACAAATTTTCACCACCCCCCCCAAAAAAAGGAATAATCAGGGTCAAGAATCTCTAATGAAAGAAATAGATTTTAAATAAATAATTATGGTAGAATAGGCTAAACACAGTATCATAGGTTTCAGTAAGGCATTAAGAAAGCATGGAAAGAGGATGTAGGCTCTCTAGAGGAGGAATTTTGCTTTATTTCCTACTGTATCACCAGTTCTTAGGACAATGCCTGGCACAGAATAGATCCGCAGCAAATATGTATTCTAAAAACGATTCAATCGTGTCGTCCTTGAAGTTATTTTTCATTAAATGAACATGAAAATAAGAAACTTCCCAGTTACCCCTTCAGATGTTTCTTGTTCCAATCATCAGAATCTTTCCAAAGAATTTGTCTCTCAAACATTGCGCAGAAAAGATATTTCCTCTATGTTAAAATAATCCTGTTTTTAAGTTTCTCAGGGAGTATTGCAAAAATGCCAAAAAGGAAATAATTCAAATCTCACCCAACACGATGACATTGGAAACCCAAAAATGAATAATGGCACAAGAGGAAATTTAAGTAATAAGGATACAAGCCACTGTGGCTCAAAAGCTACGGACCATACAGGTATCTCTCAAGGCTTTGGCTTATATTGAGTTTAATTGTTTTGGCTTTCAAAATTTGAAAAATCCTATTTAACAGGTATGCATACATATGCATATACATACATATATATGTATATATGTATATGTACATATATATATTGATTATTCTTTTTCCAGTGGGAGGAAAGCTGTAAAAAAAGAACAAAACAAATAGTCTGTTCCCTTCAGGAACTTAAAATCAAATTGAAATATGGAAAGTTAACTGCGATTATAAGGCAGTGTATAAATATGGAAAGTTAACTGCGATTATAAGGCAGTGTATAAATATGGAAAGTTAACTGCGATTATAAGGCAGTGTATAAATAAGCTGCAAATAACTATTTTTGTCTCTTATTTATTCTGTTTTGAAATACAAAATGAATAAAAGTTATTATACATAACAAATTATCCATTACGATTTTATGCTTAGAACTTGCAATCATGCAAAATTTTGGAAAACTGTCCCTTCTGCTTCCAATTGTTTTCAGTTTAACTTTAGAACACTTACCTTTTTGAGCCTTCAACATTTACTTTATGGTTTATGTGAAAAATGTGTTGATTAATTTATTTTATAATTACTTGCCAAAGGGTTTTCTCTACTCCATTAGTTTGTGTTATTCTCTTGATCACATATGAAAATGTCATATATATTATGGTTTACTTATTGGTACTCTTTGCTTTTGGATTATGTATCTGTTTTATATGTATAAGTCTCAAAGTAATTAAGATACTGTAATTTTAACACATATTTTACACTCTGATTAGATGTTAAGAAAGCTTTGATAGGTAAACATGGAATCATATAGACACCTTTAAACTTTTATTAAAGTCAGTCTAAATGCTGTATATCCAATTCTGAGATATTAATTTCCTATTACTTTTTTTTTAATTGAAGAAATACAAACATGAAGTTAACCATTTAAAATAATGCAATTCAATGGCATGAGGACATTTGAATGTGCAACGGCTAATCTATCTAGTTCCCAAACATTCTCATCACCCAGAAGAGAAATTCCTACTCCCAATAAAAAAATCCCCCACTCCTTCACCCAGGCCTTTAGCAACCACTAATCTGCCTTCTGTCTCTGTGGATTTACCTATTCTGCATTTTCATATATGGAATCATACAATATTTGACTTTTTGTGTCTTGCTTCTTTCACTTAGCATAATGTTTTCAAGGTTCATTCGTGTGACATCATGTATCAGCATTTTATTTCCTTTTATGACTAATATTCCGCTCTTTGTATATATCTAAAATTTGTTTAAGATGGCAATACCAAAGTGGTCTATCAAAATTCCAATGCCCTTTTTTTTTTTTGAGGAAATGGACAAAGTGATCCTGAAATTCATATAAAGTTGCAAAAAATCCTGAATACTAAAAACAATCTTGAAAAAGAAGAATACATTTGGCAGATTCACATTTTCCAATGTCAAAACTTAATGGGGATGGAAAGAATGAATCCTAGCTGCTTAATATTTATGGGGTTTCTTTTCACGGTGATGAAAATATTTTGGAATTAGATAGTAGCTGTATTTGCACATTGTGGACATGCTAAAAACTCATGCACGTTAAAGTGGTTAAAATGGTGGCTTTTATGTTACATGAATTTTACTTCAATAAAAAAAGGAGATTTTAATGGCCATAAGCTTGAATAGATATGCTGACCTGCCGTCATATTTACACATACAATTTACTTTCGTTCATTATTATGCCAAAGTCTTAGGTATTTACAATTTAAGACCTCAGTTTAATTTTAATTTAAGAAAATCGAGGAATATAAACTTGTAATTATATAGAGGTTGAAAAAACTAAATTCTCAATATTAGTTAATATCAAAAGGGAATCATTAAGGATTTATGCACATAAAGGAAGCAGAGAAGTCTTCAAGCTTTATTTGGTTAAATTATAAGAAAATGGTATAAATAATATTTAATCTCTCAAGTAGCATTAACACAATATACAGCTTAAATGGTTCATGTTATTTTAGCAATTACATTAGATCTGGGCATGAAAAACATTCCCCTTTGTCTAAGTTTTGCTTCATCTTACTAAATTGATTTCTTAATTCCCAAGAATTATCATTTGTGTTTTGAAAACCTTGTAAATCTGAACCCCTTGTTGTGAGTGATTTTATCATACAGCTCCACTCTTACTCATACAACACGTAAGTATTCGGTGTCCAGAGATACATATGTAATTTAATTTTCTTTGTTTCCTTCGTATCACCACAGGATTGTGCCCATCAGAATGGCTCAAATATCATAAAAAGTGTTATTGGTTCTCTAATGAGATGAAAAGTTGGAGTGACAGTTATAGGTATTGTTTGGGAAGAAAATCTCATCTGCCAATCATTCAGGACCAAATCGAAATGGTTAGTGGTTTAGGGCCAGGGTTATGGCGTTAGTTTCTGTGGAGTTAAAAATAGCCTACCTCAGGGCGCCGGGGTGACTCAGTCTTTTAAACATCGGACTCTTGGTTTTAGCTTAGGTCATAACTTCACGGTTTTGTGGGCTCCAGGCCCACGCCCAGCTCTGCACTGTTAGTGCGGAGCCTGTGTGGGATTCTCTGTCTCCCTCTCTCTCTGCCTCTACCCCACTCATGCTGTATCTGTTCCTCTCTAAATAAATAAAAAAGTAAATAAATAACTTAAAAAAATGACTTACGTCCTATTTCTTCCCACCCTTCCAGTCAGTTATCATGTACCTTGATTACTGAGTTCTTGGCACTTTCCTAGATTTTGTGCTTAAGACCAGTGCCTTACTTGACTCATGCTAGCCCTGGACTGAATACTTGTATTCGATGTACAGGTAGCGTATGCGTATATGTATGTTTACAATAAACGTGCAATGTGTGTAAATAAGTTATGAATTGATTACTATCAGAATGCTCATGCAGGATACTAATTGTCCAATAAAATCCTAAATTGTTTTAATATGTCTGAAAACTATTAAAATATTCTGTTCACTCACTCATTCCTCACTTTTTAGGCTTTTATACAGAAAAACCTAAAACAATCAAACTACGTGTGGATTGGGCTCAACTTTACATCCCTGGAAAGGGCATGGACCTGGGTGGATGGTTCTCCGTTAGATTCAAAGACGTGAGTCTTTTCAAAAAGACTATCTGATTTACTGTCTATCGTAGAACTTATCTTCATAAAGCACCTCTCGGTCCACCAAAATCAACTCTGAAATAGTTCTCGGTACTAAAACATTTGAAAGGATGAAAATCAGGTTAATGTTCCCTGGAGTAATGATGGATACTTTGGTTTTGTTTTCAAAGCAAAAAGACTAGAAAAGAATAATGGTTGCGCATTTATTGTTTAAAAACTACACCATATGCAACAATGGAAAGAAGACTAGACCAAGGATGTGGGCACAAATGTACTCTCAGTTCAGTCACTTCTAAACAGACTCTCTGGGAACTTTCTGCAAAATCACAGACAGCAATATTAAGTAACAGACATACTGTAACTTTTACTGAATCAAAGGATTTGAAAATGCCCTGAAATCTGAGTTACGTTTTGATTAAGGGAGGGAATTAGCCGAAAACGTAAATGGATGTTGTTAGCAGCGATGATTAACAATGTATTTATCATTTCTTCTACAGATTTGTCATAAAAGGACCAGCTAAAGAAAATAGCTGTGCTGCTACCAAAGAAAACAAAATTTACTCTGAAACTTGCAGCAGTGTTTTCAAATGGATTTGCCAATATTAGAATTAAAAAAAAAAATTAGTAGTGAACTAATCAATGATGAAAGCTTTTGCCTATTAGGTTCTAATATTAACCTTAAGGAGTGAGAATTTAAAACTGAAGACAACAAAAGGTCTTCTCCATTTTCTCTCTATCATCTACATTGGTCCTAATCTCAGAGTAACCCATGTAAATAATGCAAAATATGCCCTTCCTATTTTTTATGTGATAATATAATCCAATGTGAGTCCATGGATTTATACTCAGGACTTTTATTCATTTTTCATGTTATAACAAATGTGACCAAATTTATCTGCTTTTCTGTATTTTGCTTGTTTATGTGTAACAATATTCTGTGTTAATTTCATATCATTCTGAGTTGCATTGTAGTATGGATTTATATATGTTTTACTGCGTTGTTGGGCATTAACTTCATTCTCAGGTTTTTGCTACTGTAAGCTATGTTGCAATAAACATTCTGAATATCTTTTTATTTTATTTTAAAGTTTATTTATTTATTTTGAGAGGGCGGGGGGCAGAGAGAGAGAGGGGAAAGAGAATTCCAAGCAGGCTCCACACTGTCAGTGCAGAGCCCAATGCAGGGCTTGAACTCAAAACCCTGAGATCATGACCTGAACAGAAATCAAGAGTCAGAGGCTTAAATGACTGAGCCACTCAGATGCCTGTGAATATTTTTTTTAAATGGTAGCCCTTTCATTTCTTTTTCTTTGATATAAACCTTAAAAGTGGAAATTCTGACTAAAACATTAAATATGTTTTTTTTTGCTTTAGATTTTATACAATTTTAATCTAAATTACAAACTGATAAGATTACAGGTACAGAGCAAAAACACTTTCCTGTTTCGTGAACCTCTCGAGAATTACTTGCCGGACTGATACATTTTATTATATTAAAAAGAATTTTTTAATGTTTTATTTATTTTTGAGAGAGACAGAGAGACAGTGTGAGCAGGGGAGGGGCAAAGAGTGAGAAGGAGACACAGAATCCGAAGCAGGCTCCAGGCTCGGAGCTGTCAGCACAGAACCCGACGCGGGGCTCAAACCCACGAACAGTGAGATAGTGGCCTGAGCCAAAGTCCCACCCCCAGCTGACTGAACCACCCAGGTGAATTTCAAGTACATTGGATACTTTTGTATATATTTTCTACACAAAAAAAATTTCCTACTTAATCACAAATTAAATGATCAAAAGTCACACACCTCTAACATTGACCCAGCACTACCATCTAATTCTTGGACTCGCTTTAAGGTTTGCCAATTGTTTTAAAAAAAATGCCCTTTAGAGTAAAATATCTAGCTCAGAATCATTTTCTGCATATAGTTTTTACGTCTCTTTAGTCTCCTTCCATCTAGAAGAGTTCTTTGGACATCCTTATTATTCACAACCTTGATGTTTCTGGATACTATAGCAGGTTCTTCTCTTTTTAAAAAATTTTTTAATGTTTATTTATTTTTTAGAGACAGAGAGAGACAGAGCGCAAGTGGGGGAGGGGCAGAGAGAGAGAGAGAGACACAGAATCCGAAGCAGGCTCCAGGCTCGGAGCTGTCAGCACAGAGCTTTGGCGCGGGGCTCGACCCACGAACTGTGAGATCATGACCTGAGCCAAAGTCGAAGGCTTAACCGACTGAGCCACCCAGGCGCCCCTCTAGCTAGTCTGCAAAATGTTATTTAATTTGAATTTGTCTGATTATTCCTCGTGGTAGATTCAAATTCTGACTCGTTGGCAGAAACAGTGAGAAGTTCTCACTGCATCCTTTCAGAGTTATTTGTTCCCTTGTTGATGCTATTCACTTTGTGCACCCAGTTAATGTGATGTCTACTGGACTTCATGTAAAGTGACTCTTCTCCCTTTGTAATTAGTTAATATTTTGTGGAGAGTGACAAAGATGGCCTTAACATTCCCTTCAGCTTCACCAAACTTGACTTTGAGTCAAGTTTGGCTCTTCCTATCTATGAGCCCCTGACCACCCCATTTTTAGACCATTTACTTCAAAAAAAACTTGTAGTTGGAAATATTTCTCGGCTCTTTTGAAATGTAAATCTTTAAAAAAGCTTTTTAAGGTTTCACCACCCAGAAATGCCTTTCTTAGGGAAGGGAGAGTCATTCCTCTGAAGTGTAATCATCAAGAAAGAAATCTTGACATTTGCAACAATGTGGGTGGGACCGGAGGTAATTATGCTGAGCGAAATAAGCCAGTCAGAGAAGGACAGATATATGATTTCACTCATATGTGGAATTTGAGAAAGTTGACAGATGAACATAAGGGAAGGGAAGGAAACATAAGGTAAACACAGAGAGGGAGGAAAACCGTAAGATACAAATACAGAGAACACACTGAGGGTTGATGGGGTGGGGTGGGGGGTGGGTTAAATGGGTGATGGGTATTAAGGAGGGTACTTGTGGGGATGAGCACGGAGTATCCTATGTAAGTGATGAATCACTAGGTTCTGGAAAACAAAGGCAGAAGGCAATGGCAGATAAAATTAAATTTCCTTATAGCCTGCAGCCCACTGATGATAACTTGAGGCTGGCAGAGTAAAACATTTCTCCAGGAACTCCCTACTGTCTTAATGTGAATGCTTTGCTGGAGAGGAAAACAACCTTAGCTTGACAATAACTAGGCCTCTAAGGATCCTGGGAGTCTTCTTTAACATATGAAAATCTCCCTGGAAACTTCCCCTGGACTTTACCTCCCCCAGCCCCATAGTATATAACCAGTCTCTCCTCATGGTCCAGGGGCAGCTCTCCCTGACCATGGGTTCTGTGCTTTAATAAAATCATCTTTTATGTGTGTGTGTGTGTGTGTGTGTGTGTGCCAGAAATGTCTCAAGAATTCTTTCTTGGCAGTTGGTTCTGGATTCCCCCCCACCATTCCAAAACCCCATCAGGTTCTACTCCTGAAGCCAAGACTACACTGAATGTTAACTAACTAGAGAATCAAATAAGTAAGTAAGTCAGTCAATCAATCAATCAATCAATAAAATAGAAAATAAAATAAAATACAACAAAAACAAAAAAAGAAAAGTAGCACCTCTATTTCTTAGATTCTATGGGAAGGTAGGAGGCTGACTTCAGGGGGCACCTACCTCTAAGTTTTAAAACTATCGCCTATCACGAAGACCTGAAAAGGTTTAGTTTCCATCTGGGTACAGCTGTTTAGCAGACGCACATGGTGTAGGACCCCTCCTTCACCCCAGCTCTGCAAAGCCCTGCGCGCAATAAGCCCGCTGACCCAATCAAAGGCGAGACGCAGAGACTCTAACACAAAGTTTTTTGTTTTTATTTATTTATTTTTGAGACAGAGAGAGACAGAGCATGAACAGGGGAGGGTCAGAGAGAGAGGGAGACACAGAATCCGAAACAGGCTCCAGGCTCCGAGCTGTCAGCACGGAGCCCGACTCGGGGCTCGAATTCACGGACCGTGAGATCATGACCTGAGCCGAAGTTGGACGCTTAACCCACTGAGCCACCCAGGCTCCCCAAACAAACAAGGTTTTAATCGTCGTTCTGGCAAGAGCGTTTCTGATGGAAAAGCACACTAGGGGGCAGTCACAGCGGACAATTTATCTCCTAGGGAGAAGTTCCGCCCCTGGTTCCTCATTGACTGAGTACTACAGAGGTTACAGCCTTACTGGAAGTTGCCCGTGCCCATGTAAGGCAACGGTTGTCTGATTGGAACAGATGTACATTCCTTGAGGTGACCCAGAGACTTCAGTTCTTTAGCACCTGCTGGTTGCAAAGCCTGGGAAAATAGGTTGTAAAATTACTAACTAAGCAGCACAGGTTTTATTTCGTCTTTCTGAAATGAATCATCTCCCTTATTCCTCACAATCCTACTCTTTTTCTCAGTAGATTTTAGCTCAGGTTGAGTTCTGGACTATCTCCCTGATGGCAATAACCCTGAATAAAGTCTTTTCCAGTGTTGATATTGTTGAGTGCAATTGTTGCTTTGGCGGGAAGGAGGTGCTTTTAGATTTTGTAAGTGCCCCATTCTTCATAAGAACTTCAATCTGTTCATTTTTGTATTTGTTTCTTGGTGGACTCTCATTTTCATGTTTTGTTCAATTTGTATTCTCTATCTTGGGGGTATTTCTTTGTCCAGACCTAGTCATAAAAGTTAGCTTTGAGGTGACATTTGTATCCTTGATCACCATGATCCTTTTCTGGTTTGCAATGTTGTTTGTTTTATGGTAATAGCATCAACAGAATACCAGTGACCGTTTTTTTCTAATGTTTGAACTGACCTTTATGTTCTAGTCTGATTCATAAATACTAATAAAATAATTAACCAAATAAAACGATATATTTTTTCTTTGTTCAAACAATTTGCTTTTCTTTGTGCCTTCTAAAATGTTACTTTATTTTCTGAGCCCTCATCTACAACTTGAGCTCTATGTGCAAGAGTTTTTCCTTATTTGGATTCCTATCATATCCCTATTATTTAAAGCAATGTCTGATACACAATAGATGCTCAATAAATATTGGTTGAATAACAATTGATAGGTACTGTGGAGAAAAGTTGCATGTCATTTATGAGGATATAACTTAGGGGGATATGATGTTGTCCCTTAATTTAACTAATACATCTTTAAATGTGTGACAAATGAACTGAGATCTAAGTGAGTAGAAATGGGTAGAAGAAGAGGGAAGCTTCCATGAAGTCCCAGATAAAACACCAATAGGAAAAAAAAAAACTTTTGGATTTATAAGCATGTTATGCTTTTTAAAAATGCAAAGGTAGTGTTACTGGACCCAAGAAAAGATAAACGGGATGTGAAATATGCTGGAAAATAAGAGGTGTCTTATATGTCACACATTTTCACTTTCATTTCAACAGCAATTGGAAGCCAATAAAAAGCTTGAGTTAGCAGAATAACCAGGTCAGTTTCTAGATTTAGTACCATTACCCCGGCTACCACATGGGAAAAGGAAAATGAAGAAGTGTTCCAGTTATGAATTAATTTAGGCGACTGTTGGGCAACAGATGATGGGCTGGTATGAAAGCTTTGGAGATGCAGTGAATTGAAATATAAACATTAATAGGATTTATTATGAACAGTAAAAATTTAACTTTCTTGAAAGAGAGGTGTACTATTTTAAATTGTGCTTAGGTTTTGAGAATGTACTTGTTTCATTTACTCCTTCAACCATCACTTTACTTCAAGAATTTTCATCTCAGATTCACACCTTCCTCCCCCAGCAATACACACCCAGCAAACAGTTCTGCTCGTGGGTTACCTGCCGAGTATTTCTATTTATTCCTACTAAATTGACTACAAATGGTAGATGAGGAACAAAGCCAATGTTAAGGGTAAAACCAGGTTTCTGTTTTTATACACTTAGTTGGATGGTGTTTACATTTGGAAGACTGAGGAGAGCTATATTTTGAGGGAAAGATGATAAATTATAGACATATTCAGAGGCAAACCATAAGGGGCTCTTAATGGAGAACAAACTGAGGGCTAATGGAGGGAGGTGTGTGGGGAATGGGCTACGTGATGGGTATTAAGGAAGGCACTTGTTGTGATGAGCACTGGGTGCTGTATGTAAGCGACGAATCACTAAATTCTGCTCCTGAAACCAATACTACACTAAATGTTAACTAACTAGAATTTAAATAAAAGTTTGAGGAAAAGAGATACAATTCAGATGTTAAAATGGAGTCCACGGTTAGATAATATGGAACTCAAAGAAAGTATCACTGTTGAATATGTAAATTTAGGATCCCTTAGAGTAGACGTTGATCCCTAATGTATAAAGGATCCCTCCTCCCAGGGAGGAGTAGGAAGAGAGAAGATGAAAGGCCTAAAACTATAGGAAGACTAACAAATCTGGCAGAGACATAAATTGAAAAGAGCAGAGAAATCAGGGGAATATGATGTCACAAAAATTCTTGGAAGACAGTATTTAAAGAAGGAACGAATAGAAAAGAAATGTTACATTCTGCTTGAGGTGACTTGTGAGATGTTAACTGAAGCAGTTTCACTGGGTATGGAAATACAGATTGGCATGATTTGATGAGAGCCGCTTTTGCAGAATGGTAGATAAAATCAAATGTGACCAGGCTGAGATGCTGGGAGGACATATTTTCTTTAATTTAAAGAAGGCTCCTGAAACAAGGAAGGGACACCCTAGCTTAGGTGTATATCTGAAAAAGATGGAACATAGAAATGGAAATAAGCTGATCTTGATAATACAAAGTATCAGATTGCTGGGCTGCCGTAACAAAGTGCCACAAATTGCGAGGCTTAAAACAAGAGAATTTTATTGTCTCATAGATGGGGAGACTAAAAGTCCAAGATCAAGGTGTCTACAGGGTCCATGCTCTCCCAGACTGCTCTAGAGGAGAATCCTCTCTTGCCACTTCTGGCTTCTCTTGGTAGCTGGTAATCCTTGGCATTCCTTGTGTTATAGATATATCACTTCAGTCACATGGCCACTTTTTCTCCATGTGTCTTCACATAATCTTCCTTTTGTGAGTGTTCATCACTAAATCCAAATTTTCCCTTCTTATAAGGACACCAGTCTTAGAGAGATCTGGGCTGATCCTAATGATTTCATTTTGTATTACATTTTTCATGGCTCTATTTATAAATGAGGTCACATTCTGAGATGCTGAAGGTTAGGACTTCCACTTGGCGATGTAATTAAAGCCATAACAGAGAGGAAATAAAATTTTATTAAAACTACACATGACTAAAGTTTATAAATATTACTACTACCATATGGAAATAGAATTCACTGTTTTTCATAATATGTATAAATAACTATTAAATAACCGAACAAAATTATTATGATCTACAGCTGAAAAGAAGTTGTGTGATTATTGACTGATAAATATTTGATCTTGTAATGTCTGGCAGATTCTGGGAATTTTGGGGTGGGTGGGGGAGAGCTTCCATTTAAGCAAACAATTTGATTAAAATGTGTTATAGAATTCACGAGCCCACGAAAGGTATTATGACGTATCTGTAAATCTTCAAAACAGGGGATAGAGGAGATTGATTATGCATTTGCTTATTGTCCAGTGAGTGTGGAAGCAGGTTTGTAATAGTGTCCACACATCACTTCTTCCCGTCCAGGTCCAAGGACCCCCTCTGCCTTCTTTATTGCTAAGTGTGTCTTTCCTGGCTAGTTTCACTCCTCATGAGAAAAAGTTAGCAATGCTGTTATTATTCACACTATCATGGCTCTTAAAAATGTGCTTTCAAACACATTTTTAAACAAACAAACAAAAAATTGAAACAACATGCATCTGCTTGAGTTTGCACATGTCTAGCACTGTCTACTTCATTCTGATTTCATCATCATGCCATATTCTTCATAAATATTCTTTTCCAGTGATTCTCTCAAAGGTTGGCGTTGTGGTGCATTGACGATCACAAATGTGAATCTAATCTAAGATATGCATAAAATATGGGCAATAATGTTTTAGATGTATTAAATTCATCATTCGCAATTTTATACAGTAAAGGTAAAGCAACAATCTTCCAATCATGTCTTTGTTGATTTGTTGAAACCTTGATCCCTGCTTATCCAGAGAAAATTTTAGGGCAGTCACATTCATGAATTTAGACACGAGATATTAAAAATAAATATCAGAATAAATCAATTTGGAATAAATACAATATAGCATTAGGACCGATTTAAATTTTATCTAGGAATACAGAGTAGTTATTTAATATTAGAAAACTTGTGTCATTAACCACGTTGAAAGATTAAGGAAGAACATCAAAACAAATGCAGGAAACAAAAAACAGGAGAAAATTCAAAGTCCCTTTCTATAAAAACATTTTTTTTTTTTGTTAGGAAACAGGAAGAGAAAAGATCTGCCTTCACTTATAAAAGTGCATTAAAAAAAACACTGAGATAAAACACTGGTAAGGTGGAAATGTTAGAAGCATTTTCTTTAACATGTGAAACACACCAAAAATGTTCACTGTCAATATTGTCCTGGCAGTCCTACACATTTTAATTAGACAAGAATTAAGTAACAGTTATAAGATAAGAAAAAATAAAAGTGCTGTTTTACAATATTTAAAAGAATCCACCAATTGTTAGAAATTGGACGTTTTCAGAATGTATGTTGAACAGAAGAATAGCCAAAACAGTTACATTTCCATATATAAAGTAACTATTTTAAAAAGTAATAAAATCATACAATTGCAATAACATAAACATCAGATACATTCAATATGGGCACATATAATAAATAACATTCACGACTCATTAGAAAAATTACAGATCACTCAAGAAGACCAACACAATACAAAACATATAAATAAATAGAAAAATAACACCATAAATACACACAACACTTCTCAAATTGACCTAGAGATCCTGTGAAATTACAAGATTCTTCTAAAATGTTACAGAAAAGCAAAGGTACAGGCCATGTGAAGAGTAGAAAAATAAGTTGAAGGAAATTATTTTAACAACTATCAAGATGTATTATCAGGCTAAAGCAGTAGAGTGTTGAAAATTAACTTACACAGAAGGAGAGAAAACCAGCTACAAAGATCATTGTACCTGTATTGTAATTCCACTATAGAAACCTGAATTTAGTGCATTTGCATCCTGCAAATCCATTTTCTGTCTGTGTAGCATCTAGCTGTCGCCGCACCAACGTGATCGAGGTAAGCACACTTTTCATTTCCTCTCACAGGAAACCTATGATAAAGGGGTTAAACACTATGTGTTAAAAATTCCTGTGACTTGGGGGCCCTTGGGTGGCTCAGTCTGCTGAGTGTCCAACTCTTGATTTCGGCTCAGGTCATGATCCCAGGGTCGTGGGATAAAGCCCTGCATCTGGCTCTGCACTGAGCATAGAGTCTGCTTAATATTCTCTCTCTCGGGGCACCTGGGTGGCTCAGTCGGTTAAGCGTCCGACTTCCATTCAGGTCATGATCTTGCAGTTCATGGATTCAAGCCCATGTTGGGCACTGTGCTGACAGCTGGGAGCCTGGAGCCTGCTTTGGATTCTGTGTCCCACCCCCCCCACCTCCAACCTCTTGCCCCACCCCCCCCACTCCCTGCTTCTCCCCCACATGCACTCTCTCTCTCTCTCTCTCTCTCCTTCAAAATAAATAAACATTGGGGAAAAAAAAGATTCTCTCTCTTCCCCCCCCCTCTGTTATTCTCCCCCACTTATGCTCTCTCTAAAATATAAATAAAAAACAGTTTTTCTAAAAACTCCCATGATTTCTTCTTGCCCAATGACCCTTTTTAAAAAATATGTGTCCAGAGTCCTAAAAAAATGTGGTGTGGCACAGACTTCTCTTGCTAAGGGGAAGATATCTGTACCAAATTGGACCGTAACAGTCTCTCTTCCAAGAGTTTATACCTGTTAAACTGCCATTAACACAGTTCTATGTAATCAGTGCAACTATCAGTTTATATAAGCCAATAGTCCTTAAGCCAGGGTGATTTTGCCTTCTGTTCCCCAAACACACAGACACAAGTGACACTTGGCAACATCTGGAGACACTTTGGGTTGTCGCAATCGAGGTTGGGGAGGAATTGCCTAATAAGTAGAAGCCAGAGACACTGCTCATATCCTCAAATGCACAGGACAGTACCCCCTCCCCGCAACAAAGAATTATTCAGTCCAAAATGTCCGTTGTGTTGCTGTTGGGAAATTCTAACATAAACTAAGTGGCTAAGTAGCTGGCAGTCACCATGTGAGTTGTTACACTAAGGTCACGTGTGCAGTAAATTTAGGTCTTTAGATCCAGCTTTCTATATTGCAAAATGGAAGATGTGAAGCCCAAATAAATTCAAGTTAAAATGAACAGTAAGTTGACCTTGAACTGTAAGAGATATCAGCAAACAGGGAGCATGAAGTTTGAAGAATAGATACAATTTGGAGAAGATAGGTTAAAATCAGGCAAAAGATTTTTGGCTTTTTCTTGGTCTGTGTTTATGAATCTCAAAATTCATATTTTCAAAATAACCAGCTAAGACCTTTCCTTTTAGATCCTGATTTCCAACCTCCCTTATTGACTCTTTGAGCTGATCTCAATACATGATACAATTTTCCCGATCCCATTTTTCCAACACATACCGAACTCTTGGGTTTTAGAGAAATATAGCTAATGCTGAGGTTCTACAGAGGATTGTGCTATCTAAATTTAAATAATTCCCCAAAGAAAGAAACTCACCATATTTTAGACATGGTTCCATTTACCCATTGTAGTGTTTGATTTTCGGTTATCTCCAGCCCAATCCAGTGATCAGCAGTGCATTTGTATCGCCTAAGAAAATCCTTTAGAGACAAAATAAATTGGATATATTTTTTTAGTTTTTAGTACAAACTATTGTGCTCCTCTTGCTTTGCAGTTTATGGGGAGCAAGACAATAGATGTCGCCAAAAAATAGCTATGGGATTTTGAAAAATGTATTTTACCCTCTGACCCTTAGGTTTCTTATCTGTAAACAAAGATGTGAGATAAATTTTCTTAAGATCCTTTTTTGATTCCAAATTTATATTCAATATGGAAATCTATTCCCCCAGGATTTTAAAATTTTAAACTTCTGGAAAGCCAGAGTTTGCAAGTGATTTCTCACACAGCCTTTCTTAAAAAAAAAAAAAAAAAAAAAAAAAAAAAATATATATATATATATATATATATATATATATATATATATTTATTTATTTAAATTCAAGTTAGTTAACATACAGTGTAGTATTAGTTTCAGGGGTAGAACCCAGTGATTCATTACCTACATACAATACCCAGTGCTCATCTGAAGTGCCCTTCTTAATGCCCATCACCTGTTTTACCCATCCCCCTGACTCCCCACCCCCATCAACCCTCCGTTTGTTATTTGCATTTAAGAGTCTCTTATGGTTTACCTCCATGTTTTTATCTTATTTTTCCTTTCCTTATAAGGAAGATGTTGCACAGCCTTTCTAATCATCAGATATTTATTATAATGTTTTTCCACTTCTCAGTAATTACTAAAATATTCATTTTAGAGTTCTATTTTACTTCAAATTCTCTCCCAAAATGATCACATGTGCATATGTGCACACACACACACACACACACACACCCTTCGTATAGCCAATTCCTTCAGACTTTAATTCTCAAATTTTTTTCTGCCAAAAATTTCTATTTTTTTTTAAATTTAATGTTTATTTATTTCTGAGAGAAAGAGGGGGGGGGACAAGAACAGACAGAGAGGGAGACACAGAATCTGAAGCAGACTTCAGGCTCTGAGCTGTCAGCACAGAACCCGATGTGGGGCTTGAACTCACAAACTGTGAGATCATGACCTGAGCTGAAGTTGGACACTTAACTGACTGAGCCACCCAGGTGCCCCCAAAATTTCTACTTCTGATGAGATCATTCAGTAAAAAAATATAATTTTACCCTATTTCTCCTTTTCTCCTTATTCAATGTTGAAATTTCTTGCTACCTTGGAGCATTTTTACCATAGAATTATATATAGAAGGTTATTGAATCTATCGTGCCACTAAATATCTGGGAAACCATAACCTTGACATTGTATCACTCCATGTTTCAATTCTATGATAAATATAAGGGATACGGTTCACAACACTGTGGTCCATTCCCATCTATAACAGTGATACTAATAATCTTTGCATTTTAATATACCATTTTCTGCAGCATTTCATAAATTTATTTGAAAAAAATTTCTCATTGAGCTAAGCTTTGGGTTTATAAAAGAACCCGATTAATCAAACACTGCCCCTGGATTCATAGGGTTTCATTTATGTTGAAGAAATTTATGTAACTATAGAGTTAGAAAATATTTTCCTGGCTAAAGAGAAGATTATGGCTATAATAAAAACAAAGTGAAATTTTATTTTACAAGAAAGAAGTATTTGAATCCTTATGGGGCACTTGCACATCGGATGTGATCTAAGAGGTGTATCTGGAAGAGAAGAATAGAATATTCCATAATAAATACAGAGGACAAGGAAGAAGAGGACAGTTCATATTTTAGGCTTTGGGAAAAGGTTGTTTAAAGGCAGAAAAAATGCGAGAAAGGATAACTGTATTGACCACCAACAGGATATATGTCATCACGTAATTGGGAAAATTGAGCGGCACCTGGGTGGCTCAGTTGGTTAAGCTAATTCTTGATTTCGGCTCAGGTCATGATCCTAGAGTTGTAGGATCGAGCCCAGTGATGAGCCCACGCTCAGCGTGGAGCTTGCTTGAGATTCTCTCTTTCCCTGTCCCTCTACCTCTCCTCCAATGGGCACAAGTTGTCTTTCAACAACAACAAAAAAAAAAAAAAAAAAAAAAAGAAATAAGAAAAAGAAAAAGAAAAAGAAAACAGAACAACAAAAGAAGAAAATTGGATGAGTTTCGGTAGTTGTGGTCTTAGTGACAGGGAACAGGGAGGTGAGTGTCCTAAAACCTATCCATGAAAAATGTTAATTATTATTTGCTCACTAAAGGAATACCAATGTGGCCTCTTGTTAAAGACGCAAGACAACTCTACATTAGTGGAAATAAATATGAGCAATATTTCATGAAACAAGCTTCATCTCATTTTAACTAAAGAAAACATTTTGTAATTTAAGTAAGCATATATAATATTCTAATTAAGCTGTTTTAAATAAACAGTCCTTTAAAATTCTTCCATAGATTATTTTTATCACTCCTTCGCAGATTGCTTTACCTCATTTTGTCACTTAAATTTTGCCCAGATCGTGTAGTACATGGTAGGCATCTATCACCTTCAAAATGTACCAGGAAATTGTAGAATCAAAGTCTCTTTTCTTGATCCAAAAAGTGCAATGATTCTTATCAGATGTTTAATGACTTCTCTTAAGTTCATACCTAATATTTTGGTATGCTTTTGACCCATGATATTCACTATTTTTTTTAAGTCTGTGCTGACAAGATTCCTGTGAGTGAAAATTCTAAAAATATTTTGCCTGATATTTCTTTGTCCCTCAAAACTTTTACGAGAACTCGTTACTTTTCCACCTTTATGCTAATTTAGACATTTTTTCCCCAGGAGGAACTGTAAAGGGAAATTTAAGAATTTCCCAGAACATTCATTGCAAAAGTCTTGCAAAATTCGGCAGTGAAACTACTGACTAAGGATGCTCTTCCTATTAATTTAAGTCGGCATCTAACTTGTTGATTTGCTGTGTCTGCTCTTAACGTACCTAGTTTTTTTTTTTTTTTTAATTCAGATTTCTCTACCTTTTGTTGCAAACAAAAGTTGAGTTTCTTCGCATTGATCTGTAAATTGCCCCAGTCTGGTTTGCACCCGTTTGAATTTGAACCAATCTCAGGTAGAGGGCAGAAATATATTTTGTTCCCCACAGAAGTAAGAAAATTCTCTTTTTAACAATTTTAAATGCCGTGCTGTGCTGTTTTACATTGTAAGCCCTTTTTAATTGTACATTATTCAAGTTATATTTCTTCTTATATTGACCCTTAATTTTTTTTTTATTTGAGGATAGTTGGTATACATTGTTACATAGTTTCAGGAGTACAAGGTAGTGACTCAATAAGTTTATACATTATGCGATACTCATGACAAGTGTAGCTATTGTCTGTCACCATACAAGGTTATTACAATATCATTGGCTGTATTTCCTATGCTGTGCCTCCTATTCCTGTGACTTATTCATGCCGTAGCTGGAAGTCTGGATCTCCCAGTCTCCTTCACCCATTTTGCTCAGTCCCCCATCCTCCTCCCCTCTGGCAACCATCAGTTTGTTCTCATATTTCTACGTCTGCTTCTGCTTTTTGTTTATTCATTTATTTTTTTAATTATTTTAAATGTTTATTTATTTTGAGAGAGAGTCAGCATGAACACGGGAGAGGCAGAGAGACAGGGAGAAAGAGAATCCCAAAAAGGCTCCATGCCATTAGTGCAGAGCCTCATGGGGGGCTCGATCCCACGAACTGTGAGATCATGACCTGAGTTGAAATCAAGAGTCAGATGCTTAACTGACTGAACCACCCAGGCACCCCCATTTTTTTTTTAGATTCCACACATGAGTGAAATCATATCTTAACCATTCACTTTTTTTTTTAAGTTTATTCATTTATTTTGTGAGAGAGTGAGGAAGAACAGGGGAGGGGCAGAGAGAGAGGGGGAGAGAGAAGCTCAAGCAGGCTCCACACTGACAGTGCAGACAGAGTCCTTGGGGCTCGAACTCACCAACTGTGAGATCATGACCTAAGCCAAAATCAAGAGTCCGATACTTGACCCACTGAGCCACCCAGGCGCCCCTTGACCCCTTGGCTTTTAAAAAGACTAAACAGGAGTAGAAGCATTTGCTTATTGCATACATGATTCAGGGAAAGAGTGGATTTCACAAGTGCAGAAGTATGTAGTTTTGCAATCCTTTATTAAAATTCTTGGAGATTTCTTTCCCTCCTGGGATTTTTGCCATGTAAATCAGTATTTATTAAACAAAGATCCATAAAGCTTTTAATTTGTACCTGCCTTTGTGGTATAGCAAATGCAACAATTTCAAATAAAACACAGTGTGTGTTCACTGGAAGCCCATGCTTCAATCTAAGAAAACTTTCCATCACATCTGCTGGTTGTGAGTACTCCAACGAAAGCCGCTAAGGGATCTCAGAGACAGACAGCAAAGCAAGACTGAGAAGTCAGAGGAAGGTTCCTCAAAGGGGGTAGCCTGGAGAATCCCATCCTTCGTGAAACAATTATGTCTTTGTGGAGTGTTGGCTTTTAAAAGGATCCCAGGGGCATCTGGGTGGGTCAGTTGGTGAAGTGTTGACTCTTGGTTTCGGCTCAGGTCATCATCTCGCGGTTCATGGGTTTGAGCCCCATGTCGGGCTTTGAGGTTGAAGCCTGCTTGGGATTCTCTCTCTCTCTCCCTCTCTCTCTGTCCTTACCCTGCTCATGCTCTCTCTCTCTCTCTTTTTCTCAATAAATAAATAACTTAAAAACAATAAAAGGATTCCAAATTTTGTGAAGTTATTCTATTTATACTCCTTAAAATATAAACACAGCTGTCAACTCTATTGCTTGATGTTAAGTCTTAACCCTATTCAAACCGAACATCAGCAGGTTTTCCAACTTTATCTCACATGGCATGTTCTAAACATCTTCATAGACAGGCATGTGTGAAAAAAATTTACATTATCATATCATTTGAATGCCCCTTCTTAAGAAATTTTGTAAGAATGGTGCGTTAAATTACCATTTCTTTTGTCGTGTCAATGATAGTTAGGTCTGCACCTCGAGTGATACAGTCATGTCTACTTGAATTCCAATCCCCTTCTTCTTTAGAGAAATAATAGCATTTTTTTTGGAAGCCAATCCAATCATCTGGGCAGAAATGATGAGTACGTGGACATTGTGTAGCTGGAAATGAGACAGACACATATATCAAAGACCAGATGAAACACTATGCCACCGTATTTTGAGATCAATTGGGGAAGACAAGGTCATGAGGCAAAAGATCATGATCACGACCAGAATTGCACATCTATCACACAACAAGGTGAAAAACAAATGTCACGTTAGTTGAAAAGATAGCAGTTCAGGATTTGACAGGATGCTGATATTCCTTTCAACTCCTACCCCAGTAATGCATCAGCCTTCACGGGGCTACTAGTGTGAGTTTATCCGTGTTAAGTCACCTTTACTGTCTTGGGGCAAGTGAAATATAATGAAATCCTAGCATTATCTGGGGTAATAAAAATACTAATTTATATTAGACTGTTATAATGGAGGACACATGTTTTAACCTCTAAGGAAGCAATGAAAATAATAAAACAGAATACAAAATTAACACTATGTGTGTTGACTGCTTATTGTCAACTAGGTATCGCCATCACTCTATGGCTCTGAGTTAACCATTGAAAAGACTCTACATGAGATTTTGAAGGCGGAAGTAGGGCAGAGCCATTATTCTCAGAGACATAGGGCATAGGAACGTCCCAAGCCTTTTTTATTTTTTTGTAGTACTTTTTGCTTTATTTTATTATTTTTTTAAATATGAAATTTATTGTCAAGTTGGTTTCCATTCAACACCCAGTGCTCATCCCAACGGGTCGTCCCAAGCTTTTTAATGAGTTTGCCTTTGGTACTCTTGACAGCTAGATGTATTTTTAGACTTTCCCCAAATCTCTAGGTTCTCCAAACACATTAATGCTTTAAGCCAAAGTCATCAGTAACTATTCCTCCTCCAGCTACACAGCTTTCCAGATCATCACTCCCCGGCTCCTTCCACAGCCATGTTATCCCTAATTCTCATATTAAAGTCCTGTTCTAACATTTTCCGAGACTATTTTCTTGAAAGCACCCAGACTGAATCAGTTTTTGGTACCAAAAATGGGTCTAAAGGAACAAAACCTTAAGGATGAGTATTAATTGTCCATGTGATTCTCTTTAGAGGCATGGATTCAAACACCAGTTGTAAATGGGATGCTGGTGATATGTGAAGGTAAAACAATTAAATTATCACCTGCAGTCACCTGATGCCAAGCACCTATAGAAGTGAAAGCTTTAACACCTTTTTCTTTTTTTTTCCTTTTTCTTTTTTTTTTAAATTATAATTCCAGTTAGTTAACATACATTCGCTTCAGGTGTACAATATAGTAATTGAATACTTCCATACATCCCCCTATGCTCATCATGATACATGCACTCCTTAATCCTTACCACCTATTTAACCCATCCCCCACCTCCCTCCCCTCTGATAACCATCAGTTTATTCTCTATAATTGTCTATTGCTTGGTTTCTCTCTCTCTCTCTCTCCCATTTCTTTCCCTTTTTTTGTTTTGTTTCTTAAACACAAGATCATGACCTGAGGTGAAGTCAGACGCTTAACTGACTGAGCTAACCAGGCGTCCCAAGAAAATAAATTTTTAGATTAAAATTGTCTAAAAATTAAGAACTTCCATTCATTGGAAGACATCATACAGAAAATAAACTTAAGCTTCATAGCTAAAGAAGATTTTTACTGTAGTTACAATATTTACATAGTAGAAGACATTTACAAAATATTTTTATTTACTATACTAAATAACACTATGAATCAAACAAAAACCAAAGAGGTAACTCAACAAAAATATGGACCAAGTATCTGAATATACCCATCACAAAATACTGTGGCTAAGTGAGCAATAAATATGACAAGGAGTTTAACAGTATTGGTCATCAGGAAAATGTCGATTAAAGTCACAATAAGGTATCAACACACACTTATCAGAATGGCAAAAATGGGTAAAGTTGGCAACAAAGTGTTGACCAGTATGTTAAAAAAAAACTGGCATTCTCTTACGCTTTGGGCTGGACTATCTACTATCTATGGAAATATTTGCTAAAACTGACCTATGCATATTCCATGGCTTAATCATTCTTCTCATAAGTATATGCCACACAATATCCACTAGTCACTAAAAGACTAAAAGTGTAAAGATGTTCAAAGCAGCATCATTTGCAGTAGTCAAAATGTAATGTAATGTAATGTAAATGTAAATGATGAATGAATGTAATGTAAATGTAAATGTACATGTAAATGAATGTAAATGTAAACACTTTAAAATAGCCAACACAGTAAAAAATAATAGAAAAATCAAAACAATTAAAAGAGGAATAATATTTTGTGACATGTGCAAATTATACGATATTCAAATTTCCATGTCTAATTTCAGTGAAACACAGACAAGCTCAATTGTCTGTGCATCATGGGCAATGTTTTCATACCACAAATGCAGAATGGAGAACTTGCAATACCTATTGTATGGCTAACAAAACCAAATTTATTTACTCTCTGGTTCTTTGCACGAATATTTTTCCAACCCCCTTGAATGAGTCAATGAACTTTTGCTACATGTTATATAACACGAAAGAATCCTACAAACATGATGTGGAACAAAGGAAACAAGATGCAGAGAATACATAAAAATTGCATGATCTTATTCATAGAAAAATGCTTAAATGGGCAAAACCAACCTATGCAACAGAAATCAAGACAGTGATTGCCATTGGTATGGGAATGTTGGATGGAATGTGAGATTATTCGGGTGAACGATTTCGTCTTCATCATTTTTGTGTCTCCCAATGTTTTATGTAGGTCATGTAATTCATAACAATCCATTCATTGATACTCCTTACGGATCATGAATAATGGGAAAAGAGTGAGAATAATGAGAAAAGATCATGAATGAGGCAGAAAAGAAAATGATCGTTCAGTAGGAAGCCCTAAGAGAGAAAAAAATAAGTAAAGACATGAAAAAATGTAATTTACTCACCCATTAAACTAATTAGAAGAAGAAGAAGAAGGATGGTGCTGGATAATATTGTCAATAAAACGCACATTAAACGAGTTATCTTATACTTGTCTTTAATACCTGAAAAAAGTTATATTTAGAGACAGGTAAAAGAAATATGAAATTTGTATTCATAATCATAACTAACAAACTTCTTTAGGCAATTTATTCTGATATTTCACAAGATGACACAAACATACTCTTTCTGCGTGTTATGGAGAACAACAACCTTGGTTTTTTTTTAAATGCCTTAGGATCGTTATGTTCAATCCACGTGTTACCATGCTGTGGATTTTACTGCCATAGTCCAAGGAATCAAATAGAATTGTTTAGGGTAGAATTTCTTTAGGCCTGGAGCCACCCCCAGGGCCTTCAGTATCTTTCTTCCATGGTGCAATATCAGTACATCCTAACAGTCCTTAAATATTTCTAAGAAATTCTACTTTCTAACTAATGAAAACTTTGCTTTAAAGGATAGATAGTATGTCATACATGAAAGTTCATGAAGATTTGGAATTGAGCTTTCTGCTACAAACAAGCAAAGGGAACTTGGACAATACAGGTTTTTTTGTTTTGTTTTGTTTTGTTTTGTTTTGTTTTTTTGGTCTGATAGTTCCTCCTCTGCAAAGTCAGGAGAACAGAATAAATATTCAGTGAAGAATTGTTTTTCTTTTATGAGTGCCCATTTGGGGAAAAATGGCATATAGGTTTTTTGAAATAAAACACTTGTATCTTGTATTATTTTATATGATTAGAAAGTATCCGCCCTTATTGTAAAGTTTTATTAAATTCTAAAAATTACAGGAGTTACTTTAATAGACGGGCATACTTATGGAGGGCGTTTATCGTTCCTATCTTTTCCACCTAGTGAAGAACTGTTCTGTTGTTGAATTAACTGTTTTTCCTTTGTGGATGAGTGAAAGATATTACATTTAAAGCACATATCAATTTATATAAGATATATATATATATATATATATATATATATATATGAGATAACCAGCATCATCTTTTGGGTTAACATCCTTCTATCCATAGTTTCACATGTACAACATCTCCCACAAACACCCAATTTTAAACGAGTGCCATCATCATGTACCCACTGTTTTATATTCTAATGTTTTCGGTTAACAATTGGTTCTTCTCATGTGTGGTTGACCATTAAGAATGGCCCCCCAGTGAATCATGTCCCCCTGTGCCCACCATCACTTTGCCACATTTTGCTGCTCCTGTCATCAAAAGATATACAGTGTTTCCCAACCCTTGAATATGAATTGCCTAATGCTTTGTTTTAACCAAGACGGTGGTAGAAGAGAACTGAAACTTTAGAGCCCAGGGCTTACGGGACCTTAGAATTTCTACTTTCACTGTTCTGGAGCCCAGCATAACAGAGGGGACAGGAGACATTCCTACTGAATGTATCCATATTCCTAAACCATAGAACCACAGGCAATACAAGGATTGTCTTAAACCACGAAAATTTGGGGTGGTTGTTCATTCAGAGCAATGGCTAAATTTATACGTAAGTAAAAGAATAATTTGACATTATAATTTTATTTATTTATTTTATGGGATTTCTTTTAAAGGTTTATTTGTTTTTGAGAGAGGGAGACAGCACAGGCAGGGGAGGGGCAGAGAGAGAGGGAGACAGAATCCCAAGCAGGCTCCAGGCTCTGAGCTGTCAGCACAGAGCCCAACACGGGGCTCGAACTCACAAACCGGAGATCGAGATCTGGGCTGAAGTTAGACACTTAACTGAGCCACCCAGGCGCCCCTTTTAACAGCATAATTTTAATGGCTGATAATACTTTCATGTAGTTATGCTGTTTAAAAAAATAAAAGTCTTCCGATGGGTATTTAGGCTGCCCTACCCTTTTTAGTTTTAACCAGAACTAGCATGAGCATAGTTTAAATATCTCACATACTTGTCTAAATACCTTAAGAAAAAAAATTCAACAATAAACAAATTGGCGTATATCAATTAGATGTTCTTCCACAAGTACTGCAGTAATCTACACCATCATGAGTAACATATGAAGATATTGGTACTCATAGAAATTCATAATAAAGTATTTTTTTTAAGTACCGTAAGGAGGGAGAGGGACTGCAACAAAGAGAAAACTAGCATTGTTTCTGAGCCACCAAAGTGTTATTATTTCAACTCTGTGAGAAAGATAATGGGGAATTATGTCTAACTTTGTGGATTTCTGCCAAATTTCTGAAAAGTCTGGTCGTTAGCTGTGCATTTCTTCTGAGCATCCGCAATTTCAAAAGCTCTGCAGTCAGCAAGGACTGTAGTATCTACAATGCATCACTTTTGAACCAGCATTGTGTTTGTTTTTTTGTTCATTCTTTGCCAAATATTTAGTAATCGCCTACGATGTGCTAGTTTCCATAAATTTAATAGTCCACACCAGACATGCAAAATCTCTGCCCTCCTAGAACTTATATTTGGTGAAACAGACCCAGTAAACTGATGAAACCGAATTTAAAAGTTACAAGTTGCAACAAGTGTGGGAAGGCAATAAACGGGATGCTCTGATTGATAAAAGGGAAAATGACAGGGAAAGGTAGCCAGGAGCGCCATTCTGTGGAAATGACATTAACACCTAGACAGAGAACATGAACAGCGGCCATTTATGTGAAATAAACCAGAAATCGCCTTTTAAGCAGAGACCAGCAAATGCCTTGAATCAGGAAAACCTGAAAAGAATGTGGCAAAGTAACACGTGTGATAGAGCCCGAAATAGCAGAGGATCGCAACTAGGTAGAAGGAAAATGATGCTCAGCTTTGAAACCCCTGCGAAAGAGCTTGAGTTTCTTCAAGGTGTAACAGGAAGCCACTGAATTGTTTTAGGTAGGTGTTTGGCGTTGGCCACCTTTATGTTTTTAAAGTTCCCTATGACTCGTGACCGGAGAGACTATTTAGGGAGCTATAACTCTGACAAATCAAGTTACGGTGATCTCTTAAACAGGGGTGGCAGCTGTGGAGATAGAAGCAAAAATAGAACCCTTGGAGGCCACCGGTATCCTTGATAGAGTGGTTTCAGAGTCATACAGAAGAATGTTAGACTGCTGGAAGTAAGGAAGTGAAATCAGCAGGTGGATTCCAAAAACTTGTGCTGTGGGAATTAGAGGAAGCGAAGAGGTAGGTAGTCAGAATGAGGTGAGCGGTTATTGTAGGATTAAAAAAAAAAAAAAAAAGATGCACCACTTAAAGTTTCCATGCATCTGGGGACGGTTAACATGGAAGGGATAGGTTGTTAACGCAGGCAGGAGGGAGAGGGAATAATTAAATTAAAAAGAAGAATTCTCAGGGTGCCTGGGTAGCTCGGCCAGTTAAGCGTCCTACTTCAGCTCAGGTCATGATCCCACCATTCGTGGGTCAGGGGTCTCTGCTGACAGCTCAGAGCCTGAAGCCTGCTTCAGGGTCTGTGTCTCCCTCTCTCTCTGCCTCTCCCCCACTCACACTGTCTGTCTCTCAAAAATAAACAAATAAACATAAAAAAAAAAAAAGAGTTCTCGCAGAGGGCAGAGGGGTTGTGGTCTGAAGTACAAATGGAGAGATTTCTAGGTAAGAAAATGACCCTACATCCAGTGCGGCAAAAGTCCAAAAGGGAAGAAACAAAACGCACATCTGTCTTTTCAACCTTTTGGTTCCGCATATGCCGTAATTCAGAACTTGAGTCCACGTTCTTTCTAATGGGGTTGTAATCGCCTTGCAAGTGTCACCTTATGCATTTCCCTGTTTCCCTATTAGTTTTCTTTAAGTGTCAGGTGTCAAGAAAAGAAGACGTTTTCTCCTTTTTCTCCGTCATCAACTAAGTCAACATGTCACCATGCCATTCTGTTTGTCTGGGAATTGGCAGAGTGGACCAAAGAGCCTCAGGTTCAAGATCTTGATCAAAGGTTTCTGGCGTATAAATTTATTTTCTTACCTATTGTGGGCCTATTATCTCCTTATCCATTAAGTGACACTATCTTTCTTTTTGGCTTTAATTAAAGAATATATATGTTGATATGTTTTCAGAAGGCCAGGCTTATCGTAGGAAGTAACTAAAAGAAAGCTTGTGGTGTTTTTTTTTCTCATGTTATAGCTCTCCCATCTTTCCATATTTTATTTATCTTGTGGTGTGTGTGAAGACTATTTACCTCAATATTAAGTGGAATTTTTATGTAAAAAAAATTTTTTTTAACGTTTATTTATTTTTGAGACAGAGAGAGACAGCATGTGAACAGGGGAGGGGCAGAGAGAGAGGGAGACAGAGAATCCGAAACAGGCTCCAGGCTCTGAGCTGTCAGCACAGAGCCCGATGCGGGGCTCGAACTCACAGACCGTGAGATCATGACCTGAGCCGAAGTCAGACACTCAACCGACCGAGCCACCCAGGCGCCCCTAAGTGGAATTTTTAAAATGTAATTTATTATTTTAAGTGGGTAGCCAGGCTCTTTGGAATCCTTGCCTCCAGAATGATTGCCGGAAGAAACGCGAAGCTGCTTGAAATCAATGACCCTTCATTAAAAAAAAAAAAAAATCTAGCTTTTTAAGTGGCTGAATCTAAGAATCATGGAGGAGTTTTAAAAAGAGGAAATGCCTCTGAAGCCAACACAAAGAAAGAAGGGCACGTACCTCCTGATACTATTAGAAATGCTAATTTGCATTATGACACAAGAGTCCTTTCCAGGGCAGAGTTGGTAGACGATGTAACTTTGTGGTGCATGTGACAACCGTCAGATCCCGTGGGCAGACCATATCAGCCTCAATAAAGATGTTGGTGCCATGAATGTGGCAAAGAAACAGTGTGGCTTTTGTTATAGGTGTAGCACAGAATTAGCAGGACTAAAATCAAAAGGCTAATCACTGTTGGGATCTATCTGGTCACAAATAATCATAGAAAAGGAGTGACTCAAGACTCTTGATGCTTCTATGTTGCTTAAAAGCTGGGAAACTTCACATAACCCTGGAAGTACCTCCCTCACTCCTCCCCCCACCCCCAACTTTCTCAATACCACCAACTGGCAAAGATTAAAAGTCCTGCCAGCTCAGCGGGATGGAGACTTGGAGTGGCATTTCGTTTGATGTAAGGCACTAATGAATTGGACATTTCTTGCACTTCTGAACATGCAGGTACATGTTTAAACATGCTACCTGTTTATTCTCTAATTAATCTATCCATTTCCTGAGCCCTAAAATCTAATTTTCTACGTTCAATTTAAATAGCTTTCATTTTATAAGTTCCTTCTCTCTCAAATTATCCAAAAAACAAACAAACAAACAAAACCCTGAAAATGTTTCCCTCCTGCTATGAATTTAGTATTGAGAGATGAATTTCAAAGAAATTGCTCAGCCCTCATAATCTGTTCAACAAAGGAATGTAAGAAACAGATAACATCCCAGGGTAACTCGGCAAAAACCTATTTAATTAATAAATGTAACTAAAATAGTTTTACACTCATCCCTATTGTAATCTAAACAGCTAAGGATTCCAATTACTTTCCCCACAGAAAAGTTTCACGGACTCAAGTAATTAGTTTCAGTTTCTGAGCCTGATCTTCAAGCTGTCTTCCGCAGCACATATACTAAAATCATCTCTAATTTTCTCCAAGGAGAGATAAGAGGAAAGATCTAGGGTGACCAATAAATTTAAAACCAAATAAAATTCCCTTTTCCCTAGTTGATAGCTATAGAAAAAATCATAAATTACCAACAAGTGGAATGAATAAAATAAAAGAAAAATGAAAAAATAAAATATTTAAAAATAAATTGTCCAATGCACTAAATTTAACAAGGGCATTTTGAAGTTCAAATTATGCATCTATATAGGTTAAATATAATATATATACTATTATTTAGTAAATTACAGAATATACATAATATTTTGTACATATACATAATATATAAAAGATACATAATATATAATATACATAATATATAAATTATATATATTTATATACATATACATAATATACATAATATATAAAATTTATTTATACATAAAATGTGTAAATTCACACTGTTTGAGATGTAAGATAGAAATTAACACTGATTGGATGAGTGGCTAGAAAGCTTTCTGTAAAACTTTTGGTTCCGATATTTTCATGTGATCAGCTAATATTTGATCCCATTGTCCCCAACCCTCTTTGATCTAACCTTAGACAAAATGATGACATTGTCAAAAAAAGAGGAATAAAGTATTTACGCATTCTAATATGAACTGCAGCACTCTTGATTGCTGCATAAACTAGTAGGTTGAAAGACATTAAATGGCAAGTGTTCAAAACCCACCATCATCTCGAAACCATCCATTGTTGTATTTACTGCATTTTCGTGTCATTGCCTCTCTTCTTCACCTTTTTTATGACCCCTGTTGAAATAACTTTGAAAGATTTTTCTGCTAGATTTAGACTTTAGATCTTACATAGTCCAAACTTGCTATTTAGTGCATCCAAAGCTCCCAAGTGGTTTTCTAGTTCTCGTTTTTTTAAGGTACATTTTCTTTTCTTATCTTGTGTAAGGTTGCCAGAGACATCTTCAAGGATATCCGAGCACTAGCAATTGGTTCAATGAGAGCGGGAGAGGAGGCTACTTTCTGCTCTTAAGCACCCCCAGAGTCCAATTTATCTTGACTCCACTCACTGTTAAAACACGAGAAAAATTGGCCAGACTTTTCCTATTGTGTCTGCATTCTGCGTGTTGAATGTGGACATGGATCAAATTTAACATTTTCTCCAGTAGTGGTTTTATTAAATACTTAGTAAAAATGAAATTAAATCTTGAACAGGTTTAAGCTGTGGTTAATCCCTCGCCACTATCAGTTCAGATAAGATAAGTCGATCTCCCTTTAAGAAGTCAAAACAGTCCATGGCAAATCTGAATTTTGTCATCACAATTTTCATTTTATGGAGACGTTAGCCCAAAAAAGGGTTTTTCTGCCTTGATGGGGAAAAAGCAACAAAATCCACTTCGTGCCTTTGAAGGCTTTGTTTAACACTGCATGTCAGAATTTTCATAAATAACCTTCGTTCTGAACAATTGTGAATGTCCTTACCTTGTTTCTTTTCGTCAGTTCCTTGATTGCTGCCAGCAGTCTGGGTAACTACAGGGGAGCTTTGTGTCATCTCGTCCAAAACCTCTCTTCAAAGTTTTAAATTTAGTGTAAAAATGTTATTATTTGTTTATTTATTTTCTTTTTATAGCAGCTTCACACTACGGTTACTCTACTTTGGAAAAACAAAATGAAAGTTAACAGCGCATCTATGATTGAGTCAAACTGTTGTCTTCTCACCACAATATCTTCCTGTAAAATGAAAAAAAAAAAAAAAACACCATTACTAGAGAAGGAGGAAGTTAACTAAATGGTAAAGAAGTAACAAACTCATAGATTCTGACTTTCTCAACAGGGGAGCCCCATCGAAACTTTCGAACAAAAAAATATTCCAGAGGCTATTTTTCAATTGTTTCAAGAGCAGCACCTAACTAGCATCCTTCCAGGGCCATGGGAGATAAGAATATTAATTGATTAAAAGGCACACTTTAAGTCATTCTGTCTCGATGATCCTGTGTTTAGAAAGACTGTCTTAAAGGTGATGAAATTAAAGATAAGAAAGCTGTGTTTTAAATGGGTTACTGAAACGAGAACAAAAACTGTTTTCTCTCTCAGTGGCAATCATAGCCACAGGCACACCTACACCACCACCCACCCCCCCCACCACACACACACATACACACACTGAACAAAAGAAAAAGAGGCAAATAAAGTTAAAAGGCGCTCAGAACGTTATCATCAAAATTGAAGATGATAATGCTATTATGCTAATATTAGGGTAGCAGGAAACAGTTTCCTTCTCAAAACTGTCCTCAGCAGAAAATTTTCAAACGATTTCATATTCTCTTTCAGTAAATACGTTAACAAACTACAGAGAAATAGCTGACTTCCTACAAGCTGTTTCAGGATTAACACCACGTTCGTTCTGACAGGTACACTGTGAAGAGAAAAGGGATTGAGAACAGAGAAGAAGTAGAGTACAAAGAAATGAAAAGGGGAAAAAAATGTGAAGAGAATAATCCTGTTTAACACAGGATTAAACTCTTCTGGATGGGCTTAAATATATAGCTCTGGTCCTATCAGCTCTCAAAACAAAATTATGCAAGATGAAATGCAGGTAACAAAAGGGTTCCTTCCCTTTTGGGACAGAAAGAAGACTGAAAGTTTGGGGAGAATTGAACATATTCTATCTATCTCGTCACCAAAATATTCTACCCTTAGGACTATTAGAAATACATATAGAAGGGAATATAGGGACTGCACTATGATGGCTGGTGAAATTTAGGTTTTGTTCCTGAAGAGCGACAGTCAAGATATAAAATTTGACTCAAAATATAAAATATTTCCAACACCATAAAATGTTTGCTAATGTACCTTTGCGGTTCATCCCAAGAACGAGGCAGCCACTAACCTACTATCAACAGAGATGAGTTTTGCTGGTTTTAGAATGTTCTGTAAACAGAATCACACAGTGTGCACTTTTGTGAGTCTGGTAACTTTTGCACAGTGTAATGTTTTTGAGTTTTATCAATATTATGGCAGACCAGCCATTCATTCCTTTTCATTGTTGAGGAGAATTTCATTGTGTGAATATATAATAATTTGCTTATCCATTACTCCATATGGCTATTTCCACATTTTGACTATCATAAATAAAAGCACCATAAATATTTCTGTTAGTCTTTTTGTGGACATTTATTTTCTAATCTTTCAAGGAAATACCTTAAAAAAATTTTTTTTAATGTTAATTAATTTATTTTGAGAGAGAGGGGGTGGAGGGGCAAAGAGAGAGGGAGAGACAGAGAGGGAGAGAGAGAATCCCAAGCAGGTTCTGTGCTGTCAGGCCAGAGCCCGATGTGGGGCTCGAACTCACAAAACCGTGAGATCATGATCCCAGGCAAGATCAGGAGTCAGATGCTTAACTGACTGAGCCACCCAGGCGCCCCTCAAGGAAATACCTTGTAGTGGAATTCCTAGGTCATATGGAAAATATATTTGTATCTCTCCCTCTTTTTTGTGATAAGAACACTCAACATGTCATCTGGGAGATGATGGATATGTCTATTTCCTTGATTGTGGTAATGGTATCACGGGTGTTTCCATAGGTCCAAATGCATCAAATTGTACACATTAAATACGTATAGTTTTTTTTTGTATATAAATTATGCCTCAATAAAGCTGTTCTTAAAAATAAAATATGTGGTTAATTTTATAGACATATAATATCTTCCAAGGAGTTTGTACTATTCCCTCGATTAACGTACAACAGTTGCATTTGCTCTATATCAACAGCAAAAGTTGACGTGGTTGGTCCATCTTTTTCATTTTCATCATTCCAGTAGGTATGTGGTGATATCTAAATATAGTTTTAGTTTGCATATCTCTGAAGACCTGTTGAGCATTTTCCCATATGCTTAAGGCAATTAATATATATTTTTTTGGTGAATTCTGTATTCAAATATTTCGCCAGTTTTACAGGATTATTTGCCTTCTTTTTAGTGAGGTGTAAGATATATATCTTATATCCATTATATCTTACAGCTCACTAAAAAGAAGGCAAATAATCCCATAAAATATATATAATGAGTTGTAAAATAGTATTTAAACAATATGGAAATAATTCCTTTGCCACACACATACACACACACACACACACACACACACACACACACACATACTTTCCACCATTTGTAGTGTCTTTTCACAAAATCTTTCTCAAAAACCTTAAAAAAAACTAGAACCCTGTAAATGTTGAGTTCTGTAGACCTTTGAAAGTGGCATATTCTCCATTGTTAAAGTCTAGAGTTTATCCTTGCTTAAATACGATTCTGAATCCTCTGTCATCAAAGAAAATACACACCTTCCTTATGAAGATCCCTTCCTTCCCCTACTGACCATAAAGCTGATAACTAAGATTAACTGTTACCCTTGATACTCAGGAGAAATTCAGACCTAACAATATGTAATGACAACCTAGAGAGTACAAAATGGGGTTGGATTCCAAGGGTGCTAGATCAAGAGAGAAACACAAAGCTGGATGAGGGAGATTTTATCAACAATGGGGTCCTCTCTTAGTCATAAAATTTAATAAGTTGACAACATATTGTGAGACAGTGTTGAAAAACTGCTGAAATAACTCAAAGAAGATTGAAGAAAGTAACAGCTCATGCTAAGCAGAGTAAAATGCCAGAATTGCTATGGGAGTTAGTTGAAGATAAAAATACAACAGTACTTAGAGCAGTTGGCATTCCATAGTTGATATGCTCTGGATGGACAGAAAATCCACCAAATGTTCTATGGGATGGTATTATGGACACCCTATTAAAGTGATAAGAATGTAAGAAGAACATAAGCATCAGGAAGAAGCTTACTGAAGCTTTCCTTCCCAGGCCAAGGATTACAATAGTAGATGTCTTCACAGAATTGGATTTATGGACAGCATTGAGACTGATAGGATCTTGGAGTCTTAAAGGTCAAATGGCATAGCTCAACTCTAAAACAAAGTTGTCACAATATTGTAATGAGGGTTGAGTTTGGAGTAGCATCTAGACTACTGACCAAGAGAAAGTTATAGATACGTTAAATGTTCCTGAGGCAAGACAGATTGATCTGTCTTGAGCTAAAAAGGATATTTTTACTTATGTGCTGGTCTTTAACCCGGTGCTAACAGAGAAGAAAAAAAAAAGGTTGTATAATTCTGATTTCTGTGATGTAACACCAAAGTTGAAAAGAGATATGCAATAGTTTATAGTTATATAGTATTTCTATTATATAGACATAGGAGACGTAAAAAACTTCATGTGTAGATAATGGTAAAATACAGTAAAAAAAATAACCAAAAATTGATTTATGCTAAGTATGTATTACCTTTTTTAAAATATAATTTATTTAATTTTAGGGTTAGATACTGTAACTTATTATTTTATTTTATCTTATTTTACTTTCTTTTATTGAGAGAGTATGAGTAGGAGAAAGAGGAAGCGAGAGAGAGGATCTTTTAAAAGTTTTTTTAACTTAAAAAAATTTTTATGTTTATTTAATGTTTATTTTTGAGAGAGAGAGAGAGAGAGACAGAGACAGAGTGTGAGCAGGGGAGGAGCATAGAAAGATGGAAACACAAAATCCAAAGCAGGCTCCAGGCTCTGAGCTGACAGCACAGCACCAATGCGGGATTGGAACCCACGAGCTGCAAAATCATGAGCCACCCAGGCACCCCAAAAGACCTAGTGCAAATCCCGATTTGGGGCTCAATACCATGACCCTGGGATCATGACTTAAGCCAGAATCAGGAGTCAGATGCTCAGCCAACTGAGCCACCTAGACACCTGATAATGTAAGTTTTAATGACAACTATATTTAATGACTGGCTCACAAGATCCTGAAAATTTAGCAATCAGATCTTGCAAGCATACCACTGGGTTTTGCTCAACACCTACAATAAAAATAAATCAAAACTGGGTGATCACTAGGTTAAGGGAAACCATTCCCCCAAAGTTATAAACTATTACCTTGTCCTACTTCTGCTGAGTCAGTTTTCTGACTCAGGACCCAGTTTTTAGAGAAAAAGGCAAGTCCTCAGAGAGAAGACCCCTTCCATACTATGGCTAGTATAAACCATATTGCTTCCCTCAATCCAATCCCAAAGGGATTTATTTATATTAGTCTTCTCAGGCTGCCATTTCAAAATACCACCAGCTGGGTGGTATTTCTAAATAATAGAAATTAATTTTTTCACAGTTTTGGGGTCTGGTGATCCAAGGTCAAACTACCAGAGAATTGATGTCCGATGAAACTTTACTTGCTAGCTTGCCGATGGCTGTATTTTCGCTGTTTCCTCATATTACCTTTTGTCTGCATGCATGTGTTGACAAACAGATCTCATTGCTGTCTCATCCCTTCTTATGAAAACCCCAGTCATGGGGCATGTGTGTGATTTTCACTCAGGTCTTGATCTCAAGGTTTGTGGGTTTGAGCCCCTCATCGGGCTCTGTGCTGACAGCTCAGAGCCTGGAGCCGGCTTCTGATTTTGTGTCTCTCTCTCTCCTGCCCCTCCCCTGCTCACACTGTCTCTCTGTGTCTAAAAAATGAATAAGCATTAAAATATTTAAATAAATAAAAAATGAAAACACCGGTCATGTCAGATTAGGTCCCAACTCTTATGTCCTCATTTACCCCTAATTTTCTCCTTAAAGGCCCTGTCTCCAAATATAGCACCTTGGGGGATTCAATATATGAATCTGGGGAGACAAGATTTAGTTCATAATATTCCATCCTCTGGCCCTTCAAACTGTGTATCTTTCTTGCATGTTAAATACTTTTATCTCATCCCAATAGCCTCAAGTATTAACCTATCCTGCATCAGTTCCAAGTCTAAAGTCTTATCTAAATTATGTCTGGTGAACCTCCAAGTGTGATTCATGTTGGGACACAACAACCCTCTAGCTGTGAGACTGAAACAGGTACGTTATATACTCACAAGATACAATGGTAGAACAAGCTTAGGATAGACATTCTTATTCCAAAAGAGAGAAATCAGAAAGAATAAAGGGGTGATAGGTCCCAAGCCAGTCTAAAACTTAGGAAAATTCCACCACTCTTAGGGCTCAAGGGTAATTCTCTTTGGCTGAATGCTCTGCCCTGTGGTCCCCCTGGGACAATAGTGTCATCCCCAGGGTCCTAGGTGGTGGCCCTGCTTTCTCAGCTCTGGGGGGCAGTCTTGTCCCTGAGGCCCTGAGTAGGGGCCTCTGAAACTCAGGAGGTGGCATCACACTCTGAAGTTGAGAAGGAAACAGCTTTGCCACGCTGCCCCTTTCCTCCTTTTGCTGTATCTTCCGGGCTTGCAGTCAGAGTGGTGGCCCTGATGATCCCTTATAGTCTTTAGGATTACCCCTCTCTTTTCTTCAAAGATAAAGTGTGTTCATAGTTGAATAGCTCTCCAGAACCCCAGAAGACTGTGAACTTTCTCTTATTTCATCCTGCCTCTTCGCTTAATAATGTCTTCATTAGTGACCAAACATGTTTCCTCCAAAGTGCTCATCATATTTTAGTTTTATATTCATGGACTCACTGATCCAACAATTCTACCCTTTACTCAGTCCACACCAGCCACAGTGACTTCACGGTCTCATGAACTTTGAGTTTCCTGTTCCTTCTGCCTAGAGATTTATGTCCTCAAACAGCAATGAGGTTCATTGCATCACTTTTTCAAGCATTTGCTTAATGTCACCTTCTCAGTGAAGTTGTTCATGATAATTCTATTTAAATTGCAAACTCAAGCTAACCCCACTTGCTACTCACAGAGGTAAGTCTTAATTCCAGCCAGGAACATGTACATATATATGGTGTGATTACATATTTACTTATTCATTTTGCTGATTGTGTGTCTCCTACAGTAACATGGAAGTTCCAAATCAAAAGTTTTTATCTGTTTCATTTATTGGTCTATCTCAGTGCCTAGGACAGCGCCTGGAACTCTATGTGTGTGTGCGTGTGTGTGTGTGTGTGTGTGTGTGTGTGTGTATGTGTATTCAAAAAGTCTTATTGAATGAATTAATATATGATGAGTGCACACACACACACACACACACACACACACACATATATATAAATGAGGATTAAGAAGTTAGTAACAAACAAGGGTAAAGGAATGAATAGTTTACCCAAATAATGAAATAAATATAGTCAATAAATGTAGCCAAAGGTGTTTCAACACAAGAGATATCCGAGAAATGTAAAGTGGAATGATAAAACAGCTTATCAGACTAAAAAATGTGCCTTTAAGATTAAAGTGATGATTTGGTATGGGTGTGGGGAAACCCTCAATTTCAGTGGGAATATAGTTATAACATTTCTGGAGAGGATAAAGGCTTTCTTCTACTGACTAATTCATAAATGATGACACGAAGTTTGTAAAAGGTGTAAGTTTTCAACAATTTTTTTTTTGACAGAGAGAGACAGAGCACAAGCAGGAGTGGGGCAGAGAGAGAGGGGGACACAGGACCCAAAGCAGGCTCCGGGCTCTGAGCTGTCAGCACAGAGCCTGACGCTGGGCTTGAACTCATGCACCGCGAGCTCATGACCTGAGCCAAAGTCGGACGCTCAACCGACTGAGCCACCCAGGAGCCTCTCAGAAACTTATTTTTTACCATCTTTTCTTTATCATCACATTGATTTGGTATAACATTTAGTATGGAATGGCTCCGTCTTTTGTTTTGCACGTGTCAACCAGAGGACAGGACCAAGGTAGACTAAATGTTACCATGAAATAGCATATGCATTGACCAAGGTGGATGATGTACTAAAATGACACCTCTTAAGATGGGCAGTGGTGAATTGACTAGGGAAATGTGCAGGGGGTTAAACTGACAGGATGTTATGACTAACTGAGTAGAAAACGCTGGATAAATCTAAAGTTTGGGGTAATCATTATGATACAAATTTTAGATATGTTCAAATAGAGATCTCTCTCAATGAGACATCTCTGAGCTATATCAGCATTCAATCCCATTGACTCTTATTATAATCAGACTCATTGTTAGAGAATTAGATATCAACAGAGCCTGAACAGAGAAGATAAAGGATTTTTTTTTATGAGGTAGGATCACACAACTAGCTAATTTGTATTGCCAAGAGCCTGAGAGCCTACATCAGAGTGAATTCTAAGAATGTCATTGCAATGGGATAAATAGGTGAATTGACAGAGATGAATATTTTTGACACCGAATTAGGATGTAATGTTTGCCTCATCATCTAGGAGGTGAATTAATGATTAGCTTGGCTGGCTACTAAAAACCCGGATATAGTTAATGACGCTTAAATATTGGAAATTCCCGAGCACAACATAAAGGAAAGAATCTTAAGGCTCCGGGAAATTATTATGCTGCAATGAATCTAATCTGTGCAACCTACTCAACCACTTTTTAGTGATATTCCCCTGGAGGGCTCAGAGGGCATGCTTTGCAACAACACCTTAAGAACCCATTTGGTGATGGCCTGTTGTGACGACTGTTTTTGGAGACCAGAGATACAGTTGAAGATGCGACAGTGGAATCAGGTTTCTGATCACTGGTAATTAGCTGGTTTTAAAGGTGAGGTGTATTCAATTTCTGCAATAAGCCAGAGAGACTGACTGGTAATCAGGGTGTTGATTCACAGAGATCTGTGACAATGGATAGTTGATTTTGGGGTTGATTCCTAGAAATGGGGTTGGTGGGGAGGACTAAGTAGCTGCTTGATATGCTGAGAAGATGCTAGAAATAGTGGCCAGAATCTAAACTTAAATTTTCAGAGAGAGGACTCCCTGTCCTTTATCCAGTCCCCCACTTACATAGTTACTATCAGAAGCTCTTTCCAGATCAGGAATCCCTCACTTGGGAAAAAGACAGACTGAGCCTTTTTGTTGGAGGACACTGTAACATGGCCACAGGTATCATTATGACACTTCTTCCCCCAAACCTAACCTAGCCTGAAAGAAAACCTCCAGCCATTATCTTGGATGATTACATTCTGAAAAAGTGGATTGCTCCCTTTAATTTACAAGCATAAACAACATAAGCACTTCTTTACTGTCTAACCTAAGTATATATTAGCTGCCCTGATCTCTGCCATAAGATATCCCAGAAGGAACTAGATCGTCTTGATATATCTCGACATGATATAGCTCAGAAATTATTGCCAAAATATATTTATTTCTTTGATGATGACATTATGCTAATTGTATCCAGTGAACAATAAGCAGTAAACATCCTATAACTTTAATACAGTATATGTTCACCAGCAAGAATCTGATCTAATTTGACCAATTTGACCCAGGGGACCCTAAATTTAGAAATGCACAGCCGTGTTCTATCATAAACTCAAAAGGGCTATATTGGAGTCTAGGTCTGAGCAGTTCTAAAAAGGTTCAGTAAACTGCATGAAGAGATGCTTCAGACTCCCATGGTACATCTTGTATTAATTTTCTCTCTTCACTCCAACCATGTATCAGGCTTTGGGGTAGGGTCGGATGTGGTTTTGGAAAAGGTTCCATATGCTCATATGTGGAGAAGTAAAAAGAAAATCTTTGTCAGTGGAAATGAAAAATACGCCAGCTAGAAATAGATGCCACACCACGGTCCATTTGGGGGGTGACTTTGAAAGACAAAAGTGAAGTTAAATCTTCACATTCAGTAGAGATTTGGGTGTTATATCTGGTTGTCCATCTGGCAGGAAAGATGAATACCTAGAGATATAAATCTAAACTGACTCACTGTCAGAGATTGACAGGTTAGATGGCTGGTTGAGAACTCAAAAAGAACAAAATCGGAAAATTAGGGACAAAGAAATTTGGGAGAGAAGAATATATAAGGATGATTCGAATGGACACAAATTGTGAAGATACTCATTCCCATGTAACTTCCAACAAATTATATCCACAATCGAGGAGGGCACTCTCAATAATCAGGAAGATAAAATGATATGTGCTGTGGCCATCTAGCAGTTTCTTTCTTCAGACACACTGACAGTTGATCAATGGACGAATATGGAGTGGCCACACAGACAATTATGAATAGCAGACAATTCATGAAATCAACATGGTCTTCTACTACCCAAGGATGGCCTGGAATTGATGAATGCCTAAGCTACCAAAGACAGAGGCTGAATCTGAGTCTCAGAGAAAATACCAATTCAGGGTGGGACAGCTGGCTAGCCTGGTGGCAGACTGATTACACTGACACTTTATGATATTGAATGGGGCAACACTATGTTTGGTAAGGTAGACTCATACTCTTCTAAAGAATTTGCTCTGTGCTGACAGCTCAGAGCCTGGAGCCTGCTTCACATTCCATGTCTCCCTCTCTCTCTGCCCCTTCCCTGCTCATGCTGTGTCTCTCTCTGTCTCAAAAATAAATAAACATTAAAAAAAAAAGAATTTGCCTTGGGACCCACAGATCTTCTTCAGGGTTATCATCGACAGATGATAACCATCTCCCCTGTAGTCACTCTACCTTCGTTTCTGCACTGACCATCCCTTGAGAACCTCAGACCCTTGTGGCCATACCTCGTTCAGGGATTCTGGACAATTATTTAGACTAATTGTTAGGACTACTGATTCAAAGCATGCCTGAGGTTACCTTTTCTCGTGCCATCATTATGTACTCCTCACCTCCCAACCTGTGACTTGCCAGTTGCCACGGAAGAGTGACATTTTCCTCCGTGTGCATGCATGCACAGAGCACAAATGTGGTAAAGACAGTAGCATGCATGTAAACTTTGTACCAATGTGAGACTACAGCTATGGATAAGTTATCCTCCCTTGTTCTGCTTTCCGCTCCTGAGACAAAGTCGTCTAAATGGCTTTTCTAAAGATGATCCTGAGATAAAAAAAAATCACCCTTGATATCCATTAATGTGCCCCTTCTATTTAATCCTTCTTTTGTCCTATCTCATTTCCCTTGCACTCATTCCTGTTGTCCTGTGTTGCACTTCTGCAAAAAGCATTAGATGCCTTTGACTCAGCATTTTTTTTCTAGGTACCACACTTCTTAGAAAAACTGGTAACTGAGTGGTTTCAAGAAGTGGATTTTCTAAATGGGATTTTGAAATTAAACTGTCAGGGTGAGGACAAGGAGGACTCCATTGAGGACTCAAAACAATAAGATATTTACCTGTCGTCAATTTCTGTGAGTGGCGTGGAAGATGAAGAGTTGGGATATATGAAAGTGTGGCCCGTGGTTGGTATGGAGGTAATGATAGGCATTGTGGTGAGGGCTGGCTAGTAGAAAACTTAGAAAAAGGAAATGAAAGCTTCTAGTCGCTAGCTGAAAATTGAATGAATTATACAAAATCTGCGGTGTCTCTAAGGCAGCTCTGATGAAAATTTTCCTGTTCTGGATCTTCAGGGTAGACTGTGATAAGAATTTGGCTCAAAACCCCATTGGAAAAGTCATGTATGCCTGTCAGTAAAAATTAGCCTTGAGTAGAAAAAATGAATATCGTGTTCCAGAGACCTGACATGAGACTATTAGGCTAGATGAGTCTGTGAATCTTGGATTCCAAAATTCCTCTGTGCCCTCAGAAACTATAACTTTTTAAAAAATCTGCTGCCAGAGAATAGTAGTCTTTCTACGACTGGAACCCATTTAATAATCTTACCTTTAGCAGGTACCTCGTAGGATGAGTCTTCTCCTTATTGCCAATGCCTCTGGATGATAACTTCCAGATGACAAAGAACATAATCTGAATAGGGAAGAATAGTATATGTTTTGAGAGGTAATAATTTACATGATGAAAAAAATTATGGGTCCTGGCAGTAACTGGGATATTATGTATGGAGTCGTGTGGTGTAAGGAGAGAAGAAACATAGGGCTGTACAAGAGATGCTTAAATCATATTGATATGGGGGCCCTCATTCATAACTTGAAACTTTACATGCTCATTAGGGAAATTTTTATCTGGTCTAATAATCTGCTGGGTTGGCTATATGAAACTGGAACATATGGGGATCTGCCCTCAATGAGGTAGAAATGCCAGAATTTGCGAAGCACACTTTTAAGAAAGCACTCTCGGGTACTAAATACAAAATTCTTAAACTTTACTAGTTGCAGCATTAATCTTCTGGGAAGAAGAAAATTCAAGCCAACTTCATAAATAAATGACAAAGAGAGAGAGATTGTAAGGGACTGGCCTACATGGTTAGGGAGGCTGAGAAGTCCCACGATCTGTAGTCCGCAAGCTACATACTGAGAAGAGTCACTGGTGTAAACTACAATCTCAGGGCACATGCCTGAGAATCAGGAAAGCTAGGGATGTAAGTTTCAGTCCAAGGACAGGAAACTTGATGTTACAGCTCCAAGACGAGAGAGAGTGAATTCTCATTCCCTTAGCCCTTTTTATCAGCCCCTCAAGGCTCAGCCACCTTGGTGAAAGCAATCTGCTTCAGTCATCTACCCACTCAAATGCTAATCTTATCCAGAAACACCGTCACAGATGCATCCAGAAATCATGCTGATTATTTGGGCAATGCATGGCCTGGCCAAGTTGACACAAAATTAACTTATCACAAGCCCATTTCTTGTCAACTTGGCTGGCACCCATACACATCTCCTTAAACCCTATATTTTTTAAAAGAATTTATTGACATTGATTTATTTTTGAGAGAGAGACAGAGTGAGAGCAGAGGAGGGGCAGAGAGAGGGAGGCAAAGAATCTGAAGCAGGCTCCAGGCTCTGAGCGGTCAGCACTGAGCCCAACACGGGCCTCAAACCCACGAACTGTGAGATCATGACTTGAGCCGAAACCAATAGTGGGAGCTTAAATGACTGAGCCACCCAGTGCCCCCTCCTTAAACCCCGCTTAATCTCCAAATAAAGACATTCACAAGGTCATAATTCTGTTTAACAGTACATAATTATCCTGTATACAACTGAAAATGTACTAACCCCTTTCTCAGAAAAAGAAGTAAAGAGCTTGAGTAAAGTTTACTCTTTTTTTTTTTTAATGTTTCTTTTAATTTTTATTATGTTTGAAGGAGAGAGAAAGACAGAGCATGAGCCGGGGAGGAGCAGAGAGAGAGGGAGACACAGAATTCGAAGTAGGCTCCAGGCTCTAAGCTGTCAGCACAGAGCCTGATGCAGGGCTCGAACCCACAAACTATGAGATCATGACCTGAGCTGAAGTCGGATGCTTAACCGACGGAGCCACTCAGGCGCCCTGTAAAGTTTACTCTTCTAATTGATACATCATAACTTAAATATCATGGTGTGAAATTAATGGTACTTAAATACTATAATATAAAGTCAATACATCTTATGTTACATGATAAATAAGAGAAGAAAGAAAATATATTTTTAAGGTATTTAAGATATTTAAGGTATCTTAAAGTATTTAAGATATATTTAAGATATTTTTAAAGGTATTTCTATCTATTATCTATCTATCTATCTATCTATCCATCTATCTATCCATCTATCTATCTATCCATCTATCATCTATCTGTCTATAAATGCATTTACACAAAATAAAGTATGACAATCACAAACTTCATTTCTGTAAATGGTCATCTGGCCATAACTGGTGTTTCCTTCTATCCTTCTACTACCCATTTTGTATTCCCTTCTCATTTAGCAAGCACCTCAGCTGGTCATAAATTCTTTGCCTGGTGGAATAATTCAAGCCTTCATTCCTGAAGGGTCAGGACCATTAATAGGCCTACCTGGATTAGGTTATTATGGTTTTTCTTTGACCTTTCTCACAGGGCATGATAATACTAAAGGATCTCCTATATTCCAAATATAATTTCCTTTACTTCCATTGTGGAGTAATAACACAATTTCCTCCTGGTAGTCAGGATCAATCCTTCAAGCCAGTTCAGTAACTTTCTTCCCTGTTGATTCAGAGACATGAGAAGTCCAAGGTGGCAGTCTTAAATTTCAAGTCAATGAAATCATTGTGTCTCCTGATGGAATCATTCCTCCCTCTGGAACTAACACCTCGAGGCCAGCAGAGCATAATGTCATGGGAACCAGAAACAAAAATTTTGCTAATGGATTGCGAGGTATAAAAGTGAGTGGTGCCACTCTGATTTCTACATCTTGATTCGTCAACCCATGATTACTGGTTATAGGAGAAACAACCCCTTATACTGAATGCTGATTCAGAGCATATCTAGCCTTCTGGAGAACTTTGTCCCAGCCCTGCAAGGTATTGTCCCTTACTAGTACTGTAACTAAATTTTCAAACGGTCACCCACCATTCTATCAAGCCAGCCACTTCAGGATGGTGGGGAACATGGTAAGACCAGTGAACTTCCTAAACATGGGCTCACTGCTGCACTTCTTTGGCTCTGAGATAAGTTCCTTGATCAGGAGTCATACCATGATGGTGGATAAGGCATTCTGTGGGTCTATGGATGGTAGTTTTGGCAGAAGCACTGCATACAGGAAGGTAAGTCTGAGACCAGACTGTGTATTCCAGTAGGAACAAAATACTGCCTCTTCCGTGATGGAAGCGGTCGAATATAACCAGTCAGCTGATCACATGGGGAATGGTGTTCTTTTGGGATTCAGTGTTGGTTTTTGCTGTCAGCAGATTGGGCATGCCCAGTGGTCGTGGCCAGGTTGGCCTCAGTGAGGGGAAGTTCATGTTCTAAGCCCATGCGTTGCCTCCAAATTTGCTAGCATGACACTTTACTCATGAGACTATTAGAAAATGACAGGAAATGCTAAGGAAAGAAGCCCACTGATACCCACAGAACAGGTCTTTCTACCTACCTGATTATTAAACATCTTTTCTGCTGAGGTCACCCTTTGGTGAACATTCATTTCAGATGCATTTCAAATACCTCCACATTTTTTTTTTTGCCCGTTTAGAAATATCTATCTTCACACCTCTTCCCCAAATTGCTTTATCACCGGTTTTCTAATTATGTTCCTTGCCTGCCCCTGATTATCCAGTTAAACCACTGGATGCGGCCCATGTTTTGGCATACAATTGCACATCCGGTCATTTCTCCTGAACAAAACGAGTCACCAGATGCACTGCTTCACATTCTGCCCCCTTGGGCGATTTCCCTTTACTGCTGTCTTTGAGGGTAAAAAAAAGGCTGTAGGGTGACATCTGTCCACTCTCAAGTGCCCTCCTGCATTTCATGAAGAACCATCTGTAAACCAGGCCCACGTCTTCTTTTGCTCTGTCAACCGACGTCAAGGAACTCCCCCTAGCAGGTCGTAGGCACCGGGTGGGAGAAATAATTAGACATAACAGAATTGGGGACCATGAGCCCTGGGGCTCCTTCTTCACGTAACTTATTTGTGCTTTCGGGGTTTGCTCAGCTCCAATCCAGTAAATACCACTTCCACCTGATGATAGAGTGCGGTCGTCCTTGCCCAAGTTTATGGGTTGGTGGCCCAGTATACCAAGCACTGTTTCTCAAAAGGAGAATTACTATGTGCTGAGGATGGCAGTGGTTTTCTCTAAAAATACTAAGGGTCTGTGCTGTGAGTCACCTATACGGGCCTGCCAAACACTCCCAATAGCAACCCCATCTGCCACTGCCACTTTAAGTGCCAGAGGATCTGCTGAACCATAAGGCCCAAGCGAGAAAGTGGACTGTTGCAGAGCCTTCCATTGTCCCCCGCCCTCCCCCACCCAAAACTACAGTAAATAGGGTAGAGTAACAATCCAAATGAAGAATATGTTGCCTCCAAAATCCAAAGAGGTTGGCTAGGAGCTGTACGTCTCTCTAGATTTCGAGAAAAGTCACGTGGAACTACTTATCTTTCTCCTTATGAGAGATGTCTCAACACGTTCCACATCACTGGAACTCTAGGAATTTTAGCCTGGATTTCAGTCAAATTTATTTCCCACCCTCTGGCATGCAAATGTCTCACCATTAAGTCAAGAGTTGCTGCTATTTCTTGCTTGCTGGGTCCATTTAACACAGTAGCATCAGTGTAATGGACCAGTGTGATATCCTGTGGAAGGTAAAGGTGATTAAAATCTCTGCAGACTGATACATGATATAATAGATACAACGCTGAGCTAGGCCAGGAAAGATGCCTTGCTGGCATTGCCAGCTGAAAACAAACTGCTTTTGATGGGTCTGTGGACAAATATGGAGAAAAAGACATTTGATTGCTCAAGCGATGGACCCCTATCTGGTGCGTCAGTTGCAGGAGCCCTAGTGGTTGAGATTAGCGTGAACCATTGTCATTCTCCAAGGTCCGTCTATCTTCAGCACAGACCAAATAGGGTAGTTGAATGGGGATGTAGTGAGAATCATCACCCCTACATCTTTAAGTCCTTGGTGACGGCACTAATCTCTGCACCCCCTTGTCTTTGTCCTTTATTATTTTCCAAGGTAGAGGCAGTACTAGTGGCTTCCCGTTTGGCATTTCTCACCACAGTAACACCCATTACGCAAATCATGGAACCAATGTGCCAGCAGTTGAGTGTATCTATTTCAGTAATGCTTTCCGGAGCTGGAGAAACAGCCACAGCCAAGGGTTCCGGGATCCACTGGGCCCACTGCGAGATGAACCTGAGCTAAAATTTCATGGATCGCCTGACCTCTGTAGGCTCCTGCTCTGACTGGTGGGCCACAATTACACGTTAGGTGGCCTGAAATTAACGTCAGTTTAGAGGCAGAGTCCATTACTCTCTGAAAGTTCAGACTTTTTTACTGTCCCCCCATTTATAGTTACCCTGGCAAAAGACCATAAGTCTTTTTGGAGAAGGTTGGGAGAAGAACTTAACACTGTCAATTTTGGGTGGTGGGGATTTTGGTACTGGGGTTCTTTCTCAAGTGAACCTGACCTCCTCTTTATTCAAGGGGTCTGGGTCTGTACACTGGCTCACGTCTGAGAATTGATTGAAAGACTGTGACTCTGTTTTTATGATTGAGGTTGGGATTGTGTTCACTTGACCTAGAGCTTTTCTAACTATATAGAACAAACAGGAATTTAATAAATTTCCTATATATTTCATTTCTAGGAAAACCATAATCAACTAGATACCATCATAGGTCTATTAGGGTCAGACTATTCTGGCTGCTGTCTGGACTCTGCTGTCCATTGCAGTAACCACACCCACCTTGCCTTTTGTGATTGCTGCCACGGGGCCCCTGTCACTCAGGGATCAAAGTAGTCCCATTGCATTTACATTTCTCAGTTCAGTGATATCACTTCTCACTGTGAAGTCTTGCCTACAGAAAAGATCAATTACAGAGCTCTTCAAGAGTGCTGGAGCTTACTTCGCCAATTTCATTTGGTGAAGTTTTTCACAGATTGGTGAGAGATATTTTTCCGGACCTTCCCAGGGTAAGTGAATAGGTCTTAAAAGGGCAAGGCAAGCTGACATTCCAATCTCTCTAGTACTTTGGGTTCCTTCTTGTACATTAATACAAGGCAGGTCCATCGTTTCCAATGCTCACCTTTCGGTCCATGTTTCAGCCAACCAACCAACCTGTTAGAGTCTTTTCTAACTCCTCAAGCTGAAGCATTTAACGCATGATTTCTGCCTAATGAGCCCATGTCAGTGAATTTGGCCTGATCTAACTTTCTGTTTCTTCCACCGTTATCCCATATCCTTAGTTTCCACACATGTTCCCTAGATTTCTGCTTGTGTAAATCAGAAAACACAAGTAGTTCTTTTGGAGTGTAATGCATCTCCTCATGGGCCACACTTTGTACCTCACCTTTAGGAGCCTGTTGGGACTTGAGTCTAGTTATAGGTCTAGAAGCAAAAAACATGGTGGTGGTAGGTTTTGAAGAGAACCAATATTGTCTCGCATGCCAACTTCCTCATAAAAGGCTATTACCACTTCCTCAAGCAATGAAAGTTTAATCCCCTCAGACAGATGTGGAAAAGCCTACACCTTCGTTAGTGGCAAGGCTGATACCATTGTGGGTAGAGAAACCACTTCCATTGGTATTGTAGAGGCCACTCCAGTGGGGGTAGGGAAACTTTTTTAACTGGTAAGGAAACTCATCAGAATTTAGAGGCTCGATGTGAACCATTGTCATTCTCCAAGATCTATCTTCAGCACAGACCAAATAGGTTACCAGATTTACCAAGGTCTTCTCATATGTTCCCATTTCAACTAACAAGATCTCATTCTCTCCCAGTCAATGCCCTCACTTTAGCAGTAGACACTCTGCAAGGCTGGGTCGTCAACTTGTGTTGTCCCTCATCCAGTCCCACCCAATAGATTTTGTATTTGGTTTTCAGTAATTTCAACTCTGCAGCTCCAGAAGCCAAGGATGTTTTTTAAGACACACATAGAAGCTTTCAGGTCATTCATGTGGAGCTTGAGCTGGGAATCTGAATCCCTGAGCTCATCCTTTCCTTTCATCACATTGAGTAACAACATTAGTAGCAGCCAGCCAATCTCATTATATTTGTTAGTTTTCCAAGAATATCTGTATCATATCATCAATGAAAGTATCATATATGCAAACACCTAGCTCCTGGTTTCTTATAAATAGTTGATTAGGAGTATCCATGGAGATACTTTGCATATCTCTATTGCCATGGATTATCAGTACTCTACTCTCTTTACTACTGAAAATAGAGTCATTAGTGTCTCATTCTAATCATGTAAAAGAACCAATCCCAGAAACTCCATTGGCTCATGCAATTATAAAATGTGAAAAGCCCTACAATCTGCAATTGGTGAGTTGAAGACCTCTACGGAGGATGACGGTGTATCTCCAGTCCCGATCTGAAGGCCCAGGAACCAGGAGAGCTGTTGATGTAAGTTCTAGCTCAAGGGGAGGAGAAGACTGATATCACAGCGCAAAGACAAACTGGATATGGAGAGAGAAAATTCCTAACTTCCTCAGCCTTTTCAAACTATTTAATCCTTGAACAGATTTGATCAGGCTCATCCGTATTGGGGGAGGGCAATCTGCTTTATGCGTTCTACCAATTCAAATGCCAACTTATTGCAAAAATACCCTCACAGACACACCCAGAAAAAAAATTTAACCAAATATCTGGGCGTCCCATGTCCCAGTGAAGATGACACACAAAATTTATAATTATAGGTATTGAGAAACTTAGATCTTAGATCTTATCTTAGAAATAAGATCTGTTTATTCTATAACTCACTAGCCAAAGTTTCTGCAGATGCAATTTTGCAAATTTTAAGCTAATTTTTCTCTTATTGTGGGTGTGTTCACGGAAAATGAGCACGAAGGATCTGGATAATCTCAGACTCCATCAAATGGCCATTGGAAGACAAAGCTGATGCCATGCGTGACACAGTCCTGAGATAGCTAACGTCTGCTCCGACTCAGAGAGGTGGTGATGGGAACAAAGAAGGCTTAGATCTAGATCTTAGTTTTGTAATGTAGAATTTGTGTGTGGGTGTATGTAAAATTACTTAAGTTGTCTGAACAACAGTTGATTTGCGTGCAAAATAGAGTCGATGAAATCGTTGTAATATATAAAGGCCTTATTCTTGGGTTTCACCATCCCTTAAATGAGTCATCAAAGCACAGATATCTGATTTCGCAAGGGATAGTTCCATAACTTTTATAAGTGACAACTTTTGATTTGTTGCTAGGAATAGCACTGTCAAAAATTACTTATTTTGGAGGGAAAAGGAAAATAAGACACAGTAAGAAAAGGCAGATATTTGGGACCAAAGGGAAACACTTCTAATTTTATAATATTTGGGAAGAATAGTAGCTAAACATCATGCTAAATAGGTGGAATTTTCATAGGAGAAAAAGAGTTGGAAAAATTGCTAGTGAAAGCGAAACTAGGTTGCAACGTAACAGAACTGTAAAAATATAGCAGTGAATAAAGGCTAAGTTTTGTCTGCATTTTCCAGACTTTCACGAATGTAACGCAAAGTCTGATAGAGAAAAATCTAAAAATGATGGACACAATAATTAATGTGTTTAGTGTTAAATATCTTGAAATGGCTGTGCCTGGATCTGGTCAAGGGCAGCTACTCTTGGAGAGAAGGTGAATCCATGAATAGTATAGATGATGTCCTTATGTGGGGTTGGGGGAAGAAAGCAGGGTCTTGAAATGAAAACACTGCTGAACACTACAGTGCTTATAGTTCACGCCAAGCAATTTGTATTCACTGAAAGAGCTAATAAGAGATGATAGGGAGCTGAATAAGTTTATTAAAGATTTGGCTGGCTGAAGAAAGGAAAACAGATGCTGGGTCCCCGAGGGGACGACACTGAATGCCTGAAGACTCATATGGAGGTCATTGAAATATTGGAGGCCTGGGATGAGGGTACCTTGTACTATGATAAGGCTATTGAGATGGAGAGAAGTAAATAGATTAGAGAAATATTTCAGGAGCAAAATCTGCGGGACTTGGTGCTTACTTGAATTAGGGCTGAAGGATGGAGTAACAACTTTTTTCACAGCTGGTTAGATAGGAAACCCTGAATGAGTACCAGTTTGGGGGAGCGAATCATCATTCAATTTTAGAAATACTTGTTTTGAGCCATCGAGACTAAGAAATCAGTTGGATGTATTATATGTAGCACAAAGGAAGTTTCAGTGGTAAGCTGAAAAATGGGTACTAATTTAGGCCATGGTTATGAATAAGAATTTCTTGAGGAGGAAGTGGAATGAGGAGAGGAAATTATTTAAGATGGTGGGGAATTTAACAGTATATTGTCAATGAAAGAAAGATAAATCTGCCTCAAAAAAGAAGCTGTCAGAGAAGATAAAAAAAATACCAGAAGAATGTAGTATCACAAAATTGAGAAGACTGTTTCAAACAGAAGGGATTTTCTCTTTCAAAAGTTTCATAATTCTGAGTTTCTGATAAGATAAGGGCTGAGGGGCGCCTGCGTGGCTCAGTCCGTTGAGAGTCCAACTCCTGATTTCAGCTCAGGTCATGATCCTAGGGTCGTGGGATAGAGCCCTGCCTTGGGCTCAACACTGAGCATGGAGACTGCTTAAGATTCTCTCTCTCTCTCTCTCTCTCTCTCTCTCTCTCTCTGACCCTCTCTCCTTGCTCCCATGCTCAATCTCTGTCTCTCTCTCTTTCTCAAATTAAAAAAAAAAAAAAAAGATAATATACGAGATATATGTAGTGTAATTAGCATCTGGGAAGTCATAGATGATTTAAATGAGTTGATTTTCTTTAAACTGGTGCCAGAAGGTTAGTGTGGGCTGATGCTGGAGGAGGATGAAATTTTCTTTATAATAAGGCCCCTGAAACAAGAGCAACCACATGTCAGGCTCGTATAGGGAAGAGCAGGAGGGGTAAATCGGCAGATCAGATGATCTTCGACAAGACTGGAGGATTCCAAAATATAAACTGCTATGGTCATCTGCTGTAGAACCTAGGAAAAGCCAATGTTGCAGATGAAGCAGGAACACACAATGGACTGCTGGACAATATCTTGCTCAGAGGAGGCCAGTCTTTAGTTCTAGTCAGGCCTTCAAATGATTGGATGAGTTCCACCTTCCTCATAGAAGGCGATCTGCTTTCCTCAGAGTCTGCTGCTCTAAGTGCGGGTCTCATCCAAAACCACCTTCACAAAAACACTCAGAATGTTCGACCAAATACTTGGCCGCCCCGTAGCCCAGGCACACAGACACATAAAATTGACTACCACACTTACTGAAGGAAAAATCTGTTTGCGAGGAATTTTTCTGGAAATCATTTCTGACGTTATTGTATTCATAGTAATTCCCAACAATCTGAGGCTGATTGATCTATTATTTTCCTGTTTTGCCTCACGCAAGCCCTATTGTCTCCTCTACTTGCTTCTATTAACATTTTATACGCTTCCAAATAGCAAAATGACCATTTAAAAAATTTTTTTATTTAAATTTTTTTATTCTTAACTAGCTAGACACTGTTCTTTTGTTTATTTGGTATGTACTTGGTTTATTTCATTTTTTTTTCTTTTACTAGAATATAAAGGACATGAGGGTAGGAAGCATATCTGTCTTGTTCACTGTTATGTTCCTACTACTTTGCAGACAAGTGACTGTTACATGGTAAATGTAGGATAAATATCTGTTGAAAAAAAAATGAAATAAAATAGCCACGTTTACCTGGAGGACACAGAACTTTAGCCAGAAATTAACGTGGCTATCCATTTGTATTTTACCAACACATCCTGTGTGGTTTTCAACAGCCATGCCTGAGTAAAGTTTGAGTATTTTTGGACTTCCTTTCAGTTGCGTCTAGGAGAAATAGCTAAGGCTAAGGCTATTCTCCCTTTTCTTTATATTATTTTCTGAGTATTATCACATGAAAATATTTTAGGAGATGGAGAATGAAGATGGCTATATGGTCCTGGATTCCAAGAATCGTTTCAAATCCAGCTCTAAAGGTAGGAAGATTGTCTCCCCCCATTCAGACTGCAGCTTAAAATTGAATTATTCTCTTAGGAAGATTCTTATTTTTGAATATTTTAAAGAGTTAAAATTAACTATGTTCTTGGACTTAAAAACTGTCTAAGGTTATTTAGACTCATGAAAGCCTGAAAAATAAAAAGGCAGTGTTTTTGTAACCATGGGGCCTAAATGCGAATAGAATAATGTATAATTCCCCCAATGTTATAGCATAAGAAAAGGAAAGTATAACTTTCAGGTAAAAGGTCAAAAATAGTATTTTTACAGAAATTATATGTCTTACAAAATATAAGGTATTTGGAAGCTATTTGGGTATGGTATCTATATGAAGATACATGATATATTGGCAAGGTAAATATCCAGTGCTAATGATGGGGATAGTTCTATAGTGTTCTACAGCATAAAAAGCATTTTTATGTATATGTATTGTATTTTTTAATCTTCACAAAAGATCCATAAGATTGGCAGGATGATAGTCCATTGGAAATGAGAGAAGGGCAAAATAAAACTAACCCTCACTACTTAGGGCTGCTATATTTGGGTCAAGGTTTGCTTTTGCACATCCTTGTTTTCAGATCTGTCTCAGGTTCTCTAGGTAAGTTTAAGAAATAACTTATTGACATCTAAGTGCAGTCTGTCTAAAATGAATTTGTATAATGATTGTGTTGAAATAGCCATGATCCAAGCAGGGATGACATGGGCCAGGGATTTGGAATTACTGGTCACAACCACAGCTCTGCCATGTGGACTTCTTTTGAAGATCTTTATGTACTATTCCAGTTTCCATCTCGCAAATTTAAGTGTTTTTTTTTTTGTTTGTTTTCGAAAACATGATACTTTTCTCATCATCTGAAGGCTTAGGGTCTTTCTCATAGTTTCAATTTTGATGCAAATACTTCCTTCTTCACCAGTAACTGACTGATGTAGTGAAAAATAGGACCATTGGAGTCAAATTGACTAAATTGGACCCCAAAGCCCAAAGACTAAGTGGACCACCTTGAGGAAAATCTTTTGTCTTCTTAAATCCATAATTTTCACTTATAATAAAGCAGATCTATCTTGTGATTGCTTATGTGGGTGTTAAACCAAACTACTAGGTTTTTTTGAATTTCTAATTCAATGGAATAAATAATTCTTGGAATAAAATGAGTAAAAATATATGAAATCTGAGTATAAGTACATAAAATATGAAATAAACATACATTTAAATTATGAGTGAAAGAAGGATAGGGCTGGAAACATAAATGAGACCTGCAATCAAGTAAAAACTATGTCATATAAGCATGTTTATGCTTGTCGTAAGTTTGTTTCTAATCTTCTTTGTTTTGATAAGAAAAACCTTGCTAATTATTCAGCTTGCATCAGAGTTACACCTATACTTAAGACATATGATTAATCTTGGTACTAAAAACAAAAAGAAAAGTTTCCCATCATAAAGCAGATACAAATAACACAATAGTGCTCTTGCAGGAGCAAAAACAGGTTTCAGAGTGATTTCTTAGTATTACCCCACATAGGCCAATGGCACCCGGTTGAGTGATTCCAGAATGGGCCAGGGCAATCCATGCTATGCACTCAGCTCTCTGTTCACCTGGCTTTATACAACATCTATATTTTGGCTTATATATAAAAAAAATCATGTTTTAATTTATAGCTATAATATTTGGGAATGAGTTTAAAATTTCCCTTTCTAGCAAATATGGAACCAGTTAACTGCAAATCTGTATGCCTAGGACTGGTGTCTCTTATAAAATTGCAGAAATGTATTTTGAGTACTTTCAGCTCAGTAGAGGTCTTTTCACTTTTGCTTAAGTAGAATAAATACCCATAGGCTAACGGAAAAAAAAGAAACGTATTCTGGATTTATTCTGTAATACCGACAATTGTTTCATAAATTTCGGAAGTTTTACTGCATACAGGACATTCTGTGTGTATAGTACATATAATCAGATGCACTAAGTCCATAAAAATGAAAGTAAAACATACACGTATTACCCAGATTTGAGAAATAGCACTTTTCATTACGACTTAGAGGACAGATTATTTGTGAAATGTACAACCAAGGTTATGGAACTAAGTGCTTGTTTATTTATAAGCTGATGAAACTGGGAATAATTATCTGAATATCAGAGTATTCGACTTTCTCTTTGGCCATCCGGATGCCAAATGGGCTAGAATGGCCAGTTTGAGATACTGTTCCAATGATATCTGCATGTAAAAGGATTTCGTTTGTGGAAAGAGTGTATATATCTAACTTACCCAAAAGTGCTCAGACGTGGAAGACAATAGATAATACTGAAGGACAATAATAACAAATATCCCTGTTTAATGTCTTTGGATGCTCCCTGTTATCTCCTGTGTAAAGAGACCACTCCTCCCAACTCTGATCCAGCGGAGTACTATGGCATAATTTCTATACAAGTACCTGTAAATTAAAGATCTACGATGCTTTAGGCTGACACCGATTCTTGTCTGAAAAGTCAAGCCAGGAAAATACTACATAGCATATGTAAGAGTGAAATAGCATGAATATCACCAGTGCCGTGATTGGTTCATAATAGAACTTCAGTACATGTTTTTTTTTTTTCCTTCTCTTATTTCTAACAGTGCATCATTAAAATAAATACTACATAAAAAGAAACTTAAAAAAATTAAAAAATAAAATAGGGCAGAAATAGACAAAAATCATGTTGTGATAAAAATTAAATAATACATATAACATATATACACTTGACAATAAAAAGTCCAACAATAAAATTAATAAAAACAATTCCATTTATAACATTATAACATTATATATATTATATCTAGAATTATTTTATATAGAATTAATTATTCTATATGTAATATATTGATATTATATAATATATAATATTATATATAGGCAATATAAATATATATATAACACTCCACCTATAAATTGTGTATGATATTAATACATAATATATACAATTTAATAAATCATTCTTAAGTCATCAAAAACATTGCCAAATAATTAACAAAGCAAGACAATGACAATACAATCCAACACATTAAATAACGGTAACATCTGTTTGTGTCTGGACTATAAATATTTTTTAATTTCAAATTTTCAATTAATCATAATTTTAGTGCCATATCTGAAATGAACATAGATTATTTTTGTAATCAAAATAAACAGGAAAATATTTATAAAGTGAATAATCAAATGAACTCTAAAATTCACCAAAAAAACTCAATATTTCAGAATGTTCCCTGTATCCACGGTATTATTGTCTTATGCTAATATGTGGCTGCACTGGGATCCTTATTATCATGATCACACTGATTTGCCTGAACTTTTGGGGTGAGTATGGAGTTTTCATTAACTTTTACACTTTGAGAACATAAATGTTGATTTTTAATTCTTCTATTTTTTTTTTATTTTTTAAGTTTATTTATTTATTTTGAGAGAGAGAGAGAGAGAGAGAGAGAGAGAGGGAGAGAGAGAGCGCGCGTGTGCAAGCCAGGGAGGGGCAAAGGGAGAGAGAGAATCCCAAGCAGGCTCCCTGCACTCCTGCCATGGGGCTCAGTCTCAAGAACCCTGAGATCATGACCAGAGCCAAAGCCAAGAGTGGGACCTTTAACTGACTGAGCTACCCAAGTGCCCCGATTTTTAATTCTTCTTACTATCAAGATCAACACCACATTGTAGCCCCAAATTGGTAAATTAAACTGACCAGCCATATATGTCATATTCGAAATTATTTCAAATTAAAAAATTAAGAAAGTTAAATATAAAATTAACATTTATTCGGCATCTTTTCTTATGAAGAGCAGTTACTAAAAAGTTAACTTATTTTATAAAAAAATTAGTGATGTATTTTTATAAAATGCTCATTGGTATTATTTTCAGAGATAATGGTTGAATGTACTAATGTGATTAATGTGATGGTTGAACAAGACGAAGAACCTGTTTGAAAACCATTTTAGATGTACCTCTGTACTGTTTTTTTTTTTTTTTTCCTGAAGTGATATTTAATGTGCACAATCTATAGTTGTTCTTTTTGAAGCAACTAGACTGATACATGGATTTCGACAATTTTCTGTTTTTCTTTGAAACGTTCTTAAAAATGTAGGGCTAAAAGGGGCTCTGTTTTATGTGTAATGCTGACATGGAAACATAAACTTGTGGTTTTTGAGAGGAGAGGGCTAAACATGGGTGAGCCCCAAGGCGACTTCCCTGAGGGAGACGAAAAATAAATAGTCTATTTTTGTATCACGCGATTAAATTAGTTTTTTTTTTTTCCTGATAGAGCAGGGGGAAAATATCAGCTATTTCTAAGACCAAATGAATATTCTAATTAATTTAGTTTTTCTGTACTTTGCACAACATTTTGGCCGCGAAGTTGCCAACCAATCATATCTTTCAAATGTGTTCAAATTTATATTGAAATCAAACTAATAAAATGAGATTCTCCGCCTATTTGAGAGTCAATATTAGGTTATTAATATTGGTTTTCATACGTCCATAAGTATTATTGTCTGTAATTATAAGTCCGTAAGTATTATTGTCTTTTAACCAGCAATTCTAAGAAATTGTACATACTGTAATAATTATCAGTTTTTTTAAGTCCTTAAAATTCAGGAGCAAATGGTCTTTTGTTAGACACTAAATATGGTATATATAGGCTACCACTGACCTCTTGTAACTCAGTTATCTTTTCTGTAGAAGATAAATGATAATATAATTGGTGCAATAATCATTGCTTTAGAAAACGATGCTATTGAGAAGAGATGAATAGAATTTGACTCATTGATGAAATATTAGTAGGGACAATATATTTTTCTAGTAATATTGTTTTAGTGATATTTAGTGATATTAAATTTGTGCTTACACTTTACAAAAATTGTTTTAAATGCTTATTTATTTTTGAGAGACAGAGAGAGAGAGAGAGAGAGCACAAGAATGAGTGGGGAAGGGGCAGAGAGAGGGAGACACAGATTCTGAAGCAGGCTCCAGGCTCTGAGCTGTCAGCACCAGAGCCCGATGTGGGACTCGCACTCACGGACCGTGAGATCATAACCTGAGCCAAAGGTGGACGCTCAACCAGTCGAGCCACCCAGGCGTCCCTTGTGCTTCCAATGTGACCAGTTTAAAAATAGTTTCCATGGCCTCCAGTTCAAAACAAAGTATTGACCATACATACATACATCTGCCCTCTCCCGAGATTCTGGATTAGAACAGTAAAAGACATCAAAATAGAATAAATTAAAAAAGGCACAAAGAATGGAAAGGGTAGAAATTAGAAAGGAAATGAGAAGCAGACAGGATAATGCTATTGGATTAATCAACGGAGAGAATCAGTGTAGAGAAGGCACAGCACACAGCTCAGTGTAGATGAAATTATTTCTTACGGCAAAACCCAGGCAGCACTCTTTTCAGAAAGGACAGTACAGAGTGTAAAGAGAAGTCTAAAGGGAAATAAGTAGGTAGAAGACTTTCTAGGGAATGCTCGTTCAGACTGTTGTCTTGACAACCTCTTACTCCACTCACACGGTAGCATTTGCTACTATATCATGCCAAAATAAAAACAAAAACAAAAAAAAAATCCTTGTAAAACAATGAGATACAGGGGCGCCTAGGTGGCTCAGTCAGTTAAGCCTCCGACTCTCGATTTTAGCTCAGGTCATGATCTCACTGTTCGTGAGTTTGAGCCCCACATCGGGTTCTGTGCTGGCACCGTGGAGCCTGCTTAGGACTCTCTCCCCCTCCCTCTCTGCCCTTCCTGCTGGCATGCTCTCTCTCTCTCTCTCTCTCTCTTTCTTTCTCTCTCTCAAAATAAATAAAGTTTTTTAAAAAAGAAACAATGAGATACATCACCAGAACAATTTAGCTCATCACTTCGAGAGTGGTGGTTGGTGCAATAAGCATGTGTCCCCTTATTTTTGTACCGGAAGGGGAGAGGGGCACAGTGTGTTGATTTCCACATAGCTTGGCTATTTCCTGTCTTCTTTCTATCTAAAAATTCATGATAGCGAACAAAATACCCCGGAGGGTACAGAAAAGCATCCAGAAGAAAAATCGATAAATATAAACACCTGTAAGTAATCCGAGACAAAAACACAAAATATTGTCCATCTAGAAAAGATAATGTCTCTCTAACAAATTCCCAGAAGAAGAGAACAGGGGGGAAAGTAGATGTGAAATAATAAAAGAATACATTTAAAAAAATTTCAGAGGAGCAAAAACAAACCCCAAACTATGAGTTTCCAGCTTATGCAAGCCTACCAAATTCAGAATAGGATATGCAAATAGATATAGATAGATAGATGATAGATGGATGGGTAGAGATAGATGATAGATAGATGATAGATAGATGGAAGATGAAAGATGGATGGATAAATAGAAATAGATAGATAGATAGATAGATAGATAGATAGATAGATATAGATAGATGATAGATAGATAGATATGGATAGATGATAGATAGAAGATGAAAGATGGATAGATAGATAGAAATAGGTAGATGATAGATGATAGACAGAGAGATAGATAGATAGATGATAGATAGAAGATGAAAGATGCATGGATAGATAGAAATAGGTAGATGATAGATAGATAGATAGATAGATAGATAGATATAGATAGATAGATAGGTAGATAGATCCTCAGCATATTTTAGGGCACCATGGGCAAAGACATGACCCTAAAGTTTTACATAAAGAATCGCTTTTCTCCGTAAACAAAGAGAAACATATTGGCACCAGGAGTTTTAAATGTACATAAAAGGACACTGTTGTAGCAATGCCTTCAAAGTTATGAGCTAAATTGATTTTAACCTAACTTAAAAAAAAGAGTAATCAAGCAATATAATTTTTCCATGCATATTTTTAAACGAATAAAGAGGGTGTGTGTGTGTGTGTGTGTGTGTGTGTGTGTGCATGCTGGTTTTAGATAGACTGAAGCCAGCCCAAGAATGTGGTAAAAAGCCATTTCAGGTTATCAGGTGTTCTACGTTCCTGGAAAGCAATGATTTCAGTCTATACAAAAACAATCTACAAATGATGCTACAAGATACTGAAGGGACTTGATATAGTAAAAGGGAGATGGGGAGGGGGGAGGGTGGTCCGGACGGAGAAGAAATAGCATTAATTAAAAAATTCATTGATAAGAAGAAAATAATTTACAAAAGAGTAATAGATACGAGGTTTAAGAATGCGTACAATATTTAGAATTGTGATTGGCATCTAAAGATATGGTTAAAAGCGGGCAAAGACAGGAACGGAGGCAGATTAGAAGAGAGAGTGAATTTTTATTTGCGTGTCTTCGTTTTGTGCTACTGTTTTTATTCTCACATACCTAGATGGCTATTCATTTTCGCATGTTTCTCATTGTATTTTTTTTCTTTGCACTGAGTACAGAGGAAAAAAAGGATTTCTCCCAGAAAGTAAATATCAGCCGTCTAGCAGGTAATGCTCTCTTTTTTTGTCTGCTCTATGCTTGAATGAAGAGATTCCAACTGGTCACGTGAATTCAGGCAAATTAACCATGAGTCTTCTCAACTTTCAAGTGGGGATATAATACTTACACCATAGAATATGTAGCGTCGGTTAAACCCAATGTGATGGTTGAGTGTCATCTCGGCCACATACTGGTACCCGGATGTTTGATCAAAAACTAGCGTAGGTGTTACGTGAAATTACTTTTTAGATGAGATTAGCATATAAATCAGTAGAGTTTGGGCAAAGCAGATTACCATCCACAATGTGCGTGGGCCTTATCCAATCCACTGAAGGCCCTAAGAGGAAAAAATACGAAGGTTCCCCAAAGGAAGAGGGAATTTGACCTCCAGTCTGCTTTTGGACACAAACAGCAATATTGTCTCTTCCCTGGGGCTCCAGCTTGCCAGCCTGTTCCTCACATTAGATGACAAAAGCTATTTCATACGATTTTCTGTTATCATATTCTTAGATTCGTTTATGATGGAAAATAAAAGTGGAAGTAGAGACTTGTTATAATGAAGCTCCATAATTCCCTTTCAAACAGCATCAACATTTACTGGCACATAATCAATATTATTTACGTCTCCTCCTGTCATCACTTCTCCAGACCAGATTCTGTTAAAAGCGATTGTCAGATATCATGCCGCTTAATGCTTAAATATATCAGTACGTGATTTTTACCGTTCCCAGCTCCTTTTGCAAAACGCAAACGCGGTATCGCCACACAGCCTGTGCTAGTTTTCTCTGGATGCGTAACAAATTAACACATGCTTAACAGTCTAAGGCAATAGCTACTAATGACCTCACACTTTCCAGGGGAGCCTGGGCACGGCTCCACTCAGTCTACTGTTCTGAGTCTCATGGGATACAGTTTAGGTGCTGATGAGATCACACACATTTCCGGAGCTGAGGTTCCTCTTGTGGACTCACGTGGTTGTTGCGACAGTTCAGTTACTTGGAATTGTAGGACTGAGATCACGGCTCTCTCGCTGCCTGTCACCCAGGGCTGCTCTAGTCTCCAAAAGGGCCCCTGCGTTTCCGTGCATCGTGTCACTGTTGCACCTGCCCTCAAGATGTGAAAGCGTAATGCTTCGAAGAAAATCGAAATTACCTTTCTCTTTAGAAAAGGCCCAGTCCCCTTCTTGAGCTCTGGTACCTGGTGAAATCAGGTCCATGTAGGGTGGGGGGTGCCTGGGTGGCCCAGCTGGTTGAGAACTCAACTCTGGATTTCCACTCCGGTCATGATCTCAGCGTTGTGAGATCAAGCCCCACGTTGGGCTCTGTTGCTGAGCCTACTTGAGATGGCCTCTCCCTCTCTCTAAAAAAAATAAACACACACACACACACACACACACACACACACCAAAAAAACCAGGCCCACATGGGATAATCTCTTCATTTACTCAAAATCAACTGATTGGGGATCCTTCTCTAGTCTTCAAGACTCTTTCATCTTATCCTACGATATAACTTAATCATGGGAGTGATATCTGATCATATTCAGAGAGTTGACTCACACCCAAAGAAAGCGAATTTCATACAGCAGGTACGCTAGGAATTTGGGGAGATTTTAAAATTTCCCTAAGAACGTTTGACTTCTGTCTGCCATTAATTCCGAAGACAAAATCATCGATATCTTCTTAAGATCATCTACGATCCAATCATCATTAAATTGTCTTTTTTTTTTTTTTTTTCTCCTTGGGGGGCCTGGGTGGCTCAGTTGGTTAAGCATCAGACTCTTGATTTTGGCTCAGGTCATGGTCTCGTGGTTCATGAGACCAAGTCTCACATCAGGCTCTGCGCTGACAGTGTGGAGTCTGCTTCAGATTCTGTTTCCCTTTCTCTCTGTCCCTCCCCACTCATGCTCTCTCACTCGGAAAAAATAAATAAGCATTTAAAAAATTAAATGTCGGGGCGCCTGGGTGGCTCAGTCGGTTGAGCGTCCGACTTCACCTCAAGTCACAATCTCGCAGTTCGTGAGTTCGAGCCCCGTGTCAGTCTCTGGGCTGATGGCTCAGAGCCTGGAGCCTGCTTCTGATTCTGTGTCTCCCTCTCTCTCTGCCCCTCTCCCATTCATGCTCTGTCTTAAATGTCTTTTTTTCTTTCATGTGATTAGTTAGAATCAGACTCAGAACAAAGACCATAATTGGCATTTGATTAAAATGTCTCTTCAGCCACTTAATCTGTAGGTCCTCTTTACCTCCCTTTTATAGTTTCTTTGTCATTTATTTGTTAGAAAAAAAACCGGATTGTGGTTATGTATCATTTCTCATATTCTGGATTTTTCTGTTCATATGGTCATGGTATTTATTCATATGTTCGTGTCCATTTAACATGTTCCTCTGTCTTATCAAGTAGTTTTAAAAACTAAGTATGTTAGGTGCTTAGAAACCTGCCTGGTCCACTATAGTGACTCTATGTGTCTGCTGTTATTATTATGTAAAGCTTCTGATACAGGAATTGATACAAAGTGTTCCTCACTAAATGTTTTACTCCATCTTGATCCCTAGGATATTTCTTCTTGTTTTATTTTTTTTATTATTATCATTTTTAAATGTTTATTTATTTTTGAGACAGAGAGAGACAGAGCATGAACGGGGGAGGGTCAGAGAGAGAGGGAGACACAGAATCTGAAACAGGCTGTAGGCTCTGAGCTGTCAGCACAGAGCCCGACGCGGGGCTCAAGCTCACGGATCGTGAGATCATGACCTGAGCCGAAGTCAGACGCTTAACTGACTGAGCCACCCAGGTGCCCCTCTTCTTGTTTTAAAAGATGGCACTTGAATCTGAATTAACTGTAAGAACTCTTTTCGACAATTAATATCCACATTTTGCATTATTTTTTTTTTTTTGATATTTCAACATTGACACTGATCATTTGGAGCATTTTTAGAGTGTCTTTGTAGTTCTACAGCTGTACTTTATTGACCACTTTGTCAATTGCCACGTAATGCAATTACTTAGTCCTAATGCCTCTTTCTCAATAATAATAATGAATAGATAGCCCCTTTCAAATCATAAATTGGAAAGGATACTTGAGGTCATTTTATACTTTTTTAACACACAACTATGTACTGGTAGAACTGAGTGAGACTCCAGTTATCCTGAGTCTTCAAATATTCTGGCAAAACTGTAATTATTCAGGATTGGCAATACTTGCCCTGGTACAGAATGTATTAATGAGTTAAGAATATATGCAAAGTTTTATATATAGAAAACTATTCCTGGATAGTTTTCTTTAAGTAGTATTTCTTGATGTTACTTTTATTTTCCATTTTAGCTGGACAATATACATTCAATTTCCTACAATAATTTTTTTACAAAGATTTAGGCTTATCTATCACTGACTAAAATATTAGCAATGAAAAATATGACATGCTTTAACATATGGGCATTTAATTCAGTCATCACCAATCAACAATTAAATCAGCCATTAAATCAAAAGGGTTATGCGAGGGTGACTCAGTTGGTTAAGTGGCCAACTTCAGCTCAAGTCATGATCTCGATGTCTGTGAGTTTGAGCCCTGTGTCAGGTTCTGTGCTGACAGTTCAGAGCCTGGAGCCTGCTTCTGATTCTTTGTCTCCCTCTCTGGCCCCTCCCCCACTGGTGCTCTGTCTCTATCCATCTCTCGAAAATAAATATTAAGAAAATTTTTAAGAAGGGTTAGATGATAGGAAAGTCAAAGACAGTCACTTCAACAACCTTCCAGGCAGGTAAAAGACAAGGAAGGAGACGTTCACAAATGACTAGGCCATAGGAAGCAGAAATTATGACTGGTTAAAGGCTTTACTTTTGAGGTGGAAATGCAATTGAACAGAGGATCAAACTATCCAATGCAATCATGTAAGTAATGTCAATGGTAAGTAATCTCATAGAAATGAAATCCAGGCTGTGAAGACGACCTCAAGAAAAAGGAAATAGACCAGACAGTAGGGAGATTTAAACAACAGGCTCTCACTTCTGTTAGTTATGAATAAGCAAAATGTTACATATTGGTGTCCTCTAATTGTGGGGGTCAGAATTCGCATGCTTCTTTCTCCCCAACTCCTCACCCAGTAACCTGCCCCCATTCCAGAAATAGACATATTAATGAATCAATCTCATTCTCGTTCTGTTAATGGAGCTGCCTTTGAATCATACAGGATACTATTCACACTTTATTCAGGGTGGAGTCTGATTTTTTCTCTACATTTTCCTTCAGGAAATAATCATGGGTGCCTAAAAGACTGGCTGCTGAACCAAGGGAAATGCTACAGGTTTTCAATGCCTTCCAAAACTTGGAATGAGAGTCAACATGATTGTGCATACCTACAGGCACATTTACCGGTGATCCAAAGTTTGAAAGAGCTGGTGAGGAATCAAAAACAGGATCTAAGTACCCAAGGAAGACTTTCTAGGTGCAGTTATAAGAAGTGTGGGTGGTTTAGAATCATTGCTTTTGAACGTTCGGTAGCCATGATATAATTACTATTGTTTATTTTTAAAAAAACCCTATCATTTATGAAATAAATGATTATTTACCATTCCATCAGTGCCTGGCACAGTGCCTTAGTCTATAGAGGGCATTGGAATTTTTTTGAATAAATTTATAAATGAATACACCATGTCCTTGATAGGAGTTCATACAGAAGAGTTTAAAACCTGGAAATCCTGCTTGGATTGGACTATATATTGCATCCCCAGGAAAACAATGGATGTGGATAAATAAGCACCTTTTTGTGGAAGAAAACAACTAAGTAATTATTTGGGGGGAAAGAATGGTGGCAGTCATGTTGCCTTATTTATAGACAGGTTTTTTTATGTTTTTGTTTTTGTTTTTGAGAGAGCATGCGGGAGCGTGGGGTGGGGGTGGGGGGCGGTTGGGAAGGAAAAAGGAAAAGAATTTTAAGCAGGCTCCACTCAGCAAGGACCCCAACATGGGGCTCCATCCAATGAACGTGGGATCATGACCTGAACCAAAATCAAGAGTCAAACACTCAACCAACTGAGCCACACAGACTCCCCTATAGGATAGTATTTTTCAAAGTATTTTTAAAAAATGTTTACTTATTTATTTCGAGGGGGGAGGGGCAGAGAGAGGGGGAGAGAAATAATCCCAAGCAGGCTCTGAGCTCAGTGCAGAGCCTGACCCGGGCTCGATCCCACGAACCCTGAGATCATGATCTGAGCCGATATTAATAGTTGGAGGCTCAATAGACTGAGCCACCCAGGCGCCCCTACAAAAGTGTTTTTTTTTTTTTAATTTTTTAAAATGTTTATTTTTGAGAGAAAGAGAGAGACACAGAGCACAAGCAGGTAAGGAGCAGAGAGAGGGAGACACAGAATCCCAAGCAGGTTTCAGGCACGGAGCTGTTAGCACAGAGCCTGATGCAGGACTTGAACCCATGGGCTGTGAGATCTTGACCTGAGCCAAAGTCAGGTGCTCAACAAACTGAGCCACCCGGGTGCCCCAAAGTATTTTTAATAAGCTTCTATACTTTCCAGTCTTTTTATATTTCTTCCTCCTTTCCTCTCTTCTTCCCCCCTCCCCTTTTCCTTTCCTATCTCTCTTTTTCAGGCCTTTTTCTCTTTCTTTTTGCTTCCCCTTTTTTTTCTTTTAACATGCACTAATGAGAAACAGGGCTAGCAAGTGCTCACGATGGCGTCTGGAAATTTTCATGGTCAGGAGATAATAACGACTTTATAATTTTTAAGCCTAGTTAAATCTCATTTAAAATAATTTTTATTGTATATAGTGAATGCGCAGATCAAATGCCCCTATAAATAAAAGCATCCAGAATGTATACAAATGTCTCAGAAGTGAGAAAGTGTGAATTTGAAAGCTTGCTCCCTGCGTGTTCTCCCAATTGGTTGACGTCAATTTCTTCATCTGTATGAAAAGAATAGCAAAGCTTCCCTCACAATGTTCTTGTGTGACCAATATAAGGTAATGCATGTAAGGGTGCTTTAAAACTCTCACACATATTTACGCTTTCTCTTGTGTGCCCCTGTTTTCTTTACACATCACTAGAGCACCCGGCTTGTGGCAAGTTTGAAGCAAAGGCCATGGATCGATAGTCCATTTTGGTCTGGCTATTTATGTACTCCTAGATACTTCCATTCTCCACAGAGTATCATCTTTCCTGAACATAAAACTCAAGTATGAAGCAGTATTTATTCTTGGGCCCTGCTTTGCTAGCGATCTTAAGACAAAAATTGGTAAGGAATACCTAGACTTTTTTTTTTTTTTGGAAACCAACATATTATTGGAGCATTATATAAAGCTTTCATTTAGAGGTGCCTGGGTGGCTCGGTTGGACACTGGTGAAGTGTCCGACTTGATTTCGGCTCAGGTCCTAATCTCAAAGTTGTGATCGCAACTAGAAAGTATAGGTAAGGAAATAGTTTTCTCCAAAAATATTCTCTTCACATATGTTCCTCATCATACTATTGAAGGTAAGGAAGAATTTAAGTCATCTAAACAGGTTTTACTTTAACTTAAAAGCCATTTCCCCCGCGGGTTACTGTTTTGTAACTCCCATTGGTATAAGATATCTATCACCTTGCAGTCATTACCCAAAACTTACATTTTAACGTCAATTACCTTTTATACAAAATTATTTTGCTGTGTGGAGAAGGAATAGATGGGAAGCAAAACTGAAACTGAAGTTCAGTCGGAAGGCTGCGACCAGAGACAAGGGAGAGGCAATCGCAGCCTAGGCTGGGAGTGAATGGGTATAAGGACCAATCTCGATGTAGAATACCAGAATTTGCTGGTACATGCAATTTGAAAAGGTGAGAGGGTAGGAAGAGACAGGGATGCTTGTAATCTTTGGGCTTGAGGTTCTATGGTAATGTTCCTCTGGTAAGAGAGACATCCCAAAAGAGAGGGTGTGGAGGGTATGCAAATCAAGAGTGCCCAAATGCAACCATTGACCACAAAAGAAGGGTCCATTCTAAAACCTCTGGAACATTCCATCTCAGCTGCCTATACAAGTTGGGCTGGAGGAAACGTTAAGAAATGGGACCACAGGGGCGCCTGGGTGGCTCAGCCGGCTAAGTGTCCGACTTCAGCTCAGGTCATGATCTTGCAGTTCGTGGGTTCGAGCCCCGCGTCGGGCTCTGTGTTGACAGATTCTGTGTCTCCCTCTCTCTCTGACCCTTCCCTGTTCATGTTCTATCTCTCTCTGTCTCAAAAATAAACGTTAAAAAAATTTTAAAAATAAAAAATTTTAAAAAAAGAAAAAAAAAAGAAATGGGACCGTTATTTTAAGAGAAATGCTCTAATGTCTATGCTTTATCTCCTAGTTTTCTCATGATTGGACCAACGGATCACACAAGCTGTGCTGTCACAACAAGAAATCAGGTGTATTCTGAAGACTGTAACTCCAACTTTAGTGGCATTTGCCAAAGAGACGCTGTCTGAACAACAAAAACAAATCTGTGCATTTAAACAAAGCTTTGAAGCAAATGCATATGGATAATAGTGCCTATCTTTTTTTTTTTTTTAGCGGAATGCAAATTTGTTTCCTTTCTATACTATTAAAAAACAAAATTCGACTGAGGAAACTTAAAGATATAATTGGCATTATTCAATGATTCGTGAACTGGGTAGCATCCCACCAAGCAAGTAAAAAAAGAGCTCCAATGAGCTACAGAGAAGGAAAGGTTTTTTAAAGGCAGATGGGGTGACAGAAGGAAATCAGAAACAATAAAAAGATTATTTGGGGCAAGGTCACCTTTCTTTAGGGCATGAAAATGGGCCATCAGGTGGATTGCCTTATTAGGGTTGACCAGAACATTCTTGACTGACCAGTTAAGATTGTATTCTTGGGGAGATCAAAACTGCAGTTAGATTAGGTATTAAGTTTTGGTTTCATGACAGGTGCTTAGCATGAATGACTCCATTTTGGGCCTGTTGTCTCTTTTTTCACAGTACAAACATAAAATTTTCAAATACTCCATATAGAAATAATACTTCAAAATAATGAAATATAACTTATTTTTAAACAAGAAAACACTCTTTCCTATTGTTTCAATGTCTAAAAAGATAATTAAATTTCAACTTGTAATCCTGCCTTATTCGTTGTCTGTGTCCTATTGGGTTTGAAATCCTGAGCATTTGGTGAAGAAATAGCCTAAGCAGACAGATATACCGTTTTTTTCTTCATGGTGGGCCTTTTCCCCAAGGTTGTTTTTCAATTTTTATCAAAAAGAAATCAAACTTTCAACTGGTGATAAAGTACTCAGATGCTGCAAGCATGAGATGTCTATTTGAGGTAATACACGATCTTGTTTTCAACGTGATTCCACAATTTATTTTCCTTCAATTAAATTTATATAAAAATTATTATGCTATGAATGATCCCATTCCGTTTCTTTTCTAACTGAAATTCTGTGCAAACTGAAGTTTCTTATTTTCCTCTCATTATTTATTTATTTATCTATCTATTTATTTATTTATTTATTAACGTTTATTCATTTTTGAGACAGAGAGAGACAGAGCATGAACGGGGGAGGGTCAGAGAGAGGGAGACACAGAATCTGAAACGGGCTCCAGGCTCTGAGCTGTCAGCACAGAGCCCGATGCGGGGCTCGAACTCACAGACCGTGAGATCATGACCTGAGCCGAAGTCGGCCACTTAACTCACTGAGCCACCCAGGCACCCCTATTTATTTTTAAATTAAAAAAAATAATAATGTTTATTTTTGAGAGTGAGATAAAGAACAAGCAGGGAGGGGCAGAGGGAGAGAGAGAGGGAGACACAGAATCTGAAGCAGGCTCCAGGCTCTGAGCTGTCAGCACAGAGCCACATTTGTATTTCAGAATAAATGCAACCGGGGCGCCTGGGTGGCTTAGTCGGTTAAGCGTCCGACTTCGGCTCAGGTCACGATCTTGCGGTCCGCGGGTCCGCGGGTTCGAGCCCCGTGTCGGGCTCTGGGCTGACGGCTCAGAGCCTGGAGCCTGCTTCCGATTCTGTGTTTCCCTCTCTCTCTGCCCCTCCCCCATTCATGCTCTGTCTCTCTCTGTCTGAAAAATAAATAAACGTTAAAAAAAAAAAATTAAAAAATAAATAAATAAATGCAACAGTTTGTGTCCACCAGGTAAGTGAGGTAGTTAGTTACTTAACTCCTCAAAGATGCCTATAGTAAATTATAAGCCATGGAGAATTTATACCCTAATAACTGTGAATCAAAATAAAAAAAAGGAGATGGCTTACGCTAATTTGCTAAGCAATTTACAAAATTAATTTGTAACCAAGAACCAACACTAAAAATAAAACCTGTATTATGAATCAAGTAAAACTGGAACTTAGACTGAGCCAGAATTTAATACATCAATACACAATGGCATCCCAAAATTCATTATTTCCCACTTTTCTTGGTGACAACATACTTGAAAACATGCTGATATTTGCCAAATCATTTGTATTCCCATATGGTACTGGGGTCAACATTGACTAGTAGACTCACATTTAAATCTCCCTTTAAATGTTTATTATTTATTTTTGCGAAAAAGAGAGGGAGAGCAGGGAGGGGGAGAGAGGGAGAGGGAGACAGAGGATATACCAAGCTGACTATGCACTGTCAACACAGAGCCTGATACGGGGCTTAAATCCAGGAACCGTGAGATCATGACCTGAGCTGAAACCAGGAGTCGGACTCTTAACCAGCTGAGCCACCCAGGCGCCCCTCCTTTTAATTTATCAGAAAGTTCCAACTGTATCTAACTGAAGAAGTATTCCTCAGTTAAAGATGTGGGAGGAGAACTTGTTGGTATGCTTGTAATGTGTTTGTAATGTAGATACTCTTTTTCTCCCAGCCTCTCCACTCTAACAGTTTATCTTTTGCCTACATTCACGTTCTTTCTTGCACTCATAGATTATGAGTCATTTACAGTTACCTAGTTACTCATAGTAGTTCCTAGTTACGTAGGCAAGAATTTAAACTCAAGCTAATGTAACATAGGTGGTTCTGATATAGTTTTTCAAATGCCCTGCAGAATTTGAATTTTATGACCTCACTCAAGAATATGTCCTAAGCCCATCCCGTTTCCTTTCCTTACCTGGGAAACTGATTCTTTTTTTTAATAACTTATTGTTTGGTCACTTTAAAAATTTTTTTTTATTTTATTTATTTATTTTTTTAAATTTACATCCAAATTAGTTAGCATGTAGTGCAACAATCATTTCAGGAATAGATTCCTTAGTGCCCCCTACCCATTTAGCCCATCACCCCCTCCCACAACCCCTCCCGTAACCCTGTTTATTCTCCATATTTATGAGTCTCTTCTGTTTTGTCCCCCTCCCTGTTTTTATATTATTTTTGTTTCCCTTCCCTTATGTTCATCTGTTCTGTGTCTTAAAGTCCTCATATGAGTGAAGTCATATGATATTTGTCTTTCTCTGACTGACTAATTTCACTTAGCATCATACCCTCCAGTTCCATCCACGTAGTTGCAAATGGCAAGATGCCATTCTTTTTGACGGCTAAGTAATCCTCCATTGTATATATATACCACATTCTCTTTATCTATTCATCCATCGATAGACATTTGGGCTCTTTCCACACTTTGGCTATTGTTGATAGTGCTGCTATAACATGGGGGTGCATGTGTCCCTTTGAAACAGCACACCTGTATCCCTTGGATTGCTTGGTCACTTTTGATGTCATTTTTCTAGTTTATATTCTATTGTCTAAGCTTTGTAATTTTTAAATTGAAATATAATTGGCATACAATATCATATTAGCTTCAGGTGTATATCATAGTGACTTAATATTTTTGAACATTACAAAGTGATCCCCATGTTCTAGTTACTATCTGTCACCATGCAGAGTTCTTGCAATATTATTGACTCTATTTCCTATGTTGTACACTACATCCCCATAACTTATTTATTTTGTAACTGAAAGTTTGTACCTCTTAATCTCCTTCACCTATCTCACCTGCCCCCCCCCATATCTCCCCCATCTAGCAGCCAACAGTTTGTTTCCTGTATCTATAAGTCTGTTTCTGTTTTGCAGACACAACAAAAAAAAATGTTTTTTGTTCCATATATAAGTGAACTCGTTGTGGTATATGTCTTTCTCTGTCATGTTATTTCACTGAGCATAATACCCTCCTGGTCTACTCATGTCACAAACGGCAGGATTTCATTCTTTTATGTGGTTGAGTAATATTCCATATATATATATATATATATATATATATATATATATGGAGTAATAGTCCATATATATATATACATATATATATGTATATATACGTATATATATGTATATATATACGTATATATACATATATATACGTATATATACGTATATATATATATATCTCACACCTTTATTCATTCATCTATCAATGGACACTTAAGTTCCTTCCATATCTTGGCTACAGTAAATACTGCAATGAATATAGGGGTACATATATCTCTTTGAATTGTGGGGTTTTTTTCCAGAAAATACCCCAAAGTGGAATTGATGAGTCATACCGTAGTTGTATTTTTAATATGGTGGGGGGGGGGGACTCCATGTTGACTTCCATAGTGGCTGCACCAATTTACCTTCCCACCAACAGTGTACAAGGATTCTCTTTTTTCTACATCCTTGCCAACATAATTCTTACTTTGTTAGTTTTTCTTTTTGATCATAGCCAATCTGACAGGTGTGAGATGCTATCTCATTGTGGTTTTGATTTGCATTTTCCTGATGATGAGTGATATTGAGCACCTTTTCATGTGCCAGCTGGCCATCTGAGTGTCTTTGGAAAATGTCTATTCGGTCCATTTTTTAATCATTTTTATATTACATTGTGTAAGTTCTTTATGTTTTTTGGATATTAACCCTACAAGATGTATGATTTCCAAAGGTCTCTCATTCAGTAATTTGTCTTTGCATTTCATTGATGGTTTTCTTCACTGTGCAAAAGCTATTTAGTTTGAGTAATGTCATTTGTTTATTTTGGCTTTTCCTTGCCTCTGCTTGAGGAGACTGGTCCAAAAAAAAAAAAAAAATCCAATGTCAAAGAGCTTACTGCCTATGTTTTCTTCTAAGAGTTCTATGGTTTGAGGTATTATAGGTAAGTCTTTTTTTTTTAATTTTTTTTAATGTTTATTTATTTTTGAGACAGAGAGAGACAGAGCATGAACGGGGGAGGGGCAGAGAGAGAGGGAGACACAGAATCTGAAACAGGCTCCAGGCTCTGAGCTGTCAGCACAGAGCCCGACGCGGGGCTCGAACTCACGGACTGTGAGATCATGACCTGAGCCGAAGTCGGACGCTTAATCGACTGAGCCACCCAGGCGCCCCGGTAAGTCTTTAATTCATTTTGAATTTATTTTTGTATATAGCGTAAGCTAGTTGTCCAGTTTCATTCTTTGGCATGTAGCTGTCCAGCTGTTCCAACATCATCTGTTGAAAGACTTGTCTTTTCCCCATTGTACATTCTTATCTCCTTGGTCCTAGATTAATTGGCCATAGAAGCATGGCTTTTGTTTTGGGGCTGTCTATTCGATTCCACTCATCCATGTGTTTTTGTGCCAGAACTTCTCTGTTCGGATTACTACAGGTTGGCAGTGTAGTTCAAAGTCAGGGAGTGTGCCTCCTCCAGCTTTGTTCTTCTTTCTCAAGATTGCTTTGGCTATTTGGGGTCTCTTATGATACCATACAAATAAGATTCTTTGTTCTGGTTCTATGAAAAATGCCATTGTATTCTGATGGAGATTGCATTCAATCTGTAGATTACTTTGAGAAAGCTTTATAATTTAATGCATAATTCTGATCATTTATCAGCGATTCATATTGATAGAACTAGGCTCCTTCTTGGTGGGTCTTTCCTTATTTTCAGGATATTATTGAAGTAAGTGTCTTTTCATGGGTGTTTCTCTTGTAACATTTCTTTATTTTTTTTTAATTTTTTTTAACGTTTTTTATTTTATTTTTGAGACAGAGAGAGAGCATGAATGGGGGAGGGGCAGAGAGAGAGGGAGACACAGAACCAGAAGCAGGCTCCAGGCTCTGAGCCATCAGCCCAGAGCCCGACGCGGGGCTCGAACTCACGGTCCATGAGATCGTGACTGAAGTCACGACGCTGAAGTCGGACGCTTAACCGACTGAGCCACCCAGGCGCCCCTCTTGTAACATTTCTTTAAACCAGAGTTACCATTGTTAATATTTTATAATATTTACACATACAGAGCACATGTATTTGTCTATCTTTTAAGCTGTGTAAATGCTGGCTGGCCTACTGATATCAATCTTTTTAAAGTTGCTTATAACCATCATTTTAGGTATAGGTTATAATAGGTTAATATTTTATAATATTTACACATACAGAGCACATATATTTGTCTATCTTTTAAGCTGTGTAAATGCTGGCTGGCCTACTGATATCAATCTTTTTAAAGTTGCTTATAACCATCATTTTAGGTATAGGTTATCACTTTGTTTGTGATTATTATGTTTGGTTCTTTTTAGTAGAAGCTTCCTGGCTTGTCATGGGAAGCTATGCATCTTGAATCGATGAGGTTCATTTATTCAACAGGTTTTAGTGTCTTTGTTTAATATTTTCAAGATTCTGAAATCTTTTTTTTAATGTTTATTTATATTTGAGAGAGACAGAGAGAGACAGAGCATGAGCAGCGGAGGGGCAGAGAGAGAGGGAGACACAATCTGAAGCAGGCTCCAGAATCTGATCTATCAACAGTGCCCAACACGGAGCTCAAACTCATGAACACTGAGATCATGACCTGAACCAAAGTCAGATGCTTAACAGACTGAGCCACCCAGGCGCCCCACAAAATTCTGTATTCAATAGCATAACAAGTGAGAAGTAAGTGTTGCCTATCTAGGCCTTTCCTTTATCTCTGAAGTGTGATAGTCATTTGTGGGTTTGGGTTTTGGCTTCGTCCAGCAAAATGGAAGATGGCAGAAAGGATTACTCAAGACTCCATGCAAATCAAAAGAGGTGACAGGAAGACTAAGGGAAGTCTCCCGGAGCTGCTCTCAAGCTCCCATATTTATTAAGCATGCATTCAGGGAAACAATGTGCAATACATCATTGGGCTACGTGCCAGAATGAACATATCAAAAATGTGCAGAAAACAAGCTAAGATAGGATAAAATATTCCGTGTGATACCATGGTCTAAAGAATTTATGAGCATACACAAGACTTAACCCCTAGATATACATTAACTAGATGAGAAAAGTGTAGTGTCCCCCCTGGATATACATTAACTAGATAAGCTGTTTTCAGCATGGCCAGAAAGCAGTGTTCTTCTTTGCAATGCATTCCCTATAATCTCCTAATCCACGGTATAGCCATTAGATGTACCACGGTCATTTTTCGGTTCTTTGCTCTATTAAAACTTAGGTTTACTGCAAATCCACTTGATATCAATAAATCCCCTAGAACTACGGACTCCGTCAGCATTCAGAAATGCAAAGGATCCATTCCCACTAATTTCAAACCTGAAAAGGAATAATTAAAATTAGTTTGGGAACCACTGACAGCTGTAATCAAAAATCAAATTAAGATTCAAGTGATCCGGGACATTTTATACAAAACATTCAGCTCCATACTCCCCCATCACTATATGCTATACAAAAATATCTGCTACATTAAAGGAATAGAAGACTGAAGGTAGATACTTAATTATTATAATTATTAGTATAAACTGTAACCTTATTTAAGATAATAAGTAGAAAGGCAGATATACATATAGATATAGATAGACATGGATAAGCCATAGAGGTAGATATAAGTCTATATCTACCTACATTTATCTATCTGTATCTATATCATCTATATATCTATGTCTATATCTATATACATATCTATATCTGTCTACATTTATCTATGTCTATTTCTATCCATCTATCAGGAGAGACTGTGTTTGCTAAATCCAAAGATCTCTAGAGTCTTTTTTTTAAAGCATTTTCTTGGCATGTTTTTAGCTGATGTTCCTTTTTGAAGGTAAGGAATAAGTTTTATATTCATTTGATGCGTTTGACACATACTGAGATAGAACCCAAAGAGACTAATTGCAATCGTCTCTATTCATTTGCTCTGCTGATGATCGATTTTTCCATTTTCTGTAGTAAGTGTAATTTGTCACGTCTCACATATTTTAGTATTTGTTTAATTCATTCCATTGTTTATCTAGAACTTAATGAAATGCTAAGGCAGGAGTACATGGCTACAAGAGAAGAGTCACACAGCCCTTGTTTCCAGGGGCAATAGTACATAAGTGAGAAAGCAACATTCACTCAATAATGGTTACCCAACTAAATAATATTGTTTATGATGGGCATATGGAAAGTTAAAGACAACTATGTGATCACTAATTCTTTAAAACAAAGAGATCTTGTATAAATACAATTAGTTCTCAAAAGGTGCAAGTAATACCTCTGGTTTGGTTTAGAATTTGCAAACGAGCTGGGGCGCCTGGGTGGCTCAGTCAGTTGAGCATCCGGCTTCAGCGCAGGTCATGATCTCACGGTTCGTGAGTTCAAGCCCCGCGTCGGGCTCTGCGCTGACAGCTCAGAGCCTGGAGCCTGTTTCAGATTCTGTGTCTCCCTCTCTCTGACCCTCCCCCGTTCATGCTCTGTCTCTCTCTGTCTCAAAAATAAATAAACGTAAAAAAAAATAGAATTTGCAAATGAGTTGAATTTGCATTATCAAGAGAGGTGTTTATTAGCAAGACTCTGGCAATACAAGTAAAATAAAATAAAATAAAATAAAATAACAAAAAAATTCACTGTGTCATTTATTTATTTATTTACTTTTTAATGTTTATTTATTCTTCAGATAGAGAGAGATAGAAAATGAGCAGGGGAGGAGCAGAGAGAGAAGGAGACACAGAATCCTTAGCAGGCTCCCAGCTCTGAGCTGTCAGCACAGACAGAGCCCAACGGGAGGCTCAAACCACAAACCATGAGATCATGACCCGAGCCAAAGTTGGACGTTTAGCTGATGAGCTACCAGGCTCCCCTCACTGTGTGTCATTTAACAAGGTAGAAGAGATATGGGTTTCTCTAAGGTATGTTTCAATGTGAAAGGGCACATGTTACAGGGTGAACACTAACGAAGGCAGTTGCACGTAACAAATAGAAAGATTTCTTTGTAATAATACAACTTAAAATGGTCTAAATTTGTATACAACACCACCATAAAACCTTTCCTACTAAATTGGAAACTCACCAAGGATTGAATATGGTGCCATTGGTCCACTTCCAAGACTCTCCTTGTTTTCTGTTCAATCCGATCCAGTGCATAGAAGTTCCTGCGTGCTTCCTCAAAAAATTCTTTCACAAAAAGTCAGGGCATTATCTGCTGCTGAATATTTTCGAGCATATTGCTGAACATGCTTCTCACCCCCACTATCCCATCTTTCATGATTGGCCTCCTAATCTACATGCCCTCCTGCTTCTATAGCAACAGGTAGGGATATTGAGATTAGTTTTATCAGCAAGATTTTCACTTTGCTCTTATACTTCCTAAATGTTTGTAAGCAATAGAGTGACTTCCACCAAGTCATTGAAATCTTCTGAGCTACACTCTCTTGGGTCATCTTTAGGGGTGATTTCTATTTCTCATTATTGAGGAGGAAAACATATTTTAATTCCTTTCTTTCAAGTTTGAATGCATAGACCACCAGTATGTTTTAGCTCCAGAGTGAATGACAAAGACCATAAACTGATATGATGCTATGTCTGTTTGGATAACAAAATTGGGAGGTGAGCACTTTCTGTAGGAACCGGCACAGAATGTTCTCTAAGGGTGACAGAGAACTAATGCTTCTATTTTGTTTTGTCCACAGGTCCTTTCTCAAAAACTAGAGGAGGGATTTCAGGGGGAAAGAGTTTAATGGACAGTATAAGTACTGTTAAAATGGGAAAACTCAGTCATAAACTACAGTTGATCCTTGAACAACGGCACCATGCACTTGAGAATCCAAGTGTAACTCTTTTTTCAATTTTATTTTTTTATGTATGTATTTGTTTAATTTTAGAGATAGAGCATGAGCAAGGGAGGGCCAGAGGGAGAGAGAGAAAGAGAGAGAATCTTAAGCAGGCTCTATGTTCAGCACAGAGCCCAATGCTTGGCTTGATCTCATGACCCTGGGATCATGACCTGAGCTGAAATCAAGAGACTGTTGCTCAACCGACTGAGCCACCCAGGCACCCCCAAGTATAACCCTTGATTCCCCCAAACTTAACTGCTAATGGCTTACCTTTGACAGAAAGTCTTGCTGCTAATGGAAACAACTGACACATTTCGTATGCTACATACATTATGTAATTTTTTTTATAACAAACTAGAGAAAGGAACTGTTATTAAAAAAATCATAAGGAAGAGAAAATACACTTTCAGTGCCCTACTGTAATGACTGAAAATAATTTGCATGTAAGTGGACCTGTATAGTTCAAACCTGTGTTGTTCAAGGGTCAACTGTCCTTTGAGTAGATACCAGAATAAGAATATTATTGCTATTGTATGCTTTCTCATATAATCAGAAATCAAACTAACTTCTGGATGAATATGATTTATTGCAACAAAATATATTGAGTGATGGATTTAGTTTCTCTGCTCTTAGCTCCTTGGTATTGGACCACAAACTCTTTAGTCAACTTTCTTTATAAACAAACCCTTTTCCTCACTCAGTGCTCGCGCAGCCCAAGTTTCCCTTCCTTTGCCCTCTTTCACTTCTATTCATTGTCTCATTTTCTTCAAACTGTGCTATTTCCTTCAGATCCTTATCCTAAATTCCAAGAGCCATATCTTTTTTATTTGTTTTAATTTTTCCAGGCTATTCTCGGCAGAATAAAAATGTAAAAGTATTAAAACAATCTATTTAATAATCTAAAAACATTAAATAAAGACATTTAGCTATATAAACAATATGCATTGTGATTAAGGACCTAGCATGACTAGCTAATTTGTGTGGGTTCAAATCCCAGTTCACCAAGTTATGGCTCTGTGACAAAGGCTATGTTACACAACATCTCTGTGCCTCACTTTCTTCATCTTTAAAATAGGGGTACTTACGTATTTACTTCATAGACCAGGATTGAAGATCGCATGAGTTTTTATAGTTATAGTGCTTAGAACACTGTCTGGTATATATCATCATAGAGTATTCACTTTTATCATTTTAATTCTCTCTTAGTAACACTTAAGCACTGAAACGATTGAGAAATTTCTCCTTTTCTTACCATATCCTCTCGTGTATCAATATGAGCAAGTTCTGATCCCTGCGAACTGCAGAATCTTTTGCTGGCTGTCCAATTTTTGGTATCACTGGAAAAATAGAAACACTTTTTTCTTAATCCAATCCATTCATCCTCACATGCCATAGTTTGGGAACACTTTGAAAGTTTTGTTGCTGAAAGAAAGAAAGAAAGAAAGAAAGAAAGAAAGAATCAAAAAATAAGTTAAAGAGAGTTTCTATTCATTCTGATGAATCAGTTTCACTTTTACCCCCACAGTTTGCAGTCTCTAAAATTAAATTCACTCATGGAATGATGGATGAATTCAGTCCTTGCTGTCTGTAAAGAAAACCATTCAAGGATTGAGCAGTCCATAGTTCATCTGATTTCCCTGGCTTCTACTCTGAAGAATGGAACTACCAGCCTCTCATAGTCTATATTGACGTCCTCCCAAAATAATGCATAAAATTTAGCACTCGACAGAGACCTAGAGACATGAATACCATTTCGGTCTCACGGACCAGGGTAATAAAGGAAGGCTTGTCTTTCCTTACAGAAATGAATGGTCCTAGACATAAAAGGACATCCAAGACAGGGAAGTAAAACTCACCATAAATGACAACAAATCACTGAAATATGAGTTAGTAAAAATTTTTTCTCCTTCACCAATATTCAGTGCCAAAGAAGCTGGAATAATGGTGAATTTATTTCTGTACAGAATGTTTTGAGAATTTTATGTTTCAAGGTTTTAGGTAAGTGATGAGTAATCAGAAAAGGATAAAGTCCCTGCCCTCCAAATGTTTGAATAAGTTAATGTAACTAGCAAAGAACCAAGTAAATGTTTAAATGTCAGGCCAAATCCAAAGCCTTCTCTCCTCACTTTGCCATTAATTTTTTTTTGTTGTTGTTTTTTGTTTTGGTAATACTTAGAGGCAGATTCAGGCTACCACAGATAGGTAATGAAATATATTGTGTTTTAATTTTTTTAAATAATCAATTAATGAATGAATGTAAAGACTTCTTATAGAAACACTTCTCTATAAATATATTAACTGTCAGATAATTAGATACCAGTAACATTGCACTCCCAGGACTCTAATAGTGACAGAAAGCTATACAAAAAAAGAATATCAGCACTCTTGTGAATGACAAAGAAAACAAGAATAAAGAGTGCTAAGTGTTACTGTTTTTTTTATGTTTTTATTTTAGAGAGAAAGTGTGAGCAGGGGAGAGGGACAGAGGGAGAGAGAGAGAAACTTAAGCAGGCCCCACAATCAGCAGAGTCCAATGCAGGGCTTGATCCCATGACCCTGGGATCATGACCTCAGACAAAATCAAGAGTTGAATGCCCAACAAACTGAGCCACCCAGGTGCCCCAAGGGTGCTGTTACTTTAACTTAAGTCCTAAATTAAGTGCTGTATTAAGCAAAGCGTACAATGGAAAATCAAGTTCTGAGACTATTAAGTCACTGCTCAGGAATTTAAAAATCTACCTTTGACTTATTTTCACAAAACGAACCGACAGTGTCCAGAAGAAAATTGTGAAAATCTTCATTTTCACAAAGCTGCTCCAACAGAGAAAATCTTGCAACAAATCACTTGTGCCATTATGACATTTTTTTTTACATCATAAATGTTTCCTAGAACAACTGTTAGTAATATAACTTAATCTTGATCCAAAAGAAATTAGAGCAAAGAAATATAGAAGTTATATAGACAATATTGCATGGTGGTTAAAATATCAGGAATTAGAACCAGACAGACAAGAGTCTCCATTCTGGCTCTGGAATTTGTCATTTGTGAGAGGCAGCTCATTCACTCTGGCTTCTATTTCTGTGCCTGTAAATGGGTTTCATAATTATACTTATGTCATGGCCTTGTGAGAATTAAATAAAAATAATAAGCATAGTGTATGTAATATTCGTTCTTTTTTAAACAAAAAATTTTGAGAGAGAGAAACAATGAGTGGGGAAGGGGCAGAGAGAGGGGAAGAGAGAGGATCCCAAGCAAGGTCCACAATGTCAGTGCAGAACCCAATGTGGAGCTCAAACTCATGAAACCGTGAGATCATGACCTGAGCAGAAACCAAAAAGTCAGAGGTTCATCTGACTGAGCCACCCAGGTGTCACTAATATTGGTTCTTTAACTTGCACAAAGTACTCTCAATTTAAAAAACAGGACTATTATGAGGACTTTAAGAGACAAAACAGGTGAACATAAGGGAAGGGAAACGAAAGTAATATAAAAACAGGGAGGGGGACAAAACAGAAGAGACTCATAAATATGGAGAACAAACGGAGGGTTACTGGAGGGGTTGTGGGAGGGGGGATGGGCTAAATGGGTAAGGGGCACTGAGGAATCTACTCCCGAAATCACGGTTGCACTATATGCTAATTTGGATGTAAATATTAAAAGATAAAAAACAAACAAACAAACATTGGGAAAAGAACATGACTATTGGTGTTGTTATCTGGCGGTCATTTGAGAATTTATAATTATCTTACTCAAAGACTAAGAACTAGGGGCGCCTGGGTGGCTCAGTCGGTTGGGCGTCCAACTTCGGCTCAGGTCAGGATCTCGCGGTCCGTGAGTTCGAGCCCCGCTCGGGCTCTGGGCTGATGGCTCAGAGCCTGGAGCCTGCTTCCGATTCTGTGTCTCCCTCTCTCTCTGCCCCTCCCCCATTCATGCTCTGTCTCTCTCTGTCTCAAAAATAAATAAAACGTTAAAAAAAAAAAAGACTAAGAACTATAATTCAAGACGATGACTGTACTTTGAGATTAAGATGACTGTATTGTGATATTTAGAATATTTAGTTTTTTTTTGTTTTTTCTTAAGTGATCTCTACACCCAACATGGAGCTCAAATTCATAACCCTGAGATTAAGGGTCACATGCTCTATTGACCGAGCCAGCCAGGTGACCCTATTTAATTTTTTTAATTCACTTTTTTAGCTAAGGTATGGTCATATATTAGTTTCAGGTGTACAACATAGTGATCTGACAGTTTTATACATTAGAAAATGCTCACTGTGAAAAATGCAGTTATCATTGGTCACCTTCCAAGTTATTATGATATTCTTCACTATATTCCCTATGCTGTACTTTTAATCTCCATGATTATTTATTTTATAACTAAGAAGTCTGTACCTCTTAATACCCTTCACCTATTTTGCTCATTCCTTGAACTCCCTCCATCTGGCAAGCAACCACTAGGTTGTTCTCTGTATTTTTTGAGTTTGTGTCTGTTTTTGTTTGCTTATTTTATTTTTTAGATTCTGCATATAAGTGAAATAATACGGTATTTGTCTTTCTCTGGCCTACTTCACTTCTCATAACACCCTCTAAGTCCATCCTTGTCATCATCATGGGGAGATTTCATTCTTTTTATGGCTGAATAATATCCCATTATGTATATATGTCACGTCTTCTTTATTTATTCACTGACAAATGATATATCCAATAAGGAGTTAATATCCAAAATATAGGAATAACTCATAACACCAAAAAAAGCCAAATAATCCAATTTAAAAATAAACAGGGGACCTAAATAGACCTTTTTTCCAGGGAAGATGTGCAGATGACTAACAGACATGTGACAAAATGCTCAACATCACTAATCATCAGGGAAATGTAAATCAAAACCACAATGGAATATCACCTCTCCTAGTCAGAACGGATAGCACGAAGAAAAGACTCAACAGTATTTTTTTCTAAGTTTCTTTATTTTGAGAGGAGGGGAGGGGGAGAGAGAGAGAGATGGAAAGAGAGAATCCCAAACAGGCTCCAGGCTGTCAAAGCAGAGCCTGGTGTGGGGCTCGGTCTCATGACCATGAGATCATGACCTGAGCCCAAACCAAGAGTCGGATGCTTAGCTAACTGAGCCACCCAGATGCCCCAAGAGCATTTTTGAGAAAGGCAAGGGATATGGTAAAACCTGCCAAACTGGTAGGAATCTGAGGACTTGTCTCTACAAGACCTTTTTATTACTCCAGGACTGAGAAATCCAAGATTAAGTCTGAGATATGTTTGGCCCTACTGCATGGAGAAGCATAGACAATTTATGAGCTAAGCTACTCACCTAGTATGGCAATGGCCAGTATGAGCGAGAGATACATACAAAGGTGTAACATCCAGCCTTTTTTCAATTTGTGAGCTGCAAAACAAATAAACGTCTATTGTAAAATGTCCAGAGAAACCTAGCCTGAATATTTATTTTCGTTTATCCCTCTTTATACTAATCAATTTAAAAACTCTCATTAAAAGCATCTACATCTGAAAGTAATAAAGGATACAATGACCTTGTAAAGTGCAAAGAAGAGAAGTGCCAAAGACCGCTGTAGCTGTTCAGATGGGGCATCAGCAGTGGAGAGATCACTTAGACTTGGTGGAAGGAGGGAGGAAATGCAAGGTTATTTCAAAAGGTAGAAATAGTGTGAATGGTGGATGGTAATCAAGAAAGTCCAAGGTTCAACAAAAGGGCTATGATCAGACAAGTGGCTATAAAAGACAACATAAATCAACAAAATCAAAGATAGGGGAGAAAGGACAGTCATAGGATCATATGACAGTAGAAAAATTAAGATAAATGTTTTTATTTATTCTGTAAGCAGTAGGGAGAAATTTAATGCATTTAAGCAAGGAAATGTCAAGATAAAAGCAGTAATTTGTGGTGAGCAGAATGAATTAGAGAGGCGATTTGGCATTCATGGAAATGTTAAGAGATTAAAACAAACAGTAATACTTTTAGTAGTGATCTTCTCTGACACTTACTTAGCAAATGTAGAAACAATCTGGAAAGAATGTTTTTCACTCACATGCATTTAAATATCAGGAAAAAGGATTTGGGGAGTCAGGAAGATCATGGCAGAAGTGGGAGAGCCACAGGCTCCTCTCATTTCACAAACACAAGTAGAAAACTGTCAAATTAAGGGCGCCTGGGTGGCTCAGTCGGTTAAGCTGCCGACTTCGGCTCAGGTCATGATCTCACCGTCCTTGAGTTCGAGCCCTGCGTCGGGCTCTGTGCTGACAGCTCAGAGCCTGGAGCCTGTTTCAGATTCTGTGTCTCCCTCTCTCTGACCCTCCCCCGTTCATGCTCTGTCTGTCTCTGTCTCAAAAATAAATAAACGTTAAAAAAAAAAAGTTTAAAAAAGAAAACTGTCAAATTGTCCTAAATACCTTAGAAGTTGACCTGAAGACTGACAAAACAAACTCCACAAGTAAAGGGAGAGAAGAGGCCACACTGAAGAAGGTGGGAAGATATGTTTTAAGGGAGAAATAGATGGAGGGTGCTATGGAGGGGAGGGAGTACTGGTCACAGGAAAGGGAGGGAGAGAGAGGGGAACACATAGGAGAATGCACAAGGAGAACATCTCCCCAAAGACATTGGCTTGGAAAATGAGAGGGGCTGAATTTCATCAGTTCTTGCAACCAGTGGGGCTTAAAGCCTGGGTTTTTAAAGGTAGGGAGGCTTGGTGGGAATAGAGCCTTGAGGGCACTGCACTGCTCCTGGTGACAAGGCAGGCAGACAATCTGGAGGAAGACAATGTTGAAACTGTGATTGCAAGAATGCCGGGGCACACAAAGGGGAGATTATTTACACTTCTCAGAACTCATTACTGAGAGTCAACATTCATAGGAACAAAGATGCTGGTGTGTGCCCCTCCCACCCCCCCAGCCCCTCAGCATAAAGACAGAGCCATCTGCAAGAAACAATGCAATGCCAACATTGTCCGTCTGACTTATTTACATCAAGTCCCACACCCCTGAACTCTGGCAGGACTGCCCTTCCTAGTCATGCTTGCATCAGTCCCAGGGCACTGGTCCCCTCCTATAGAAGATCAGCACAAATGCCTGCCCAGACCGCATCTCCTGACCAGAGAGTTCTGCAGGGCCTCCGTTCTGGTGCGGGTGGTGACAAGTCTCATTTCACAGCAGACTAGAGCACACATAGTTAAAACTCACCACATTCAGGCCAGCGACCAAGCACTGCCCACAGTAGGCAAGGAGAGCCCCTGCAAAACACAACAGCAGAGCACATGCGGCACAAACCAGGGATCCTCCCTGAAGCATCAGGCCCTGGACATTACATGACTCCTTCTTCATAAAGCCACTACTTTGAGGAGCAGGAGACATGACTGGCTTTTCGAACACAAAGAAGAAAGCAGAGACTTAGACAAAATGCCAAATGAAAGAACAAGGTAAGGCCACTGCCAGACATCTAAGTGAAACAGATATAAGTAACATGCTTGATACAGAATTTAAAGCAACAACTATAACAATATTCAACTGGATTTGAGAAGAAAAAAAAAAAAAAGGAAGACATCAGTGGGACCCTTGCCACAGAAATCAAAGAGTCAAAAAAGTATCAGAGATGAAGAGTGCAATACGCAAGATTGGACACAGGCTTGATTCAATGAACAGCAGGCTGGAAGAAGCAGAGGACTGAATTAGTGACCTAGAAGACAAAATAATGGAAAATAATGAAGTTGAACAATAGCGAGAAAGAGAATTATGGAAAATGAGAATAGACTTAGGGAACTCAGTGACTCCATCAAAAGTAATATCATTTGTATTATAGGAGTCCCAGAGAAGAGAGAACAGATGGCATAAAACTTATTTGAAGAGATAACAGCTAAAAACTTCCTTAATCTGGGGAAGGAAACAGACATCCAGATCTAGGAGGCACAGAGAAATCCCATCAAAATTAACAAAAGGCCAACAACAAAGCCCATTGTAATTAAACTTGCAAAATACAGTGCAAAGAAAAAATCTTAAAAGCACCAAGACAAAAGAAGTCCTTAACTTACAAGGGAAGAACCTTAAGGCTAGATTCAGATCTCTCCAGGAGAAACTTGGAAGCCAGAAAGGAAGGGCATGATACGTTCCACATGCTGACTAGGAAAAATCTGCAACCAAGAATACTCTATCCAGCAAGGCTATCATTTGGAATAGGAGAGATAAGGATTTCCCAGATACACAAAAACTAAAGGAGTTCATGACCACAAACCAGCCCTGCAAGAAATACTAAAGCGGACTCTTTAAATGCAAAGGAGAGACCAAAAGTGACAAAGACAAGAAAGGATCAGAAAAAATCTCTAGAAACAATTACAAAACAAGCAATAAAATGGCAATAAATACATATCTATCAATAATTATTTTGAATATAAATAGACTAAATGCTTCCAAAGTATATAAAGAACTTATATAACTCAAAACCAAAAAAAAAAAAAAAACCCTAATAATCCATTTTAAAAATGGACAGAAGACATGAATAGACATTTTCCCAAAGAAGACGTCCAGATGGCAAACGGACACATGAAAAGATGCTCAGCATCAATGATCCCCGGGGGAATGCAAATCAAAACTGCAATGAGATATCACCTCACTCTGTCAGAACGTGCTAAAATGAATAACACAGGAAACAGCAGGTGTTGGCGAGGATGCAGAGGAAGGGGACCCCTCTTACGCGGTTGGCGGGAATGCAAGATGGCACAGCCACTCTGGAAAACAGTATGGAGGTTCCTCAACAAGTTAAAAATAGAGCTACCTCATGATCCAGCGATTGTACTGCTAGCCATTTACTTAAAGAGTACGAAAATACTAATTCAAAGGGGTATACCCACCCCAATGTTTATGGCAGCATTATCTATAATAGTAAAATTATGGACACAGTCAGCAGTTGCTGAATGGATAAAGAAGAGGTAGTGTGTATCTCTTCTCACACACGCACACACACACGCACACACACACACACACGCACACACACACGTATGTATATACATGTACATACATATATAGTGGCATAAAAAGAATGAAAGCTATTTATTTATTTGTTTTTTATTTTTTATTAAAAATTTTTTTTTACATTTATTTATTTATTTATTTTTTCAACTTTTTTTTAAATTTATTTTTGGGACAGAGAGAGACAGAGCATGAACGGGGGAGGGGCAGAGAGAGAGGGAGACACAGAATCGGAAACAGGCTCCAGGCTCCGAGCCATCAGCCCAGAGCCTGACGCGGGGCTCGAACTCACGGACCACGAGATCGTGACCTGGCTGAAGTCGGATGCTTAACCGACTGCGCCACCCAGGCGCTCCTACATTTATTTATTTTTGAGAGACAGAAAGAGCCAGAGCGCAAGTGGGGGCGGGGCGGAGAGAGAAGGGGACACAGAATCGGAAGCAGGCTCCAGGCTCGGAGGTTTCACCCACTGAGCCACCCAGGCACCCCTCGGCTGGGCTTTTCAACAAAAAGATTAATAAGGGAAAAACAAGGTACTGACCCATCACATGGGAGAAGCCAAAACGAAGAGGAAATCCAAGGGGATTTTAGAAAGCCAGCCTACTTAGCATCTTCCACAATGAACAATACTTTTGGAGAGAAGTAACAGCAGAAGGAAAAGCAGGTTGAGTCTTCTTCCAAAGGTGGCGCTCTGTGGGAAGCTAATGGAGTACAGTTTGCTTTCCAGGGGCTAATAAGAATTGGTGTAGTGAAAGGAGAATTTATATCTTTAGGTGGAAAAGGTGGAGTAGGGTGAGTTTCTCTCCTGTTCATTGCTTCCTGATTGCTTTCGGTTCAGAATATTTTTTATGTCAAAGAGACATATTTGGGGGTACGCATTCTGGTTTCCTTCAGTTTCATGATCACAGTAAAAGGGGAAAGGTGTCTTTTTAAAAAACTGCTTATTTATTTATTTCTGAGAGAAAGAGAGAGAAAGAGCACAAGTGGAGGATGAGCAAAGACAGAGATAAAATCCCAAGCGGGCTCCGTGCTGCCAGGGAGGGCCGGAAGCGGGGCTCGATCTCATGCACCGTGAGACCATGATCTGAGCTGAATTTAAGAGTTGGTTGCTGAACCCAGGTACACAGGTGCCCTTTCCACATTTACTTTAATTATTTCTTTTTTCACGTTTCGTTTTGGCATTTTATCTTTCCCCAAAATCCATTGATCCTGTTATCTAAGTTGATAAATGCATGGGTATTTCACTTTGTTAGGACTGCCTTAATGAAGCACCACAGACTGGGTGGCTTAAGCAACAGATATTTATTGTGTCACATTTCTGGAGGCTGGAAGTCTGAAACTAAGGTGTTGGTGGGGTTGGTTCTTTGTGGGGGCTGTAAGGAAAGGGTCTGTTCTAGGCTTTTTTTTTTTTTTTTTTGGCTTACAGTTATCACTATGTTGATAGGGCATTATCCCTGTATGTGAGTCTATCTCCAAATTTCCCCTTTTAATAAGGACATCAGTCATAATGGATTGGGGTCCACCCCCACTGACTTCATTTTAATTTAGTAAAGACTTGATCTCCAAATGAGATCACAGTCTGAGATACTGGGGGTTTGTACGCCAACCTATGAGTTTGTGGGGGGCAGAATTCAACCTGTAACAACTGATGAATCATTTTCAAAATATTTCATTAAATTTTAATATTTATGGTTTTTAAATGTTTATTTGTGAGAGAGAGATAGAGAGAGCAGGGGATGGGGTAGAGAGGGAGGGAGAGAGAGCATCCCAGGCAACTCGGTGCTGTCTGTGTAGAGTCTGACTCTGGGCTTGAACCCACGAACTGTAAGATCATGACCTGAGCTGAAATCAAGACTCAGATGCTTAATTGCCTGAGACATCCAGGCACCCCCTAATACCAATTTTAATTTTGTGTTTGGCTCTCTCTTTTTTGTTATTTTTTAACTTTTATTCATGTTTTTGAGAGACAGAGGCAGTGAAAGTAGGGAAAGATCAGAGAGAGAGGGAGACACAGAATCCGAAGGAGGCTCTAGGCTCTGAGTTGTCAGCACAGAGCCCGACGTGGGGCTCGAACTCACGGACCATGAGATCATGACCTGAGCCGAATGGATGCTTAACCAACTGAGCCATCCAGGCACCCCATAATTCTGTGTTTGGCTTTCTTTAATTTATCCTCCATTTCATCTCTCTCTCTCTCTCTCTCTCTCTCTCTCTCTCTCTGTGTGTGTCTCTCTCTCTCCATCTCTCTCTCCTTCTCAGATCCTCCTTCTCTTACTCTCTTGAGTTGGCATTTCTACTTGCATTTCATATTGCTCAGCTTTTCTTTTGTATTTTCCATTTTGTTTTCTTTTCTACTGCGTTTTAGACTAATTCATTCTTAATGGCATCAATTCTACTGATCAACTACAAAATGTCCTTTATTTCAAATATATTTCCATGCTTAATATTTCCACTTGGTTTTCCCAATCTTGTTGAGTGTTTTTATTATGTTTTAATTCTCATAATAACTCTTCGAGTTTTCTTCTTGGAATATTCTAGGAATTATTGTGTTTTAGAGGGGTTACCTTTTTCAGGTCCCCAGCTACTTTACATGTTCTCCAGGCATCAGTGACCTCATATAGTATCATGACTGAAGGCCAATGTTTTAATTTGAGGAGACCTCATGACCTTGGAGTGCAAGACTGTGAGTTATAAACACAACAGACTACTGTCGGCAGCCCCTTTCTGTTTCTACCTCACAGGAAAGCTTCTCTGGTCCAGAATTCAACCTTAAAGGCTATGAAAAAAGCAGTACTTGGAGAAGGCCATCTTTTTACATTATAATCCCAATCCATGGGGTTTGTGAGGAGAGGAAATAGAGGAATTAATAGAATAAGGTTCCTGGCTAGCCTGCAAGGGTACTATATTAAAATGCAATCTAACCAAATTATAAACATATACATTCCAGACACCAGATATCCAAAATATAGGAAGCAGACACTGACAGAATTTTCAAAATGATTCTGAATTGTAGATCGCTGGACATCAGTGTTACAAAAATAAATAAATAAAATGTAATACATTTGGCCAAATAAATCAGTCAGCTTTGTATGATCACCGATCTGTTTAACGAGGGTAAAGAGAAAGATTCCTATCGCTGCACAATGGAAAGAGTTAAGATATGAAGGATTCTGATGAGGTTACTGGAAGAAGATGAGGACAGCAGACTGCAGAAATCTCGTCCCGGTATGGACATGCAAGAATGAGGGAAAACAAAACTTCGGCTGTTAATTCATATTAACAACGAATTATGTTTCAATGCATGTTCTCTCTGAATTCAGAGTCTATCCAATTACATATTAACAGTCTTTTTGTTAGATTCACATGGCCGTTGGGAGAGCATCCCTTCTACATGTGCCATATCTATGTTAAAGATCACTAATTAGAAGATAATCAGGGATATGAAGGTAGCATGGGAGAGTGCTTAAGATTTCAGTTTATTGCTTCATCCATCTGTGTGTAAGGCCAAATATGCATAAGTGTGTATATATATGCAGAGTTACCTTTTCCTAAGCACTGAATACTTATCGGGCAATGAACTAGATACTCTTCACGGAAAACCTGACTCATTCCTCATAACAACGTCTGTGAGACAAGATGAATTATCCTTATTTTATAAATGCAGACACTGATGCTCAGAGAGATTAATAATTTCATCCGAGGTCATTGCAGTACTATAAAAAAAAATCACTTATTTGTACTTAGTATTTTCGGTCCTCTGGCTTTTTAATCATTCTTGTGCCCTACTTCTTTTTGTATTTTTCTTGTTTGATTTTGTTTCCTGTGAATTCATTTCAGGAGACGAGTCGCAATCATTTTAAAATTTTTACATCTGAAAATTTGCTCAAACATCTGCTAGACTGGGTGAAAAACCTGAATTAAAACCCCTTTATGCACGTGAAGAAGTTGCACTATTCTCTTTACGCAGCTGCTGTCGCTGATGAGAAACTTACCATCCAGAGGAGGATTTTCGGTTTCTTAGGGTTCATCCGGTTTGTGTGTTTTCCTTCTCTTTGAAGGCTTCCAAGATTTCCTCTTTGTACTTGATGTTTTGAAATTCAGTAGCAGTTACCAAATTACCAAAAACATCCTTTTAATCTTTCTGCTCATCACTGTGCATGCTTTTTCCAATTTGAGGAGCATAGGTTTCTTCTGTTATGATACTTTTTCTTCTGCTACTGCTAAAAATAACCCCGGCCCTTTATACTTCACTCTTTCTGGTACTCCTTTGCATACCATGCCCCCAAACTTTCTACTTATCACTTACATTTATTGTTGTGCTATTTTTCTTTTTTAATGCTTATTTTTGAGAGAGAGAGAGAGAGACAAAGTGTGAGTGGGGGAGGGGCAGAGAGAGAGGGAGACGCAGAATCTGAAGCAAGTTCCAGGCTCTGGGTTGTCAGCACAGTGAGCTGAAACTCACTAACCTTGAGATCATGATCTGAGCCGAAATCGGACGCTTGACCAGCTAAGCCATCCACGTGTCCCACTATTTTTCTTTCTCTCTTTTTTATTAAATTTATTTTGAGAGAGAGGGTGGGTGGGGAATCCCAAGCAGACTCTACAGGGTCAGTGCAGAGCCCAACGAGGAGCTCCAACTCAGGAACCGTGAGTCATGACCTGAGCCGAAATCAAGTTAATCTGAGGATTAACTGACTGAGCCACCCAGGCGCCCCTGTTTTGTTAGTTTTCAATGATATCAAAGAGAATTATTCAGTGTCATAAGGACACAAATTCTATCTGATAAGAAAAATTAGTCATTCTATTAGCAATCCATTCTTGAACAAATTCCTTAGTGGATGAGACAATGGCAATCCTCAGGTATCTGCTTTCACCCTTAAAAAAATAACTGAGGAAAGTTCGGAGGTAGGAGAAAGACAGAGATTTGGGAAATCAACATAAGGGACTGCTAGAAAGCCCTTTGGAGATCTAAGGCTAGTTTATACCTGTAAGAAATCAACATAAGGGACTGCTAGAAAGCCCTTTGGAGATCTAAGGCTAGTTTATACCTGTAAGCATTGTGTGTGTGCATGAGTGTGCACGAATGCTAAGAGTGATAAGGCTCAGGGCTTGCATTTGGGAGATACAGCAGCGTGAGGCTACAAAAAAGAAAATATGTTCAAGGCAAGTTTTGGATTTCTGCTTTTGCTTCCTTCCCTCTGGCCTTCGGACAATTATTACATTTTCTGGTGCTCAAGAAATCACCCAGGCCTCCCGAGTGTGCGTGATGAGTGCTCAAAAGCCATGTTGAAAAGAAAAGACTGAATTTATTTTATTGTGGTAAAAAACAAAATAAAATTTAGCCTTTGACCTGCTTTTAAGTGAATAATACATTGCATTTGCTAAAGACACTTCTAATTAAAATTGCTCAGAATTAAAACAGATCGCTTTGCAAGATAGAGATGTTATCACTACAAGTATTCTGGCGTAGAAATTTCTGCTAGAAATGTCACACGAAGTGAGAAATTTTATAAGTGACTACTGAAGTCTCCTCACTTTTAAGATTACTAGATTTGTTTATTAAGAGACTCGCTGGATAGCTGCTATTGGAATTCATACCGGTAAACTGCAGAAATGATTTGTTTCTCTTCACTGTCTTTTTCATTAAGTTTTGAAAGGTTTCCTATTCCGATCATGTAATTTGGCAAAACGGTTCACTCATGTTGTCTAACAGAAACCCTATCAATTGTCGTGAATGGTGGCGTTTTGTTTCGTTTCATTGTGCCTCATTGTCATTTGTTAGTTTGCCTGTTTGCATTTCAATCCAGTTAAAATTAGCATAATTTTTAGGCTCAGTCAATCCTTACACTTCAAAAGCCCTTTTCAGCCCTAATAAGTATCTTCAAGCCATCTTCCAGATTTTCTCAACTTTTATCCAGATGATGTTGGGGAAACAATAAAGACACTGGACACTGAACGATTCTGAAAATCCACCTGACCCAAGCACAAACATTTAGAAATATCTTCACTCACTTTAGCAAGACATCAGCTACTTCAATCCATCCATGGTCTGTGCTAGTTTAGAGAGTGAATGCAATCTCCGTTACAGGATTGGGCAAAACTGTGGCAAATAACTTTTCTCTGTTGTAAGAGTACATTAAAAAAAAACCTTTTTATTGGGATATAATGCACACACCATAAAATTCACCCCAAATATTTTCATTCTCACAAGCTTATGCTCACTCTCTTACAGATACAAAACTCCACACATTCTCCCCAATCTTGCATTACTTTACAGAGCTGTTTCCTCTACCTCATAAACTTGAGTAGTTTTCCTCCCTTAGGAAAGAGTTCGGCATTTTTAGACTGTCCTGTATTTTGTTTTTTATTGATTTTCCCTTCATTCTCCGTCACCCAAGGAAACTTACTTTTCCTGCATATCCGGTTACCATGCCTCGCATCACGCAGCTCTGGGATGATCATGACATCTGTGATTGATCCAGATCAACAGGAGAGAACTAGAAGGCTACCTCCATACATCGCTAACAAAGAAAAAGAATCAGCAGGCTTTTACATCCAACTGTAGTGGAAAAATTGGCAATGCTCATTTGAACCAAGGAGAAGTGGTATGAGTAAACTGTCAAACCAGTTCAGACCAGAGATAAAAATAGACAGATTCATTAGGATAAGTGGGAAGTTGACTCATCCATAATAAGCAAAGGAGTGTCATGAAATTGGCAAAATCTTTTTGTCCTTAATAAAAATATCCTATGTGGCGTATTGAGTGGAACACATGGAAAATAATATCCATCGCCTTATAGCACTCTATATTTCTTTGTTGGAATTATCTCATTTCTCATCTTTATAGAAAGCCAAATCATTAATAGTAATTACCTACACCCACACATTATTCAGTCTATATGGGTTCAAATGCAGTTATTACTTGTGTGACATTTAGAAAGCTATTTAAACTCCGATGCTCAGTTCTCCCTTCTGTAAAATTGAGAGCAAAATTCTACTTACCTGTAGGAATGTTACAGTGATCAAATGAGGTTATACATGGAGAATGCTTACAATAATCATTGCCTGGCATTATGCCTGGCATTTTTCTTTCTTTCTTTTTCTTTCTTCCTTTTCTTTCTCTTTTTCTTTCTTTCTTTCTTTTTCTTTCTTTCTCTTTCTTTCTTTCTTTCTTTCTCTTTCTCTTCCTTCCCTTCTTTTCTTTCTTTCTTTCTTTCTTTCTTTCTTTCTTTCTTCTTTCTTTCTTTCTCTCTTTATCATTTATCATCTATTTCTATCTATCCATTATCTATCTATCTATCCATCTATTATCTATCTATCTATCTATCTATCTATCATCTATTTCTATCTACCCATCCATACACACACACACACACATTCTGGTATGTGTATCAGTTTAAAACCTACTTATGAATTATAGCATATGTATGAACTAAAATAGAACTATATATTCCTTGAAGATTTTGTGTATGAAGCTGTATTATGTTTTTAAAAATTTATACCTTGAAGTCATTCACTGGTTGGAGCACTGATCCACTTACTGGTTAGAGTCAGTATGCTTCTCTGGATTTGTTATATAAATTTGCCCAATTATGACAACCAAAATGTGTGCCTGTCTCAGCTCTCTGTGCAGAGCCATTCCTGTGTTCATTCCTGTAAGATTAAGAAGCTTATCTACAGACCCTAGCAGACATCCCCTCAGTTTTATTTAATCACGCTGGAGGCTTGAATACCTTCAGCATGGTTGGTCCATGCCTTCTGGACTTCTGGAAAGAGCCATTTTTGGCATCACGAAGACCTGATTCTAATCTTGGGTCCAGAATTTGCTAGTTGTTTTGGCTACTGGAAAGTTACAAGAACTCCCTTCATTGGCTTCCTTTATAGGTCTTGTGGAAACACATACTTTCCTCATTTTGCTTGGAAGGCTATTACATGAGATGGCATAAAGTATACTGGACACAGAAAGGACATGGTAGACATTCAGTGAACTTGAACAACTTTTCTCCCCTTACATGCTCCCTTTCAACCTTGCACACACATATATTAAAGCACCTCACATTTTGCTTTGCAATTACTGTTTCTTTTTCTCCTCCCAGCCTGACAGAGGCAATTGAGTAGTTTAACAAAACCTACAAATAATCTAAGCTTTCATTTGCTCATTTGTTTAAGAAAAATTTAAGAAAATTTCTTCTGAGAATATTTCATCACTCATTGCGTTTGTAAATGTAAAAGGAAAGAAAATATAGACTAAAATAGTAAGATGTGCACAGATTTATAATGAAAACTAGAATGTTTTTTTAATATATGAAATTTATTGTCAAATTGGTTTCCATACAACACCCAGTGCTCATCCCAAAAGGTGCCCTCCTCAATACCCATCACCCTCCCTCCCCTTCCTCCCACCCCCCATCAACCCTCTGAAAACTAGAATGTTGACCCTCTCCCTCTGCCCCTCAGGTTCCTATTTAAATATGATCTGGGATCTAGGGGCACCTGGGTGGCTCAGTGAGTTAAATGTCTGACTCTCAGTTTGAGCTCAGGTCACAATCTCACGGTTTCATGAGTTCAAGCCCCAAGGTGGGCTCTGTGTTGAGAGTTAAGAGTCTGCTTGGGATTCTCTCTCCCTCTCTCCTGCGCCTCCCCCCCACCCTTGCACTGTCTTTCAAAAATAAACTTTAAAAAATACATATGATCTGGGCTCTAAATCCCATAGATTTGTGAAAGATAGATTTCCATGATTTCTTCAAGTCACAAGGGCATCTTCCCTCACATTCTGCTCTCTAAATATTCATGTTTTGCTCACCACGACCCACATCCCAAAGCCCGATTCCTTCCGTGGTTTCAGCGACAGCAAATCCTTGCGATACAATTCTTCAGCTCGGTAATCTGAATAAAGATCTAGGAAACCGTGAAAAATTGTACATGGCTCAGTATAAATTCATTTTCAGGGGATTTGGTCTTTGATGGTGATGCAAAGTCAGAAACCCTAATTAATCTCTGAACACCTCTCCCGTGGCCTTCTCTCCGAATTCTAAATGTGTTAACATACCACTGGAGGCTGAGTGGAACACCCAATGCTCACTCCATGCTTCATGTCTTATCTCTTGTAGGCAGATGTAGTTGAAGTTCAGAGGAGTAAAGGAATCTTTCACTGCCTTCTCTTTACCCTCCAATCTGTTCCCCTGAGGTGTGCTGTTGAATCAGTTATGAACACGACCACCATCGTACCCATAGGCTTAGACACAACAGCTTATGTGGCTTAGCAACGTCATGTAAAACCTCAGTGTAGTTTCTTGACTTCTTAAATTACCATTTAAATGAAGAGAAGTCATTGAAAACTTCACCAAGCATCTTAAAACATATGTCTGATAAGAAGAAAAATGTATATACATGAATGTACGATGAATAAAAAAGTTTGTCTTTCATTACTTTATTCGCTGTATTCTGGGGAACCCTTTGTCTAAGGACAACGGGGTTCTCTGCCACATATATATTTCATTGTGTTATCACAATTGGCACTGCTTATTCTCTTGTGAAGCATGAAGGCGCACATTCCACTTCCTTCAATATTGAACCTGGAACAAAATAAGGAGATTATTTACCGAACCTCATGAAAACTAACTGGGCACAGCCTAAAATAGGTAACTTTGCTGATTATGTTTCAAAATGTGCAATGTAGAGGTGCCTGGGTGGTTCAGTTGGTTAAGCGTCCAACCTCAGCTCAGGTCACGATCTCACAGTTCATGGGTTTGAGCCCCGTGTCGGGCTCTGTGCTGACAGCCCGGAGCCTGAAGCCTGCTTCCGATTCTGTGTCTCCCTTTCTCTCTGCCCCTCCCCTGCTTGCCCTCTGTATCTCTCTGTTTTCTCGAACAGATTTCCATTCTCAAAAATGAATAAACACTAAAAAAAAAAAAAGAAAGAAAGAAAGAAAAACAAAATCAAACCAAAATGTGCAATGCAAAAGCAATAGAGGGATGAAACGAGCTGCTTCTCTCTATTTCAACCTCCAAACTTCTCCCCAGGATGGGAGGGTGGGAAGAAACGAACACCAGGCAACTTTACTGCAATAACAACAAAGAATCCTGGAACTTTATGCTGTATTATAATGTAGTAAACATGGAAAATCACTTTGTGAAGGGTTAGATTCTTCTTTTTATACACTGAAATAAGAATAAGTAAATAAATATATTCAGCCTTTTAAAGATCACATACAGGGAGAGTGTGACTGATATTTGAATCCCCCTGCACACATTTAAAACACTGATATATCTTAAGGCCGAAATAAGTGTTCCCTGATCCATTTTTTGAAGCCATGACCATAGTAATAGTGAAATAAGTATTCTTCACTTGATGGACTATGACAGAGGTAAATAATCATAAATAAAATATCTAGAAAGGGTTTTCTAAGTTCTTATCTTAGGTCACATAAAACACACGAAATTGAAAACTCAGAGTGAGAAAAAAGAAAAAGAGAATGTTGTTAGGATAAATACCTGGGTATATGGCAACTGAAATGCTTTTAGCCCTTCATTTTTGAGGAACTTTGTAAGACTGGTGTAAACCCTAATTTCTTTTTTTTTTTTAATTTTTTTTAACGTTTATTCATTTTTGAGAGACAGAGCAGGGAAGGGGCAGAGAGAGGGAGACACAGAATCCGAAACAGGCTCCAGGCTCTGAGCTGTCAGCAACAGAGCCCGACGCGGGGCTCGAACTCACGGACCGCGAGATCATGACCTGAGTTGAAGTCGGACGCTCAACCGACTGAGCCACCCAGGTGCCCCTACTCTCCTAATTTCTAGGTTGCCTTCAACATTCCATCCTGCTTATCTCCAAAACACAGGTATATTTCTGGGCCTTCACATACCCTAGTGCCAATTGTTACGGGCTTAATTCTGTACCTCTCCCAGTTCGTATGTTTATGACCTGACCCATAGTGGTTCAGAATGCAACCATATGAAGAGATAATGTGTTTAAAGATGTGATTAAGTTCAAATGAGGTCTTCAGGGTGAGCCCTCATCCAATGTTACTGGTGTCCTCATAGGAAGAGGCTTGGACCCAGATAGGCATGTGCACAGAGGGAAGACCATGCGAAGACACAGAAGGAGAAGACAGTCATCTACAGGCCAAGGGGAGAGGCCCCAGAAGAAATTGGCCCTCCTGACACCTTGGTCTGGTAGTTCTTGCCTCCAGAACTTGTTTATGCTGTCCAGTCTGTGGTATTTTTTACAGGAGCCTTAGCAAACGAATACACCATCTTTTTTTTTTTTTTTTTTTAAGGTTTGTTCATTTTTCAGAGACAGAGTGTGGTGGGTGGGGAGGGGCAGAGAGAGAGAGGGAGACACAGAATCCGAATCAGCACAGAGCCCGACTCGGGGCTCAAACTCACGGACCGTGAGATCATGACCTGAGTTGAAGTCAGACGCTCAACCGACTGAGCCACCCAGGCGTCCCTAATACACCATCTTTAACCAACTTCTATTTTTACTCCTTCCTCACCTTTTTTTTTTTTAACGGGACTATATATAATATATAATATCATGTTAAACTGCCAATATTTTCTTGCCAGAAAATAAGTATTACATTTGAAAGTCAGAAAGTTGCATTTATATTCTACCTTTTCTTACATTTTTCAAAGTTGGCTATATTTTTATCCTCAAATCATTGTGTGGGTATTTTCACCCCAAATTGGATATAAATACAATGATAACAGGATAAGTTTCTCTATATTTAGAAAGTCCTGCTGTTTCCTTTATCATGTCATATGCCTCATATCATATCTAGCACAGTATGTCATAAAACTAGTACAGTACCTATTTAACTAGGTGCTAAATAAACTGTAGCTAGAAGTTTCCTCCATGGGGAACTCAATATTCTATTCCTTTCTCCTCTCTGAGTTGGAAAATGTCTTAAGTGTTTCAAAAGCAAAAATAGACTCAAGAGGTACAATCAGTTCTTCAGGCTAAGGAACATAGAGAAGTTCAAGAATTTTATTTATTTATTTATTTATTTATTTATTTATTTATTTATAACGTTTATTTTTGAGACAGAGAGAGACAGAGCATGAACGGGAAGGGTCAGAGAGAGGGAGACACAGAATCCGAAACAGGTTCCAGGCCCTGAGCTGTCAGCACAGAGCCCGACGCGGGGGTCGAACTCACGGACCATGAGATCATGACCTGAGCCAAAGTCGGCCGCTTAACCGACTGAGCCACCCAGGCGCCCCGAGAAGTTCAAGAATTTTAAACAAAGGTCTATTATTTAAAAATAGAGCGTACATTGGGGCACCTGCATGGCTCAGTCGGTTAAGCGTCCGACTTCAGCTCAGGTCATGATCTCACAGTTCGTGGGTTCGAGCCCCACGTCGGGCTTTGTGCTGACAGCTCAGAGCCTGGAGCCTGCTTCAGATTCTGTGTCTCCCTCTCTCTCTGCCCCTCCCTGGCTCATACTCTGTCTCTCTCTGTCTCTCTCTCTCAAAAATAAATAAACATTAAAAAGATTTTTTTAAATAAAAAAAAAAATAGAGCGTACATTTTCTCTTTCTCACTCATTCCCTTCCATTTCAGGCCACTAGTGTGTGTGGTAAGTGTAAGCTTGAGTATACTTTCTCAGACTCCCCTATCAATGACAGACCCCCAACAAACAAAGGCAAAACCCCAAGAGGAAATAGTCAAGGATCAAACTACTTTGATTTTTCTCTAGGCTAGGATAAAAACAATACTTGGGGTACATATGTCGTATATATAGTCCACCTTACCTTATAGAAGTAGATGTTGATATTTAATGCCAAACCCCGACTAAAGACTGTATATTTGTTTGAACATGGCATCCATATATTGACAGTTTTGGGGACATAATGTGGAGGCAACTATAGGGGTAGCTGATTATAGACTCAGAATCCTTACTATACTTAACACATTCAATAATAAATGCCATGAAGGCTTACCAATTGCTGAATGTATCTCCATTTACCCACATCCACGGTGTGCTTGCATTGAGTTTTTTCAGTCCAATCCAATAGGAAGAAGTTCCCAGATGGGGCATCAACATTTCCTTTTATGAAATACAGGGTGTTATAATGGATCTCTCCTAGTTTTCTCATTCTCATTACCTCTAATGCTATGGTCCTTCTCCGGGCCCATTATCCTCTTGCTAGGGTTATCCCAATTGCCTTGTAGCATGGCACTCTGCTTTTGTATTTGCCACTCATTAGCTCATCACAGCAAAGCAAATGATGCTTTCAAGTCAGATCAAGTCTCACTTGATCAAGTCAGATCATGTCTCACTTTTGTTCATAGTTCTGCAATATCTCCCTAATTTTACTTGGAGGAAGACCAAAGTATTTACAATAGCCTCCAAGACCCTAATCATCCACATTCCTCACTCACTCCCTCATGCTAGGCACATTGGCTGTTTTGTTTTGTTTTGTTTTTTCTGGTCCTTGAATATTCCAGGCATACACCTACCTTAAGGTCCATGCTCCAGATGTTTCTTCTTCTTGGGAAGCTTATCCCCCAGATATTCCTCTAACCAACTCTCTTAACTACTTTACAGTTTTGCTCAGTGCCATCATCTCAACGAAATAAGACTATCCTACTTGCAGCCTATCCACCTAGGACACTCATAATATTGCTTATGTATCTATCTATATATCTATATCTATATATCATATCATATCATATTCATATATGTCATATCCATAAATCATGTATATGTATATAAAAATTTACTACCTTCTAAAATACTATGTAATTTAATATATTTAATTTATATTATATTATATATATATTTATATATATTTAATATATATATATTTAATATATTTAATATATTTTAACATATTTATTACGATTATGTTTTATTCCCTGTCGCTTCCTTTGGAATCTAAGCTCCATAAAGGCAAAAGTCTTTGTTTTGTTGACTGATCTATCACACCCTTGAAGTATACTTGTCATATAATAGCTAGTCAATAAATTAAATGAGATTTATATTGTGAAAGAGAAATCTAACCACTTCATTCTTGGAGTTGAATATGGCCAGAGATCCACGATAGGCTATGCAGTTTTCTTGACCCTCTATCCAAGTTTTTTCACGTTCAGATTGAAAGAAGCAATTATTATTGATTTGGTTCCAGTCTTGTGGACATATAGTTTCATCCTCAGAGCATGTACTGTCATTAAGTATCTTTGGCTTTTTAACTAAAATTAACACAATGGTAGAAAAAAAAATGAAGAAAGTATAGGACAAAGGAAGAGTCTCACATTTAGGGTAAAAGATATATTTTGGATTGAGAAAATGTATTTTACTTCCATATTCAATTCAAATGATTTAACTTCAAACCTCAGCTCAAAAAAAGAAAAGATCAAGAACATAGAATGAAAGAAATCGCCATTGAAGAATGAAGGTGTATGTATAATTTAAGATTAGCAATAATAGACAAATAAACATCCAGAAACTAATCTTTAGCCAGTTTCCTCCCATTTTTTATACTACTGGCATTTTCTCTATTCATCCATTTCTTTCCTATTCATCCACTTCCTTTCCACTGTAAATAAACCAATTGTAAATAAATCCATAACATCAGAGGGGTGGTTTCCTATTGCTGACTTAATTGAAACTTGACTGTCTTTCAAGAACAACATTCCCACAGGAGTTGGAGGTGTTCCTTTGTTCTTAAGCACAAAAGAATGCAGGGAAATAAAGATCAGGATTTTACGAGTTTTCTACCATCCACTTTTTACTTTCCAACTTACTGCAACTAGATAGATGAAGTTACTTGTTAAGGTACAGCCCTGAGAAACAGAAGGCTCACCAAAAGGACACCTCTTCACATCTGAAATATATGACGGGTTTATAGTCAGGCCTATGAATGAGAGAATCTTCAAATGGGAAAGAAAACAACAGTGTAGGACTATTCACATGAGCCCCGGTATAAAAACCAAGTGGAAAAATCAGGTCACCAAAATTATCTGAAAGTATCAAGCTCAAAATGATGTTAAAGTTTGGTGTTGAAATAAAAAGCTTGTACAAAACTCAAGTGTTTGGTTCAGAACCTGGGTTACCAGAAAACCAAGTTTTGTCGTTCATTCACTAATTCATTCATTCATTCAACAACTACCAGTTGAGTTTCTATCATGTGGCAGATATTTTTGTAGCTCTAGGAATACAACAGTGTACATGCAAAACAAAAAAAAATCCTTGCTTGATGGGACTTGCATGTCTACTGAATTATATAGTTTGTCATAAAATATATCAGAGTGAAGGTGATTAGTATTATTGCTGGAAAGACTTGCAATTTTAACACAGTAGTCAGGATAGGATTCAACCAGAGGTTAATATTTACTAAAAGTTTGAACCAACTAAGCTAGTGAGGAATATGCACATTTAGGGGGAGATTTTCCCAAGCAAAGAAGAAAAAGAAAAAAAAAAAAAAACAGTACAAAGGACCAAGGTGAAGTGCCTGGCTTGTTAATAAAACGGTGAGGATGCTTGAAGGTGCCCGGATGGCTCAGTTGAGCGTCCAGCTTTGGCTCAGGTCACGATCTCACAGTTTGTGGGTTCCAGCCCCGCATCGGGCTCTGTGCTGATGTCTCAGAGCCTGGAGCCTGTTTTGGATTCTGTGTCTCCCTCTCTTTCTCTCTCTCTCTCTGCCCTCCCCAGCTAGCACTCTCTCTTTCTCAAAAACAAATAAACATTAAAAAGTTAAAAAATTTTAAAAAAGAGAGAGAGTGAGGATGCTGGTACAACTGAAGACGACTGAGTGAAGAGGCAAGTAAGTAGCAGGGAATGAGATCACAAAGGTAATTGGGTGACTGGACCCAACAGAGTCTGGAGGCCATCTGCAAGAATGTGGCATTACTCCAAGTGAATGAAAAACCAATGCAGCATTTTAAAGAGATCTGATTTGTTTTTTAAAAAATGTGTTTAAAATATACTGTAGAAGTGTACTGAGCAGTACGATGGCCACTAGCTACACGTGGCTATCAATCATTTGAAATGTGGCCCGTCCAATTCCAAAAGTCCCAGAAGCGTAAAATACACACGGAATATCAACAACAGACTACAACAATTTTTTAAATATCATGAATGATTAATCTATTGATATGTGGTGAGGTGATAATATACTGACCATACAGTTGTTAACCTGAATTTTTCAGGAGGCAATAATCAAGCAAAAGCATTGTTGTGGAATCAAAGAGTTGCAATTCAGGGTACACAGACTTGAGTACAATCCAAAATAGCATCCCACTTGGGAACAAAAGTCAGGGGTTCTTTAAGATGAGAGAGCAATGTTTTTTGCTTTGTTTTTTTTTAATATTTTATTTTGTTTTATTTATTTTATTTTATTTTTGAAGGAGAGAGAGAGACAGAGCATGAGCAGGGGAGGAGCAGAGAGAGGGAGACACAGTATCCGAAGCAGGCTCCAGGCTCCGAGCCGTCAGCACAGAGCCCGATGTGGTGCTCGAACCCACAAACTGCGAGATCGTGACCTGAGCTGAAGCCGGACGCTCAACCGACTGAGCCACCCAGGCGCCCCGAGAGCATATATTGCTTACGAAGAATTTTAATTGGTGCTGGTAGCTAAAAATTAATCTTGGCTAAGCACAGGTGGTTTGTCACTGAACAAAAGTCCATTACTGTAGCACATCGCAGGTGTTCTGGTGGAGTCCTTGGACTATTTGGGGTTTGGCCCAGTTCAGCTGTTCAGGAGGACGTGCATAAGGCCTACCTCCTTAATGACCTCCTGGATGCCTTTTAAAACACCTTGACATAAGTGACCCCATATTATTTCAGTTTTCACACTGGGTTAAATACAAAATACAATTAAACCAATTTTCATTTGTTTTTCACTTTCTTACTGGGGCTTCTAAAATATAAATGTTGTCTGTGGTCCCTATCACATTTTCAGTGGATAACTTTGCTCTAAGAGGGAAAGGGTGGGAGAGGGAAGAACATTTAGAAAAGAGGATGCTGGCAAGGTATGAGGTAGTAACAGTAGAAGTGGGGAAAAGGACTCAGATACTAGTTATATTTTGAAAGACCAGGAAGACTTTGCCGGTTATTTTGGAGGCTAGTGGATTGGAAAAAAGAGTCAAACATGGCTATAAGATTTTTGGTTTGACTCTTAAAAACTGAGAACAAACTGAGGGTTGATGGGGGGTGGGAGGGAGGGGAGGGTGGGTGACGGGTATTGAGGAGGGCATCTTTTGGGATGAGCACTGGGTGTTGCATGGAAACCAATTTGACAATAAATTTCATGTATTAAAAAAATAAAATAAAATAAAAATAAATAAATAAATAAATAAATAATAAATAAATAAATAATAAAAAATTTTACTGGAAAAAAAAGATTTTTGGTTTGAAAATTGGAAAGACCAAGTTGCTATTTCCTGAGGTAAGGAAGACCCAGATAGAAGAGGTTATGGGAGAGAGACAGACTAAGACTTCGACTTGGGTAATGTATTAGACAGTCAAGTTGGTGGATTGAAATATTTGAAATTCAGTGAAGAAACCCAGATTGGAGATGTGTATTTGGAGGCGATCAGAATTATATGACATTTAGAGTTGTAAGCATGGTTCAGATTGCCCAGGGTGCAAGGGTAGATACAGAGGGGACTTGCTCAGGGACTGAGCCCCAAGGCACCCCAAAGTTAAGAGGTCAGGGAGAGAAGAAAGAATAAACAAAGTAAAGCTGGAAGAAGCCAATAAATTAGGTAGAAAGCATACCATGCGGCAACACAGAAGTTGCCAATGAACTTGAAAGACAAATTCAGTAGACAGAAAAGGAAGTGGAACCTGACCAGAGTACGTTTAACAGAAAATGGGAAGACAGAATTTAGAAAAAAAATTGGCAAAAAATTCAAGGTGGTTGCTGTAACAGAAGAAAAAAAAGAAAGTAATTGGTAGCTAAAGAAGGAGTAAGGGCTAATGAATTTTATTTTCAAGGTAAGAGAGATATCACCATCATATATTGCTGATGGAGACGTTTCAGTTGAGTGTGAAAAAACTATAATGTAGGAGAGAGGGGAATATTACCCAAGTAATATAACCGATTGGTGAGAGGCTATAGAATCTAGTGTGGGGCACAAATACTCCATCTACAGTACCTGGAATCTAGACAGAGTATATGGGTAGGGATAGAGGTAAAAAAGTAGATGTGGTCATGGGAGTCTTTGGGAGTTTTCTAGTAATTGTTATAATTGATGAGGTAAAACGAAAAGCAAAACATAGACTCGAGAGTGAAGATGAAGAAAAAGGCATGAAAGGTCTGGAGAGAAAAGAGAAAGTATAAAATAATCATGTATGGGAGAGAGTTAACGCAGTAGCGAAAACGTGATACGACTGTCAGTCTTCACTCCAATTTTTTGAACGCTTATCACAGTTATTCCTGGTGTGATTCTCTAACACTCGTGTTCTTTCTCTCATCGAAGGCACTCTCTCCTAAATACCTACTTGACCTTAAGTTTCAGTGCAAATACCCCTACCTTCATAAAGTCTTACCTACCAAGGGCAGATTCATAATCTCCTTTTCTTCCTCTTCACATTGAACATACTTGTATTTAACAATTATTTTACGGTTACTATCGGCATAGATACTTGTTTCTTCCATCAAGTATTAATTCCTTTCAGGCCAAAATCCACCGCCCCCCCCACCGCCTTTTCTTTTCTTTTCTTTTCTTTCTTTCTTTCTTTCTTTCTTTCTTTCTTTCTTTCTTCTTTCTTTCTTTCTTTCTTTTTTTTCATCTTGGTAACATCATCACCTAGCACCGTGCCTGAAGTTCAATAGATATTAAGACAATGAACATTCTAGAAGGCAAAGCAGATGACTGGGTTTGAAAAACAATTAGATGCTCTGGCAAGGAGAATGCTTTCTGATTCCAATTGTTCAATGTCAGGGAAGAAGAACAGGCTAGTAGTCACTGGTACCAGACTGAATCAATGATAATACAATTAACATAGTTTTAGCAGAAATCGTTTACTTACATTTTCTAGGAAATTCTAACATTACCCACAGAAGTAAAGCGATGCCTCCACATATACTTGATATGACTAGCATTTTCTTTGTTACTATACCTAAGGAAGATGCATATCATTGTTTATCTTCTAAAGAAAAATAAACAACAAGCAAACAAACAGAAAACTCGCGTGAGATTTGTCTTTTTCTCTACCTGCTCTAGGTGCTTTACAACCCGGCAATTGGAAAATGGGAGAATGAGAAAGGGTACTAAGAGCTGGACCTTTTCAGCAGCAAAAGTCTCAGCAGTGCTTGGCTTCCACTTTTTGGCGCCATTTCTGACCATTATTTTATTGACTCAGTGCTCTTGCCCCGGTTCCAGAATAGAAAACCAAACTTCATCCTGGGACTTTTTAATGAATTTCTGCCTCTTCTAAGAAGGAAAAAATCGGGTGCAGAGGGGTGGATCCACCGTTTCTTTGAATCCTTTGTTTTATTAATGATGCCTGCTTTTATTTCAGGGCCAGGTTATGGACAGTTAAAGAAAAACTGCTCGGACTGCAAGCTGGGATCCAGAAGGGATGGTAGGCTAATCATGGGAGGGCTCAGTTCCTGTACCCAAGGTCAAGCTCCGTGGCGCCCCTTACCTGGCCTCGTGACCTTCTGCTCCATGGCCTGCATCCCATCAGTATCATCGCTATGCTCAGCCCTACTGCCCTCCATCTCGGAGGCTCACTCACGGACAAGGCTCTTCTGTTTTGAGGCTGGGGAAGTAACGGCCTGCGGGCAGGCGTCAACCGCTACCTTTACCCCAGGGGCCAGGGCTCAACAGCCTGGGATTGGCTGGACCACAGAGACAACTCTGAGAACTCAGTCTCTGATTGGCTCCTTCCCTCCCACCTGCTAACCCCCCAGCTGGGCAGGGGAGGGCGATTCCCCTCATTTTGGACGGCTTTATATAGTCACCCTAAAATCTCAAATCTGAGACAATTTTACATGTGGACCGACAGCCTGAAACCTAGCCACAAGGTGGTTTTGCTATCCCTCCTACTTTTTTCAAATACTGCCCCCCCCCCGCACCCCCATTCTTTTCAGTTTTTGAGTTCTAGCTCCCCCTATGGACTGCTTAGGAACAATTGGATAAATTTTAGTGCTTGAATGAAAATTAGTTTCATGTATAGGCAGTCTTCCCTTTCCACAGTGGAATGGGATGATAAAAAATGACACACAGGCAAAAGCCAAGCCATATTACTCTAATAATCAAAGGGGGAAATTATGATTGTTCCTCAATTAAAAAAAATTTTTTTGAAATATTGAAAACTGTTACTCTCCCTCAAAAACATACAGGGAATAAAAAAACTAATAAAGCTATTTTTTTTACAACACTGTATTTAAAACATCAGATATACTGAGGGGCGCCTGGGTGGTTCAGTCAGTTAAGCATCCGACTTTGGCTCAGGTCATGATCTTGTGGTTCGTGGGTTCTAGTCTGGTGTCAGGCTCTGTGCTGACAGCTCGGAGCCTGGGCCCTGCTTCAGAGTCTGTGTCTCCCCCTCTCTCTGCCCCTCCCTCGCTCAAACCTGTCTCTCTCTGCTCTCAAAAATAAATAAACATTAAAAAAAATTTTAAGGGGCGCCTGCGTGGCTCAGTCGGTTGAGCATCCGACATCGGCTCAGGTCACGCACGATCTCACAGCTCTGTGAGTTTGAACCCCACATCGGGCTCTGTGCTGACGGCTGGGAGCCTGGAGCCTGCTTCGGATTCTGTGCCTCCTTCTTTCTCTGCCCCTAACCCACTCGCATTCTGCCTCTGTCTCTCTCAAAAATAAATAAACATTAAAAAAAATTTTTTTAATAAAATCAAAAAAATTTTTTTTAAAAAACATCAGAAACATTGAGAATTCAAGTCTTTTGTTTTATTTTTTTTTTTTAACGTTTATTTATTTTTGAGACAGAGAGAGACAGAGCATGAACAGGGGAAGGGCAGAGAGAGAGGGAGACACAGAATCGGAAGCAGGCTCCAGGCTCTGAGCCATCAGCCCAGAGCCCGACGTGGGGCTCAAACTCACGGACCGTGAGATCGTTACCTGAGCTGAAGTTGGATGCTTAACCGACTGAGCCACCCAGGCGCCCCTTATTTTGTTTTTTAAAAAGCCTAAAAACTTATGAAGAGTGCTCTGAAAATAAAACCAGACCACTTTCTTACACTATACACAAAAATAAACTCAAAATGGATTGAGGACATAGTGTAAAACCTAAAATCATAAAACTCCTAAAAGAAAATGTAAACAGTAATCTCTTGGACATTAGACTTACCAACATGTTTCTGGATATGCCTACTCAGTCAAGCGAAACAAAAACACATATAAACTATTGGGACTACATCAAACTAAAAAGCTTTTGCACAGCCCAGGAAACCTTCAACAAAATGCTAAGACAACCTACTGAATGGGAGAAGATAGTTGCAAGTGATATATCTGATAAGGGGCTAATATCCAAAACCTATGAAGAACTCATACAACTTAATACCAAAACCCCCCAAATAATCATATTTTTAAAAGTGGGTAGAGGGTCTGAATAGACATTTTTCTGAAGAAGACATCCGGATGGCCAACAGACACATGAAAAGATGCCCAGTGTCACTAATCACCAAGAAAATGCAAATCGAAACCACAATAAGATATCAGCTTACACCTGTCAGAATGGCTAGTATAAAAAAAGCAAGAAATAGCAAGTATTGATAAGGACATAGAGAAAAAGGAACTCTTGTGAACTGCTGGTAGGAATGTAAATTGGTGTTGCTACTGTGGAAAACAGTGTGGAAGGAAGATCCTCAAAATATTAAAAATAGAAATATCATACAGTCCAGTAGTTCCACTGTTGGGCATTTAAAATTTTTTTAAATATTTATTTATTTATTTATTTATTTAGAGACAGAGCATGAGCCAGGGAGGGGCAGAGAGAGAGGGAGACAGAATCCGAAGCAGGCTCTAGGCTCTGAGCTGTCGGCACGGAGCCCGACGCAGGGCTTGAACCCACAAGTCGTGAGATCATGACCTGAGCCAAAGTCAGGGGCTTAACTGACTGAGCCACCCAGGTGTCCCTCCACTGTTGGGTATTTATGCAAAGAAAATGCAAATACTAATTTGAAAAGATGTGTGCAGTGCTATGTTCACTGTAGTTTTATTTACAATAGCCAAGATATGGAATCAACCGAAGGGTCCATAGATAGATGAATGGATAAAGAAGATATAGCATATACACAATAGAATATTCCTCAGCCATAAAATAGAATGAAATTTTGCCATTTGTGACAACATGGATGGACCTAGAGAGTATTATGCTGAGTGACAGAAGTCAGACAGAGAGGAGTGCCTGGGTGGCTCAGCCCGTTAGACGCCCAACTTCGGCCCAGGTCATGACCTCATGGTTCATGGGTTCCAGCCCCACGTCGGGCTCTGTGCTGACAGCTCAGAGCCTGGAGCCTACTTCAGATTCTGTGTCTCCCTCTCTCTCTGACCCTCCCCTGCTCGTACTCTGTTGCTCTCTCTCAAAAATAAACATTAAAAATATTTTTTTAAAGAAGTCAGATGGAGAAAGACAAATACCATATGATTTTACTTACATGTGGAATCTAAAAAAAAAAAACAAAAAACAAACCACATAAACAAACAAAAAAAGCAGAAATGGACTCATAAATATAGATAATAAAGTGGGGATACCAGAGGGGAGGGGAAGGGGGTTGCTGTTGGTAAGGTACAAACTTCTAGTTATAAAATAAATAAGTCACAGGGATGAAAAGTACAGCATAGGGAATATGGTCAATAATATTATAATGATATGGTGACAGATGATAATTACACGTGTCGTGGTGAGCACTGGATAATTTATAGAATTGTCAAATCCCTCTATTGTATACGTGAAACTAATACAATATTGTATGCCCACTATACCTCAATACACTTTTTTAAATTAAAAAAACAAAATTAAAAAAAAAAAAGTTTTGCATTAAAACAAAAGTTGAACAGTCTTGCCTTCTTGCTTTGTAACCAATAACACGGTCCAAGCATCTTTTCTATGCTTTCTTAAACTTTCATACTTCTAAGTATGGGCTTTCCACATTTCATTTTTTTTTTTTTTTTTTTTTTGCATCTGGAACAAAATTCCTCTGGCTGCATGTCTAGAGTTTCTCCAAAAGTGGAAGTATTAATATGCTCATGATCAGCTATTTCTTTTTACTTGACTTTCTGTTTTCGACTTGACTTTCGCTTTCATTCAGCACTATCACTTTTGTTTCTTTGCTACATTTTAATGATTTTTTACCAGTTCCCTCTTTTGCTTATTTATTTTTGTAAGATATCACATGAGTTTATCATTATGAGATGAAGCGGTAACATAACATGACACTTAATTGTCTAAGTGTTAACTAAAAACAGATGCACATTAATTAGTCATTGACAGACTTACAAGGACATTACATGATTGGTCATTGATCACCATGCATATCTACTTTATACATCGTGATTCGCAGGCTGAAAGACTGGCAGTGAAGTTTGTACTTTATACAATTAGAGTAAATATACCATGCATATATTATAAATATGCATAACTATACTGGAAAACTAAAATTTGAAACATGTAGCTGGAACATGGTGGTATTTAACTCAACCATGATAGATGAATTTTGTGCCTATCAGACCGTAAAAAGTAATGTACAATCACCCCTAACACATACATACATTCTCTTGTAAAGGTACATATAAAAATAAAAATATATACACATACACACCCACATTATATATATATATGTGTATACACATATATATGTGTATATACGTATATACACACACACATTATGTACATATATACTTTATACCTATGTTATGGACTAAATGCGTACTTACAAAATTCATATGGTGAAACCCTACCCCCTCAATGTGATGGTATTAGGAGATGAGGCTTCTGAGAGGTAATTGGGTTTAGATGAGATAATGGGGGTAGAGATCCCATAATGGAGTGTGTGTGTGTGTATGTGCGTGCGTGTGCGTGTGTATTTCCTATCTATGCTTATTTTTGTCTACTTATCTGATGATTAGGGCACATTAAAGATGCATTACAACAATGTATGCACTATGGTAAGTATTGGTGGGGGTATAAAATGGTGCAGCTATTAGGGAAAACAATAGGGAGGTGCCTCAAAACATTAAACATTGAATTATTATCTGAATCAGCAATTCTATTTCTGGCTATATACTCTCAAAGAATTAAAAGCAGGATTTTGAAGAGATATTTGTAAACCCCATGTTCATAATAGCACTATTCCCAATGGCCACAATATGAAAGCATCCCGAGGATCCATCGATGGATGAATGAATGAAATGTGATATATACCTACCGTGGGATGTTCCCCAGCTTCGAAAAAGCAGAAGATTCTGACAACGTAGATGAAACTTGGGGACGTAATGCTAAGTGAAATAAGCCAGCCACAGAAAAACAAACACTGTGTGATTCCACTTGTATATGGTATGTAGAGTAGTTTAATTCATAGAGACCAAAGTAGAATGATAGTTGCCAGGGACTGAGGGGGTGGGGAGGAGGAAGTGCAAAGTTGTTATTTAAGGCGTTTAAGGTTTCTGTTTTGCAACATGAAAAAGATTCTGCAGACTGGTTGCAAAATGGTGTGAATGCTCTTTCCAGTACTAAACTACATATTTCAAAACAGTTAAGATGGGAAATTTTCTATTACGTGTATTTGGCCACAAATATGTTTAGAATGGTACCGAAGAGGACTGTAGGCAGTGAAACCCTCATAAATGAGAATCCATAAAACTCCAAAAGGTGAGACAGAAAAATCTCTGACAGGAAGTAAGCAACAGGTGGATACGGTGATTTCTGAAAAACCCACGGAATCACTCAGTAAGGTAGCTCTGAGCAGCACACATCTATGCTTCTTCAGTTTTCTCTTCCACTATGTGAGGTTGGAAACACACAGCCCATCCCATCTCCTGTGGGCTACCAGGTCTGAAGTGGTATAGGCTGGAGGAAGACTGTGCTTAAAAAAAATTAATGTTTATTTAGTTTTGAGAGACAGAGTGTGAGCGGGAGAGGGGTAGAGAGAGATGGAGACAGAAAATCCAAAGGATCTGTCAGCACAGAGCCCGCTGTGGGGCTCGAACCCACGAACTGTGAGATCATGACCTGAACTGAAGTTGGATGCTTGGCAGACGGAGCCACCCAGGCAGAGGAGAATAGTGTTTTTAACATGAGGTTTACATTTAAGTTTGAATAGAAGAGTTTGGAGTTTGGAGATTCTGCTGGACATAATAATTTCTGAAATGAGACTCTTAACGATTTCTGAAAAGAACCACAAAAGCTATGAGACTGACCCCAAACTGTTCAGGTGTGGGGGGAAAAAAGTCTCCGAGAGTTTTATGCAATGAAAGACTGAAGTTCATTTCTGTGCACACACGCAGAGCTACAGTCCTTACAAAACACCAGATTCATCTGTTTTCCTAGCCTCTGATCTCTGTCTGTACATTCTTCCCATTTTCATGAACATAGCTGAAGGTTGCGGGTTTACGGTTCCTCCTTGATGATAAACTTGGCGATCAGTTCCTGGTAGGTGGGAGGGAAGGCCGACAGAACCGTAAGAAATATCCCAGCCATAAAAATTACGTTTGAAATACACACAGTGTTTTCCTGGAATCTCATGGCTGAGTTTTTCTTCTGTTTAGTTCATTAACTCTCCCTTAAGGAAGTGTTTTCAGATTTTTCAGAACGTACTGTATCCTCTAAACCTTTTTTCCTCATTTTGCATGTTTACAGTCCTGGGTGTTGAGCAGAGCTACTTTCCAATGAGCATTTCAACGTTTCGGATACCAAGTAGAAAGGAGAAAGCAATTATATTACTCACGGCAACATTTTGCGAAATATGGAATCCACCTGCTTTGGGGTGCGGGAACCAAGAAGACGGTGTTGCAACAGGTGCTAGGGTGAGATTGGCAAAGAGAGTGTTTCCAGGCAACGAGCTTGACCAGTGTCTCCTGAGTAATGATCCGAATACGGTCTAGGCTTCAGCCTGTTGCCTGGCAAGATTCCCTTGGCCAGTCTCCTCTCCAGCAAATTCTGCACTGCAGTTGTGGAGTGCTTGCCCCACACCAGGTCCCCAGTTGTCTTGAGATGTAAGCGAAGGTAGAGATGTTCACTACCGGATAAAGCTCTCTGGTACAGAAGTATACAAGGTTCGATTCTGCACTATTTTATTCCACTTGTTGTGACAGGCTGGGTTTAGAGGTTCATGCTATATAGTTTCTTTTCCTGGAAAACTGACTGGGCAGACACCTCAGTGGCTGTGGGGCTCCCTCATTCAGTAAGCTTTCTGTGACTTGTGAAGGCCAGAGCCTAAAGTAGCAAGAAGCCATTCCATTAAAACAAAACAAAACAAAACAAAACAAAACAAAACAAAACAAAACACAGTAATTTCTCGATGCCTTTCAGTGACTCGGAAAATATTAATTGGACACCTAAGTACTTGATAAATACCATGAAAAAACATGGGCTCGGGTATTGGATACGTCGACTGATAAGTGTGTGCAGGGGCATAGAGAGAACATACGGTAGGTCGAGTGGTCAGGATAAACCTTCCTTCTCACTGAAAGAATGTTTGCAACCTCTACATGGCTGTCTCCATTTTTCTAGCCACCCCGCTTACGGAGGGGTGCCCAGACGTAGCAAATTAAAATATAGAATTCCTGGTCAAATTTGAATTTCAGATCAACAACAAATATGACAAACACAACAAATGAAAACACTGCACGCGACATAAATAAACCATTTCGGGGCCGAATTTCAGATTGCACTAGAGGTCTTGCCTTTTTTCGGGCAGCCCTATTCAGGGCGCAACGATTTTTCTTATCTTTGAAATGGGTCGGTGTTCCAGGGCTTGGTGTGGGGTTTTTCTTGATTCCCTTCTTACAGCTCTCTGGGAACCCTCACATAGGGACACAACCCAGCGACTGAGGATAGGCGATGACTATGCAAGAAAGATGCGTTGCTACCCCTTCAAAGGTGGAAAGGGCGCGAGAAAGGGAAAATGGAAAAAGGCAACAGAAGACCCGAAGAAGCTGGTGCAGGCTGTGTTTTCTGGAAGGTGAGAGAAACACTGAAGAAACGGGAAGTGAGACAGATTGGGTGTCAAACAAGCAGCCACTGTGAGTAACTAGAGCCTAGAGCATCATTTAGCAGAGTAAGTCTAGAAGCGGGTGTGAATACGATCAGGATTCTTTCCAGTTCCCACCCCCTCCCGGGAGTATAGACACATTTGTCTCAGTTTGAGCTGCACCTAGTCCACTTGTGGCCTGAGAGGGACGCTTTTGTTCCGCAGGGGAGACATTTCCAGATGGGACTTCACGTCTTTTGTACGGTGACTGCGGTTCACCTCCCCCCAACCTTTCAACATAAAGGAAACTGTCTAATGTTGCCCCAACGGTCCTCAAAGTTCCAGCATCTGGTGGGGTCTGTAAAGTGCCTGCACGTGGGTATGACATACCCTGGTGTCTTGTAGCAATCATAGAAACCCACACTCTTAAGCAACTTGTTAAAAACTTTAGCTTCATTCTTTACATCAGCTTATAGGAGTTGAGTGTTTGCCCCAAGTGAGTAAGCCCTGTCTCTTAGAAGTTTAGCTTAGCTGTCTGCCCTTGACCTCAGGTCTCTGAGGGGTTTCAGGGAAGTTATGCATTTTGCAGATCATCCAGACGGACGCTGTTGTAACAGCAGGAGTGATGCCCTTTCCAGCTTTCTACACACTAAGTGAAACTGAGTCTTCCCCTCCAGGGGCTGGCTGCCAGTCCCAGTGATCCAGCGTCGCAGCCTTTCCAGGTTGAAATGTTTGCTCAGCTGCGGTGGAATAAACGTCAGCCACCCTTTAGAGTCAGGACAAGAAGGAGAGGAAAGCATTCCCTCCTCCAATACGGATTTGCTTCCGTTTTAGCTCCCGCGAATCTGCAGTTAACCGGCTAAGGTCGAGTGATTAAGACAGTCCATGTGGGTGACGGGAGGAATCACGACACCTCTTCCAGTTACAGACGTAAGGAGTGAGCTGGCGGTTTCTGTGGTGAACATACTGAGGCAGCAGCGTCAGAGACGTCTTGACCACGATGTCATAACGTCATGACCAAATTTCTTAGCTAATTTCATTGGCTCCCGCAGCGGGGCTGAGGATTCCCCAGCCTTGCACCTGTAACAACCGTGCGCAGCGTCACAATCTCCCACCTGGAGTCTGACACGTCCAGACCTGCCGGATTCCTGTGCATGACCCTATAGTGTAACAGGTGACAGGGAAGTACAGTAACCGCTAATGCTTCTGCATCTGTGATACTGTCCCTAGTATGGGTTGTTTCGGAAAAAAAACGGAGTAGATGCATTGCTTGACCACTAGCTCTTATACATGTGTTCAGTAGGTTTTACACAGTGAGCAACCAGGAGATCTCGGGTTCTGGCCATAGAACCATGGCCGGTATCACATGAAACCTCCTACAAAAAGATCAGTATAAAGGTTGAACAAAATTTATAAAAAGAACCAACAAGACAGAACTTGAGGGACTCGAACGGATCAAGGCTTACTGTTTCTATTGTACCTGCCTGCCAGGAAAACAGGAAACAAAACCCACCTTTTAATAAAAAAAATATTCATAATCTCTGCTGTTTTTGCATACGATATCTGGCATTTAATAAAAAAAAATATGAGGCATCCTAAAAAAAAAAGAAAGAAAAGAGAAAGCTAACTGGCAAAACACCAATTGACAAGCCAAACTGAGAAAAAATGAGCTTCTTGTTGGGATGAGCACTGGGTGTTGTATGTAAGCCAATCTGACAATAAATTATATTAATAAAAAGAAAAATGAGTTGCAAATGCTTTCAGATAGTGATGATATTGGACAGGAAATTTAAAACAAAAATGGTTAGTGTGTTTAAGTGAAGAGAAAAAAAATATAAAGAATGTCAACGCATGGAAATAATTCAAGAGTCGAATGAAAACCCTAGAATAGAAATAAATAATAACCGAAATTAAGAATAATTTGATTAAGGATTGAGGGCAAGATGGAATCCAAGAAAGAAAAGTGTTTAAAGAGAAAGGAGCAGCCATTGGCTTCAAATACTTCTAAGAAAGGAAAGTTAAGGAACTGTGATGGCTTCTTATCTGTGATACTCTTTCCTAAAAATGTTGTGCCAGATAAACTTCTTACCTGTAAGTTAAGATGATATATGAGAAATACTCGATGGATGTAGTGAAAGTACAATCTTAACTATGAGCTTAATGAGATCCATTTTGCTGTTTTGTTAAATGAAAGAGAAGAATTCAGATTGGACTGGATTGATGAGACTCTAGCTAAAGGGAGGGTGTATGTGTGTGTGCGCGTGCGTGCGTGTGTGGGATATTTGAGAAACGAGAGAAAATTGAGTTTAAAAAAAAAACTGGAACACTGATGCAGACCCAGATTTGTCTTTCTTCTAGTCAATGCATCAGACAGCCCCATTAGTCATGGCTTTACAGATCAATTTCTTAATCTCCATGGCATTTCTTACAACATGCCTCCTGACAAAGAAATTAATTTCAAGGCCAAGGAAGGGAGCCGTGACTAACAACTCGCTGGACTTAATGCATGGCCCACTTCTTCAGAACAGGTAGCTTGGTAGAACAGGGAAGTGACTGGAATGCTTTTTAAGACTTAAGAACCTGGGAGATGGTCGTGTAGGGGTTTGGAGCGCCCCCTTATAACCTACTGTACATGCTTGAAAACACCTGTCAGAATATGGTCACTGCCCTATATTCACAGCGTGTTGTCTGGGAACTGATTTGGAAGCAGAAGTAGCTGTTCTATGTATTATACGTGAGAGCTCACGAGACGAATTTTTGCTGCTGGTTCGCCAGACTAGGGTTTGGAGTGTTTGGTGTGTGTAGAAGGAGCACAATCACGGTTCTGTTAAGTTGGAAATTGAGGCAGGTCACTATTGGCGACAGTGTTTCCCACGCCCCTAAAGCAACAGTTAATATTGTTCACAGTGACAGATTCAAATAGTAAATACAAGTAAAGGGACCATTTGCGAGATGTAGATAGGCTCAAGGGAAATAATAATAATAATAACAATTTTATATATTCCATAATAATAAATATATTTATATATTATATAATACATAAATATTATTGTTATTATTATTATATTCTTTTGAGCCTACCCACATCTTACAAATTGTCCTTTCATTTTACTCTCTTCAAACTCCCCTTTTAATGCATATACTTGCTTTTTGTCTTTGGATCCTGACTGTGGGTCTCCTTTTTGAACCTGAGTATGTCACTCTCACTGTGGTCTCTCAACTCCTCAATTATGTGACTGAAAACATCAGATTTATTAATAAGAATGAGGGAAGAACTTAGAAACAATCATGCCCCGACTTCCACCTTCACTTTCTACACTTGATCAGTAAATGAATGGACCCCTGCCTCCTAGGAAGACTGCATCAACCTTATGAGATCCTGACCTGCATGACCCCGGAGACTCATTTACATCTCCTTTTTAGTAGGCTTTAACTGAGAGCTGGCTCACAAAAGAATAAGCCAGTCTGTGGAGAGACAACAAGACTGACGTCGGTTTTCCCAGACTACAAAGCAATTTCTGGGGTCTCTGATATACCCACCTTGGCCGTTAGCATGTGTACCCCGTGGTGTGGTTCCTGGGCCCCAGATCCCTTAATCTATTTCTTGCTACTAGAGAAACTAGATGTCCCCTCGCTCCTCTTAGGCAAACCTATTCCTATGTAACAGAGTTACAGAGTGGGGCTTGTCCTCTGTGTCTCCCTGGGGGTGCTCTGGGTTTGTGCGGTCTCCCAAAAAGGCAAATCCTATCAGGACCTAGGCCGGGACCGAGAGAGAACGTCTGTGCCAGGCCATCGTTTAGAACAATGAGTGTTGGAGGACTGTGTCCTTTTGTTATTTCTTTGCTGGAAGGTTGTTCTCCGATAAATTCTGTATATCTGCACCTGTGTTGCTGGTGATCCGCGCCCCCTTGCATGACACTGATCTTATCCAAAACAATTTTGAAAGCCACTTTGGTAGTTGGTAGATATTGAGAAATGAGAAAAAGGAAGAGATAAGAAAAAAAAAAATACTTTCAGTCTTGCAACTGTGTCTGTATCTGTCTAAGGCCTCTCATAGGCTGCAGCTCATCTGTAGACTCCCGGGATTGGTACAGCGAAAAGAGAAGTGTAAGCTTCTAAGCGTAAGTTTTGGTTTACACACAGCAGTTCAAAGCCACAATTCCTGTGTAACATTCAACTCCGTTAGTTCACTTTCATCTTTTTAAAAGAGTAATAGTTTGGGGGGGGGATTCCTTTTCATAGCCTCAATGTCTGAAGAGGTTACTTACGCAGACCTCAATTTTCAGGACTCCGGTAGAAAGAAAAGTATCCAGGAGTTTGGCACAGTTGGAATCAAAGGTAAGACGCTGAGCTTGGGAAGTGTTGCAGGTTGGTAGGAGTGGAAGGGTAGAAGGCCTTAGGTATTAGTGAATTGACCATGATCCTTCAGTGTGAATTTTATTTATTTTTTAAATGTTTATTTATTTATTTTGTGAGAGACAGAGAGAGAGAGAGAGAGAGAGCATAAACGGGGCAGGGACAGGGAGAGAGAGGGAGAGATTAATCCCAAGCAAGCTCTCCTTTGTCAGCGCAGAGCCCAGGTTGGGGCTCAAACCTATGAACTGTGAGATTATGACCTGAGCAGAGATCAAGAGTCAGACGCTTGACTGACTGAGCCACCCAGGTGCCCCTCCATGAAATTTTAAATTAAGCCTCTCATTTTGACCAAAGCTACTAATGTACAAAATGATTATAAAGGGTTTTTCTTAAAGGTGCTAATTAGTACATCGAACCCTCCATCTTCTGCGAATTTTCTGTGTTTTAACATCACACTAAAGATGATTGGGATAGACTCATATTTTGATTTTACCGGATGGTGAAACATTTTTTTTTTTCCTTCAGTGAAATGAAGTCTTAGAACAAGAAGCACGTGTTGCCCAGGAGAGTCATGGTCATGCATATTCTTCATTTTGCTAAGAAAATGCTAGTCACAAATACAATAAGAAAACTGGCTCTCATTCCACCCCCCCCCCTTGTGACAAGCACTATCCTATTTGTCTTATGACATAATCCTGGGCATCGCCTTTTTTCAGCAGAGAAACAAGGGTTCAGTGAGGACAGGGTGTGCTTGAGTGTCACATGTATGTCTGGGGATTGGGGAAGCCTCTCTACTTTATTGACCTGCCGGAATTATGAAGGAGAGGGTTTGGAACCGAGGTGAATAACTCATTTGACCCTTTGAAGCTCTGTGCTCTCATCTATAAAATAGGATAACAATACCTGCTTAATTATGAGCTTGCAGCCATAATTTGGTGTATGCTAATTGTGCCCTTTTGAAAAAGGCTAACATGTTTAATGATTATTTTGTGAGGTTTCAATGAAAGATAGATAAATAAAGATGGGAAATACACCAATAAAAGGTTTTCTTTTTTTAATGTTCATTTCTTTTTGAGAGAGAGAAGGGGGGGAGGGACAGAGAGGGAGAGAGAGAGAAAGAATCCCAAGGAGGCTCCACACTGCCGGTACAGAGCCTGACAAGGGGCTTGAACCCACAAACTGCGAGTTCATGACCTGAGCCCCAACCAAGAGTCAGAAGCTTAGTCAACTGAGCCGCCCAAGTGCCCGTAAAATGTTTTCTTCTTGGCCAGGATTTCATTCATCATTTTTTGCTTATTCATTTAACCTAGTACATATTTCTTTAATATTTAAAGTTGACCACACTTGTTTTTTTTTTTTTTTAATGTTTTTTCATGTTTACTTATTTCTCAGAGAGAGAGAGAGAGAGGCAGACTGCAAGCAGGAGAGGGGCAGAGAGAGAGGGAGACATAGAATCCGAAGCAGGCTCCAGGCTCTGAGCTGTCGGCACAGAACCCGATGCAGGGCTCAAACCCACAAACTGTGAGATCATGACCTGAGCCAAAGTCGATCCCTTAACCGACTGAGCCACCCAGGTGCCCCAAGTTAACCATACTTTTCAGTTCCAGGTGCCAAAAATGAAAATGAGAGGCTCTCAAAAAGAATGACAATAATAAATAAGGTCAAGAAGATTTTTCGGAAAGGCGTATTAAGAGGAATTTAGCTTCTGTTACTTTTAACTGCTCCAATTTGACCATTACCATCTGAGAAATCAAATTTTGTTCAGAGAAGGATGTTAAGCAGTCCTCTGTAGCAATATGTAATTACTTAGGAGTGCATGAACTTCAGACTGAAAGGTGAGGAAGTTTTCTTTAACATTAAACTATAACAGTAGATAAAGAGTGAGATAATAGTGTTTAGATCTACAAATTCAAATTTTGTGAATGAACGTGTTACTATACTGTTAGACATATCATTCGTAAAATCAGATTATATCACATCTCGTTAGCTTACTGTTAGGTCTATTCATTCTTTGAATGATGAGATAATAGCTCAGGGAATATTATGGTTGAATGGGGATAGAGCTCTTTTTCATAAATCTTTACTTAATTTAGTTCCCCTAGTATGGGTTACATTTTGGATTAAATTTTCTCATTTTATATATGGCATTTAAGAAGTGACTGCTTTGGGGGTGCCTAAGTGGCTCAGTTGGTTAAGCGTCTGACTTGGACTCAGGTTATTACCTCACCGTTCGTGTGTTCCAGCCCCACGTTGCGCTCTGTGCTGACAGCTCAGAGCCTGGAGCCTGCTTCGGATTCTGTGTCTCCCTCTCTCTCTGCCCAATCCCCGCTCATGCTCTGTCTCTTTCTCTCTCTCTCAAAAATAAATAAACATGAAAAAAAATTTTTTTTAATTTAAAAAGAAGTGACTGCTTTGGTTGAACTGTTCAGCAGAACTTAATAGTTTGATACTTGATTTCAATGTGATTTTATAGCCATATGATGCAGTTAATGTTTCCAGAATCTAACTCATCATTTAGAAAAGGAAAAAAAAAATGTTTATTGGAGGCTACAAAATACTCATATACATACACACACCACAATTCTGGTATGTTAAGCCTAATTATTAGAGAAAAGAAAAGAAAAAAAAAAAAGCAAAGCAAAGAAAAGAAAAGAAGAGAGAAAGAAAAGAAAGAAAGGGAGGGTGAGGGAGGAAAGGGGGAGAGGGAGGAGGAAAGGAAAGGAAAGGAAAGGAAAGGAAAGGAAAGGAAAGGAAAGGAAAAGTGTGTATGTGTGTGTGTGTGTGTGTGTGTGTCTGAAAGACAGAAACAGAGAGAAAAAAGAGAGACAGAGAAAACTTTAAAAAATGTCATTTGGTTTTCTACTAAGTAAGCGTATATCACCCCCAAATTTCTATTTCTTTTGGAGGTTAAGTTAAATGAAAGACACATAGAGTACTAAAGGGAGAAAAAAGGTTAAGAAATATTGGAAAATATACCATTCAAAATCACACTGTACCTGAAAGTTTCGTATTTAAAAAAAAAATCCCCTAAAACTGTTTCCTTTCCCTAATCATCCTCATCTCATTAAATATAAATAATCTAAATATAAATATGAATATAAATGTAAATATAAATATAAATACAAATACATATTAAATACAATCACCTATGTGCCAGCACTGTTCTAATTGTATTACCAATACTAGATCACTTAATCTCTGGTATTTTATGGCTTTCTTTTTTAACCAATGCAGAAAGTAAGCCCAGGGACATTCAATGACTTGTCCAAGGTCCCATGTGAAAAGTAGCTTATCCAGCGTTCAAACCCAGGCACACTGGGGCGCCTGGGTGGTAAGCGTCCGACTTCGGCTCAGGTCATGATCTCACGGTCCGTGAGTTCGAGCCCCGCGTCGGGCTCTGTGCTGACAGCTCAGAGCATGGAGCCTGTTTCAGATTCTGTGTCTCCCTCTCTCTCTGACCCTCCCGTATTCATGCTCTGTCTCTCTCTGTCTCAAAAATAAATAAATGTTAAAAAAAAAATTAAAAAAAAAAACCAAACCCAGGCACACTAGCCCTAGGAATGTGCTGGGCATTTTTTTTTTTTTTTTTTGTTACTTCACTATACTGCCTCTAAGTGTGTATGTTTCTTTTTTTTTTTTAATTTTTTTTTTAACGTTTATTTATTTTTGAGACAGAGAGAGACAGAGCATGAACAGGGGAGGGGCAGAGAGAGAGAGGGAGACACAGAATCTGAAATGGGCTCCAGGCTCTGAGAGGTCAGCACAGAGCCCGATGCGGGGCTCGAACTCACGGACCGTGAGATCATGACCTGAGCCGAAGTCGGACGCTTAACCGACTGAGCCACCCAGGCGCCCCTAAGTGTGTATGTTTCTTATCTACCGCCTCTGTCAAGGAAAAAACGTCTTGGAAACATTTCATAAATTCGTCCTATAGATTCTAACTTCAAAATGTATTCTTAATGGATTCGTGGGTCATCACATTCTCTATTCCTAGTAAAGCAAACTACTATCCTCTCTCAAATGGCATGCTACAATAGTTTTCTTGCTGTTCTCCCTGCTTCCAACACTGAGCCCTATGATGAATTTGTTGTCCAGAGGCAGTAACAGTGATCTTTCCAAAAAAAAAACAAAACAAACAAACAAGCAAAACACAACTCAATTATTTTCCTTTCTTCATTAAACCTTTCCTATTGAACAGAACTTTTGACTAATTGAGTACATAAATAGATGAGAACATAATTCTTATGAAAGATAGCACTTGAAGTCATATATTTCACCTTAGAAAAGATCTTGACTATACAGTTCTTTCACCGTTAACTATTGTTCAAAGTCTAAAAATTTGTTTTACATTATACTTTCAATTCTCTCTAAACTTCACAACGTTACAGCAGCAACTAAGAGATGTGGGACATAACACAGATCAGAAATATAATGAGGTTATCATGTTATTCCTGAATTATACTTTTGGAAACATCTAGTATCCATGTATATACCAATGATGATAATTTAAATCAGGTAGTGATTTAATAATGAATAATTTATAATATAAAGTTTGCAATTCTTGCTTTTTTTTAAATAGGGAAATGATCTATTCGAGGGTTTCTGTGTTTAGCAAAAGAGAAACATCCAACAGAAGTTTGTTGCTAATAATATGAAGAAATTCGGATGTAGAAATGATATCGATCTGGCCTAAGGTTTGGCAGAAGGGAGGACACACGGAGACATTACAAGAGACAGTCTATCAATTATGTTCCACAGCCAAATTCTCAGGATCTGGGGAGGAAGAACCTAAATAACAAATGATTTTCTTTGACAATCACAATCATCTACTCAAGACAGGATTGCTCTGATTGACCTCTCTATTAGTCACCAGCTCCCCCTTTCCCCCAAATTTGTACAGAAAAGATACATTATATATTATACATTGGTTTTCTCAAGTCTCCTTTTTAAATCCCATCTTTGCCTCCTTGTGTCTTGGATCAGCCTACCAATTAACGGCCTCTCCTGTGAGAACGAGTTTGCGTGCAAAACAATTAGCAACATGTTTTTTACTTATTCTTTGAAAAGCTCTTTTTAAATGGCCTGGAGTTTTTACTCACTCTTTTACCAGAGTCAGAAAGAAATAAAGGCAAAATGAATGAATGAATGAATGAATGAATGAATTATTCAAATGAAGATGCATACCATTTCCGGCCTGTTCGCTCATTTTGCTTTCCACAGAACCTGCTGCTACTTCCCATGTGTGGCATCAGAGAGCCTTGGCTCTGATTCTCCTATGCCTTCTGCTGCTGATTGGACTAGGAATCTTAGGAAGCGTATGTACGTATTACCTATGCTTTGACGGAAAGGGAAAGACACTTAGAATTCTATGAGTTTCACAAGACAGGATACTCTTGATTTGAGGCTTTGGGATGGTTGTAGGTGAGATACCCACAAAAGGTATTGACAGCTAGGTACTTAAATACGGTAGTCTGTTTCCCTCACTCCCGTGAAGTGACTCCTTCCCTCCATAGCCCAAGGGCATAATACTAGTTCAGCAGAAAGAAGGTGATGGGTGGGTTGAGGGATTAAAATATTTTGCCATTTCTTTTCTTTTTTTTTTTTTACCTCAAGTTTACATAACTTTGAAGAAAGAAATGAGAAAATTGAATACACTACAAAATATCAAAGAAGAACTTCAGAGAAATGTTTCTCTACAATTGATGCATAGCATGAATAGTTCCCAGATGATCAGGAACCTATCTCTCACACTGCAAGAAATAGCCACCAAATTATGTCATGAGCTTTACCAAAGAGAACCAGGTAATCGTATATTCCTCTGTGAGCTATTTATTAGACAATGAACAAAACCTTAGAGTCACTGAGAATTATTTCATCAAAAGCTAGCAGCCTTTCCCTGGGATGCCATTATTTGGAGAGAGGAATTAAACTTACTTGACAAAGGACTCACTGTGCAAAGAAAAATAAGAAAATAACAACTGTAGGCCCCAAATTATCAGAGGATAACAACTAATAAAATATTAGACCACATACAGTTTCTCTAATCTGAAATTTACTATTATTCTCGGCACTGAGGTCAATAGAAAATAAGGAGGAGAGGATAAGTCACCTCTTTATATCCTTCTTAAAGGATAGAAGAGAAGGTCTTTATAGGTGACCTTGTTCCTAAACGTCAATGTTTGATGAGAATCAATAGCAAAGAAATAGTTAAGTCTTGCCATTCGAATTGGGAGTAATTGGTCTTTCAATATCTCTAAAGTTCCTATAGTTATTACAACTAAAATATGTTCTTTGTGCTTTTGAAAACTCCCCCAAGTATTCAATGTCAGACAGCCAGAAACGCCCTAGTTGGAGATGGGTTGATGCAGGCTGCGGGGTTGATTCTTACCACACAATGTTTTTGTGATTAGCTTTCATTGCCATGTAGTAATTTAAAAAATGGCAAAGAGAGAAAAGTAAATTAATTCATCATTATTCTGGACTCCGGAGTTAAGAAAATACACTGGAATACCCTGGACATTTAATTTGGAATGTATTGTTCAGATTATGTTTTGGATGCATTGCGGTGGTATACAGGGACCTGGAACACAAGATTCAGGTTCTTCACCTTTCATGTAAAAGCAAGAAAGACAAGTAAATTTGGTAAATTCAACACAGAGGACAATGGGAATAATGAGAGTAATGAAGATCATCAACCCAAACCAAATGAAACTATGTTCTTCTTTCAGAGCACAAATGTAAACCTTGCCCAAAGAAGTGGATATGGCATGAGGACAACTGTTACCTAGTAACTAAGAACTATGTAACATGGCAAAAGAATGCCATGTTCTGTTCTGCTCAAAATGCCAGCCTATTGATGATTAAGAACAAAAGTGTATTGGTAAGATCCCCTGTATCTCTGCCTGTGAAGAAGGAAGTCACTTTTCCCATCATAGAATAGAGAGGATTGAGGCGTGTTGGAGAAAATTTGTACTAATCCAGACATGATTCTCACTTATTTTAATTAGGGTATGAGGTGACTGACACTTAGTACGTTTATTGCGAGGTAGATATACCTCAGGTGTGATCCAAAACCGTAGCTTAGGACCTTAACATCCAGGGAATTTCAGAGGTTGGGCAGATGGGTAGATTTGGGGTACCCAGAATCTTTTGGGCTATGAGGCTTTCCAAACCAGAACTTTAGAATCAACTTTCAGAACACAATTTCTGAGAATTTACCTAAAAAAATAGAAGACCTGGAAATCATTCTTAAGGGTTACCAATTCCATAAAATTTACATAGAGAAGATTCTTTGTTTCTACCATTTTGTATTTTTTTAACTAAGAGAAAAAGTCAACGCCACAACCTACAATAAGAAGATAGGTTGGATAACATATGTATAAAAAAGTAGGGATTAAGATGGGATGTCAAAGGCAAGTGCCAAGCGGATATGTTATACTGATTCCCTGGGTTCCAGGAAAAGTGAGTTCTGTAGAAGATGTATGTGTGTATTTATGTATTTATATTTATTCATTTTCTTTTTCTCTAATATCTAAGTGGTATCTCCATATCATTACTTATTCCTTGGCATTTCTGTTCTCTTGGATAATATTCATAATATTATTATGAATAATAATTGGATAATATTGGATAATATTATTTAAGGAAAAAAACTCATGTTCCCAAAAGTCTCGGCTTCCCTACTGTGAGAATCTTTGTCCGCCTTTATAGCAGCAGGGGAAAGGAAACTATGGTCACTTCTACACCCCGTCCTTCTCAAAGGATCCACTCATAGTTATTTACTCAAAAAAAAAAAAAAAATGTCTGGATATGAGTGAGAAAATCTTACTTTGGCTACAAAAGTCTGGACTGGATCTAAATTCTAGTCTGTAACCACTTCTCGTCTGACTTTGCTATGTTTTTCTTCTGCTTTTTCTGTTTCTCTTAACTTGTGTTTTAGTGGTTAACCACCTCCTTTGCCCCTAGACTACTGCTCTATATTTGAATCTTGAAGTTGGTGAACTTCACAAACCCTAAGTTAAAGTAATGCATGGACCGGTAGATACTTTTCCATGTGAAGCAGTAAATGATATATAAGTGTTGCAGGGAATCTTATAGTAACGGGCACTTTGTTTCATTTTTTTTTAATGACCTCAAAAAGCAGTAGTATAATGTCAAAAGATGTTACCTTAAAACAGTAATTTGTCACAAATTATGTTGTGAAGTAATACACAGAAATGGGAGACAATTGTTTTTGTTTTTGTTTTCAACCTCTATTTCTTGTAGGAATTTGTAAAATCCAGGAATTTACGTAAATACTGGCTGGGGTTATCTCCCAGAAAATATCATGCAGATTACAAGATAGTGGATGAGACAATTTTCTCCTCTGACTGGTAAGTCTTTATTCTTATTGAACTTTTGTAGTTGGTTGGAGTAAAGGTGTGCTCTCCATTAGCATTATAGATTACAATTTAAACGAGCTGTGGTTGAAATTGCACCCTCAACATCTTTAATGCTCTTAATGATGCAAAAACGTTGCCACAAACGTCTTCTCATTATCTTGAGAGGTCACTAGTGAACGTATTTGTAGTAGTACAATAAAAGGGAATTTCCGTGAGACTTTTAACTCAGAAAATTATAGAGGCCAACAAAATTCACTGGGCTCTACCCTCATGCTTAAAATTTGACTAAGTGCTGAGATTCAAAGGTGAAAGAAAGACTGATTCTTCCCTTCATTACCTAACCATTGATTATATGCACAGACTAAACAATTCTATATATAAAAAGGATATAATGTGATAAATCCTTCAGTAAGAATACATAGAACAACCAAAGTTAAATTTTAGCTCTGAAATTTGTGTTGTAAACGACATTTAAAATGGCCGTTTTGAGTGAAAAATTTAGAGATAGACTAGAACACTTCCAGCAAAGAAGATAATGAGCATGGGCATGGTATATTATATATATGGCATACACAAAATATTTTGTCATGTAATATATTAAGAAAGTGCTTATAAATATACCGTTATAAATTGATTCATATGTTATATTTGTTCTACCTATAATGAGGGGAGGAGAGACAGACAAAACACATATAAAAACAATGTCAAAAGTCCCATTTGTATTTTATAATGCCTGAAAATTGGGAAAGAGACAGGATTAGACTAAAGAAAGAAGCCAGAACATCAATCTGCAGTATACTGCCACAAGCCCACACGTTTATACATATTTGTCGGCTGAGGACACGTCAAGCAGGTATGACTGCAGGGCAGTTATGTTGGGGTCCAGCCACACTAAATACCCTGAGATTCCTGCACACTCCTCACAGTGGGCCAGAAGCAAATGCAAGTATTGATGAATTTGTTTTGTTTTTTTTTTCCTTCAGATAGGAATAGTAGATGTAAGAATATGGGTCAGGAAGACTAAGCAGCTGTGTCTTTGGGAGTTTGCAATGACAGAATAAAGGGGGGATACTATGTGTACAAATGGAGGACAGAAGGATATATATTTTTAAAATCTCATTTGGGGTAAAGGACTAGCAGTAACGGTAATGCGTACATCAGGAGAGAGTACAGATGAAATCTTGTTTTGAAAAAGAAGAATTTCCATGAGTTTATTTGTTATTATTGCTAATGGGAAGATAATCTATGGTGGAATAGAAAGCATAGTATATATTTTTAATTATTAAGAAATAATACGAAAATAAAAAAGTATATAATAACATATATACGATATATACTTATATACGTATATAATATATAATTATATATGAATGTATATATGTGTATATATGGATGTATATGAATATATGTGAATATGTAGGTATATGAATATATATGAATGTATATGAATATACATATATGTATGAATATATATGAATGTATATACATGTGTATATATGAATGTATATTTCATTTTGTTTTTTATTAATAATGTTATTTTTGGGATTTATTTCTGGAAAGGGAATGTGATCAATGACATCTGTATTGTGTCACTTCCAATAAGGAAATTTCACTTTTGAAAATTTAACTGATGAGCTTATTTGTTATTAACCGATGAGCTTACTTATTAATCATTAATAATGATTATTGGTGATCATTATTTGTTGACCCAAGCATTGATACTACATTTTTTTTTCCAAAAGATAATATTTTCAACTTGTAAGTTTGTCTTGGACGCATGGTCCTTGCTCAGTAATCTTATATTAGGAGCTGGTAATTATTCAGAACTTCGGAATAAAATCTCTGAAAAATGGCTTGGGGGGAAATGTCACTTGGAGACTATGTTGAACTGAGGGTGTCACATATTAGGTTAATTCTTGATTTGAGTGATTATGAAAAATATTTGAAGAGACATTGTCGAAGATTTACTACTGCGGCCAGACTGGAGAATCTAATAGAATTGTATTACTCTAAATCATATTAAGTATTGGAGAAAGGAGGCGGTACCATCTGGAAGCAAAAGACAGCAAATATTCCAGGTGTAAAAAACCGGAAGAGGCATGCTGAAATAAGATAGCATCAGCTATTGCCTATCTGTTGATACATATGAGTAGCTGGGATACTCTTCATGCTCCAAATAATAATTAAAATGTATTTTAGACAAGGGAGACCCAGGAGCAATGATGTGGTGGAAAAGTAATTTTGTTTCCTGTGAATCCATTCCAAACTTTCTACTTGCTGAGCGCATTCTTTCTTTTCTCTTTTAGGCTTGTAAGAAATACAAAGGACGTAGATGACACCATGTTTTGTGGATATATAAACACAATATATGTTTCCTATACACTCTGCTCTGACTCAAATAATATTATATGTGAGAAGCTGGCTAACCCAGTGAAGATTGAGAACACACTAATGAGTGAAATACCAGATGAAAAATATGATTAGTGCAAGTAATTTGCTATTATGCTGCCATTTAGGCAACTGCGTGGAGCATACATCTTGTGGCCCACACAAATGGAGTACAGATGCTATGAGACTAAATCTCTGCCTCTCTCCTAACCATGTACATTTGTAAACTTTCTTTCTCCTCATTGGCTATGGAACAGGAGCCTAAAGTCATACCTTATCATCTAGATACAGGCTCAATTTATGTTGAGCATGAATTCAGTGGGTTGGGTGAATATACAGAAAACTGAAGCTAACTTTTCCCGCTTTTCCAGAAATAACAAGGCAAATACCCACCTTATAGAACATCATGGAAAATGAAAACTAGGAATTAATTATATCGAAAGGATAATACATCATGAGCAACTGGAATTTATGCTGGTAATACTGTGGTAGGGTCCCCTCCCTAAGGAGAGAGAAAAAAAGTAACCTGGCTATGCGCCTATGTGACAATATCCCTCATGACCTTGTAAACTGAGACTACTTAATCGACTATATGTTTGTGTGTGTTGCCGTATATGGGAAACAAAGAAATAGAAAACGTATAGAAAACTATGCCACATGACGTTCGGTGCTCAGTTCTTCGAGTATGAACCCAACTGAGCGGTGCTGGCACGAATAAAGTTGCTTCCTGGAAATTCAAAAGCCTCAGTGTTACAACTCTCTGTGCAAGAATCCTGCTACAATACAGGTTGACTTACATGTTAGGAAAAAAAACATAAGAAAGAGAAAGAAAAAATTTATTTTAGTAGATGTGGAAAAGCATTTGAGAAAACGTAATACCTAATCTCTCAGGAAACTTGAAGCAGAAGATTTCCCTAATCTGCTAAAGGAAGGTGACATCAAAAGAGTGAAAAGAAAAACAAACCAAACAAAGGACTAATAACCACCTGTAAACCTAACACCATGCTTGTGGTAAAAAAGTGAATGTTTTGCTTTTGAGCTCCGGAACCAGATCAGAATGGCCTTTAGCATTTTGTTCAGTAACCTGGAGGCCCTGGCAGTAAAATAAGGCAAGGAAAATAAATTTAAATATGTAAAACATGAGAAAGGACGAAATAAAACATTTTTATTTGTAACTAATATATTTGTGTATGTGTGTGCGTAAAAACGATATAACTTATAAACCATTAGAATACATAATTTATCAGAGTTGTTGGATAAAGCCTCAAAATACAATGTCAGGGTGTAACATCAATCATATTTCTGTAGGTTAGCAGTAAACCATGGAAAAAATTTAAAAAGCAATATCATTTATAACAGCATCCCAAAATAAAATAGTCATAAATGTAATAAAATGCGGAAAACATTCTGCCCAATCCTGGTTCCTTCCCCTCTCTTGCACTGAGGGTGCCCCCTAATAACCACCCCCCAGCTCGCTAACCTTGATTTCAGAATCTGCTTCCTGGGAAACCAAGCGTGTAAGTGTTGCTGACAAAATAAAAGAAAACCTTAATAAGCGGAGAGGTAACCATGCACTTGGATTGGAACACTCTATATATTCTTGGGATGTAAAGTCTCCCAAATTTACCTCTACAGTCAATACAGTCCCTGAACATTTCATATAATTTTTTTTTTTTTTTTAGAATGTGACGTGCCAATCGTAAAACTAGCATAGAAATGCATGATTTAGAATAGCCAAGACAACATTGGAAAGAAGAATGTTTGCAGAAATTACAGTATCGAATACCAATACTTACTTTAATGCCATAGTAAAAAAAAAAAAACAAAACAATGATTTAATACCAGGATAGATATACATCCACAGGACTAGACGAAGAATCCAAAAGAAAAAAAAAAGGCTCATGTGCATACAATTGGCTTATTTGTATATAAAAATAGTTATCGCTGCCATTAGAGGTAGAAAATGATTGTCTTTTCAATAAATGGAGTTGAATCTATTGAATGTCAGCATGGAAAGAAATAACACATCCTACCTACCTTATACGATACATAAATATTAATTCAAAATGGATCATAGAACTAAATCTGAAAGCTCAAACTATAAAGCTTCTAGTTAAAACATAAGAGAATATCTTCATGGCTTTACAACAGACAAAGACTTCTCAGGATGAAATAAACACTAACAATAAAAAGAAAGGAAAATTAGGCTTCACTAAAAATAAGAACAGTGTTAAGAAAGGGAAGATGCAAGTTACCCTTGGAAAGACATGTATGTGCTGGGCTGAATGAATATAATACACACATATCCAAATTTATATAGGCCTTATAGTCAGGGTAGAATTACAAGCTAATAATTAAAAAAAAAAACTCTAATTAAAAAGTGGGCATGGGTGTCGGGGTGGCTCAGTCTGTCAAGCGTCTGACTTCTGTTCAGGTCATGATCTCATGGCTCATGAGTTCAAGCCCCCACTCCTGGCTCTGTGCTGATAGCTCAGAGCCTGGAGCCTGCTTTAGATTTGTGTCCATCTCTCTCTGACCCTTCCTCACACTCTCTCTCTCTCTCTCTCTCTCTCTCAAAAATAAATTAACATTAAAAAAAATTTAACGGACAGAAATGGGGCACCTTAGTAAGTTAAGCTCAGTAGGTTAAGCTCAGGTCCTGATCTCATGTTTCATGGGATTGAGCCCCACTTGGGCTCTGCACTGACAGTGTGGAGCCTGCTTGGAATTCTCTCTCTCCTTGTCTCTCTGCCTCTCCCCTGCTCAGGTTCTGTCTCTCAAAATAAATGAACATTTTACTATTTTATTTTATTTTATTTTATTTTATTTTATTTTATCTTATTTTATCTTATTTTATTTTATTTTATTTTATTATTTAAAAATTTTTTTAAAAATGTTTATTCATTTTTGAGAGACAGAGCGTGAGCAGGGGAAGGGCAGAGAGAGAGGGAGACACAGAATCTGAAGCAGGCTCCAGGCTCTGAGCTGTCAGCACAGAGCTGGACATGGGGCTCAAACCCATGAACTGTGAGATCATGACCTGAGGTGAAGTCAAACACTTAACCAACTGAGCCACCCAGGCATCCCGCAATGAACATTTTAAAATTGGGCAGAAAGACTTCAAGAGTCACTTCCTGAAAGAAGACATTCAAATGGCCATGAAAAAATAGGGAAAAAAATGTGCTCAACATCATTATTCGCCATATAAAAAATTGAAAATAAAAATACAGTGAAGTACTGGTACTCCTGAGAGGCCTGAGAAAATTAAAACTTAAAAGCTTAAGTTATGGGAAACTGAAACCTAACAAAGCTTAACCAGCTTGTTCCGCTTCTGTACAATTGCTTGGCGCGCCCATGTATTCCGATCAATCATTGTTGCCTGGCACATCCGTATATTCCTGATCAACCATTGTTACTTGGCACATCCGTGTACTCCTGATCAATCATTGTTGCCTGGCACATCCGTGTATTCCTGATCAATCATTGTGATACCCGTACCCCCGGTTGTGGTCTGACCTAAAGGCAGGAACCAATCGAATACTGTTAAGTGTCCAACTTTAAACACCAACCAATCGCAGCTCTGTAACTGTGGAAAATTCCTGATTTCCCCATGACTTGTTTGTACCTGTCTATAAAAGGGGTGTAAAAACCTCTCTCAGGACCTCTCGGCGTCACCGGCAACAAGGGCGCAGAGGTCCAGGTTCGAACCTGCAATAAATGACCCTTGCTGCTTAGCTTTGACTCTGGACTCTGGTGGTTCGTTTTTGGGGGTCTCTTAGACTCTGGGCATTTCACTCCTACCAAAATGGCTGAAACTGAAGGCTGGCAACACTAAATATCAACAGAAATGTGTTATATGCTGGATTTTCTGTGGTCAAATTAGCATCAAAATTCCTGTCTGGGAAATACATGTCCCAGAATCCCTTTCCCTGTTTAGGTCATTGTCAGAGATGGGCAATGAGAGGAACTCAAGGGATAACTGGAAGATAAAACTGAGGCAAAGATCATTAATCTCAAAAGGATGTTGGAGTCAAACAGAATGGGAGGTGGACGCTGAAGGGTCTGGTAGGCCCCAGACCATCTATCTCCTCCTTCTCCACACCCAGTTACTCCATCTTTATCAATTCTTACTCTGCCAACCAAGAGTACCTTAAGGTCTATTAACAGGTATGTGACTTCAGTCCCACAAAGCAGCTTCCTCAGACACAGTGATTCCTGACAGACAGTGACTTTTGTGGAGAAACCATTTTCCACAGAGACAATTACTTCCTCAAAGGTAGCATCTCCCTCAAAGGTGGCTTCCACAAAGGAGTAGTTTCCATAGTCTTCTCCTAAAGCTCCTGTTTTACCGTCCCAATCTGGAATCCAAATGAACTTGACCACTTGGAATTTTACCCTGTCCAGATTGTGGTAGACTAAAAAATGACAAACTCAGGATAATAGGACTTAATCCCTGGAACCTGCAAATGTTAATTTGTAAGGGGAAAAAAAAAAAAAGGATCAATGGAGATGTGATTCAGTTAAAAATCTTGGCACGTGGAGATTATCCTGGATTATCGAGGTAGGCCCTAAATCTAATCACATCATTTGAGAGCTTCCATCATTTGAGATTATATGGTTCCCAACTCTCTGCTCTTTCCTCTTATGAATATTATATATCCCCACCTTTGCTGTGTTTATTTAGTAGGAGTACACTTTCTCAGCTAATTGTCACTTTTGGCCATGTGACGATTTGCTCAAACAATTGCGAACAGATGTAGTAATATGCTACTTCCTTCAGAAATTTTATATGTCCTTGCATATTTTGCTTCACTTTATTCCTTCCACCTTTTCCATGTAGAAGGGACAATGTCTTCGAATGACACATTGACAAATATGGACATAATAAACAGACACAGGATATTCCATCCCAAAATAATAGAATACACATTCTTCTCAAGTGCACACGGAACATTCTCCAGAATAGATCACATATTAGGCCATAAAACACACCTCAGTAAATTTAAGAAGATTGAAATCATACCATGCATCTTTTCTGACAACAACAGTATGCAACTGGAAACAAATCACAAGAACAAAACTGGAAAAAAGCACAAACACACAGCGACTAAACATCATGCTATTAAACAGCCAATGGGTCGATAGAGCAATCAAAGAAGAAATGAAAAAATATATGGAGACAAGTGAAAATGACTACACAATGGTGCACAATTTCTGGAACACAGTGAAAGCAGTTCTAAGAAAGAAGTATATACAGGCCTACCTCAATAAACAAGAAAAAATCAAATATACCATCTAACCTCACTCCTAAAAGGACCATCAGAAGAAAAACAAAGCCCCAGGTGAGTAGAAGAAAAGAAATCATAAAGATCCAAACAGAAATAAATACAGACTAAAAAATAAATCAATGAAACCATGAGCTGATTCTTTGAAAAGACAAACTGTCACAGACTTTGAGTCTGGAGTTCTCTCTTGTCCAGCAAGAGAGCAGACACAGAAGTGAAAATGAGAGAGGCTAATGTCTGGGGCGGGGGGGTGGGGGGGAGACAAGAGCCCTGAGCAAGTGTCCTTTCTCCGTATTTATTAGAATCTTGAGAGTTTACATACACGGTGAATGTGCAGAAGAAAACAATCAGATAGTAACCATTAACTTGTATGTGTAAGAAGCAAAGGGTTTGGGGGGCAAGTGGAGTACGAAGTTGTGATCAAAGCAACTTACAGTTGCACCAAAAAGAATAAAATGATATACTGACACCAGTTGGAAAGCGTTTTCCTGTAGGTGGTACAACTAATTGGCCGTTATGTCTAAAGTTTAAGATGGATGGAGCATGCAGCTTTAAGGATAGCAAGTTACTCGTCTCACTAGCTAACCTTGGGAGCTTTCCCCCTGCAGCGGTTTTACACTCTAAGAATTGTTAACCCATTGGTGTAAGCGTAGAGAATTCTTAAATTTATTTCCCACAGTAAACAAAATTCACAAACCCTTAATCAGAGTCATCAAGAAGAAAAGAGAAAGAACCCAAATAAATAAAATCTGAAACAAGAGGGTAGTAACAACTGACACCACAGAAATACAAAGGATGATAAGAAATACTATGGGGATGCCTGGGTGACTCAGTCATTTGAGCGTCTGACTTCGGCCCAGGTCATGACCCCGTGCTTTGTGGGTTCGAGCTCTGCGTCGGGCTCTGTGCTGACGGCTCGGAGCCTGGAGCCTGCTTCGGATTCTGTGTCTCCCTCTCTCTCTGTCCCTCCTCTGCTTGTGCTCTGTCTCTCTCTCTCTCTCTCTCTCTCTCTCTCAAAAATAAATAAACATAAAAAAAATTACAAAAAAGAAATACTATGAAAAATTATATGCCAACAAAGTGAACAACCTGGAAGAAATGTATACTTTCCTAAAAAAACATACAATCTTCTAAAACTTAACTAGAAAGAAATAGAAAATCTGAACAGACTGATTATAAATAACAAAATTGAATTGGTAATCAAAAAACTACCAAAAAATAAAAGTCCAGGGCCAGATGGATCCACAAGTGAATTCTACCAGACATTTAAAGAAGAATTAATACCTATTTTCCCTAAGCTATTCCAAAAATAGAAGCAGAAGGAAAGCTTTCAAATATATTCTACAAGGCCAGCATTATTCTGATACCAAAACCAGACAGACTCTGAAAAACAAAGAAACAACAACGACAACGACAACAAAACACCACAGGCCAATATCCCTGGGAAACATAGATGCAAAAATCTTCAACAAAATATTAGCAAACCACTTACAACAGTACATTAAAAAGATCACTCACCTTAATCAGGTGAGATTTATTCCCAGGAGGCAGGGATGGATCAATACTCACAAATCAATCAATGTCATACACCGCATCAATAAAACAAAGGATAAAAATCATATGATCATCTCAATAAATGTGGGAAAAACATTTGACAGGATTCAACATCCATTCTTGATAAAAAAAAACTCCCAGAAAACTATATTAAAAAAAAAAAAAAAAGAGGTTAGAGTGGAAGAGAGCCAAAGCATAAGAGACTCTTAAAAACTGAGAACAAACTGAGGGTTGATGGGGGGTGGGAGGGAGGGGAGGTTGGGTGTTGGGTATTGAGGAGGGCACCTTTTGGGATGAGCACTGGGTGTTCTATGGAAACCAATTTGACAATAAACTTCATGTATTGAAAAAAAAAAGGAAATGTACCTCAACATAATAAAGGCCATATATGAAAAACCCACAGCTAATATCATCCTCAAAGGCGAAAAACTGAGAGCTTTCTCTCTAAGGCCAGTAACAGACAAAGATGTATACTCTCAACACCTTTATTCCACACAGTACTGACATCCTAGCATCACCAATCAGCCAAGAAAAAGAATTAAGAGGCATCCATATTGGTAAAAAAGTTAAACTATCATTATTGGTACTCAACCTGATACTATACATGGAAAATCCTAAAGATCCACCAAAAAACTACTAGAAATAATAAATGAATTCAGTAAAGTGGTAGGATACAAAGTTAATACCCTGCATTCCTACACATTGACAACAAAGTCCCAGAAAGAGAAATTAAAAGACACATAAAACCCCCCTTTACAAGTGCGTCAAAAAGAATAAAATACCTAGGAATGAACTTAAAGAGGGGAAAGGCCTGTACTCTGAAAACTGTACACAGATGAAACACAGATTAAACTGTGATGAAACACAGATGAAACACAGATGAAACTGTGCACAGATCTGAAACACAGATGAAAAAACTGAAGATGACAAAACAAATGAAAGGTACCCCATGCTCATGGATTTGAAGAATTAATATTGTCAAAGTGTCCATATTACCCAAACAATCTACAGATCTAGTGAAATCCCTATGAAAATATCAACAGCATTTTTTTTCTCACAAAACTAGAACAAACAATTATAAAATTTGTATGGTTAACCTCAAATAGCCAAAGCAATCCTGAGAAAGAAGAACAAAGCTGGAGGTATCACAATTCTGGATTTCAAGATATACTTTAAAGTTGTAGTGATCAAAAAATATGGCTCTGGCACAAAAAATAGACACATAGATCAAGAGAACAAAATAGAGTCTCCATGAAAAAAAAAAACACATTTATATGGTCAATTAGTCTATGGTGAAGGAGGCAAGAATATACAATGAGGAAAAGACAACCTTTTCAATAAATGGTGCTGAGAAAAATAGACAGCTACAACTAAAAGAGTTAAACTGGACCACTTTCTAACACCATACACAACAATAAATTCAAAATGGATTAAAGACCTAAACGTAGGACATGAAACTATAAAAATTCTAGAAGAGAACATAGATAGTAATTTCTCTGACATGGGATGTAGAAACATTTTTCTAGATATGTATCCTAAGGCAAGGGAAACAAAAGCAAAAATAAACTATTGGGACACATTAAAAACAAACAAACAAACAAACAAACAAACAAACAAACCAAACTTCTGTACAGCAAAGGAAGCCTGAAGAAAACAAAAGGACAACCTACTGAATGGGAGAAGACATTTGCAAGTGATATATTGATAAGGAGTTAATATCCAAATTATATGGGAATTTATACACTGCCACATCAACAAACAATCTGATTTAAAAATGGGCAGTGGGTTTAATAGAGATTTTTCCAAAGATAATGCAGATGGCCAACAGACACATGAAAAGACGCTCAACATCACTAGTCATCAGGGAAATGCAAATCAAAACCACAATGAGATATCACTTCATACCTGCAAAAATCAAGACAAGAGACAACTAGTGTTGGAGAAGAGGTATAGAAAGGGCAACACTCTTGCACCGTTGGTGGGAATGCAAACCGGGGAAGGCACTGTTGAAAACAGTATGGAGGTTCCTCGAAAAATTTACAATAGAAATAACATACGATCCAATAATTCCACTCTTAGGTATTTACCCAGGGAAATGGAAATACTGATTTGAAAAGATATATACAACCCTATGTTTATTGCAACATTATTTTCAATAGCCCAGACATGGAAGCAACCTAAGAGTCCATCAATGGACACTTAGACAATAGACACAACAGACATAGAAAATGTGATATGTGTGTGTGTGTGTGTGTGTGTGTGTGTAATCAAATATTACACGAACTTAAAAAAGGATGCAATCGTGCCATTTGAGACATCGATGGACTTAGAGGGTTTTATGCTAAGCAAAATAAGTCAGACAGAGAAAGACATCATACGATTCCACTCATAAATAGAATCAAAAAAAATGAGCAAACAAAAAGTAGAATCAGGACTATGCATACAGAACAAACTGATGATTGCCACAAGGGAGGGAGGTGAGCGGTTGGGCAAAATGAGAGAAGAGGAGAAAAAATGAAAAAAAAAATGGGCCTCAGTTACGGAATGAGTGAATCACAGGAACAAAAAGCAGAGGATAAGAAATAGTTGGTGATATTGTAACAGTAATGTCATGGGACAGATGGTAGCCATAGTTGTGGGTAACACAGGATAATGTATAAACTTGTCAAATCACTAAGTTGTGTATCAAAAACGCATGTAACATTATGTGTTGACTATAAAAAATACAATAATTTATACAAGGAGGTCCATTACGGTTTTAATTTGCGTTTTCCTAACGTGTAATGTTGTCGACTATCTCTCATTATGCTTGTTGTCACCGGTATAACTTCTTTAATAATGCATCAGCTCTGATCTTTTGCTCGCTTTGTAATTTTTTGGTTATTTTACTTTGAGTGCTGGAAGTTCCTTATATGTTTTGACTGTTGTCACTTGTTCTGTAGATGTCAATCAGATCAGGTTGGTTGATAGATTTGGTTGAGTCTGCCATAGACTCGCTGATTTTCTGTCAAATCAATGTGACTCATTTCAAAGGAAGCATAACAATCTGTTCAATTTAATTACCTCCTTAACAGACTATGTTGTTGAAATAGTTCTTATATGTCAGGTATTAGCATGAGAACAGGAGGCAGGGGATAAGTTGGGTAATGACACAGTAGTGTCATTAAAGGATGTGTTTCTAATGCAATAAGATACTTTAGTTATTCATCATGCAGCAACATTTACATTGTTTGTATCAATTTTGTATTAATACTTACACTGTCATTTCAACACATAGAGCTTCCTAGATACAGAAATAAAACAAACATAAAATTTATAATCTACGTCCATACTTCACTTGCAGGAAGTACAATATGTGAATCAGTGGGTTTTAAATTGAGGGCAGTGTCCATAATAAAGAAACAGTTGGGACCGGGCCAGAATTAAGGTAAATTATGAAAGTGGAGAGAAAACGTTTGTTAATAGCCATGAATACATACGACATGAATAGCCATAAGTCACACAGTTATTATTTTCATTTTTCAAAGTAATATATGTACACACTTAAACAAAATAGTTATCCAGAAAAGTTTATCAGTTGATAAAAACACCTCTCCTCAGAGGCTTGTCTTGCTCCTTAAAGGCAATGGTTTTCCAATTATTTGTATTTCTTATGGTGATCATCTTTATATCTCTAAATAATATGTCTGTACTACTCCATGTGGATTTATCAACTTTAGAAATTATCTAGGGGTGCCTGGGTGGCTCAGTCAGTTAAGCGGCCGATTTCAGCTCAGGTCATGATCTCACGGTTCGTGGGTTCGAGTCCCTGCGTCAGGCTCTGTGCTGACAGTGCAGATCCTGGAGCCTGCTTCTGATTCTGTGTCTCCCTCTCTCTCTGCCCCTCCCCTACTCTCTCTCTGTCTCAAAAATAAACATTAAAAAAAATTTAAAAAAAAAGAGAAATTATCTATTGACCTCCTGTTTTGATATATAATTTAAGGCTACTCTGTCTCACTTCCTTTCCCTCACCCCTTAATATAAACCTTTGCTTCTTATTTAAACAACCACAGAGTGTATCTCTAAATTCTCCATGGCATAGGAGGTGGAGATTGGTGTTAAGGCCTTTCCTTCTATTTCTCTTGCTCTCCGCCTCTCTCTTCTCGTTTCGCTCTTTTGTAATCTCTGTCATTTGGTCCTTTACTTTTACACTGCTAATATTGAAGGGTGCATACATTCCACAGCCATAATTATTTCATGATTTTACCACTGGTTGGTTTTAAGAGTAAACTTTAAAAATGCTTTACCATATTATGATTGGATAACGATTAACTCCATTGTAATAATTACGAATCTTTCTCTCCATCCTCGCTGTGCCCCTCCAAGGACCATATTCTCAGTGCAAAGTTCAAATGGAAATCTCTTATTTTGCACCACTGACTGTTCAAGTCCCAAATTTTTGCTTGCCCCACATTTCGACATAGTCATCCTACAGTGATTTGCTTTTGCCTTTGGACGATCTAATTGCCTTTCTTCTTACCTAACATTCCAACTTGTAAAAAAAAATATGTATATTACATCCTCCAAATTTTTGGATTCTCTGCCATGTTGTATTTTCTGCGGTACCTCCCTTTCTCTCAGAGCCCTCCTTCCCAGTCTCCAGCCTAGCATTATACAAGAGCTGTTATGACGTTCATCCCGGGACGTTTTGTCATTACTCCCCTGAGTATTGTCTACCGTTAGCCAGATCCTACATATGTCAGTGTTTCGTTTTCTGACTTCTTTTGCTCGACTGTTGTCATTTTTTTCCTCTCGGGTTTGTTTATGAATTGGGCACTTTGGGTATAAGTGGTGATGAAGGGGCTCTGATTCGGGGTTTCAGGACAGAGCATTATTGGTAGTGAAACACACCCAAGAAGTCAATGTGTATCGAGGTCCTGGGACTAGACCAGTGGGTCCAGAGATGGAGAACTGAATTAATTCCTATTTAGAGAAGATGACGACACAGTATAGACGTATTTCCTGCCTTGGTCAGATTTGGCAAGGGTTTGAGTTTGGCCCAGAAATTGAAAAGAGGGAACATATTATGATGAAACTACAAAGAAAGAGGAAATGTAAAAATACTGAAATCTAGGGGTGCCCGGGTGGCTCAGTCAGTCGAGCACCCTACTCTTGATTTTGGCTCAGCTCATGATCTCATGGTTTGTGGGATCCAGCCCCATGTCAAGCTTTGTGCCTGCTTGGGGTTCTCTCTCTCTCTCTCTCTCTCTCTCTCTCTCTGTCCTTCACCTGCTCACAATCTCTCTCTCTCTCTCAAAAATAAACAAACATTAGAAAAAATACTGAAAACTTGGAAGCTGAAAGAGCAGACAAGTTACTTTAAAAAATTATTCCGAGGGGCACCTGGGTGGCTCAGTCGGTTAAGTGTCTGACTTCGGCTCAGGTCATGATCTCACGGTCCATGAGTTCGAGCCCCGCGTCGGGCTCTGTGCTGACAGCTCAGAGCCTGGAGCCTGTTTCAGATTCTGTGTCTCCCTCTCTCTCTGACCCTCCCCCGTTCATGCTCTGTCTCTCTCTGTCTCAAAAATAAATAAAACATTAAAAAAAATTAAAAAAAAATTATTCCGACTCATGATTTCAATACCTAAAGCAGTAAATACTATAGTATTCAATTAGCATATTTTGGAGAGTAATGTTTTTGCTGTACTTATTCTCTGTCCTCTGTGCCAAATGAGACCTCTGCAGGGAGGGCTTCCCTGTTTAACACAAACCTTCTCTCCTTCCTCTGCCACCCTTTCCCCCAGCTTTATTCCTGTCCTGAGCACTGTCACTACTTTACGTCACACTACTCATCCATGAATAAATATGTAAAAACATCAACATAAAAGCATATTACAAAAAGTGAGTTGTAGAATGTAAGCCACATTAAGGACGAAAACGTGTCCATCATTCGCTCTGCAATAATGCATAGCACACAGTAAATACTCAATTAATTAGCTGAATAAAGAAGCGAATACATAAGTAAGTTAACATTTCTGAACTCCCAGGTAAAAATACTTATTTTATTTTTCAGAGTGAAAGAGGCAGAACCTACCTATGAAATCAACTGCATTGCATTTCTATTTCTGGAGACCAAGTACAATGAGACCAGGTTGGGGCGGGGATGAGAGTCTGTACCTGTGAGAAGAGATCTGAGCCTCGAAGATGCAGGGGATATATTACCACTTAAGGTTTCAGCAAGACGATTGGAAAAGTGGATGATTTTTTTCCTCAGGTAGTTCCTTACGAATACAAGCACATTTATGAGGATGGGAGAAACATCTGTTTGCTCCAGAGCAAATTAAAGCCGTTGAGAATTCTGAGCATCTCGGCGGGAGTCTTGGATCTTTCTAACGTTATCAAAGTTTACACATTGGAATGTGGTTTTCCTCCAAAAAAAAAAAAATACCTTCTCCTTCTCAACACCGTGTGAAAATAGTCCTTAATTTCTACCTTTGTAGTATTTTTATTTTATCCCATTTTTATCCAGACACTGTGCAATGTCTTCTGTTGAGAGGCACAAAACATCCACTGGGAGTCTGATTTCATTACCTGAATAATCAAGAATTTCAATTTTTCCCTTGGCTTAGTATTTAACTCTTTTATCATTTCTCACGCACAAATAACAGTGTGATCAACGTGCCAAGTGCATAGATCTTTGTTTATCTCTGTGTCGGGGTCCAGACAGTGAGATCACTGGTTCCAAGTGAATGTACGTATGTTTTAAGACTTCAGAAGGAGGATCAAATAGATTCGTTCTTGGAAAGAGAATCGTCAAAGTTTGGACAAATTGGTCAAAAGCTTTAGGTCGATGTGTTTAGTCTTGGATAAGTGAGGCCTGGAGACTCCCCTGATTTGCTTCATCTTAGAGAAAGCACTAAAGCTCGGGTTACCCACAGATTTCCTGCCCCATCCCCGCCCCCACCCTCAACCTCCAGTCGGGATTCCAAGCCTCTGACTCTTGATCTCAGCTCAGGCCATGACCTCATGGTTTCGTGATTTCGAGCCCCACAACGGGCTCTGTGCTGGCAGCTCAGAGCCTGCTTGAGATTCGCTCTCTCTCTCTCTTTCTCTCTCTCTCTGCCCCTTCCCCACCCCCCATCTCTCAATAAATAAATAAACATTAAAAAATATGTTTCAAACTCTGTGGTATAAGGCAGTGTCTTTTTCTTAGTACCAATTTGCCCAACACTCTCTTTCCTAAATGTACTTCTTACATAGTTAAAAAACAACAAACAAACAAACAAACAGAAACTCTGTGGGAGGTGGTTGTGTCAGCCTACTGCACAATATCCCGATCTTTCTTACAACTCAATGAAGGTGTTCTTATTAATGCCGGTATGTAACTGCTGCCCTTTACTGAGCAATGCTGTGATTATTTCTGAATGAGTTAATAACTTATCCACTAAAGGCACTGACAACATCTGTTATGGTTTGTTGCTACGCTAGATATTCAGGATACCGAGTATGCTCGCCACTGACTAATCTCTGCTGGACTGTGACCAAGGCATGACTCCCCAATCTATAAACTAGATTAATATACCTATATACCCTACCTTCCTCCCCAAACTCAAGTTATTAGAATTCAGGTCCTAACCCGATGGGTACAGTCTGAAGAAAGAACTGTGGCTTCTAAAATATACCTCCCTTCTTTTCAACGGCTGTTCTGTGTGCAGGGCGGGGGCGTGGGGGACAATATTAGCATAGCTCAAATGTAGCTTTTTCTGCTCTTAGTACCACTTTTTTGATTTTGTGTTACTCCGTCACTGTTCTGCTCTTAACTTCCAAGAGCCCTTTCCAATCCACAAAAATAGGAAGGAAAAAGGCAGGAGACAAAGTTTTGGTGAGAAAAAGAGGGGCTCCTGGGTGGCCCAGTCGGTTGAGCGTCTGACTTCGGCTCAGGTCAGGATCTCGCAGTCTGTGAGTTCGAGCCCCAGGTCGGGCTCTGTGCTGACAGCTCAGAGCCTGGATCCTGCTTCGGATTCTGTGTCTCCTTCTTGCTCTCTGCCCCTCCCCCGCTCATGCTCTGTCTCTCTCTGTGTCAAATATGAAAATAAACATTAAAAAAAATTTAAAAAAAAAGAATGTTTATATTTAAAACCCACATTTTTCTCTCCGGACCATTGCTTCAACTTGGTGTTTTACTAGAGGAAGTGAAGAAAAGAAAGAGATGTGCGTGCAGGTGAGAACAAAGCAATTCTGAAATTCTCAGTGACACAGTCTGTTTTCTGACACTGTATTTTTGCTTGGTGTTTATTACGAAGGTAGATCGCTGAACTTGGCCTCTGCATGCGTAGATCACGCCGTAAGAGTCGCTTCTGTGAAGTTCAGTGTGAGATGCACCGCACACGGTGATTGTGCTTTATTTGTTCAGTAGTTCCTGAAGAAGTGACTAATGCTAGTCTCCACTTTCCAGATCCTTCCAAGAAGAAGAAATTCCAGGAGAGCTACAGTCTCAAGAGAACCGGTAAGAGCCTCTATGCAGGATCAGACACACTGGAGAACTATTTACCTACACTGGTGAGTTCTTGCCTTCAACTCAAGGCTGCCAGACTCCAGGGATTCCCGTTACGGAGTGCCAGTCCACAGTGAAGTTACGATGTCAGAGCTTAGTTTTGTACACAGGGTGTGGGAAAAAAAAAAAAAAAAAAAAAAAAAGGATGGTGGTCTAGGCCTCTGGAAATCCAGGTCTCTGCTGTCACCAAAAGAGCATTTCTTGTTTTTTAGGCATTTTAGGATGATCTCACATGCAGACTCTTATGGGAAGGAAAATCAGTATTAGCATGAATGTAACTATCCAGGATTTTTATTTAACTGCTAGAAGATACAAAACAGACACATACTATGAGATTTATAGGACCCGGGGATCCTAGTCAGTGATGATGTGATAAACATTTGCTTCTTGCGGAGAAGGAACAAGGCTGAAGATTCCTCATCTCTACATGGTATCATCCCAGGCTGCTTAATTCCAGTCTGTTTCCTCCAGCAACTCAATTCCTAGAAAGTTAGGTGACAATGGAACAGTAGAAAGATCGTTTGATCATATGTACTGAAATTTTTTTATTGCTATAGGATACGTGGTTTCTTATGCTTTCCCTGGGGTTGCTTTTTGTTATTAATAATTTGTTATTTACATTATTTTTATTCTTTGTATTTGTTTTTAAGACTTTTTGATCTTAATATAAAATGATACTTTCTATGTGTATGTGGATGTTTTAATTTTGAATTTACCCCAAAGTATGTTATATTCAAATGAGGAAGAAAAAATCACATCTGTGAACAAATCTCTGGTTATATAATTTGAGGCATCAGGTTTGTGGATAATGTTTTAAGGACCAGGTGCCCCAAATACAGTCCTCTTCTCTGTGTCTAAGATGTTGACAAACCCACTATAAGTACTGAGGAGAAGTATAACATCCTTGCCATCCAATAAATATAATAGGCGACTGGCTTGAGCTGCTTATAAAGCTGGAGATGTAATTTATGTTCTGTCGTATATTCTCTAATGCGGTTTGTTATAAAATAATTTTTTCCCTTTGTATGCAGCTGTGTATGTTACTTTAATTTTATTTTTATAAAAGATATTTGTATAAAATATCTATTATCTGATTGATTTATTTCACTTAGCGTAACACACTCTAGCTCCATCCACATCATTGCAAATGGCAAGGTTTCATTTTTGATGGCTGAGTTATATTCCATTGTGTACATATACCGCATCTGCTTCATCCGTATGATTTCACTCGTATGTGGAATTTAAGAAACAAAACAGAATAACAGAAGTGGGGGAGAAGGATAGAGGGAAACAAACCTCAAGAGATTCTTGATGATAGAGAACAAACTGAGGGTTAATGGAGGGGAGCAGGTGGGGAGATGGGGGAGATGGGTGATGGGCATTAAGGAGGGCACTTGCTGGGATGAGCACTGGGTGTTGCATGTAAGTGATGAAATCACTGAATTCTACTCCTGAAACTAATACAGCCCTTTTAAAATTATTTTTAAATAATTAATTAATTAATTAATTTCACTGATTATTTTCTTTAATGTAATTTAAAAATATTTTAATGTTTAAATTAAAAAATATATATATCTGTCATCAGAATCAGATCAAGGACCCTGGGAATGTCTGGAGAGTTAGAGAGTAAAAAAAGAAGACTAGAGAATTGACCTCCCTTCCCCCCCTCCTTTTTTTTTTTCCTGAAAAGATAACCATGAATTGCCAGCAATGGCGATAGATGGTGAAACTGAAAATAAAGCAGAGGGAGTTGAGAGCGGAGCTGGGCTGGCAGAGAGCAGAGCCTAGGCAGGTAAGCCCTCAGGGAATAAAGGCAGCCACTGTGTCAAGGAGAAAGTTAATTTGGGCATTGTTGTGGAAGACAGTAGGGCATAAAAATTCAAGATTATTTTTAAAGATACAAGATGGGAAGCATCTGAGAAAGGAACTAAGAAGGATAAGCAAGAGGTGATAAAACTCATATCCCTTATTTACGGGAAATCATCTCTTTTTTATTATTTTCTGCATCCACCCCCAGCATTTTCATCTGTTTCCGGATTTCTCCTATTTTATAATATTATTTCCTCCTGTTTTGCCTCATTTTATCCTTCTGTCCTGTTTCATGGATGATTTTTAAAATTACCTTTTAATTTTCCTATTCAAAAATGTGTTCCTGGCATCACTCATTTTCAATAAACGTTTGTTGTTTTCTAAAGTCTTTTTGTATCACATCCTATTCTTGGGCGTAGGTACAAAATCATATCTTACTTCTCTGAGGTTTTAAAAATTGTCTTTTCAATTCAACATTATTGAAGTATAATTAAAATACAAAATAATACACCCACCCACTTTAAGTGTATAGTTCATTGTATTTAACAAACATAAACCTGTGTAACCATCAAAATCAAGATATACAATATTTTTGCCAATTCAAAAAGATACCTGGTGTGCTTTTTTTTAAAGTTATTTATTTTGAGAGAGAGAGTGTGTTTGTGAGTGGGGGAGGGACACACACACACACACAGAGAGAGAGAGAGAGAGAGAGAGAGAAAGAGAAAGAATCCCAAGCAGGATTTGCACTGTCAGTGCAGTGCCTGATGTGGGGCTTGAACTCATGAGCCATGAGATTGCGACCTGAGCCGTGATCAAGAGTCAGATGCTTAACCGGCTGAGCCACAGAGGCTCCCCACTTTGTGTGACTTTTAATCAAAAGGCTGCGGGGCGCCTGGGTGGCTCAGTCGGTTAAGCAGCCGACTTCGGCTCAGGTCATGATCTCACGGTCAGTGAGTTCGAGCCCCGCGTCGGGCTCTGTGCTGACAGCTCAGAGCCTGGAGCCTGTTTCAGATTCTGTGTCTCCCTCTCTCTGACCCTCCCCCGTTCATGCTCTGTCTCTCTCTGTCTCAAAAATAAGTAAACGTTAAAAAAAAAAAATTAAAAAAAAAAAAGGCTGGTACCTACTTCTTCTAACCACCTCTCTCCCTTTCAGCCCCCTCGCCCCATTTTTGAGTGACGTTTTATCCTTTGGAAGGAACAAGGCTATGATATAGCAACTACTGCCTGTGTCTCCTGTGTGTCTATTGTTACAAATTTATTTGGAGACGTCAGATGCATTGATTTTCTATAATAAAATTTCTTAATCAGGGTTCCCCAAAAGTAAACAAAAGATGAAACACACACACAAAACCTTCCCTTTCAAAGTTACCCCCACCGCCATCACCACCAACTTTAGCCCCTGGTAATCACTAATCTACTTTCTGTCGTCCTGCACTATTCTGCCTGCTCTTGAACCTTATATAAATGGGTTTTTATGACTGGTTCCTTTCATTAAGCATGTGTTTGAGATTAACTCACATTATGTGTTATTAGTAGCTAATTCCTTTTCGTTGCTGAGTAGTATTCCATAGTATGAATACACAAAATGTTTATCCATTCACCTGTAGGTGGACATTTCGGTGGCTTCCAGATTGGGGCTAATATAAATAAAGCTACTATGATGTTCAAGTCTTTATGTAGACATATTTTTTTAAAAATCTTATCAGGGGACACCTGGATGGCTCAGTTGGTTAAGCATCTGACTTTGGCTCAGGTCCTGATCTCAGAGTTCGTGGGTTTGAGCCCTGCATCAGGTTCTGTGCTGAAAATTCAGAGCCTAGAGCCTCCTTCAGATTCTGTGTCTTCCTCGCCTTCCTCTTTCTTTCTCTCTCTCTGCCCCTCCCTTGCTCTCGCTCTCTCAAAAATAAATAAACATTTAAAAAAATGTTATCAAGTAGGGGCACCTGGGTGGCTCAGTTGGCTAAGTTTCTGACTCTTGGTTTCTGCTCAGTCATGATCTCTTGGTTTGTGACTTCGAGCCCCCCCTGAGGTTCTGTGCTGACAGCATGGAGCCTGCTTGGGATTCTCTCTCTCCCTCTCTCTCTGCTCCTCCCCTGCTTGTGTTCTCTCTCTAAAAATAAATAAACATTTTAAAAAAGTAAAAAAAGTAAAAATCTTATCAGATAAATACATAAGAGTACAATTCTGGGTTGGATAGAGTACGTTTAACTATAAGAAACTTTCAACTTTGTTTTTTATTTTTATACTTCCATCAGAAATCTAAGAGCTTAAAATTAAAAAAAATTAATGTTTATTATTTATTTTTGAGAGAGAGAGAGTGCAAACAGGGGAGGGGCAGACAGAGAGGGAGATAGAATTAGAAGCAGGCTCCAGGCTCTGAGCTGTCAGCACAGAGTCCGACATGGGGTTAGAACCCACACACTGAGAGACCATGACCTGAGCCAAAGTCAGGAGCTCAACCAACCAAGCCACCCTGGTGCCCCCAGAAATCTAAGAGAGTTTTAGTTTATTTACAGAATTTTTTGAGTATTCTCATTGCGTTCTCTCTGCTTCTTCTTCATCCATTTTATGTGTGTTATATTTTTTTCTCAGTCTTTCACAGTAGCAGCTTTTTTTCAAATATCTGGTGATCTTTGGTTGCCCGTACTCATTTAAGAGTGTGATACCCGATCAACTGAGTGGGACGTCGGTGCATACGTAGAGTTCGTGGACTTGGGCATTTCACTGAGGAACCCAATTGTCAATATCTGCATTGGTTTGTTTGTTTTCATTTCCCCTCTTGGGCCAATTAGTTCCTTGGAAGAGGAATCCTCCAATACTCTTCCCCAGACAGTTTTTCATTGGAATGGGTAAGAGAGGGTATTGAGAGAAAACTCTATTTCCACCTGTTGTAGGAAAAAACAAACAAACAGTTCTTCTTTACCATGAGTTTCTTTCCCTGTGAGTCTCCTTTACACTCACAAAGAACACTTCACTTCTGACCTTCTGGCATCAAAGTGTTGTAGGTTATTCCCTCATCAAGCAATTCTCTGTGACATCACCCGCATACCCTATAATTCAACTTCATTCTGATACTGTCTCCCTGGAGACAGTGGTCCAGTTCCACAGTGTAAGGGCTCAGTCTCACAAGACTGCTCCCACCCTACTTCAGATGCCAATGGCAAGTAGTAGGTGGCCAGATTACTCACAACTTCTGTCAGATTTGGTGACAAAACAGAGTTTCTCATAACTACCCCTTCAGGGGCAATTGATTTGCTAGAGTAGGTCACAGAACTCCAAGAAACACTTAGGTTTACCATTTTATCAGAGGATATGATAAAGATACAGAGGCAACAGCCAGATAAAGAGATAATAAGGTGAGGCATGCGAGGGTCCTGAGCCCAGGAGCTTCTATTCCCATGGAGCCGGGGTTATGTCACCTTATAGATGTTATGTTCTCCAGCGTGGAAGCTCTCTGAACCCCATACTTCTGGGATTTTTATGGAGGTTTCATCCCATGGGCATGATGGATGGAGTTAATGACTCCCTTTTCAGCCCGTCTCCCTTCTCAAGAGGGTGGGAGGGTGCTGAAACTTCCAAGCTTCTTATCATGGCTTGCTCTTTCCAGTGACCAGCTCCCATGAGCCTGCTCAGAGTCACTTCATTAGAACAAAAGATGTTCCTAGGGCTTTTATCACTTGGGAATTTATAAGGACTTAAGATCCTTATGTCAGAGGCAGAGTCAAAGATCAAATGTCAGAATAAGAGATGTTCCTAGTGTTCTTATTACTTCGGAAAATATCAGGGCTTTAGAAGCTCTGTGACAGAAAATAGGGCAGATAGAGGGATACAGGTATAGATACAGATACAGACTTAGATATATATCCTATTATCTCACAGAGGGTAACTCGGTTGTATGAAATAGGGGAGAAAATATGGGGCAAAAGGAGTATCTGAATCATCTATAGATACTCAGGTACTTTTCCAGTTTTCAGGCTTCCCCACACCTCCACTTGGAATAATAAAGTATGACTTTGTCACCAATTCATAGGGCTTTTGGGATTCTTAAATGAGGATCAGCATTTTTTTTTTTTTTCTGTTTTCTCACTGCTGACTTTGGTTCACTTTCCCAAAGCCCATGAAGTTACCAGTAGCTTTTGCTATCCACCTTCCAAAACACCATTTCTATGGTTTCCTTTCTCCTCATTATTGTGAATCTATGCCTTCTTTATCCTCCTTTTATTTTATTAGAATTTTTAGAACAATAACAACAACAAAAACAAACAAGGTAAAAGAATGACATCTATCTGTAATGATCAATTTCAGTGATTTTTCATTAACATCTCAGATAGTCCAAATTCACTTTTAGTCTGCCCTTCCTTCCCATTTCTTAGTATCAAGTCCCTCCGCTAACTGGAGCTAGAAATAGAAAAGACATTGAAAGTATGTCAGCTGCCCCATGTCAGGCTCCACATTGGGCACGGAGTCTGCTTAAGATGCTCTCTTTCCCTCTCCCTCTGCCTCTCCTCCACGCACACACATGCTCTCTCTCTCTAAAAAAACAAAACAAAACACAAACAAACAAACAAAAACACTTAAAAAAATATGTCTATGTCCAAAACTCTTATAAGGTTCCAGTAAAAAGGAGGTGATGTACTTGTTTATTTCTGTGATAGTTAAGAGCCTGGCTCTTTCACAGAAAACAAACAAACAAACAAACAAACAAAAGACTTAGGGGAAGAGATAAGGCTCTCTTACTCCACTCTTGTTCCTCTCTTGTCCCTAGTCTCTTGAGATTATTAAATTCTATGGCAGAAAGTTTGTACCAACCTTCTTGTGTTGTCTTCAAGGACTCGCTCGTCTCTCTGATCTCAAAGGTTTTGTATATAAGCTGAATTGGCGTGCACAAAAGGTCCTGTAATTCTAAATCATACAGAGTACTAGACCTTGTGTCTGAGAAGGCATTGGACCAGGTGTCTCCCTTTATATGGGACATAGACTTAAAACTTGTCATGTGGCCTGCCATTGACATATAGCGGACAGAACAAGTGTGACTTCCATTACACGTAGGTTTGACACTTCTCAAAGTATTCCAAAGCTTGATCTCAAACTCCAGAGTAAATAAAACTAAGGGAAAATAAAAATAGCTATTGATTTTAGAGGACCCAGAGGCCAAAGGAGGAAAAATCCAAAGGCCCCAAACAGATAGCTACTAGTAAAATAGAATGCCTGGGAGAGAAAGATAACAAAATTAAACAACCAGCATAATAAGATTATGTAAGACACTAAATTATGGAATCAAAACATTTTAAATTGAAACAACGTGACTTTCGCCGCAATGACTTCAGTAGATGAGTTAAAAGAGAGTGGAGCTCATTATGGCCCAACTGGATGTTTAGGAAGATTATACAGAAGAAATTAAAATTGAATAAGAAATTAAAATTTAATTATTCAAAATTAAAGAGATATGAAAATCATAATAGACTTGGATAATTTATCCAAGTGATTTATAATGTAAGTAATAAGAGTTCATAACAAGAAAAAAAGAACAGATTTAAACAAAGATATAATTAAAGAATAATTAGACATCCTCTAGTACTGAATACGTATGGAGAGAAAATAACTACCATTCATCTATCTTGAATTTCAGAAAAGATATAATTCATCCATCCTAACAAAATAAAAAGTCATATACTTCATCTGAGAAAAACCTGGAAGACAATTTCCAGATATACAAGCAATTAATTAGACCTCAAAGTAAAGGGAATTTTAGGGGCAAGTCCAAAAGTGATAGCTGATGATGGAATGATTATGTTTACCTTTAATTTCCAGGGTCAGAGAACCCTAAGTACTTTTCCAGTTCTGTGTAGTCTGGAAGTGACCAGGAGGGAATATTTGATCATCCGTCTATCGTTTGATCTTACACTGTATGGTTTTAATGTCCCTTTACCTTTCCTTCGTGTTTCTGTTCTTTGCTACATTGATCGTGTTTTCTTCTATTCTTTGACTAAACTCCCAAACCCTATGATAATTTGTTTCTTTAAACATCTATTAATTACTTATTTGATAACTAAAGGTTCCCTTTTTTTAATGTCTATTTATTTTTGAGAGAGACTGAAACAGAATGCGAGCGGGTTAGGGGCAGAGAGAGAGGGAGACGCAGAATCCGAAGCAGGATCCAGGCTCTGAGCTGTCAGCACAGAGCCCGACGCGGGGCTCGAACTCTTGAGCTGTGAGATCATGACCTGAGCCAAAGTCAGAGGCTCAACCAACTGAGCCACCCAGGCGCCCCTAAAAGGTTCTTTTAAGCACTCCATATGTGGGGAGCATCTCTTCCCAAGCCTGCATGCTAGTAGGAGACGCTTTTCCCTCCTACAATAGTGAGCACAAAGGCATCTTGAGGAAATGAGAGAATGATTATAATAATAGCTAACATTTCTTGAGCATCCATTCTTTGTGATTTTATCTAATTTAATCCTCATAAAACTCAAATTAAAAATTAAAGATTCTATTAAGTTGCAGGGTTTCCAGGTAAACTAACATTGGTCTACATAGAAAAGCCAAAATATGCCAAAACAGTCTACAAAATGAAGAAGTTATAAAGTTTTCTGGCTCTTCTGATGTTCTTAGAGACATGATCCCTGGGTTCTGAACTTTTTTTTTAATCCTGAGACTGCTGTTTACCAATTCTCCACCCTTAAATTATGGTTATATCTGTCCAAGAAACTCAAACTACAACAGAGACTCACCAATATATTATGGCGCCTCCTCATTTCAAAAGTGTGATGTCCATTTCTATAAACTAACTACAGAATTGCATCATCTCTTATTTTGAAATCTCTGCTTCACAGAAATCTTTATTTTTTTTTCTTTTTAAGCTTATTCAGGCATTTCCTTAAACAAGGAACTAGTTCTCCATTGAGTAACATAAAACATTTTTTACCTCAAATAAGTTTTAATCTTAAAAGTACACATGGTAAGTATTTTACACATATATAGGTATCATTTTAATAGGGGTATTCCATTAAACTTTAAATTGTTATTGTGACATTAATATAATTTACTAGAAAAGTTTGACTATGTTAAAGTTATTAATCTCCTGATATAAATTATAGATTACCAAGAACTCATCTTTGGCAACAGAACAGTGGATTACATTCAACAAAGCATAATACAACAATGGGAGAAAAATGTAACACTATACATGAATATATGTAATAATATCTCAAATGAGCATATCAGTTTCAAAAATATGACAGAAGACACATTACACGAGCTGAACAACTTCACTGCAAAATACTGTGAAGACTTAAAGGAGGAGGAAAATTGTGAGTGAAATGGTTTCATATAGTCTCCTCAGTAACCGGGTTCTCCATTTTCCCCTCTAATCTTTACTGGGTTCAAAATCTTGGAATATATCTGAAATAAAGAAAACATGAAAATACTGTAATCATTTACACATTCTTCTATTAAAAAAGCATTTCTTTGTCTTTTATGACTTAGTTTCTTTATGTGTTTAATTATTATTTTTATCAAACTAATCCTTCTCCTTCTTCCTCACTCTTTCTTGGGTTAGATTCCATTTGTTTGTTTTTGCAATTCCTTCTTCCTTTTTTTACACTCACATTTTACACTCACACTTTAATGGAGTTTAGCTCTAATGGAATTTAGCTGGGTGTATGGAAGATAAATGTTCTGTCTTCATGCATGTCTGAAAAGGTCTTTATTTTGGCGAGGTATAAATTCAAAGGTTAAAGATTAGTTTCTTAGAGAGTATGACAAGAGTTGCCTCACTGTTTTTAGCAAACAATGTTGTTGATGAGAAGTCTGCTCCCAGTGTAATTTCATGCCGTAAAAATGACCTGATTTTAGCTTTTAAAGATATTTTATTCATTTGGGGAGCTGAAACTTTAGGATATTCTGGGTATGAGTGCTTTTTAATCATTTATTTGCTGTGCACTCTCTGGCCTTCTCAATCTGAAAGTTTGTCTTTCAAATTTAGGAAAAATATACTCTGTGACTTATAGGTTTATTTTTCCTCCACTCTATTTCCTGTTCTTTCCATGACTTCTCTTTTTCAAATATTGATTTGCAGATTAGCATCTTTTCTCTGTATTTTCTGTCTTTTTTAGGTTTTAGATTCTTTTTTAAAATCTTTCTACTGATTATTATTTCAACAATCATATTTTTAATCCATAAACCCTTATATGATTCTTGAGAGTTCTAGTTTTTGTAGCATCCTGTTTGTACCTTACATAGATAATATCTTTTGGAGTCCTGTAAGTATATTAATTAGAGGAGTATTTTAAAATACCACTCTCCTCTTTCCTAAATTCTTTTTTGGGAGAAAGGAGGTAGTTTTTCCTTTCCTTTCCTTTCCTTTCCTTTCCTTTCCTTTCTTTTTCATCATCTTTTTTTTTCATAAAAATTATATTTCATGTGTTGGGGCTCTTATATACCTTATGATCCTTGCTAAGAAGAAATAAGGCAGTTGGGGTGGGTTGACTCTACTGTTATTTAAGACAATAGTGTTCCCATTAGATCTCTGTGAAAGCAGGAAATCTGTCAGGATATTTTAAGGGTGAAAGACAAAGATGGAGTATATGAAATTTCCTTTTCAAATGAGGCTGAATATAAAGGGTGATACAAGTAATCACAGTGGAAACTCTGAGAGGACCCATATCCTTTCTTCTCCTGAAAATTCTATAACCTCTGATGAATTTTTCTTCCCTCTCTTCTTCACTGTTTCCTTTCTTACCTTCTTTCATTAAAAGAAAAAAAAAAAGGAATAAAGGAAATCACTTCACTCTATGTGTCAACACACCTTTGAAAATATAAAGTTTTATGCATAACCTTTATAACTATCCCTTGTCTTGAGTAACACATGATATAAGAAGAAGACAAGTAAACAAAAAATTATAATTCAGTGTAATAAGTGCCTGTAAGCATAAATATAGTGTAAGAAACAATATAGTTGGAGAAAACAGTCCAGACTGGATGGGTGTATAATATTCAATGCCGGGAGAGGAGGCATATTGCAATAAAATTAGTGAGGGATAGCAGGGGGTGCTCGGAAAATTCAAGGTATTCAAAGTGAATGGCTGACAGGGAGCTAAATAAACTAATGGATAAAATTAGAATGTCATGAGTGTTCCCATAAATAATGGGGAGAGTTTGAATTTTAATCTGAAAGCTACAGAAAAATATTGGACCACTTAAAACAGAGTCTTATAGAAAGATCATTGGAAACAGTGAGGTGATAGGGTTTCCACAACAAAAATAATAATAAATACAATACAATACAATACAATACAATACAATACAATACAATGGACCAGGGTCTTGTTGCAGCCTTCCAAACATGCTTAAGTTTTCTCTGAGTGTTTTTAATAATCGCTTCATCATTTTTCTTCGTCTATAACTATGATTTTCTTTCTGTCTTCAGAGTATTCCAGATCCAAATCCCGTTCCATTTCAGATTGCAGTCTCTTCCTTCTCTCATATTGTAAGCAATCATCTCACTCAATATATAACTTCTGTTAGTCATTTCAATATGTAATGCAAATGATTGTAAATTCTGATATATATACTAATCTATAGTATATCTGTGCATACCTATTATGCATATGTGTGTGTCAATATCACATCTTTAATAGACTTTCCTCATTTGTTTTTCAGATGTTGGATTTCATTTATGCTTGGATTCGTGGATGTGACATGAAGATAGCGGAAGCAAACTGGTGCAGCCACTCTGGAAACAGTGTGGAGGTTCCTCAAAAAATTAAAAATAGATCTACACTATGACCCAGCAATAACACTGCTAGGAATTTACCCAAGGGGTATAGGAGTGCTGATGCACAGGGGCACTTGTACCCCAATGTTTATAGCAGCACTTTCAACAATAGCCAAATTATGGAAAGAGACTAAATGTCCATCAACTGATGAATGGATAAAGAAGTTGTGGTTTATATACACAATGGAACACTTGGCAATGAGATAGAATGAATGAATATGGCCTTTTGTAGCAACGTGGATGGGACTGGAGAGTGTTATGCTAAGTGAAATAAGTCATACAGAGAAAAGACAGATACCATATGTTTTCACTCTTATGTGGATCCTGAGAAACTTAACAGAAGACCATGGGGGAGGGGAAGAAAAAAAAATGGTTAGAGAGGGAGGGAGCCAAAACATAAGAGACTCCTAAAAACTGAGAACAAACTGAGGGTTTATGGGGGGTGGGAGGGAGGGGTGGGATGGTGATGGGTATTGAGGAGGGCACCTGTTGGGATGAGCACTGGGTGTTGTATGGAAAACAATTTGACAATAAATTTCATAATAAAAAAATTAATAAAAAAATAAAAGAATAAAATTATTGTCAAAAATGACACAAAATGATGATTCTATATACTTTGTACTCACTAAAATGTGCTTATCACCATTCTTATTTAACATTGCCCCAGTATTCTAGCAAGTGAAGAGGAGAAAAGTTAAAAGATTAGTGATAATTGATTATAAATGACAAAATATTAATTGTGGATTTGTAGAAAAAGTGACATTAAAAAAATGACTGAAAGTTATGTTGGCCAATCTCATGACAAATATCCAAGACATATACCTTATTATACACAAATGAAAAACTGTTAGAAAAGCAAATCATTCCAATGAGAGAAAAGGTATTGCCCAACATAACAAATATATAAAACTCAGATGAAAAATTTAATAGGGGACATGAAATGATGAAGATTTAAAATTGTAGTAAAAGATGGCAAGATGAACAAAAGGAGTAACGTAATTTATTCTTAGATAGAAATTTCAGTGTCTAAACGTATTACTCCTCTCATATTCATCAATAAATTAAATGTAATCAAAATAAAAATTCTGGAAAACATCCATTAGAATTAATATTACTTTTTCAATTTTTATGTGTAAGAAAATTGAATTCTTTTTGGATGTAGTCCCATGTTGATTCTGGCTAAGTGGACTAGTTTCATTAACATCACATGTATTTCCTACCATTTTCTACAGTAAATATGTGTTGTTTCTGATATTTAAAAATAAGTTCAATTAATAAATAAAAGTGAACATCTGAGGTGTGCTATGTTTTATAATCATGTAATCAACCTTTTTCCCCAGACCGCTACATATTTCCATCGATGAGAAATCTATGAGAGCTTTCTCAAGATAATAAAGCTGATACTTCAGGAATTTATGATCTAGCCCTTATCTTCTTTCTTGCTCTTTTGGTGAAAATATCCTTACTGATTCATGACAATTAAGTTTTACATATGAAAAAAGTTAATTGCACACTTAATAAGAAAATTGTGTGTAACAAATCTTCTGAGTGTTACAAATACTCTGCTGGTGAGATTATGGAGGAACAGGCAACTCACACGTGACTGGTAGAACTGAAAGATGATGAGATCCCCAGTGAGGAGCCTTTTGCAAAATGACATATGCATTTACTCTTTGACCCTGAAATTCTACTTTTAAGAATCTATACCCAAAATAGAATGACAAACCAAAAATCTTATACTCAAAGTAGAGTGACAAACAAAAAGATACGCATAAGGCTATTCCTAACAGCATTGTTGGTTCTTTGCCATAAGAAAAGTAGCAGCAACCCAAACGTGCACCCATAGGTGACTGATCGAATAAACTCTGTACATGCATAATGTAAAGTAATATGCCACTTAAAAATGATATAAAAGAGCCCATTTCTTATATTGTCATAGATCGTCTTCAAGAGATATTATTAAATGAAAACAGCAAGGAGGAGAACAAAATTTATAGTAGATAGCCTTTTGCTTAGGAAATTGTGGGGAGGGCTACAATTTAAATACATACTTGCATACACACATACTTATGGGTAATTTTCTTACAATTTTTAGAAGAAAAAAATTATAGGGGCACCTGGGTGGCTCAGTCGGTTGAATGTTCGACTTTAGCTCGGGTCACGATCTCAAGATCCGTGGGTTCGAGCCCCGCATTAGGCTCTGTGTTGATAGCTGGGAGCCTAGAGCCTGCTTCAGATTCTGTGTCTCCTTCTCTCTCTCTCTCTCCCCCTCTCCCACTCACGCTCTGTCTCTGTCTCTCAAAAATGAATATATGGAGAACAAACTGAAGGTTAAGGGAGGGTTGTGGGAAGGGGGATGGGCTAAATGAGTAAGGGGCACTAAGGAATCTACTCCTGAAATCATTGTTGCACTATATGCTAATTTGGATGTAAATTAAAAAAAAATAAAAAATTAAATTGAAAAAATGAATAAACATTAAAAAATTGTTTTTTAGTAAAAAAAAATTTTAGGGTAAACCACAACTAATGAAGGAAGGGGATAGGAGAAATAATAAAAGCTAGATTTACATGATAGTTTTGGTTTTTTTAGACCTACAGATATTTTATATAAGCCATAAAAAGGCAATTCCTGTGTGCCTGCGTGGCTCAGGCGGTTAAGCATCTGACTCTTGATTTCAGCCCAGGTCATGATTTCACAGTTCGTGAGTTCGAGCCCCACATCAGGCTCTGCACTGACAGCAGGAGCCTGTTTGGGATTCTGTCTCTCTCTGTCTCTTTGCCCCTCTCCCACTTGCTCTCTATGTCTCTCTCAAAATAAATAAAAATAAACAAAAAAATAAATAAAAAACAATTCCTAAAGAAAAAAAGCACCAAACTAAAGTAAATAATCTTAAATATATACCAATTTTGCAGCATAAACACCAAGATAAGAATTGTTTTAAGTGATATTAAAATATAGTATTTGACTATACCTGCCTGATGAGATATGTCATAAGGAAAAAATGAGAGAATTGTGAATTTACTGAATATATGCCAATGAGAGGTAAGATACTGACAACAGGCCAGATATAATCTGATTTGTCTGGCAAATTGGCATAGTTGAATTTTCTGGGTATTTTAGGGGAATAAGGACTTGAAAGGTAGGTTAAATTATAGGTAAATGAAAGATGTATTTTCACACATACACATTTGATTTTTGTTCCAGTGAAAATTTGATTCTGCTGCATTTGCAAATGCAACCCTTCAGAATCATAGAAGACTAAGATATTATCACACGTGCTTTATTCTAGTCATGCTAGGACAATTTATTAGAAAATATATTCATAGAAATGATTCTACTACAAGACCTGTGATGGAACAAAACACTTTTCTTATCTTTAGGACTACTGAAGTGTCCTTCACAATAGTAATAATAATAACCACAAAAATATAACATACTTATTACGATTTTGCTCACCAATTACAATGTGGTGGAATTTTTTCCCCCATATCACCAAGCAATTGGACACTGTCTGGGTGTCCTACAGTTCAACTCAATTCTTTTCTTTTGTTTCTTTTCTTTTCTTTTTTTTTTAACTCAGTTCTGACACTGTCCTGAGGTATCATCAGATCCCACAGGTTAGGGGCTCAGTCCCACAAGACTGCCTCTACTCCAGATGCTAATTGCAAGCCTGGACTGTTACCTGTGGTTCTGATTGATTTGCTATAAATCAAAGGGTGCCTCAATCCCCTTATTGGCTTCCAATAAACTTGTTGGAGGGGTTCACAGAACTCAGGGAATCAGTTTATTTGCTAGATTACTGGTGTATTACAAAGAATATTAAAGAATACAAATCAACAGCCAGATGGAGACATGCATACGGCCAGGTCCCGACCAAATGAGCTTCTGTTCCTGTGGCATTTGGGGTTGGGGCCAGGCATAATGGCAGGTAGAAACTTTCTGATTTACCAACCCAGAAGCTCTCAAACTCCTTCCTTTTGGGTTTTTACAGAGACTTCACTGCATTGGCAGGCTTAATTAAATCATTGGCCATTGGTATATTCAATCTCCTCTGCGGAAGTCCAGGGGTGGGGCTGAAAGTTCCAACCCTCATTTCTTGGTTGGTTTCCCTGGCAACCCCCACCCCCCCAGGCTTGGGGATTTCCTCAAGACAACTCATTAACATAAACTCTGTCAAGCCTTCCTGGTTGAAAGGAACTTGTTACAAATAACAAAATACCCATCTTACCTTTAGGGCTCTGAAGTGGCTTGATTTCAGGAATTGAGGACCAGAGACCAAAAGTTATAATAAAAGATGTTCCCATTGTATTTATCACTTAGGAAATTCCAAGGAGTTTAGGAGCTGTAAGCCAGAAACTGTAGATGGAAGACCAAAATACATATTTATTTTAAACCACAGTATCACACTTAAAAATAATATTCATGAAAAATGTGCATTAACAAACTGAAGGTCTCTAAAGACACTTTCAGTTTTTAGTAATGACAGGCTATGTTAGCATAAAAATCTGAAAAATACTAAAAGCTAACTAAAAATTGTAAAATTCTTAAAAGTAACAGTAAAGGGACTTCAGTCACACTTAAGGTCACCATTGATCATAAACTGCCAATTAACTAGGCAATTTATAGTCCTGGAGCATTTTACAGTATAGATATCTAATGCCTCTTGAAAATGCTCTCATCTTTAACCTCCCCCATTGTGGTCATATTGCTTCTTGACTAGTTTTCTATCTCTTTGGACTCTCTCTCTCTCTCTCTCTCTCTCTCTCTCTCTGTCTCCAATGTTTTTCTTTGAAGTTCTATTTTAGACCTTTGTCTTTTTACATATGCCCTTTTCTTCATATGCCAAATATATTAACATTTATTTAAATGTGAATGAAGGCCACATCATTATCTCAAGTAGACCTCACTCCTAACTTCTAGAGCAAGCTTTTTATCTACCCAATTGAACAGTTTTCTCTGATTAATCACAAAAAAAAAGACAAAATAAAGATAAATGTGTTATACCAACTCCTATATATCAGTGTAGAAATATGAGAAGCATTGTGCTTCCTACCTCAATACCCCCTCCTCTAGTAAAACCAAATAATTTCCATTTTAGGAACTTTATTCTATTCTAACTCTATTCTATTCTATTCTCCATGTTAGCTCATTCTAGGTCCTAATCCTCTTACCACCAATAATGCGGTTTTCCATATCTCTGCCATCCTAACTCCTATTTATTAGATTAATCTTTCTATAGAACATGAGAAAATTTCAAATCCCTAGTCAATGAGCTTTTTAGCATATTTTATAAGGACTTTAATTATATACCATGACATCAATACATAGAACTATGCCTAAGCATATTAAGTTATATAAACGTCCACGATCTGGACACATGACCCTCTTACTCTTTAATGTCTTTATACTATTTGCATAGCAAACCATTCGTCTGAGATAACTCACACCTCCTTAATGTTTTCAGTTATTCCCTATTTTCCCACGTACGCTCCTCGCGTAAAATAGTTTTGATGTTGAGGCATCTGACTGGTGCAGTTGGAAGAACATGTGACTCTCGGTCTTGGTGTTGTGAGTTTGAACCCTATGTTAGGTGTAGAGATTACTAAAAAAAATAAACTTAAAAACATTAGTGTTTATGTCTTCCATCCCTTTGTCTCCTCTCCCAGAATATTCTGCATATCTTGCATATAAAGCCCTCAATCATATGGGAAAGAAACAAATCCCCAATGCTATCATGTACCACATGGCTTCATAATGTAAGTTCCTATCATGCTTGCTTTTCTAAAACCCACCAAATAGATATCTTACCTCCAAGCCTTTGTCTGTGTTGCTCCTTGCAACATATTATATTTAATATTATATTGATATTTTCCTGATTAATTCCTAATCATCCTTCCATACCTAGCGAAGGTGATTTAATGGTATTGGAACATCTCGAAATCCTGTAGCCAATCAAAATAAACTTAAGTCACATTGTTACTGCTTAAGAGAAGAAACAGAGTGATGACCTTTGCAACAGCAACAGAAAGAAAAAAAAATGCTATATTTCACTTTTGGTTTCTAAATAAAGAAGATTTTTATGTATTTTAATTTTACATATCTATCTTCCTTCCATCCACTTCAGGCAAGCTGCTTGCTGATTATAAACAAATACCTAGATACAATTTTGGTTGCTAATACTTGAACTCTTAAGAGAGAGAAACATAGAACATGCATTTAAGTTCAGTCCAGGAAATGTTTGGTATATGTTTGCCTCACTCAGTCTAGCAGAATCCTTTAGAAATACTTGTGGTTTCTCAAAGGATGGTTAAGACACTTACTCAAGGTAGTATGAAATTTGGGGGGATTAGCACAGAGGACGCCTTTGATGACTCAGTCGTTTTCTCATAACAACTATCTTAATTTTGTCTGTATATAGTTTAGAATAAGTAGAGAGGAGAACAAATATTTAAGGCTAGGTTAAAAGGGAATATGTACACAAATTTTTGGAAATGAATTCGTATTGCTTTCGAATACAGTAAGTGAACAAAATAATTTTCTTTGGGGTATTAAAACTAGCAATTTTCTTTTCTTTTCTTTTCTTTTTTTCTTTACTTTCTTTTCTTTTTTACAGATTAGAAATGTTTATACTTAATGATGTAATGTGATTAATGTAATGGATCGGTGTGATATCTGTGGAAAGGAAAGGTAATCATTGTTTCTGCACATTAAATTATGACATGGACCTTGAGAGTTGATATGCCCCTGAGGAAGAACAGTGAAAGTGTATTACTGGCTTTGCTAACTGAAATCAGACTGCTTGTGATTGGTCTTATTGACAGGAAGAGCGAAAATGGCATTTGCCAGGTCAGTAGCTGCATTCCAAACACCAGGGGTGTATTGAATTCGCTGAAGCAATGAAACCACATCGGGTACAGCAACTCCAATTGGAATAATCATCCCCAGGTGGTTACAAAACCCTCTGGTCATTCTCTAAGATCCATCTATCTTCTTCACGGGCCAAATAGGAAAAATGAGATGGGCATTAGCACCCCTGCATTTTTTACGTCCCTCATGGTGGGTAGTACTAATCTGTGCAATTCTTCCAGGAATGTGGTATTATTTTTGGTTTACTATTTCCTAGGTGCAGGCAGTTCTAGTAGCTTCCACCATAATAGCCCTCATTCCACAAGTCCAGGAACCTATCTATGTGGGGAGTTTGCCAGCTGCTGAGTATATCTATTCCAATTGTACATTCCAGAAAAGGAAAATAACCACAGGAAGGGTTTGGAGACCCACCCAGTCCACTGTGAGAGGGATCTGAGCTAAAACTCCATTGATCATCTGATCTGCATAAGCCCCTACTCTGACTGGTGGGTTATAGTGATGTCTTGGGTCTCCTGGAATTAGTTCTGAGCCAGTGTCCAACAGACAGTCTTTGAAAGTTCTGATTATTTCCTTTTGCGCAGTGCACAGTTACCCTAGTAAAAGGCTGTAGGTCTCATTGAGGAAGGTTGGGGAAAAGATTAACAGTATAAATTTTAGGCAATATACCGAAACCCTTCCTCATGGGGACCGGTCCTCCTTTTCATTCTGGGTCTGTAAACTGGCTTAAGTCTGGAAATCGATTGAAGAACCATGACTCTATATTTTAATGATCCAGGTAGACTTTGGTTCACTTGACCTAGAACTTTTCTGCTTATACTGATCGAGTGACGACTTAGTAGGCTTCCCATCTGTTTCACTTCTAGGAACACCTTAGTTAATTGTGCAAGGCCACAGGTCTATGTAAGTCAGAGTATTCTGGTGGCTGCTTTGGCTGTGCTGTCCGTTATAGTAACAACACTCAGCTTTCCTTTGCAGTTGAATGTTGCCATTCGGCCACTGCCACTTTGGATCCAATTAGCCTCCTTGCTTTTATTCCCAATTCAGTGACTGCAATTCCTACAGTAAGTCTAGTTTACAGAGAAGAGTGATCTCAGCGTCCTTCAAGGATGCTAGGGACTCCCCTCACAAATTTATCTCTCATGGTGAAGGGTATGTATGTCTTCCAGACCCTCCCAGTGTGGGTGAGTAGGTTTTAAATAACAAATCCACTCTAACATTCCAACCTCCTTCAGCTTTTCCTACATTAAACTAACACAGCTCTAGTATTTCCAATGTTCTCACGACAGGCCACCTTTTGGTCCATATTTTAGTCAACCAACTAAACAAATTGTTAGAGTCTTTTCTAACTCTCCAAACTGCAATATTAAATGCAGAATCTCTGCTTAGTGACCTCATATTAATAAATTTGACCCAATCCAACTTCATGTTCCTTTTATCTAATGGGAAAATCCCACAGCCTTAGTATTCATTCCCACACATGCTTCCCAGATTTTCATCTGCATAAATTAGAAAACTCCAGTTGTTTTTTTGAAGTAGAGCTCACCTTCTCATGGATCTTACTTTGTACCGTTAGGCACCTTCTGGGACTTGAGTCTTGTTATAAGTTTAGAAGTAAGGAAGAGTGAAAGGGAGGTCCTGAGGATATTCAGAATTGTCTTGCTGAGCAGCTGTCTCAGGGAGTCTGTACAGTGTCCTCAGCATCGTAGGGTTAATCCTCTCAGAAGGGGATAGAGAGGCTACTCCCACTGAGGGTGAAAGGCTGCTCCCTCTGGGGATGGGGAGATCTCTTCCAGTGGTAAATAAGATCCATCAGAATTTAGAGGCTCAATATCCCCAGCTTCACCAGGATATTCCCACATGTCCCCATTCCAACTTTCAGGACTCCATTCTTCCTCACTCAACGCTCTCTCTTTAACAGTAGATACTCTTTGAAGCTGGGACTTCAATATCTGTAGTAATTCAATAATCATAGGATGAGATTCTAGGTTGGATTTTCAACAATCTCGACCCTGTGTGTGGAGAATATAAGGGTGTCCTTCATGGCATACATAAAGTTTTGAGATCATTTATGCAGCAGTTGAGTTGGAAGTTCAAATCCCTGAGCTCATCCTTTTCTTTCTCCACTTTATCCAGTACAAACAACCAACCAGTTTTGTTATATTTGTTAGTTTTATTAGAGAAAAAAAAAACATGAAAGTCTCATGGTCCCCCAGCTTCCTCTTTTTTTTTTTTTTTAAGTGGTTGATGATGAGTATCCAGTGGTGATGTTTTTGTATATCCATTGCCACATCACACCGTGGACTATCAATGCCCCCTTTACAACTGGAAATAGTCATTAGTGTCTTTAAATCTAATCAAATCAAGAGCCAATTTCAGAAACTCCAGAACTAATTCAGAAACTTTATCCTCAACATTCTGTTTCTCTTAACCAGTTTTAGTACCAAAACCTATATTATTCAGGGTTCTCTAGAAGAACAGAACCAATAGGATAGGTACAAGAAATTGATTCATATGACTATGGAGGCTAAAAAAGTGTCAGGATATGCAGTTAGCAAGCTAGAGACCCAGGACAGCCAATGTTGTAAGTTTCGGTCCAAAGGTAGAAAATGGCTGGTGTTCCAGCTGGGCAATCAAGCAGGAGAAGTTCCCTTTTACTCAGTCTTTAAAAAAAAAAAAAAAAAAAATTCTAGTCTTCAACTGATTGGATGAGGTCCACTCACATTAGGGCAGGCGATCTATTTTACTCAGGCTACCAATTAAATTATTAACCTTATCCAGAAACACCCTCACAGACACACCCAGAATAATGTTTAACTAAATGTCTGGGTGCCCCCATGGTCCTCAAGTTAACACATAAAATTAGCTATCACAACTCAGTATGGAAAATATCATTATTGCTGTTACAATTGTTAATGTGGGTTATTTACTTAGAAGGTCACCTCCTTTCTCAATAGTTTTAGAGTCTTTAAAGACTCATGAGTCACATGAGGAATATCGGATTAACAGAAAACACTCTCAATCAACAATTATTACATGTTTCTATGTCTCAGTAGGTAGAATCCACAGATCTGGGAACCAATGGTGGAAATAGGATTGACCCTGTTTACCACTGCTACCATCGGTTTGGGGAATTTGTGTTTACATAATCTCAACTTTAAGATATGCAGGTCTGAAAGCCCTGGTTTCCACAGCGGGAGCACTTTCATCAGGCAAACAATCAGAATCTCATTAAAGCGTAAACTATGGCTGCTAGTCTGGGGTTTTTATGCCAAGAGCCCAGCAGGAAAAGCAATGAGTCACAATCCTGACAAAGTTAATTAAGTCTGATTACCAGGAGAATGTAGGGCTGTTGTTGCATAAGAGGGAAGGTGAAGCATATGTTTGTCATCAAGGTGACCCACTAGGATATCTCTTGCAAGCTCCCCGCTAAATTTTGACAGTTAATAGATAAGTTCAGTAGAAGTGATCTGAGAAGAAGTTGGCAGCCAGAGTCTTAGATACCTTAGCAGTGAGTATCATGGTCACCCCACTAGGTAAAACACCTAGACTAGTTGAGAGCACGGTCAAGGGTGAGCAGCGTCTAGAATGGGTAGTGAGGGAAGAAGGTAGTAAATGTTAGTTGCAATGACAGGGTGAAGAGTTTGTCTCACTAGTAAGTTTCACCAAGAAAAGAGACTGACTAGAATGCTGGAGGAGCTAGTCATGGAACACTTTTATACTAGCCAAGCAGATCCAAACAGTGCAAGAGTAGGTTGCAGTAGATGTTCTAGTGTGTTGCCCGAATACCCCCTTCAGGACTGAGGTATTTACTTCCCAAGCTCCTGGGAGTGTTGGCAAATGAATTCTCTCAATTGAGTCTCTTACTGGGAATTGCTCTCTGCCAAAGAAAGTCACCCTCTCAGGACAGCCCAAATCAAATGACTGGTTAAGCTGGGGGAGGGGGGGTATGCAGACCCAGCCCTTTTATTTCAAGAAGTGCAACTTGGAAGGACCAGCCAAGTCCCAGAATTCCCCCATGGGATCAGCTGGGACCTCTGTTGCAACTACATTGTGTGGATGCACAATTTCTTCCTTTACCCAGCGTGGCTCCCCTTACCCTCAGTGTTCTCATTCCCAAAAGCATTTAGCATTAAAGCTTCTACCCAGAAATCTCAGAATTTCAGAGTCTATTTCCTAACGAATCCTACTTATTAAAAAAAAAAAAAAAAAAAAAAAAAAAACGAACTAAAGCGATTGTTTTGTTGATCCACTGAATGCTGTTTTTAGGGGAATAAAAACATTCTGTCACGTCATGACTCTAGCTGCTTCCACTTTACTTAATTCTTACTATACTCACTCTTTTAGTTATTCAGTGTCCATCCATTCAATAAATGAGCCTGTTCTAACTGCAGAAATGATTATGCCTGAGATTATACAATTAGTAATGGACTTCTGGGTGTTGGTCTGGCAAATATGGAGCTCAGAAATGATCACTGCCATCCACACAACAAGAAAAAAAGCTAAATAAATTAAAAATTAACAGCTCTTCTTTAATCCATGAGGGAACTGAGGTCACAGGTCACTACACAGTACATTGAAGAGATAGAAAAATGGATACAGAGAATCTAAGTTTCCGGGAGCACAGGCCCAGGAAAGGAAAATCCACGAGAACTGGTCCAGGGTAGGAAACCCCAAATGTAATCGACAAATTTCTGGGAAGAAGATTAAAGGAAGGCTCCTTAAAGAGAATGACAGTTCATCTGAACAACATCAGGGAATTGAGTAGCTTCCACCAATCAAACATTTCTCAAAAACCAGTTTCTCTGTTAGGTAGTTTTCTCACCAAATGCACGATGTTTAAAATTTTTTTTTTTTAATGTTTATTTATTTTTGACAGAGAGAGACAGAGCATGAGCAGGGGAGGGGCAGAGAGAGAGGGAGACACAGAATCGAAAGCAGGCTCCAGGCTCTGAGCTGCCAGCACAGAGCCCGATGCGGGGCTCGAACACACAGACCGCGAGATCATGACCTGAGCTGAAGTCGGACGCTCAACTGACTGAGCCACCCAGGTGCCCCAAATGCACGATGTTTAAAAACATTTCCCATCCCTTCTAAATTCTTCGCCAGGTAGTTTGGATATCTCTGTTTCTTTAGAGGTGATTACCAGTATTTTACCAGGTGGAGGGGGTCTCTCTTATACTGCACTTCCTGGGCACAGGGAAGGCTGATGTGTACAAAGTGAGGCTGTCCTCCTTACTCCCATCAATGCATCTTTTCTTATATCCATGCTCCTTCCTATAATCTCTCACCCTGGAATCTACAGCACTTGTGAAGACGTTTTTATGTGCGGATGGTCGTCAAATTAGTGTTGCTGTTAAGGGACAAAGAACCTCCTATTCTGCCATCCTGCTGATGTCTCTTCATCAGTTAAATTATTTTTTTTTTTAATGTTTATTTATTTTTGAGACCGAGAGAGACAGAGCATGAACGGGGGAGGGGCAGAGAGAGGGAGACACAGAATCTGAAACAGGCTCCAGGCTCTGAGCTGTCAGCACAGAGCCCGACGCGGGGCTCGAACTCACGGACGGTGAGATCATGACCTGAGCAGAAGTCGGAAGCTTAACCGACTGAGCCACCCAGGCGCCCCCATTAGTTAAATTATTAAGGAAAGATTTTTCCTAAAATATTTTAAGTTCACAGGTCTTGTGGTTTAAGCACCTGTCATAGATTAACCAGAACTGATGTGAAGCTGAAACTAAACATTACTTGCTGTTTTGTTTCTCTTTCTTTGGTTCCTTATCTCAAAAGCAATATGTTTTGGTCATGTGTTATGTCTGCTAAGTGCCAAAGGGGTTTAAAATGAAATATCCATGAGTTCTGAGACTATCTTCTTTTTTTTTCTTTTTTTTAAAATACAAGTATATAATGAAATTAGTGATTGAATAACAAACTATCGCGGTGCTAGTTTATAAATGTACTGGTAGCTCTGGTGAGGGATACATTTTTGAAGGCTCACTTTTCAGCTGGTGAACATTGATCCTATTCCCTAAATAGGATCTAAATGCTAACCCTTCCTCTGGCTGAATCAGGATATAATGAAAACATACATGACGATATTTTTGTAGCTTTTGGATACTTCAGAGTTTTCATAGGTCTGAGGATTTGTTCAGGAGGCCTTCATGGCCATTTCTCGCTCCACTGTTCATTTCCTGTCACCTCTGCAATGTCCTCCACCTTGCAGTGTGTGACTGCCCTTCTCTGCTAATTCTGCCCGGTGCTTCTTACTGGCTCGGTGCTCCGTGGGTCCCAGGGAAGTGTGAGACACCATTTAGGGCAGGATCAACCTCTACAGCTAAAACTTCCCTAAGAAATAAAGTGTTGCGGTTTATTTTTAAAGTTTATTATTTCTGCTGCTAATACCCCTGGCCCGAGAAGGTTGAAGACGGGAGATGTATCTTGTGTTTTGAAAAGCAGATTTCCTTTTTTTTTTATTATTATTATTTTTTTTTCCAATATATGAAATTTATTGTCAAATTGGTTTCCATACAACACCCAGTGCTCATCCCAAAAGGTGCCCTCCTCAATACCCATCCCCCCCACCCCCCATCAACCCTCAGTTTGTTCTCAGTTTTTAACAGTCTCTTATGTGAAAAGCAGATTTCCAACAATCAGGAAGTTTACCCAGAAGACAAATTTTGCCCCCAACTTCAATCAACTCTTCAGTGCACGCCCAAGAACTCATGCCAGCAGCTAGAAATGAGTAGATACATTCATCAGAATTGGAAATTTACTATAAAGGAAACCCCAGCCAGGACCCCAGCCAGGCAGTCCAGCATTCTCCAGCACTGCCTTCCTGGGGAATAGGCACACTTGTTGTAGCGTAGGGCTTGGAATTAAGTAGATGCCTTCTTCCCCAGCCTCTTGTGACCAGGCTTCTCCTGACCCTTGCCCTGTTACAGGCTAAGCCGAACTGTGCTGCAATTGCGTGTGCATTAGGCACCCCTTTAGTAGCCCTTGGGCAGCCTAGACCTCTTAGACTGTGGAGCTAAGGCCCACCCCCAAACAACTAGATAGCTTCCGGCGTGCTTGAGGCCCCTCCCACTCACCCCACCTGGATATCGCTCCAGGCAGCGACTGCAAATTGGTGACAGTCCCAATTTGGACTTGCTGCCTGGTGGAGTTTCTGGGCTTCTCCAGCAACTAGGGCTCCCAGATCTCTCTCTCTCTCTCTCTCTCTCTGTGCGTGTGTGTGTGTGTGTAAGATGAAATAAAATGGAATCACTTATGTCAAGGGGTTTTGAAACTGACCTGGGAGGCCATTAAGGATGTGGGCTTCATGCCGTCCTCACTGTTCTCCTCAAGTGGAACCACGAACTTCTGAACTGGGCCAAACCGCAAATATTCCAAGGACTCTGCACAACAATCTGCAACTTGCTACAACTTTTGCTTGGCGAAAGCCCTAGCCACCTTTTAGTCAAGATTAGTTTTCTGCTGCCAGAGTCCATCAAAATTCTTTGTGACCAAAATTCTTTGTGAACAGCGGCACCCGGACGGCTCAGTCAGTGAAGCGACCGACTCTTGATTTTGGCTCAGCTCGTGAAGTCACAGTTGTGAGATCAAGCCCCATGTCGGGCTCTGAGCTGGGCATGGAACCTGCTTAAGATACTATCTCTTGCTCTCCCTCTGCCTCGCCCCCACTCACACTCTTGGGCATGCTCTCTCTCTCTCTCTCTTTTTAATAACTTTTTAAATGTTTATGTATTTTTGAGAAGGAGAGAGCATGAGCAGGGGAGGGGCAGAGAGAGAGGGAGACACAGAATTCGAAGCAGGCACAAGACTCCAAGCTGTCAGCACAGAGCCTGACATGGGGTTCAAATTTACCAACTGCGAGATCATGACCTGAGCCGAAGTCACACATTTAACTGACTGAGCCTCCCAGGTGCCCCTCTCTCTTTCTCTCTCTCTCTCTAAAAAAAAAAAAAAAAGAATTATTTGAGCAATGTATATAAGCATTCTTGTTTTGTATTTAAACATCTTTGGCTTTTGGGGCACCTGGGTGGCTCAGTCAGTTGAGCATCCAACTTCAGCTCAGGTCAATGATCTCACAGTTCCTGGGTTCAAGCCCCACATCAGGCTCTGTGCTGACAGCTCAGAGCCTGGAGCCTGTTTGGGATTCTGTGTCTCCCTCTCTCTCTGCCTCTCCCCCACTCACGCTCTATCTCCCTCTGTCTCAAAAATAAATAAACATTAAAAAAAATTATAAACATCTTTGACTTTCACCCCCTAGTAGACACTATGTGGGTTGCTACCCAAACTCGTGTACCCTGAATTGCAGCTTATGATCCCAGATAAACACTTTTGCTTAATTATTGCCTTTCTGACCATTTTAAGTTGACAGGTGATTATACCAGCCACTCCACCTGGCCCTTCTTGGCCAAAAGGGTTGGGTAAACTGGAACTCTGTCTTCAGGGGGAACATTCTCCATTGGGTAGATTGGGGCTTGGAGTAGGTATGCACCTCATCCCTCAAAAGCCTTCCCCTGTGACCCAGTCTCTCCTGACCATTGTCTTATTCCAGGTCCTTGGCCACACCGAACTGCACGGCAGAGTAGGCATAGGGGAAAAATGGCACCCCTTCAGTAGGCCTTGGGAAGCAAGGGCCCCTCTAGACCTATGGAGGTAGAGCCCAATCACAACCACCTGCATAGCCTCCGGGGTGGAGGGGACCTACCCCCTGAAAATCATTCTCAGCTGGCAGCTGCAAAGTGGCAATAGTTTGTCCCTATCTGAACTTGCTGCCTGATAGGCTCTTGCGATTCTCTAGCAACCAGGGCTTTCGGGAGTTCCTTACTGGAGAATGCCACAGCCAACCCCCAACCTCTACTCCGGCAGGCAGTCCGACTTCCTCCAGCTTTGTCTTCAGTGGTGCATGCCCAACTGTGCATGTAGGACAGGGCTTGGAATAAGGCAGATGCCTTCTTCTCCCAAGATCATGCCTCTCCTGCTCCTTGCCTTCCCCAGGGTCCCTGGCGAAAGAAAAGGAGGCAGAGGAGAGGAAGCACAAAGAGAGAGAGAGCTAGAGAGAGAAATCAGGCCCTTCTAAAACCGAAATATTTTAAAGGGACATCGGCTTCTTGGGAACTTCCAGCCTCACAAAACATTCTTCTTTAGGGGACAAAAAAACTTATACACAGAACTGGGCCGGGGCGGGGGGGGGGGGGGGGGAAGCGAATTACACAAATTCTATTTTCAACTGTTTGTGGGTGTGCATGTGTGAATGGTATTTTCTGAGCCAATTGTGTCATATGTATGCGCCATATATATATATATATATATACACATTCTAATTGTGTATGTTTGTGTATGAATATTATATAATATATATGTATGTATGTATACATAGTGCCTGGTGTTTGCTGGACAATTTTCTCAAAGCTTAATATTAATTAATCTTAACAAGCTTGTAAAAGAAAAAAAAAACTACTATCACGTCTATTTTGAGTATGAAAAAAAATTAGCAAACAGATGGTAAGTAACTTCCCCAAGATCACAGGGCTAGTAAGCTGCTGAGCTGTGATTTGAACCGCAGTCTGTTCTCTCAACCACTATGGTTTGTTGTCGTAAAATAGATTTGCTATTTAGTCCTCTGAATAAGTAGAAGGTTCTGTGTACAGATTATATTTTATGAAAATAATGGGAACACTAAGGTTATTTTGGCCATGATGATAATCATTGGCACGACGCTAGTTTACCTCTCTTTTTACAAAGTGCCTGAGACTGAGTTTCTAAAGTTCTGGTCCATTCGATTTCAAATTCTGGGAAAATGCAGAATGTGAAGTGTGCTTTCCTGGGAACATTTTTGGAGGTGAGGTTGGGGCTGTTAGAATACCTACAATCAAGACATCTACACATACCTCAGAAGACATTTTCTGTGATCTTTTTCGTTCATCTCATGATTAAGCATGTAACGTCTTGGCTATTCTGATGTGTAATTGTCTCCTAAGGCCTACTTTCTCTTCTGGCACAGAAAACCAGAAGAAAAGCTATATTCATACTTTACTTGCCGTCAGAATTTCTAAAGTTAGAGCACAGATGTAAGATTCACAGTATGCTGGATTTCTGCCAAATGAATTACAACCCCACTGTCATCTAAATGGGAATAGAAGACAGAAAGCTATGTATATGTTAACACTGTAATATAACTGTGTAATATAACCACAAGGCTATAGAATGTAGTAAAATATTTGATATTGGTAATAATCCCTACATATCTTTGAAGGATGAGGTAGATTTGGACTAAATGTTGCTCCAATAGAATTTGGGGAAGAGTTTTGTTATTAGAGTTTTGTTATTATTTGTTATTTGTATGTTATTATTTGTTATTTGTATTAGTCAGGGGGCACCTGGGTTTCTCAGTTGGTTAAGCATCCGACTTTGGCTCAGGTCATGATCTCACAGTTCTTGAGTTCGAGCCCTGAATCAGACTTCCTGCTGTCAGCACAGAGCCCATTTTAGATCCTCTTGTCCCCCTCTACCTGACCCTCCCCCACTTGCACAGGCACTCTCTCTCTCTCTGTCTCTCTCTCTCTCGCTATCTCTCAAAAAGAAACACTAAAAAAAAAAATTGTTTATTGGTCAGGTCTCTTTAGTTATGGTTAATAGAAAGTTGAGTCCATTTAAATAGCCTAGACAAACGAAGGCATCTGTTATCTCACAGAGGGGAAGGTGATTAAGGTGGTACAGAAAACTGAAGAAAGAGCTACCGATTTCAGGTCTCCGCAGATGAAATTGCACTGTGCTATTCTCTGCTTCTGTTTGAATCTGAGTTCTGCTCGCTTACTGTAGTTAACCTTCTCCAGGGAGGATTGTTACGGCAACAAGTAGCAAACCCAACTAAAAACCGCAACTTAAAAAAAAAATCTATTTCTCAACTTCCATTTATCAACTCATGAACTCAGATTTTTTTTTCAATATATGAAATTTATTGTCAAATTGGTTTCCATACAACACCCAGTGCTCATCCCAAAAGGTGCCCTCCTCAATATTCATCAATGAACTCAGATTTACCTCGCTTGGGTCACATGTCCACAACTTGGACCAACCACTTTTTGCCAAAAAATAAAGTTCAGATCTGGATCCACAGAATAAAATCAATACTTGTCTGTTAGGTTGAATCTCTATTCAAACACACACTAAACTAAAAGATGAATTAATAATGCAGTAAACCACATTTATATGTAAATTTTAGGGTTTTTTTTTTTAAGGCTGAGGTAATATCCATATTTAAACAGCCAAAATTCTAAGGCACAGATATTAAAATTTGTCTATCACAATTCTTCCTTCAATAAAAAGAATTTTTAAAAATTTCTCTTATTTCTAAAAAAATCTTTTATCTCACAGGCTGCAGTTGTTGCTACAGTTATTACCTAGAAATGAACAAAATAAAACACTATGACATCTGCAAGTTATCAACCAAGTTTTTAAATTGTGTTCATGAATTGAAATATTTTTAAGTTCTATTCTCTGAATTAAAATCACAAAATATCATGGAAGAATTGAGTCAAAGATATGTGCTTATGTTTTCAAAGGAATTATTGGCCTCCTCTAAGTACCCACATGTTTTGTATTTACGGAGAATTATCCGATTTTGTGAGGGTAGATTATTTTGATTATTCCACTATGAATTACTTGATTGAATGATGGAGCAAAGCACTTAAGGAATATTACTCCTGTAATAAAAACAATTATAAAAGACTTGAGAATCAAGGAGATAGACCAGAAATTCATAACTTGTCATCATTACCAAACGAATCCAATAAGAATTCAAATGCTCTTTCTATCATGCCAATTATAATTTACCTTTGCCCAGTACTGTGAGTTTGAGGGCTCAGATTAAAAACAGCGCATAGTGTCTGTAAGTTTTCCCCTTGGCTGTTAGTTTAATAGTCTGGAGATGGCTGTTTTTGTTATAATCTTGGTTTATGCTGAAAGAAAATCCCACAACCCCTTCCTCTCTCCGATTATGAGAATCCCTTAAAAGTGGAAGAAACATCCGGAATGTCAGACAACAAAAATTTCAAATTCCTTAGCTGATACGTACCTGTCCGTCTCACTGATAGTCTGCTGCTTCCTGCTGGTGCAGCCTAGAAGCCTCTTCTGGTCTTTCATGACTTGAATTTCTCCACTTAAAAAAAAAAAAAAATATATATATATATATATGTTTTTATATTTCAAATATATAAAAATATTTCAAATATATAAAAACATATATGTAATATATAAAAACATATGTACATTTTTATATTTCAAATATATAAAAATATTTAAAATATATAAAAATATATAAAATATTTTTAAAAATATGTTTTTATATTTAAAATATATATATTTAAAATATATATATAACATATATGTAAAAACATATATATATATATATATATGTTTTTTAAAGTTTATTTATTTTAAGACAGCGAAAGAGAGCACAAGCAGGGGAGGGGCAGGGAGAGGGAGAGAGAGAAAATCCCAAGCAGCCTCCACACTGTCAGCACAGAGCCTGACATGGGGCTCGAACCCACAAAAACTGCGAGATCATGACCTGAGCTGAAACCAAGAGTCGGGCGCTTAATTGAGCCGCCAGGTGTGCCTTTTTAAAAACAGATGTTTGGCCTCCCAGAAACTACTTATTTTGGCCCTTAAAATGGAGATTTACCTTGTCAGCTCACAGTGCTATTCAGGGACACTTTCCAGGTCCCAGGGGCCGGGCAGAGAGACTGCAAGGTTACGTCCACCTGTGCCGTGGACTATTCTACCAACCAACCCTGTGCCCAAACCAGGACGTTAAACTTAATCCTCCCGTCCTCTCTCAGAATGGGTCCCCTGATTTCACAGATGGCCTTTTCCTCAGAGGATTTGAATATTTTTTATTGTTATTATAATTAATTATTATCTTCATCATCACAATTCGTTTCAGAGGCACCTACACGATTCTTTTAGGAATTTTAAGAAATTTTTGTCAGTCTAAACAGATCTGGGAAGCATGAAGATCAGCTACAGCGTATTTTATTATTTACACAGATTTGACTTCTGTCCATAAATAAAATTACAATTGAGTATACAAGTAGAACATGCATCCTAACCCAAAGAAGGTAATTAGAACATGAAGAAAACACAGAGCAGCTTTTGGGTAAATAGACCCAAAGCGACATTACCACTCCTTCAGTATTTCCACATATAGCACTCATTCGCTATTTCTAGTATTACACCTCTCGCCGTGTCTTACAGCTGGCTGAGCAACTGAGAGGACACACGGCACTCCCACCTCTAACTGTGAACCTGAACGTGAAGAGAACAGTTTCTCTACCTCCATACTCTAGACAGAGAATGGGAGAAAATCACCTACAGAAACATCATGTTTTTCTGGTCCTCAAGATAGCCAAAAATATCCGTTCATGTCAAATATTTTCCAGAATCGCTGGGGAGCTACATAATAGGCATCAAGGTAGAGGTGTTGCTTCAAGGCCATTAGACCCCATGACTACGAAAACGGAAAGAGGAATGTAGATTATTCATACGGAACAACATTAGAAATGATCTGTGAGATCATTGAAAATGGCTTATTGGGGGTGCCTGGGTTGCACAGTCAGTTAAGCATCTGAATCTTTGATTCCGGTTCAGGTTTGTGGGCTCGAGCCCTGTGACAAGCTCTGTGCTGACGGTGCAGAGCCTGCTTGAGATTCTCTCTCTCCCTCTCTCTCCACCCCTCCCCCACTCAGGTGCACGTGCACACACTCTCTCTCTTTCAAAAATAAATAAACTTAAAAAAAAATGGCTTAATGGGTGAACCAGTACATTTCAAGCAGTCTTTGTTGATTATTGAAAAACATACTAAGATATATTTAGAGAAAACTGAGGGGAGATGCACTTTATTATCTTGATAATATTATATACCTTGAAGGAGAGGGGGAAAAAACATGTCAGCTCTTCAAGTTACTTGTTCAGCAAGACTAACATACCTGAGGAACAGAATTCCATTGGCTTCAGGATCGTCTTGTTAAATTTGACCACCTCTTCAGTCCTCTGCTTCACAATGAATTCTCAATTTTAAAAGTTAATTCTATCCTCTTCCTGTTTAGTTTTACTATCATACCTGCCCTGAGGAAAATAGTGTTAATAATGTGCCCTTTCATCTTTCTCCACACATAAGCAAACATAACAAGCATGATTCACCTAGGGCAATCAGTATACAGCCTCAAATATACCAACAACCCTAGCTTCCGATCACAGTCACCATGCCCACTGTCCCAAGGCCATGGACTCCTCACCAATGGGACTAGCTCACCTTCTCTCTTCATATATAATGGACGTCTGGCTATTTTACCAATATGGTAGCCCTACACCAACAAAATGGTCGCTAGAATGATCTCAGTCCAGTGGTTTTCAACCCTAGCTGAAAATTAGAATCCTAAGAGTAGCCTAAATTCTTTTTTCCATAACCTAATCACACCCCCGATCAACTATATCAGAGTCCTAAGAGGTGGAATAATCTCAGGCATCAGTGTTTCTTCAAAGCTTCTCAGTATAATTTCAGCGCACAGCTAAACTGAGTATGTCCACCAAGCCAGATAAAGCAAATGGCATATTACCTGTCTACCCTGACCACCCCAACCAATCTTCTCATTAAAGAGTTGTGGGACGAGCTTACAAAAATGAAATAGCTGAGGTTTGTAATTACTTCTGTCCCAATTTGGACCTGTCCTGACCCAATTCGCCCTGCACGAACCAAACTAATTTTGCTAACACTGCAGAAAGAGCCATCCACTGAGGTGATGAATGTGTTAGCTGAACCTACTGTGGGGGATCTGGGTGGCTCAGTTGGTTAAGTGTCCACCTTTGGCTTCCGGTTCGTGAGTTTGAGTCCCACATTGGGTTCTCTGCTATCTGCCTTAGATCCTCTGTCGGTCTCTCTCTCTCTCTGCCTCTCCCTGGATCGCGCACCCTCTCTCTCTCTCTCAAAAGTAAATACACATTAAAAATAATGTTCCAACTTCTTGTGGAAATCATTTTACAATACATATATCAAATCGTTATCCACCTTAAGCTTATACAATGTTATATGTCAATTATATCACAGTAAAGCCGGCAAAATGAAATTAAAAATAAATAAATAAGCAAAATGTTTTTAAAGACAGAAAAGAAAGAGTTTTCGCTTTGAGGATGGTTCCGCCACCTTTGCCTTTGAATATGCTTGCTCAGGGAAGCTAGTATTGAGGCCATTTATTCAAACATTGGCGAATATCCAGGCCGAGTTAAGTATCTCCAGTGGCGTTTGTGAAACTTGCAGATTCCGCAGTCCTGCCCTCCAGTCATTCTGAGTCTTTAGACCTGAGGTGCAGCCCAGGAATCTGTCTTTTTAAGGGGACTACCTGTATAAATCTTACACGAAGACAGCTTTGGAAACTACATAACTCTTCAATGAGGGAAGGACAGTTATCCAAAATAAATACAAACCATGGCCTTTCCCCAGGACTTTTGACAGTGTGTGTGTGTGTGTGTGTGTGTGTGTGTGTGTGTGTTGTGTGATATCTCCCAGAAATTTTCAATAGTGGGGAGAGAGAGAGATTGACTCCTGGCATATGGCATGTCTCATAACATAAGCCAAGGTATCAGAAAGCAGCAAGGAATAAATTATTCCGACATAAGGGGTTGGAGGATCTTCCAGAAGACCTTTGGGTTTACTCATCCACTGCAAAGGCTTCCAGGGACGACATCATGATGGCAGGGAAGCGGGGAGACGTCTATGAGCAATACGATCTGGTGAAATTCCAGAGCCACTTTGAGGTCAGAAACAGAAACGTCCTCTTTCAGTGAGGGTGAAAGTCAGAGTGCACAGGAGATAAGAGTTAAAAGATACAAGACACCAGGGGAGAAACTTGTAACCTCCTGATAGGAACAAAATAACCAACAAAGATATTTTAACACTAATAGTAGATCTTTCGATGGTTAGAAATAGAGGAATAAAAGAAGAAATGATCTTTCCCAGGGGAATAAAGAAAAACTCAAATGTGTGGGAGTCAGGTGCAGAGGCATTGACCTTTCAGGAATAATTTTGTCTTTGTGTGAATCACAGTGACAGAAAGCTACTAAAGAAATAAAAGAGTAAAGTTGCTCTTTTTAATCTGTGTTAGACTTGTGTTTCAGTCCTGTATGATAATTAGTAAAGCCTGCTCACTTGAACTATGATGAAATAATTATGTTTCCAAATTTGTGCTTACGTATATTTTGCTCATAATTTTCACTACATTTTCACATTAGACTTTGATTCCTTTGTTCTAGAGTTTCTGTTAGTGCCTATGTAACATTTCAATCAGCTCTCAATTTTAAATCTTTAGAGAGTAAAAGGCTACTGGATGTCCATAACATGACGTTCTTTCAAAGGATTGTCAAAGTAGTCTGAAATACACCTAGCTCAGAACTCGGATCATGTCAGTTTTTCCAGTGAATTCTAGATCTCTGGTTTGGCCAGATCAGTATTGTGGGTTAGTTTACCATTCTATCGAGCCTCTACGCAGCTGCGCAATTATATGAGGAGCGAGTAAAAACCATCTCCTTCACCGAATAAGCAATTTTGTCCCAGAAAAACGTTCAAGCTAGATTTACGATGTTCGGCGACTACCGTGCAGGGACGCTGACCAGCTATGCCGCAGGAAAGTTCTTAAAAATAGAACACAATGGTTCTACTATCTTCACACAATTTCTAATACCCAGATTACCCAAGCAATAACCTCAACATTACTGATCTAAAAAACTGATAGTATAAATACTAAATGATGTGCTACTCCACCTATATGACAAAGCTCGTACAAAGGGTACGAGCAAACAATTTGCCAAGATACTAAAATATTTTCAAATCAGTTGGTATAATGCTGTTGCCCTAGCCGCCAGCACCCCTATCCCAGATCTCTGTCTGAGATCTCTGTCCCAGATCAGAATCCCCAGATCTCTGTCACAACGGGGCCTCCTGAATGTTGTTCCAGGGCTGCGGCTTATGCCAATTCTGGCTGCTAAATATTCAAACATCACCCCTGTGCACTTGTGCATGTGTGATGACAGAACAGGAAAAGAGCCTTTTATTTGAGGGAGGACATTCAGTGAAATGATGCTGAGATAGAATAACAGGGCCATACAGTGGCTATTCCCCCGAGGTCCCCAGCAGTCACCAGAACATCATATCAGAAGCCATCAGACGATGAAGCAGAGGATGTTCTGTGAAGTTTATTTGCCTGATAGTTTACGTACACCGTCATCTTTTCATGTTTTTGGCTGTGGTCGGCTAGCCTTCTCTTTCTTCACATGAACGTAATCACAAGTCCCTTACATCTTGGTGAATTCGGAAGATGCGTATTAATCCAGATCTTCGATCTTCACTAATGTAGCTGTCTTCTCACAAATCCAAGAAATTTCAGCGCTGCAGCGGGAAAGATAAATCTTTCCTTTCTGAAAATAGGCACATCCTCTGGATCCGTTGATCTGGGTGTATTCTCTAGGGCTGAATCTGGAAAGTTATCCATTTAAAATTAATGACAAATTTCATATTTGAAATTTGATCATAATTCAGTGTTCTCAGTTACCGAAAGCCATCTATGTGAACTTTGAGAGACTTCTGGTTCCACAACATCTCAAAGTTCTTTTTTTTTTATTTACTTTTTTTAATGTTTATTTATTTTTTTAGAGAGAGAAAGACAGAGTGTGAGTGGGGGAGGAGCAGAGAGAGAGGGAGACACAGAATCCGAAACAGGCTCCAGACTCTGAGCTGTCAGCACAGAGCCCGATGAGGGGCTCGAACTCACAAACGGTGAGATCATGACCTGAGCCGAAGTTGGAGGCTCAACCAACTTAGCCACCCAGGAACCCCCACAACATATCAAAGTTCTTCAAGCTGGCATATCTGAGTTTTTCATTTCAAGTTAATCATAATCCCAGGAAGAATTATTTAAGCAGGATACTTAAGTTCTGGGTTGAGAATTTGTAACCTCTCCATTAACGTGGTAGAAACTACCCAGCACATATGATATTAGAAGTACTAGGATTTCTTTACTTTGGAACTTTTTGAAGGAAAACAGACAAGTGAAATCACGTTCTCGGTGGACAGTTATTACATTTTATTATGCACAAATATAATTTTGTGTATATATAATTTTGTGTTATGTATATATGTATACACACACGTGTGGAGGAGGAAGAAAGAACACGATAAGGGTTAAGGGAGAACATGGGTGACTACATAGATGTGGTTCTGATACCGGTCCCTAGTACCTCCGTAAGGAATTGGTGGTAACCCTTCAATAACGTCATTACAAATCATGCTCATCCGGTCTCAACCTCCTGTGTGCCTTTTTACTCGAATGATCTGCATAAACTGCAGTGTTCTTTTCTGGCTTCAGGGCCGGGCTTACTAAATCTTCCTCTTGGCTTATGCGCTTGCTGAGATTAGCCTCACTCAGGAGGAAACGGCTGTGTGATTCAGAAGCTCCGTCCCAGCACCTTGCGTGATAACAGCCACAGTCTCAGGGCATCAGTGACGTCAGACTCCCCACCTTGCTGCGGGGACCATCTCCTCCATATTTTAACCGGGAGTGAGCGGAGGGGCCTGGGATAATGAAAAGTCCTTTGGGAGAAGGGACTCATCTTCGTAAAGCCCAAAATGGAAACAGTGGCACTTCCCAGGGTACGGTGGCACGTTCTATAAACCCTCAGTCTAGCAGCAACACTCCGGATTAGTGTGTAATCATCTCATGCCCAATATGGCTCCATTTGCAAAGAAGTGACTCTCATCTTTGTGTTTTTATTACTTTGCACATGCTCTTCGCCGTGATTATTTGAGTGAAACCAGACTAGTTGATTTAATATGACTGGTAGTGGTCATTAGGGAGCGCAAAATTGTCATGGTGTGTCCCACCATGACAAAATGGTGGGAAATGGACAAAGATGACATATATCTGGGGACAAAAGTGGAGACCTGTCATTGTTTGTTATTCAGGGAATGTGGGGAGCCACCGCTGAAGCACAGTACCCTTGGTGGGAAATGAGTGATTATAACTCAGTTTAAGGAAACCTGGACGGGGCGCCTGGGTGGCTCAGTCGGCTGAGCATCAGTTGACTTTGGCTCAGGTCATGATCTCACGGTTCGTGGGTTCGAGCCCCGCATCGGTCTCTGTGCTGACAGCTTAGAGCCTGGAGCCTGTTTCGGATTCTGTGTCTGCCTCTCCCTCTGTCCCTCCCATGCCCATTCTCTGTCTCTCAAAAATAAATAAACATTAAATTTTTTTTAAAAAAAGGAAATTTGGACAACATGCATTAAGGAGTAAAACAGGAGTGAGGTGAATGGGTGAATAACTTGATGGGAAGGGAGGTGGAGAAAAAACCCACCACACCCAGAAATGTGCCAAATGACCTTACATTTCATGTAATGTACAAATACCACGTATTATATTAAAAGTACAGGGGCGCCTGGGTGGCTCAGTGGGTTAAGCAGCTGACTTCGGCTCAGGTCATAATCTCGTGGTCCGTGAGTTCAAGCCCCGTGTCGGGCTCTGTGCTAACTGCTCAGAGCCTGGAGCCTGTTTCAGATTCTGTGTCTCCCTCTCTCTGACCCTCCCCCATTCATGTTCTGTCTCTCTCTCTCTGTCTCAAAAATAAATAAACGTTAAAAATTTTTTTTTTAAAAAGTACAAATACAACTGTATCGTCTTGATATAGTTGTGATGAGCTGTGTTCCTCAAAATATTTGATTTGTAATCACTAAGAGAATTTTGTAAGACTGTGTTCCTTGACATATTTTTGACATCTATTTTTTCACAACTTTAAATAGTTGCAAAAACTGTAATTTTCAAAGTATCATGTATTCTATAGGTACACTAAATATTTCCTCAAAACCTTGAAGGTGCGGATTCAGCTCATTTTATGTCATGAAAAACATTTGCCATATAATCTAATTGGTAAATTCCATCAAAAAAACTAATTATTAAACTGATTCGCCAATTTAGACATACTTGCTGTTAGAAAGTGGTTGACAATTGGAATTTAAATAAATGTGTTAATGTATGTCCATGATAAACACCACCCTCTGGACTGTAAGTGTTGGGCAGTCAGGGTAGCAGAGAGCCCAAGGTCATGATCACAAAAGCACTCGGTCCTGATTTTGCCACTTGGGAGCTCAGTGACCTCAGGCAAGTTATTTAATCTCTCTATGGCAATTGTTTCATCCCTAAAATAGGACTATAACAGTGCTTTTATCATAGGGCTAATATTTATAAACTGCTTCAAAGTGTATTATTTGTTTTTTAAATTAAAAAGAAGAAATTTCAACTAATAGAAAAGCTTCCGTGTTTTGCCATGAGTTTGTCACATACATGAAATTAGGTAGTCTTTCTCTCAATAGTTTTTCCTGAAGTTCTCTTTTCTTCGTACATTGTACTCTTTTATTTTTGTATCTAGATTTATAATTCTTACAGTTAACATTGATTTTCTTAGTGTTCCATTTCTTAGTATTCTTAGCTTGCTTTCCCCCTGCCCTCCATCACCCCAACAGTTGAGACTTACAAGGATGGAGACGGAATGGAGCCATCCTCCCATAGCCAGCTCTTTCCTGATGGATCCCATGATAAGCCCAACCAGAAGAAAGAAAACTTGGGTAATGGCTGTGACTTCAGAAAATCCTGAGAGAGACAAAGGGGAAAATATCATGGGAGAGCCACATTCTGGTTTGCAGACGTTAAGATATTAATTCTCATTCAAAATGCCCGAATTCCCACTGTGTGAGTCAGAAATTCCATGTATTTACTTTCCATCATATGAATAATTTCTATAACCAGGGAAAGAAATTCAGCCAGACCTTTTCCTCCAAGCTATCTATCTTCACCAAGGTGGAATTCTGGTCCAGGCAGTTATTTCTACTGTTAATCCAGGTATTTTCCTCATTTGTTGCAAAATAATAGCAGCTGTTTTGGTACCAGTGCCACATTTTAGGGCAAGGATTGCATTTGTGGTCTGAAAAAGAAATTACACCCATTAGCACAAATTAAATAATCCTGGCATGACTGGGAAAGGATTGGGGAACTAAGTAATTGAACTTGACGATAGGGTCTGAGACCCAGCATTCTGAAAACATACCGCTTTAGGAGCCTGTGAAAATGAAATCACCCCCAATTATGGGCTGGGGCAACAGTGATTGAAATTCTCCTTCCAGGGCTCAGTCTTCTGGCCTCAGAGTTACCAGCTATACTTTAACTTCTTATAACATCAGGATCACCTAAAAATGGTTCACACATTAAGAGGCTGAAGAATCCAGGTTGGGATCACTGCAAGATGCTCCCCAAATTCACCTCTGTGTTTTCAGAAATGTTAAATAAATTCCTATCTTCCTTTGTCCCCTGTAAATTTAGGGTGACATCATTAGGAATCTTTGGATAACATAACTTTCTCATACTGCAAGGTGGCTCATGTGATCAGTGCCCACTGGGGCAACGGATTTGACCTGACGGTAGGTCCTGATTACCTGAAGTGCGAATGATCAGCTCTTGGCAGAGCTTGATGGCCATCTGTTCCTGCCGCTTCAATAGACTGGAGATCTGGGATTTAAGATGCTCCTCCTTGGTGGGGAAATTCCTGTAGTCGTTCAGCTGCTGGGAGAAGTTATCTTGCTGTTGGTGGATGGTTTTTTGCAGTTGACTTAATCTCTCTGAATCTGAGTTAATTTCATGAGATGTCTGCAAAACTCCAAGACATAATAGGATACATGTTCACATATCCTCTTATTCTCAGCCAGGGGTAATTCTTTTAACACAGCCATATTTCTTACATCATGTCGTATGTATTAGTGGCTCCCAATAATTGAAGCATCATGGACGAAGCACACACGATTGCCTTGCTATTCCAAATTGTTTGGAGCTCATCCTTTGTAATTGTATTGAGATTTTGCATCTGATTATACTTGTATTAAATGAATGAATTAATGATTATATATCTTTGATATTTCATCTAAGGCAATGCCAGTCATTTTGCCATTCGTCTAGTGTGTTGTTTTTTTTTTCCTATTTGGAGTTGGTTCATGTAATTGGTGTTTTCATGGGAACAGAATCCTTTAAGGCAATAGCTATGGTGTGAAGACCACTTTTATCAGAATCATCCATATATTTGTTTTTTTTTTTTTAAATGCAGATTTTAGAAGCACCTGGGTAGCTCAGTTAGCTGAGTGTCCAACTCTGGATTTCAGCTCAGATCATGATCTCACGGTTCGCGAGATCGGGCCCTGTGCAGGGCTCTGCAGTGACAGTGTGGAGCCTGGGAGGCTGCTTGGGGTTCTCTCTCTCCATCTCTGCCCCTCCCCTACTCTCTCTCTTAAAATAAATAAATATTTTTAATGCATATTTTAATGCCACACTAGACTATTTCTGGCGCTGGATCCATAAAAATCGGCCTCTTTAATTAGCACCTCAGGTGATTCATCGTCACAATAAATTTAAGAGTCACTGCCCTTCAGGAAAAAAAAAAAGACTTCACCCGTCTATAGTGAACCAATGAATATGCATCAGTGCATCTTCATTTTTAAAATATACATCATTGTAGAAGATCAACTGCTAATCCCTAATGATTGGCTACTGAATAGTTGTTACTGCTGCTAGAACATCATGTTTCTTTCTAAAAGAAAGAAGGCTAAAAAGAAAAAAGGCTAAAGCCACATCATTAGCTCCTAGTTAAATGTTCAAATCATTATGTCTAAATTCTAATTACCCATGAAATCTTCCACATGTAAAAATGAAAGAAAGTAGCATGGAAGGTGCTAGCATCCTCCAGAAAATAAACTTTCTTGCCTGCAAGTCCCCTGAAAGGGAATACTGCTCTGTCTATCATATACTTAACGACACCCTACAAAGTGTGTATTCTCAGGATGTTCTTCCACTTAATGTTAGTCCACAACTCCCTATCCTGTCCGACCCTGACGGTTCAAGGATGGGTCAGAACCAAGGGAATACTCTTTTTTGGGGGGCTATTGTGATTGGGACTGGAACTTCCATTGTTACGCAGAGGTGGTTCAACTTTCTATATACAGGGTAAGGTCCCCCAGGTAACTTCTCCTCTTTGTTTTTATCTCTTTTTCATTTCTAGCAGGCAGGCTGTTTCTACACTAGAAAGGTCTTGAGTGAGCAGATTAAGCCAGTCTTGTACTAAGTCTTTGGGGTGAATGAAACGGCATGCTTTTCCTTGAGTCCACCTCCGTTGGCTCTCTATTGGTCACCACTGGGATAATAGGTAGATGTGCATCTATGCGGAAAAGAAGCTCCCCATTCCAACGAATAAAGAGAAAAACAAAAGCTGTGTTCATAATCCAGTCTAGTTTATTAAGAGGAATGGATAAAATCCATTTCCAAAATCCTCATAATCATAAAGTCTGTCCCTTGGTTGTTGAGCTTAGAGACTTGGAAGAATGAAAGAGATGTGATCATATAATATTGTCAAACCTGAGTCTGCATAGTTTACAAATGTGTTTCCTAATCGCCTTTCTTGGGTTTGATGAAAATATACTTACGCATAATCCCCAACGTCACCAGCCCAATCAGCAGCATCAGACAAAGAGTTAACAGACTCAGGGCAGCCAGGCGCCAGATGGGGGAAGGAGCTGGACACCCTGAAGAAAGCCAACAGAGAAATTGTAGTTGCACATGAGTTTTTATTTCTCGCACTTAGGAAGCTTCCCCAGCTTCCTAAAATCTCCCTCTTCTTTCTCTCTTTACTTTCTCAAAAATACCTAAAATGATGTGCGGTAAGATCTCTACCATCAGTGCTCCCCCACTTCTCTTCCCACCATTCTCTTTCCCTTTAAGAGTGTCTCCTAATTTTTAGGTTTGTGTTTTATATCATCGAACACCCTTCTTTAAGGTTACCAAATGGATGTATGAGATGTGGTGAAAAATGCTTCTCTGGATGATCCGGACAATAGGGGAGACCTCAAGTTTTTGAGGTTACAAAACCTCCCCGAGGCTAGGATTATTGTGGATTTTATTTTTATCAATTGTCCATTCTATTTAGCATCTGGTAGGTAATGAATGAATTCTGAATGAAAGGCAAAACTAATGTGTAGTCTAACCTATGATATTTCTTTATTCAGAATCTAACGGCATCTAGCCCAACATTTTCAGACAGATTAATGCAAATTTCCAGGTGCACTGTCACATACAGCACAACCACAACTCCTTTTATCTCCAGGATTACAGATATAACTTAAACAAACAAATAAACAAAAATGTATAACCAGTTTTATTAGACCCCATGACAAACCTATTCCCTTCCTCTTTGCATATTGCCCTAATACCACGCACACGCACGCGTGCACACACACACACACACACACACACACTCACACACACACTTAAAAATAAATCCAAAGAGGAGAAAGTAGTTCCTATATATCAGATGATTTGGGCAACAACCTGAACTGTCAACAGATTATTGAAAATTAAGAATATAGTCTGATATACTAACCTGGATTCCTGACCACAGAGATTTATATTTCTTCCAACAAGGGATAAGGGAATGAGCTGAAGACTAGAACTGAATTTGGACTCCACATACTAGTTGTAGGAACTTGGCTAAACCATTTAGTTTTTTTCAGCCTCAGCTTTGCTAATATTATTCCATTTACTTCACAATTATATTTTGATAAAAATATGATATAATGCATATAAAATACTATACAGATACAGTTATTGATTCAACTGTACGAATTATACTGGGAATTTCCACTTTCTAAAAACAGTTTTTTTAAACTTCTAAAACAGAAATGATCTCCTGTCTATTTCTGACTCACTCATCTTCCCATTCTTCTTTTCAGTTATTTGTACCTTTGAAAAGAGAAATTTCCTCCACTTTCTCTATTTTAGAAGCCTCCCATCTGACTTCTAAAAGAATATTTGCCTGGCATCTCTCACAAGGTGTCAATATCACGACTTCACTTTTAAAAAGAAATCCATTAATCCCCAAATTCGATTTCTCTCGTATCCAATATGTTTCACTATGGCACAGAGCTTCAAGAAACATAGTGATACCACACGTTTAAAGAGATCTTGGAAGCTACGTGTTTTCTCCCCCAAATTGGGAACATTCATTCCACTAATGCATCCCACAACTTTGTCTCCGTTTCAGAGATTCTGCAGCACACCTCTCCTTAGCATCGACCTCAAAGCATTTAACACCTGTGCATCCCCCAAGGTCAACATCTTGCTGTCTCTGAACTCCTACCTCTTTTCCTTAGGTTATTTCTATCCCGGTTATTTCTTGCTCCAACAGAATCCTGAAATGTGAGTGTCGCGTAAGTCACTTCGTCAGACATTGTAGAAGAAAACACTACTGTAAATTACTCAATTAATGTTGCAATGTCTTCAGGCTCAGGAGCAGGGTGTTCTTCTCAAGGCTGGGAGCTTTTATAAACACATTCTACTGACCCAAGACACACCCCACCGCCCCTCTGTAAGGACAGAATGACAATCAGTTTTTTGTTTTCGTTTTTGTTTGGTGTGTGTGTGTGTGTGTGTGTGTAGAAAGAGAAGTCAAGTACCTTTCTCTTTAGAAACCAGAATAAAAAAGATCTCAATCCGTCTGTTCTTTCT